>NC_054740.1:40813179-42013179 GCF_018143015.1 Lytechinus variegatus | reverse complement strand
AACTCTGGTAACACCTGGAAAGTATTGACATCTTTATTACCTCGCACCAATAGTAATAAAAATACATTTCAAAGAGATAGTGAAACTTTGTTCGAAAAAAGTGAAAAATTTAACGAGTATTTTGCAAACGTTGGAAATTATTTAGCATCCACAATTCCTATTACAAATGAATCCATATCTAATGAAGAATATCAAGCCGTATCTTCTTTCAATTTTAGAGTGTTATCAGAGGCAGCTGTTTTGAAAGAAATAAATCTCTTGAAAAATAAACCATCTTATGGAATTGATGGAATCACAGCACAGTTTTTGAAATTATCTTCTGCTGTTATAGTTCCTTCTTTAACTTATCTTTTTAATAAGTCACTACTAGATTGTGTTTTTCCTGATCAGTTTAAAATCGCTAAAGTAATTCCATTATTTAAATCTGGTAAAAAAGATGACCCTTCTAATTTTAGACCGATATCAATTTTACCAACTGTTTCGAAAATTCTTGAGAAACTTGTTAGTAATCAATTGAAATCTTACATGAAAGAATACAATATACTTTGTCCCCAACAGTCGGGCTTCAGAGAAAAGCATTCGACTGTAACGTCTTTATTGAAAGTTACCGATGAATGGTTGAAAGAAATGGATAATGGCTTTTATACTGGTGCTGTGTTCATCGACCTGAAAAAAGCTTTTGACACCGTAGATACTACAATACTTATTAGAAAACTCTCAAGAATTGGTGTTTCGACGGACGCCTTACGCTGGTTCGAAAGTTACTTGTACAATAGGAAGATGTGTACTTTAATAGATTCTGTAATATCAAATATATCATATATAAACTATGGAATTCCTCAGGGCTCCATACTTGGACCAATTTTATTTACAATTTACATAAATGATCTCATAACACAAGTAAAAAACTGCACTCCCTCAAATTGCATTTATATATATGCAGATGATACAGTGTTGTATTTTTCTCATAGAAATGTTGATATTATTGAAAAAAATATAAATTTTGATCTCCGTAAAATTCATAACTGGTTATGTTGTAATAAACTAAGTCTTAATGTTAATAAAACCATTTGCATGTTATTTGGAACTGGGAAAATGCTATCTAAATGTGATATTTTAAATGTAACTATATCTGGTACACGTATTGATCAGCGAAATACTGTTAAATATCTGGGAATGTACCTTGATCCAAAGTTAAAATGGAATATACACATTGACGAAATGTGCACTAAAATTAGTAAGGTAGTCAGCTTTCTGGCCCGTCTTAGACATTTTATATCAGAATCCAATCTGAAGATGGTTTACAATTCTATTATCCTTCCACTTTTTGATTATGCAGATATTGTTTATGATTCGGCAAGCAAAAAATACACTGAACGTTTGCAAAAATTACAAAATAGGGCCGGACGTCTCATTTTAAAAATAAATCCGTTTAATCACGTTTCAAACAATGATATTCATATAAAACTAGGATGGCAGTCTCTCAAATCAAGGCGTAAATCACATTTAAACATAATGGTATACAAATCCCTTCATAACTTAGCCCCACCTTATTTAGCAGAGTCTTTTCAATATTGTAATCATTCGTATTCTCTCCGATCGCAAGGAAATATTAAAATCCCCAAACCCAAGAGTGAATGCTGTCGAAGAACGTTCTTATATAGAGGATCACAAGAATATAATAACCTACCATCTACAATAAAATTGTCAAATAGCCTATTTACTTTTTATAAAAATTTAAATAAGTTAATTCAGTCTTGCCCTGACCTTTAAAAGAAATACTAGCGACAAGTGGGCGGGTGGGGATGGGGGGGGGGGGGGGTCGCGTTATAGGGTATAGATGTATTCTCTTGTATTCTTTTTACTGTTTTTCATTATTGTTTAGTTAAATTATTATGTTTAATTCTATTTTATGTCATGTACAGTAACTGTTGTTATATCATATGTTATGTACAGTAACTGTTGTTACATATTTTCTGGACCCCAAGGAAGAACAGCTTTGTTACATTAACAAAGCTGAGTGGGTTAATCCAGCCATCTCACTTTCGATTTTTATTATGTACATACATTTACATTGTATTGTTTTTTTTAACATTGTGATATGGAAAATAAATACCATTACCATTACCACAGTTAGAGATAGCTCCCCCGGGTAAGATGGCAATAAAAACATTTTATTTCATTTTGTGTGGGTAATTTCATTTTTTGCATCACTGTAAGTACTGTAGTTAAAAAAACAACTTTGCATTACTTTATGTGATTTGAAATAAGAGAAATTGAACATAGGATTGTAAATAATAAATAGGATTGTGAAATAAATACGATTGTAAATAATAAGTTAGTTTTCCTCCTTTTAAAAAAAATAGTTATCTTGTCTTGTACTGCCCTGTCTCTTGTTTTGTCTTGTCTTCTATGTCTTGTCATTCCCTCTGTTTTTTTTCTTCTGTCTTGCGCAACATATCCTTTACAACGAAGACCTCTTTGTGTGAAAAGCCTTGCATCATTTCAGTAATTATGTTTGCATCAATATGATTTCTTTTGTTCTCTTTTTCTTTCCTGTAATACATGCATGTACGCATATAAGAATAAGTCAACTATAATTTCTTCATTTCCACTAAAAAGCAAAGCTTGTAAATTGTGGATCCCCTCATTTCCATTTCCATTAATGCTCTATATTATATTGTTTTTTTCTGTTTTACGAAGTAAGAATGCCCTATAAAATTGTACTTGTTTGTATTGCTTTATATTACTTTGTATTATGTTTTGAATGGAGATGAAATAAAAAGAATTGAAAAATATTAGTTTTATACATGTCTTTGTTTGTGAATATGGATTTCTTAAATATCTCCAGTATTTTAAACAAATTTTGCTTCAGACAGCTTTGAATAGCTTTATTGAAAAAATATGAGTTTAAAATATGCTATACCTTGCGGTTATTCATTGTCATGTCAACTGTTACAAAATACACACTGGTACTAAGAATGCTTGGAGTATTTTCCTATATATATATATATATTTTAATTTTACATAGGGTTAAATTGCATACACATACAAACTTCAATCAATCAAATTAGTTTATTCTTCAAATTAGCACACGCGCACCTTTATAAGAGCTTTTTCATTTTATTCAAGATCAAAGTGCTGTAGCGGGAATCGAACTCCAGACTTTCTTCTGAGTAGTCAGGGGCCTTAGGCCACTCGGCCACGGCACCTCCACATTCCTCGTATACACACTGCACACACGCGCGCTTGAAACACCCCACACTACACCTTCACTCACCAATCCCAGAACAAAGTCCCACATACACCTATACCCTATACTCACACACACCCATCCACAGCTCACATCCTTTTCCACCCCACACAACCGTCCACACCATTACAAACACTCGCAATAGTGACCTAATTGGTACACTATACATTAACGACTGCAGTCATACGTTCTGGTTCAGCAAATCGATTGAATCATTTGCTAAAAAAAGTTTGTTGTCATGGTGACCGGGGACAATATTGACAAAATAAACGATCAAACGACATGAATATATCATTACAAATACACAAATATACACATATAGCGTTTAATGATCGTGTTTATGATAATAATAATAATAATCCGCATTTACAGAGCGCTCAATACATCGGAACGACGTCTCTAAGCGCTTTTCAGACATATCATTGCCCCGGTCTTCGGATCCTTGCATGCCCGTATACAATGTCTGCACCTTCTCCACTCCCTGGGGAGCATTCCAACAAAAGTTCCAAGACTCAATTTCTAGGCATACTACATAGGCTTTCACATCCTACCGGGTACCCATTTAACACCTGGGTGGAGAGTGGCAAAGTGTGAATTAACGCCTTGCCAAAAGACGCTAGGCCATGTCGGGATTCGAACACAAGACCCTTTTTTTTATTGGTTGCCTCACTGATGAATGCCTTATCTTGCTGGTTCATTGGCTCATACTTAATGTACTTGAAGCTAAAAGTTGGCCGATCGCTTTGTCTACGAAATGGGTACAGAGAGCAGGCCTGAAGTTTAGGCATTTTGATAGGCTTATCAAGTCTGTGAATGTTAGCATTAATCTATAACATGAAATTCGGTTGCAACATGAGTACGTTTGGGGTCAAGATTAATCAATGCATCAGAATGTACTTCTTTTTCCCCCACCCCCTCAATAAGGTAAAGATGGTAAAAATATCATTCTGATGGTTTCTATCTATTGATTTGCTACCCTGCCACCCTCATATTCAGCCCCTGTCACAATTGACGTGCATGCGATCAGTTTACGAACGCCTGCAACAAATTTTTCTTGTTGTTACACGATCGATCTCTTGGTGTCTTGCGAGCACTTGCAGTCGTGGTAGACGATTGCACGAACTCGAGGCGGTCGTGACTGGTCGCATTTGAATTTTGAACATGTTCTAAACCCAAACGCGATCAAAAACGATCGATTCACTCGTATCAGATCGTACCATCGGTCGGGTGATAATCGTGTGAGTGTTGTTCGACGTTGTACGATTTGATACGAGAGGTGGCACAATTAAGTAGTCGCTCTTAGTCGACTGGAGGTCGTACAACACTTACACATGTGCTAGCGATCTACTGAAACCAGCCTTGCGACTGGGTGCGATAACAATTATATAGGCCATAAGACTGTTGCAAGAATGGTCGCAACACGGCTTACATTGCAACACCGTTGGCATGTATACGACCGTTTCTCGGTGTTACAAAATAGGAGTTAAGAATAAAAAAGAGGGCGATAAATATAAGAAAAAAAAATGCAATCTATACTGCACGAAATTAAAAGGGCAAGATGAGTTTATATTTTCGCCTTTTAAAACATAAATCAAACATTTCCGAAATAAAACCTAGAGAAAATAGGGTAAAGGGCATTCCTCCCTCAACAAATGGGCACGCATACTGAATTCGGGTTTAAATCAAACTCTTCCGAGGTTGTGGTTTAATTATGGATAGCTTATTGTTACATAAATCTGTAATGGTGCAGGTTTAATTTATTAGCTCATTCAAACAAAATGATATGTACATACGCGCATCTAGCTCATTGCAGATTAGCTAACAGCCCATTGGAAGCCCCAGAATATGGCTGCTATATTACATTGCTCTGAGTTCGAATTGGTCTATACCTCACACCAATCACACGAACACTCGCACTGGTTTCATTCAAACACACGAGCCATCGTCGACGTCGACTCTCACGACTATACATAGTCGTGCAAGTATTGAGACTGATTTCAAACCACTCGCAGTCCCTCGTGCAACATTCGCATGTGTTCGCACGAGCACAATACGAGGATATGACTTACTCGTGCAACTGAGTTTAATGTCTGTTTTTTATGTACGACAGCTGTTGCATTTGTGAAAGCCTCTGTGCGATCTTATGAGATGAATAGCGATTGATGCCTGTTGCAGTCTATCGCGCGACAAAAAGGTCGCAAATGGTCGAGGGGGTTATCGATCCACGACGCAGAAACGGATTCAAGAACACAGAAAATATATTGTTGTTAAGTGCAATAACGGAAAAAAAAAACAACAACCAAGAAATCTTTATCGGAAATTGGTGAATCAAAACAGAAGTTTCGTCCTTGAGTGTGGTAAGACAGTGTTTGCAATTTTTCGTCATCTCCGAAACAAAGACAAAGACCTCCAAGCTGTTCCTTGTCATTTGACCGGCACTTTCATTACATTTAATGTGTTTTTTAATCTGTCTTGCGTCGCGGAGCGAATAATACTGATACTGACGACAGAGCATCGATTGGTATGGCTGTTGCATTGTGTGATTGAAGCAATTCGAGAAGAGGGCTTCGTGACATTTACAAGAGAATAGTTAATTTACATCAAAGCAATGCGATTGAAACAAGTTTGGGAAAAAGAATATTATCAAATATTATTTGAAAGTCCGATCTCTAGGCCGTCATTTTTAAGCGATTAATTCCAATTGTTCTTTAGTATGTTGTCATCACCTTACAAATACATTATGATCACGATCAACTTCGAAAGGAGAATTCAATCAGTCTTGTATATATTAGAGTAATACAAAAAGAGACGATTCGAAATGGTGATTTATATGGCACACATCAGAAATTGAGATGCGATATAAACAGCAAATACAAATCTAACATACATGTAATTGAATGAAATTTCGTATTGTGGATATGATAAACAATATTTAATTGGGCAGGCTAAATTATCATCTACTGATTCCCTGTTCTAAAACTGTGATGCCATCAATGTCTCTGTGTGTTATATCCTCAAATGCAGGATGCCGTTCCGTGTGACATACAGATTGGCAATGATGCTGATGATATCAGCAGCTTACATTCCAAAGTTGGAAGCATCTACAACAGATGTTACTGATACTAATACAATGAGTCCGACATCTTCTGTTGAAACTGATACATCAGGAAATGCTACAACTTCAGATGTAAGCCCACCAGGAAATTCAACAACTAATGATGCGACCAGTCAATCGCAGGGGTTATCATCAACATCTGAAGGTAGAGTTCCGACAACAAGTCCCCCTGAGGAACCACTATCGCCTGGTGCAATAGCAGGAATTATAATTGTGTCTTTGGCGGGAACTGCCGCCATAGCAAGTGTCATTGGATACGCAGTAATCCATTGCAAATCTTCCTCTAAGGTGACTCCTGAGAACGATGAGAACAAGGACATTGAGAAAGAAAGCATGTCTAACGATACAGTCAAACTTACTTCCGCCGATAATGATTAACTATTGCAAGAACTATCTCTGCATTTGTGAATTGTGTGTAGCATGTCAGCCCCTGATCAGGGGAAATTCCCTGATCTGACCAGTCTTATCATAATCATAAGAATAAACATGTTCATAAGGGCAAGAAACTTCCAATTATTATTATTATTATTGTTTTTAAACAAGTGCACGCCTCGTTTCCAATAATGCATATAACATTTCCATTTGTTTAAAAGCAAGATTAAAAAGCTCTGTAGATTAAATGCTTTGCTCACGGGCATAGGTGCCGCGGTCGGGGATCGAACCCCGGACTTTCCATGTATAGCCAGACGCCTTATAGACCACTCGGCCACGGCACCTCACCATTCCATTTATGATGATATGATATGATATTTGTTTCACGATTGATACTTTGATAGGTGGATCAGTGCACCATCCTGAAAGAAAAGAAATGTAAGGTGCAGAATCACAATAAGCTTGGCAATGAAGATGTTTTACCCTGCAATGAATGGTTTAACACTGTGTGAAATGGAATATTGCCAGTGGTATTGGATAAAAAATGAAAATTATTAACTTGACCACAGTAGCAGAACAATGTAAAAGCATTAATGAGAACAAGATCATGCAGTTGTTGAAATGTAAGTGAAACATAAAATCAGGCATGACATTTTATCTCCATCCGTGTGTATTTTCCATTATTAAACTTTGAATGGACTATTGCCATGCTTGTCAGTTCAAAACTGGTGAGGCGAGACCTTTGAAATTTTAAGCAACTGAAAAATAAATTAAGCTTCCTATTTATTCATATGAAACTTCGGTCTTTAAATTAGTACGCGTACATTTTATTTGGGACACGCTGTGGGCCTATTTATAAATATGTGTATTGAGACAAAGTTGATGATTAAAGATTTTGTGACGTCACAGACAAACTACTCTTCCATATGTCTTGGGATATGAATTCCATAAAATATCAATTGAAATCGAAGGCGATTATATTTATGAGGTGGATAAATCATCGGCACATCAATAATGTGGGAGCTTCTAGTATAATTCATGATGTCACAAATCAAAATCTTTGAAATGTAATAATTATCTTATTCTTTGATAGATTTTCATCAAATCGTCACATACATATTGTTCTAATTTTTATACCTGTATTAAAACAACATATATTAAAGGTGATCCCCCCTTTCAGAATTCATGAAGAACGTACGAAGGATCCTTCGGATGTCCTACATAAATTCAGAATACAGGCGTATTTCAAACCTTTTCAAACTCTTTATCCAAGTCCTTGGAACAAATCTATTGCTTTCAAGTCTTTGGAACAAAGTCATTCTTTCTATTCTTCAAGCAGTCTTAAATAAAAATATACTTTTGTAATGTTTGTTTACAATCTACCAATTTACCATTACACTGGAGTTTCCATAATCTAAACCATTGAAATTGATGTTTAGGGTAGATCGGCTAGCGCTATAAATGACGAGTAAAAAGACTCGTGAGGGATAGTATGGTCACCAGTTCGGGAGCTACGTTTTTGTAAATTATTAAAAGAGTGAAACTGTTTTCAATCATAAAAAATAAAAGAGGTGACACTGCAGTTTTGCTCTGAGGTTTGATAAGATGACCACGGATATGAACGCTCAAATTTCACATTCGTTATTCCAAGCACAATAATTAAGCTTATTATTACTTATACATCTTTTATTTTTTTCTTTAATTTTTAATACGAATTCCCGCATTGCTTTGTATATATCTATTTCTACTTAATATTGTACATTCTTTTCTAACTACTTTGTATGAAAAAAAAGTATATATCTGGGTAAAATTAGAACATATTGTTTATTTGTATTGAATGGAAAAAGTATGAAATAGTAATTTACATACCAGACTGATTTTAACAGGCCTTTTTCATTAATTGTGGATCATTTGTGTGACAGGGTCAATCCAACTACCATCTGAACCCCATCGGTTTACGTTAACAGTTTTTTTTTCTAAACAAAATTTTAAGTAACTTGAGGTCGTTAAATCTTTAATTCACTTGATTTCTTTTGATGTTTAAATGTAAAAGGCATTTCTGTAAATACAATATATCCGTGATGTAACTTGGGGCCTTATTTCAGTTTCAAGATTAGTTTTTACCCAAGTTACCGCCTCACTCAACTTTCTCGGAACAAGTGGAGATGTGGTCTAGAAATCTGTAACTAGACATGAAACTAAGATCTAGAAATTAATTGGCTATCACTGCTCCCCGTTCTGCTACTACAACTTCTTCTATTTCTACTTCTACTACTACTACTACTACTACTACTACTACTACTACTACTACTACTACTACTACTACTACTACTACTACTACTACTACTACTACTACTACTATACTACTACTACTACTACTATACTACTACTACTACTACTATACTACTACTACTACTACTACTACTACTACTACTACTACTACTACTACTACTACTACTACTACTACTACTACTACTACTATTACTACTACTACTACTACTACTACTACTACTACTACTACTACTACTACTACTACTACTACTACTACTACTTCTACTACTACTACTACTACTGCTATTACTACCACCACTACTTCTACTTCTATTACTACTACTACTACTACTACTACTACTACTACTACTACTACTACTACTACTACTACTACTACTACTTCTTCTACTACTACTACTTCTTCTACTACTACTACTACTACTACTACTACTACTACTACTACTACTACTACTACTACTACTACTACTACTACTACTTCTACTACTACTATTACTTCTACTACTACTACTACTACTACTACTACTACTACTACTACTACTACTACTACTACTACTTCTACTACTACTATTACTTCTACTACTACTACTACTACTACTACTACTACTACTACTACTACTACTACTACTACTACTACTACTACTACTACTACTACTACTACTACTACTACTACTACTACTATACTACTACTACTACTACTACTACTATACTACTACTACTACTACTACTACTACTACTACTACTACTACTACTACTACTACTACTACTACTACTACTACTACTACTACTACTACTACTGCTATTACTACCACCACTACTACTACTTCTATTACTACTACTACTACTACTACTACTACTACTACTTCTTCTACTACTACTACTTCTACTACTACTACTACTACTACTACTACTACTACTACTACTACTACTACTACTACTACTTCTACTACTACTATTACTTCTACTACTACTACTACTACTACTACTACTACTACTACTACTACTACTACTACTTCTTCTACTACTACTACTACTACTACTACTACTACTACTACTACTACTACTGCTATTACTACCACCACTACTACTACTTCTACTTCTATTACTACTACTACTACTACTACTACTACTACTACTACTACTACTACTACTACTACTACTACTACTACTACTACTACTACTACTACTACTACTACTACTACTACCACTCAGTGCTGTAGTCAAGGTATAAGATGTACAAACGATTAAGGCCAAGGCCCGGACTATTATGGCTTCAACCCAAGTTAAGGGCAAGACATGAAAACCTCATGATTTAGCCATATTGCCATATACATCGGATTCATTAGCTAAAGATTATTGGTAACGTAGACATTATCCTTTATAAGTAAATGTGAATTTGTAGTCGGTGTCATAAAAACAGCATTATCACATGTTAATGATATTCTCAAACAATAAGCATACACGATCATGAATGTATTACGCTGCTAAAGACTCTTGATAATGTATTGGAAAATACTGATAGGACAAACATAGATAATCATTAACTGAAAATGATTTCATTTGTGTGTTTCATGAGTAAACAGTCGACAAGCATTGCTAGATAATAAAGCCGATTAAATAGATGATTTTGATTGGTCAATGTTTCTCTTAGATGTCGGAGAAGTTCAATAATTTTCATTAAATACTCAAGATTTCAGCAGTTAATCAATCAGGTTGACTTTCTGTTGGATGCGTCTCACCTGCAGGGCAGTGCTTCTTCTTCTTAGATTTGGATTATTTTGGAGATAACGCATCATCAAAAGGTGAGTTCCGATGGACATATTTTAAGCATTACATTTTATAATTTTAAGAATTAAAACAATTATGTATGCAAACATTCTCTCTCCCTCTCCGATTTCTCTCTCTTCTTCTTTCTACAAGTCTATTAATATTCCCTATTTCACTCAAATTAGGCCATAACTCAATTCATGAAATCATTCATTTTGCTTTGAATTTACAACATTCTATCTTTTGACTTTGAATTTGTAAATTCAAAACTTTCTATTAGAATAGAAAAAACTCATTAATTTGTCCACCTCCCATCATCAACATTATACTCGTAATATAAGATTATATCTACACAAAATAAGGTTCCTTTATAGGAAATAAATTTGTCAACATGATATTCCAAAATGTGAAACAGGTCTGGTTCTGTGGATGTATTTTCAAAAGTCATTTCTAAGAGACAACACCTACAATAGATAAATTTGTATTCACACCAGGGTTCTCATCAATGCAGATTAACAGCGGGGTCTCACCCCACCAGTTTGGGATCGGACACCTTCTTTTTGCCCCATCCATTCTTGATGTTGTTCCTACTTGTTCTTGGTCCAAAACCGAATGTCTTTTTTTAAAATGAAAAATGGAAAGCTGGCAATAACAAGATAATGGAATGTAATTAATAATAGATTGATATGTAAATATTACGCTTTGTACTAGCAAAAGACATCCTTAAAAAGAAAAAAAAATGACTCCAAATACAATTTAACACATTTTTAGCAGTATTTTGCCCCGCTGGTTTTCTTTTATTGAGAGCCTTGATCCATGCTTGAGCAAACACTGGTATACTCTGTCGAAAGTGTCACAAATGGCTTTTCACAATTATGAAGCAGTCTGAATTCAGTGCTCCCGAATTCAATGATATTCGCTTTGCATTCATTTATCATCATGTCGATAATAATGTGTCAATTCATAAACAATGATCGTTAGTAGTTATATTTGCGTATATACGCGTATACCTGAGCATTATGGATGTGTAATTATTCTCAAGATCTTGCTTGGAAAGTGCGCTTACATGAACGAAGTACAAATGATTTGAGATTTGAGAAAATTATGAGCCTTTTTAATGTAATCTGAAATTGAGAATGACTGAAAAGGGGCCAAGTAGACAGAAAACTATGACTGCGCATATATTAAGATGAAAAAATATAAATTTTCCTTGATTGAATGATTAGTATGCTGCCTAAATGGGGATGACTATGCACTAAAATTATTTTTTAACCCTAAATGAAACACCTGTAGCAATTTTTAGGGTGTAATCTTGCACCCTTATTGGAAATAAGGTGCAAAATTGCGCCTTTTATTTTGCACTCACAGAAATGCGCGTTTGATTCGTAAAAGGAGCAACTATTCGCCTTTAAAGGTGCACTTAAATACACTTTAAAAATGTTCAAATTCAAACCTTTATTGCACGGTTCAACTCTGCAACCTATAGGGTGCTGCTAGAGGGGTGCTCCGGGCTGAAAATATTCATACCCGGCGAATAAATAAAGTAAATTTACAGAGCAAAATGTTAAAAATGTCATCAAACTCCGATAACAAATAACGAAGTTATTGAATTTTCAAGTATAGCAATATTTCGTGAAAAATGTTATATGCACGTCGTCATGAATATTCATTAGGTGGGCCGATGATGTCACATCACAAATTTCCCTTTTCTTATGTTATTACATGAAATCATACTTTAAAATTTTTCATACATGTATCCATTATGTATCTCCAGTACTACGAAATAAGTTGCAGCAATAAAACTAATGCACTTAATCAGTTGTCAATCCAGTTGTTTTAGTTCTTGGAAGAAAATTTTGAATAAACCTGATTTCATATACTAAAATACAAAAGAACAATTCGGGATATGATATCATCAGCCCACCTAATAAATGTTCATGAAGAAATGCCTATAATTGTTTCACCCACTGGAATAATGCGAATCTTTAAAATTCAATAGCTTTGTTATCCGTTTTGATTAAAATTAAAATATTTTGCTCTGTAAATTTACTCTATTCATTGAGATATAAATAGTTTCAGGATGGAGTATCCCTTGATATAGCTATAGGGGAGACCGGGGTTAGTTGGAACATGGGGTAAGTTGAAACATTGTACTTTTCTTTAACGCCTGTAAAATAAATTTATGCAATACTGCCCTCAATTTATTGCAATAATGATTCAACACTCTTGTATTATTAATAGCAATAATTTGTGGGCAGTATTGCATAAATTTATTTTACAGGCTTTAAAGAAAATAACAATGTTTCAACTTACCCCATGTTCCAACTAACCCCGGTCTTCCATACTACACCCTTAAAGGTGCAAAAGTAAGCATAAAATGCACTCATTAGTACCCCTGGTGCTCTGCTATTTTACCAACCTCCAATGTTCAAATTTGAAACCCCTATTCCTTATAGTGCGTACACGTCATTATGCGCGTTCTAAGTAAAAGCTAATAATTTTCAAGATCTTATACTTTGAAATAAAAATATTGTACTCAGTACTAACGTCCCATAACACAGATTAATAGTTGATATTTTTTTATAAGAAATTTACATATAAATCATACATGTTTAATGTATTCCTAAGATGTAAGCAAAGAGATATCATTTAGTACTCAATTCAGATTTCGGTTTCAATTTTGTCTATATTTTTAATTTCGGAAATGTTGGCGAAAGCCTTGCACCCATTAAATCCGATTCCAAACCGACAAAAAAAAAATACCAACGACATACCATCAGATTGATTGCAGGTTTTAAAAAAAATATAACATGAATTGAAATTCTACAATTCTATAATTCCGATATTACAAAACTGTATGTAAAAGTCATCATAGCCTTTTTATTGATTGATCGTTTTAGTGTCTTCAGCCCTTTTCACAATTGATGTACGACCATTTGCGACCTTTCGGTCGTGCGACAGGCGGCAACAGGCATCAATCGCTAGTCATCTCATAAGATCGCACAGAGGCTTTTACAAATGCAACAACTGTTGTACAACAAAAAACAACCAGTAAACCCGTTGCACGATTTAAGCCCCTTTCACAATTGACGTATGACCATTTGCGACCTTTTGGTCGTGCGACAGGCTGCAACAGGCATCAATCGCTAGTCATCTCAAACGATCGCACAGAGACTTTCACAGTTGCAACAGCTGTCGTACAACAAAAACAACCAGTAAGCCCAGTTGCGCGAGTAAGTCGCATATGCTCTTATTGTGCTCGTGCGATCACATGCGAGTGTTGCACGAGGGATTGCGAGTGGGACGGTCGCATACATGCGAATGAAACCGTAGTGCAATGTTGTAAGCCGTTGCGATCGGTCTTGCAACAGTCTCATGGCCCATATATTATCGCACCCAGTCGCAAGACATGTACATGTAGGTCGCTAGCACATGTGCAAGTGTTGTACGTCCTCCAGTCGAGTAAATGCGACTACTTAGTTGTGCCACCTCTCGCACCAAGTCGTACAACGTTGAACAACACTCACACGATGATCGCCCGACCGATGGTACGATCTGATGCGAGTGAATCAATCGTATTTGATCGCGTTTGGATTTTGAACATTTCAAGTTGCGATGCGACCAGTCACGACCACATTCGACCACCTCGAGTTCGTGCGATCGTCTACAGCGACTACGAGTGCTCGCAAGACACCAAGGGATCGATTGTGCAACAACAAGACAGAAACTGTTGCAGGCGGTCGTAAACAGGTCGTAGGTCAATTGTGAAATAGGCTTAAGTCGCATAATTATGCCCGTATTGTGCTCGTGCGAGTGGTCGTGCGATCACATGCGAGTGACTGTTGCACGATTGATTATGAGTGGTTTCACATCAGTCTCAATAGTTGTAAGACTGATTGCATAGTCGTAAGGGTCGACGTGAGACAATGCGATTGCTCGTACGTTTGAATGAAACCAGTGCGAGTGTTCGTCGTGCGATTGATGTGAGGTAAACACCAATTCGACTTCAGAGCAATGTAGCAGCCATAGCTTGGGACTTACAATGGGCTATCAACCAATCTGCAATTAGCTAGGTGCGCGTATGTACATATCCTTTTGTTTGAATGAGCTAATAAATCGAACCTGCATCATTATAGATTTATGTAACAATAATTAGCTATCCATAATTAAACCAAAACCTAAGAAGCGTTTGATTTAAGCCCGAATTCAGTATACGGGCCTATTTGTTGAGGAAGGAATGCTTTTTACCCTATTGCCCCTAGGTTTATTTCGAAAAATTCGATTTATGTTTTAAAAGACAAAACTATAAACGTATCTTGCCCTTTTAATTTCATACAGTTTATATTAGTTTTTCTTATATTTTCTGCCCTCTCTTTTATTTATTATTCCTATATAACTCCTATTTTGTAACACCGAGGAACGGTCGCATACATGCGAATGCAACGGTACTGTATTGCGATCGGTCTTGCATCAGTCTTATAGCCTATAAATTTTATCGCACACAGTCGCACGACTGGTCTTTATATGTCGCTAGCACATGTGCCGGTGTTGTACGACCTCCAGTCGACTAAATGCGACTACTTAGTTGTGCCACCTCTCGCATCAAGTCGTACAACGTTGATCAACACTCACACGATGATCGCCCGACCGATGGTACGATCTGATGCGAGAGAATCGATCGTATTTGATTGCCTTTGGATTTTGAACATGTTCAAAATTCAGATGCGACCAGTCACGACCACCTCGAGTTCGTGCGATCGTCTACAACAACTGCGAGTGCTCGCAATTCATTTAAATCAAAACAATGCGATTAAAACAAGTTTTGGAAAAAAAAGAGAATAATATTTGAAAGCCCGATCTCTTGGCCGTTATTTTCAAGCGATTTATTATGTTCTTTAGTTTGTTTACATCACTTTACAAATAAATTATAACGATGAACTTTGAAAAAAAAAGTCTTGTCTATTAACGTTTTACAAACATAAATATCACAGTTTAATGGCATCAGAGATGATTCGATTCGAAATGGTAATTTATATGGCACACATCAGAAATTGAGATGCGATATCGTTAACAGCAAATATAATTTCTGAGGTACGTGTATGGTTATGAGAAATATACAATATCCAATCGGGCAGGCTGAATTATCATCTACAGATTCCCTGTTCTAAAACAGTGATGCCATCAATGTCTCTGTGTGTTATATCCTCCAATGCAGGATGCCGTTCCGTGTGACATACAGATTGGCAATGATGCTGATGATATCAGCAGCTTACATTCCAAAGTTGGAAGCATCTACAACAGATGTTACTGATACTACTACAACGAGTCCGACATCTTCTTTTGAAACTAGTACATCAGGAGTTGCTACAACTTCAGATGTAAGCTCATCGGGAAGTTCAACAACTTCTGATACAACCAGTCAATGGCAGTGGTTATCATCAACTTCTGACGGAACTATTTCTACCGGAATTTCTACAACTATTGATGCAACCAGCTCCACAAGCGCCTATGTAACTTCTGATGCAACCAGCTCCACAAGCGTCTATGTAACGTCTGATGCGACCAGCCAATCTGGAGTTTCTGCAACTTCTGACGGAACTGATTCTACCGGAATTTCTACAACTATTGATGCAACCAGCTCCACAAGCGCCTATGTAACTTCTGATGCAACCAGCTCCACAAGCGTCTATGTAACGTCTGATGCGACCAGCCAATCTGGTGTTTCTGCAACTTCTGACGGAACTAATTCTACCGGAATTTCTACAACTATTGATGGAATCACACAAACGCAGAACTCTGCAAGTTCTGACCAGCATACACATACAACCGTAAAAGAAACCAGCGATCCATCAAACCCTACAGCTGACACTCAAACCCAGGATCCTTCTGGTCCTACAACCGACACCCTAACCAGTAATTCAAATGCATCAACAGCATTATCGGGAACTCCCGAACCAGTGGCTAACAATACAGAAAGAAAAACAACCAGGGAACCCAAAGAGATGACATCTGAAGGTAGAGATCTTACAACAAGTCCCCCTGAGGAACTATCGTCTGGTGCAATAGCAGGAATTGTAATTGTGTCTTTGGCGGGAACTGCCGCCATAGCAAGTGTCATTGGATACGCAGTGATCCATTGCAAATCTTCCTCTAAGGTGGCTCCTGAGAACGATGCGAACAAGGACATTGAGCATGTTGAGATAGAAAGCATGTCTAACGATACAGCCAAACTCACTCCCCCAGATAACGATTAACTATCGCTGCATGTGTGCATTGTGTGTAGCATGTCAACCCATTGATCAGGGGAAATTCTCTGATCTGACTAGTCTTATCATAATCATAAACGTAAACATGTTCATAAGGGCAATAAACTTCCAATTATGATCTTTGTTTCACGATTGATACTTTGATAGGTTGATCAGTGCTTCGTCCTGAAAAAGAAGAAGTGCAGAATCTCAATAAGCTGGCAATGAAGACGTTCTACATGACAGTGAATGGTTTAACACTGTGAAAAATCAAAGGGAATATTGCCAGTGGTAAAAGTATTAATGAGAACAAGATCATGCAGTTGTTAAAATGTAAGTGAAACATCAATCGGGCATGTCATTTTATCTCCATCCGTGTGTATTTTCCATTATTAAATTTTGAATGGACTATTGCACTGCTTGTCAGTTAAAAACTGGTGAAGCGAGACCTTTGACATTTTAAGCAACTGAAAAATAAATTCAGCTTCCTATTTATTCATCTGAAACTTCGGTTTTTGAATTATTACGTGTACATTTTTTTTTTGGACACGCTGTGTGCCTATTTGTAAATATGTGTATTGAGACACAGTTGATGATTAAAAATTTTGTGACGTCACGGCCAAACAGCTCTTCTATATGTCATGTGATATGAATTCCAAAAATATCATTTGAAGTAGAAGGCGATTTTATTTGTGAGGTAGACAAATCATCGGACACATCAATAATGGGGGAGCTTCTCGTATATATGTCACAAATCAAAATCTTTAAAATGTAATAATTATCTTATTCTTTGATGGATTTTATCAAATCATCACGTAGATATTTCTCAAATTTTCTTTAACCTGTATTAAAACAACATACATTTATATTTAAGGTGACCCCCACCCTTTTATCTTAGGTTTGGGTCTGTATTTAGAATTCATGAAGAACATACGAATGATCCTTCGGATGTCCAACATAAATTCAGAATACACACACATTTTAAACCTTTTCAAATGAGGAGTCACTGATCAGTTTTGCTCTCAAGTTTGATAAGATGACCACGGATATGAAAGCTCAAAATTCACATTCGTTATTCTACGTATATACAATAATTAAGCTTATTATTACTTCTCCATCTTCTATTTTTTTCTTTGCTTTTCAATACGAATTCCCGTATTGCTTTGTATATATTTATTTCTACTTAATATTGTACATTCTAATCTAACTACTTTAAATGAAAAAAAGTATATATCTGGGTATAATTAGACAACATTGTTTATTTTCATTGAATGGAAATAGTATAAAATAATAATTTACATACCAGACTGATTTCAATAGGCATTTTTCATTAATTGTGGATCATTTGTGTGACAGGGTCAATCCAACTACCATCTGAACCCCATCGGTTTACGTTAACAGTTTTTTTTTCTAAACAATATTTTAAGTAACTTGAGGAAGTTAAATCTTTAATTCACTTGATTTCTTTTGATGTTTAAATGTAAAAAGGATTGCTGTAAAATAATACATCAAGGTCTGATAGGCCCACTGATCACTGATCTTATGTATTTCAATGTATTTTATTGCACGATATAAATATTGAATGGGATTGAACATAACCACAGTTAGAGATACCTCTCCCGGGTAAGACGGAAATAAAAAACATTTTATTTCATTTTGTGTGGGTAATTTCATTTTTTGCATCACTGTAAGTACTGTAGTTTTAAAAAACAACTTTGCATTACTTTATGTGATTTAAAATAAAAGAAATTGAACATAGGATTGCAAATAATAAATTTTAGTTTTATACATGTCTTTGTTTGTGTATATGGATACTTAAATATCTCCAGTATTTTAAACAAATTTTGCTTCAGACAGCTTTGAATAGCTTTATTGAAAAAATATGAGTTTAAAATATGCTATACCTTGTGGTTATTCATTGTCATGTCAACTGTTACAAAATACACACTGGTACTAAGAATGCTTGGAGTATTTTCCTATATATATATATTTTTAACTTTACATAGGGTTAAATTGCATACACATACAAACTTCAATCAATCAAATCAGTTTATTCTTCAAATTAGCACACGCGCACCTTTAAAAGAGCTTTTTCATTTTATTCAAGATCAAAGTGCTGTAGCGGGAATCGAACTCCAGACTTTCTTCTGAGTAGTCAGGGGCCTTAGGCCACTCGGCCACGGCACCTCCACATTCCTCGTATCCACAAATACACACTGCACACACTCCCACATACACCCCACACTACACGTTCACGCACCCATCCACAGCTCACATCCTCTCCCATCCCCCCACACACCCGTCAACACCATTACAAACACTTGCAATAGTGACCTAGCAATTGGACACTATACATTAACGACTGGAGTCATAGTTCTGGTTCAGCAAATCAATTTAATCATTTGCTAAAAAGAAAGTTTGTTGTCATGGTGACGCTGCCCGGGGGCAATATTGACAAAATAAACGATCAAACGACATGAATATATCATTACAAATATACACATATACACATATAGCGTTTAATGATCGTGTTTATGATAATAATAATAATCCGCATTTATAGAGCGCTCAATACATCGGAACGACGTCTCTAAACGCTTTTCAGACATATCATTGCCCCGGTCATCGGATCCTTGCATGCCCGCATACAATGTATGCACCTGCTGCCCTCCCTGGGGAGCATTCCAACAAAAGTTCCAAGACTCAATTGCTAGGCATACTACATAGGCTTTCACATCCTACCGGGTACCCATTTAACACCTAGGTGGAGAGTGGCAAAGTGTGGATTAACGCCTTGCCAAAAGACGCTAGGCCATGGCGGGATTCGAACACACGACCCTCTGATTACAAGGCGAGCGTCAGAACCGCTACACCACGACGCTTCAGTGATAGAACCTATACGCATGCGCGTCGAACCATTTTTGATTGGTTGCCTCACTGATGAATGCCATATCGTGCTGGTTCATTGGCTCATACTTAATGTACTTGAAGCTAAAAGTTGGTCGATCGCTTTGTCTACGAAAAGGGTACAGAGAGCAGGCCTGAAGTGTAGGCATTTTGATAGGCTTATCAAGTCTGTGAATGTTAGCATTAGTCTATAACATGGAATTCGGTTGCAACATGATGAGTACGTTTGGGGTCAAGATTAATCAATGCATCAGAATGTACTTCTTTTCCCCCCACCCCTCAAGAAGGGAAAGATGGTAAAAATATCATTCTGATGGTTTCTATCTATTAATTTGCTACCCTGCCACCCTCATATTCAGCCCCTTTCACAATTGACGTACGACCAGTTTACGAACGCCTGCAACAAATTTTTCTTGTCATGCTTGTTGTTGCACGATCGATCTCTTGGTGTCTTGCGAGCACTCGCAGTCGTGGTAGACGATCGCACGAACTCGAGGCGGTCCTGACTGGTCGCATTTGAATTTTGAACATGTTCAAAACCCAAACGCGATCAAATACGATCGATTCACTCGCATCAGATCGTAACATCGGTCGGGTGATAATTGTGTGAGTGTTGTTCGACGTTGTACGGTTTGATACGAGAGGTGGCACAACTAAGTAGTCGCTCTTTAAATAGTCGACACTTACACATGTGCTAGCAATCTACCTTGCGACTGGGTGCGATAATAATTATATAGGCCATAAGACTGTTGCAAGAATGGTCGCAACACGGCTTACAACATTGCACCACCGCGGTGGTGCACCGTTGGCATGTATACGACCGTTCCTCGGTGTTATAAAATAAGAGTTAAGAATTAAAAAAAAAGAGGGCGATAAATATAAGAAAAAATGTAATATATACTGCACGAAACTAAAAGGGCAAGATGAGTTTATATTTTTGCCTTTTAAAACATAAATCAAACATTTCCGATCAAACATCTGTAATAATGCAAGTTTAATTTATTAGCTCATTCAAACAAAATGCTATGTACGTACGCGCATCTAGCTCATTGCAGATTTGCTATCGGCCCATTGGAAGCCCCAGGATATGGCTGGTATATTACATTGCTCTGAGTTCGAATTGGTCAATACCTCACATCAATCACACGAACACTCGCACTGGTTTCATTCAAACACACGAGCAATCGTCGACGTCGACTCTCACGACTATACATAGTCGTGCAAGTATTGAGACTGATTTCAAACCACTCGCAGTCCCTCGTGCAACATTTGCATGTGTTCGCACGAGCACAATACGAGGATATGCGACTTACTCGTGCAACGGGGTTTAATGGCTGTTCTTTTTTAATGTACGACAGCTGTTGCATTTGTGAAAGCCTCTGTGCGATCTTATGAGATGAATAACGATTGATGCCTGTTGCAGTAGGCTGTCGCGCGACAAAAAGGTCGCAAATGGTCGAGGGGGTTATCGATCCACGACGCAGAAACGGATTCAAGAACATAGAAAATATATTGTTGTTAAGTGCGATAACAAAAAAAAAACAACAACCAAGAAGTCTTTATCGGAAATTGGTGAATCAAAACAGAAGTTTCGTCCTTGAGTGTGGTAAGACAGTGTTTGCAATTTTTCGTCAGCTCCGAAACAAAGACAAAGACCTCCAAGCTGTTCCTTGTCATTTGACCGGCATTTTCATTACATTGAATGTGTTTTTTAATCCGTCTTGCGTCGCGGAGCGAATAATACTGATACTGACGACAGAGCGTCGATGGTTATGGCTGTTGCATTGTGTGATTGAAGCAATTCGAGAAGAGGGCTTCGTGACATTTACAAGAGAATAGCCAATTTACATCAAAGCAATGCGATTGAAACAAGTTTGGGAAAAAGAATATTATCAAATATTATTTGAAAGTCCGATCTCTAGGCCGTCATTTTTAAGTGATTAATTCCAATTGTTCTTTAGTATGTTGCCATTACTTTACAAATATATTATGATCACGATCAACTTCGAAAGGAGAATTCAATCAGTCTTGTATATATTAGAGTAATACAAAAAGAGACGATTCGAAATGGTGATTTATATGGCACACATCAGAAATTGAGATGCGATATAAACAGCAAATACAAATCTGACATACATGTAATTGAATGAAATTTCGTATTGTGGATATGATAAACAATATTTAATTGGGCAGGCTAAATTATCATCTACTGATTCCCTGTTCTAAAACTGTGATGCCATCAATGTCTCTGTGTGTTATATCCTCCAATGCAGGATGCCGTTCCGTGTGACATACAGATTGGCAATGATGCTGATAATATCAGCAGCTTACATTCCAAAGTTGGAAGCATCAACAACAGATGTTACTGCTACTACCATGATTCCGACATCTTCTGTTCAAACTGATACATCAGGAAATGCTACAACTTCAGATGTAAGCCCACCAGGAAATTCAACAACTAATGATGCGACCAGTCAATCGCAGGGGTTATCATCAACGTCTGACGGAACTAATTCTACGGAAATTTCTATAACTATTGATGCAACCAGCCCCACAAGCACTAACAATACAGAAAGAAACACAACCAGGGAACCCGAAGAGACGACATCTGAAGGTAGAGTTCCGACAACAAGTCCCTCTGAGGAATCACTATCGCCTGGTGCACTAGCAGGAATTGTAATTGTGTCTTTGGCTGGAACTGCCGCCATAGTAGGTGGTATTCGATACGCAGTGATCCATTGCAAATCTTCCTCTAAGGTGGCTCCTGAGAACGATGCGAACAAGGACATTGAGCACGTTGAGACAGAAAGCATGTCTAACGATACAGCCAAACTCACTCCCCCAGATAACGATTAACTATCTCTGCATCTGTGCATTGTGTGTAGCATGTCAACCCATTGATCAGGGGAAATTCCCTGATCTGACCAGTCTTATCATAATCATAAACGTAAACATGTTCATAAGGGCAAGAAACTTCTAATTATGATCTTTGTTTCACGAATGATACTTTGATAGGTTGATCAGTGCGCCGTCCTGAAAAAAAAGAAGTGCAGAATCTCAATAAGCTGGCAATGAAGACGTTTTACATGACAATGAATGGTTTAACACTGTGAAAAATCAAAGGGAATATTGCCAGTGGTAAAAGTATTAATGAGAACAAGATCATGCAGTTGTTAAAATGTAAGTGAAACATCGAATCAGGCATGTCATTTTATCTCCATCCGTGTGTATTTTCCATTATTAAATTTTGAATGGACTATTGCACTGCTTGTCAGTTAAAAACTGGTGAGGCGAGACCTTTGACATTTTAAGCAACTGAAAAATAAATTCAGCTTCCTATTTATTCATCTGAAACTTCGGTTTTTGAATTATTACGCGTACATTTTTTTGGGGACACGCTGTGTGCCTATTTATAAATATATGTATTGAGACATAATTGATGATTAAAGATTTTGTGACGTCACGGACAAACAGCTCTTCTATATGTCATGTGATATGAATTCCAAAAATATCATTTGAAGTAGAAGGCGATTTTATTTGTGAGGTAGACAAATCATCGGACACATCAATAATGGGGGAGCTTCTCGTATATATGTCACAAATCAAAATCTTTAAAATGTAATAATTATCTTATTCTTTGATGGATTTTATCAAATCATCACGTAGATATTTCTCTATTTTTTAACCTGTATTAAAACAACATACATTTATATTCAAGGTGACCCCCACCCTTATTATCTTAGTTTGGGTCTGTATTTAGAATTCATGAAGAACATACGAATGATCCTTCGGATGTCCAACATAAATTCAGAATACACACACATTTTAAACCTTTTCAAATGAGGGGTCACTGATCAGTTTTGCTCTCAAGTTTGATAAGATGACCACGGATATGAAAGCTCAAAATTCACATTCGTTATTCCACGTATATACAATAATTAAGCTTATTATTACTTCTCCATCTTTTTTTTCTTTGCTTTTCAATACGAATTCCCGTATTGCTTTGTATATATTTATTTCTACTTAACATTGTACATTCTAATCTAACTACTTTATTTTTATTGAATGGAAATAGTATAAAATAGTAATTTACATACCAGACTGATTTCAATAGGCATTTTTCATTAATTGTGGATCATTTGTGTGACAGGGTCAATCCAACTACCATCTGAACCCCATCGGTTTACGTTAACAGTTTATTTTTTTCTAAACAATATTTTAAGTAACTTGAGGTCGTTAAATCTTTTTAATTCACTTGAATTCTTTTGATGTTTAAATGTAAAAAGGATTTCTGTAAAATAATACATCAAGGTCTGATAGGCCCACTGATCACTGATGTTATGTATTTCAATGTATTTTATTGCAATATATAAATATTGAATGGGATTGAACATAACCACAGTTAAAGATTCTTCTTTTGTGTAGATAATGTCATTTTTTTGCATCACTGTAAGTATTGTAGTTTCAAAAAACAACTGTGATTTAAAATAAAAGAAATTGAACATAGGATTGTAAATAACAAATCTTAGTTTTATATATGTCTTTGTTTGTGTATATGGATTTCTATATCTCCAGTATTTAAAACAATTTTTGCTTCAGACAGCTTTGAATAGCTTTATTGAAAAAATATGAGTTTAAATTATGCTATACCTTGTGGTTATTCATTGTCATGTCAACTGTTACAAAATACACACTGGTACTAAGAATGCTTGGAGTATTTTCCTATATATATATCTTTAATTTTACATAGGGTTAAATTGCATACACATACAAACTTCAATCAATCAAATCAGTTTATTCTTCAAATTAGCACACGCGCACCTTTATAAGAGCTTTTTCATTTTATTCAAGATCAAAGTGCTGTAGCGGGAATCGAACTCCAGACTTTCTTCTGAGTAGTCAGGGGCCTTAGGCCACTCGGCCACGGCACCTCCACATTCCTCGTATACACACTGCACACACGCGCGCTTGAAACACCCCACAATACACCTTCACGCACCAATCCCAGAACTTAGTCCCACATGCACCTATACCCCATACTCACACACACCCATCCACAGCTCACATCCTCTCCCACCCCACACGCACCCGTACAAATTACCCTTACAAACACTCACGATAATGACCTAGCAATTGGTACACTATACATTAAAGACAGGAGTCATACGTTCTAGTTCAGCAAATCAATTGAATCATTTGCTTAAAAAAACCGTTTGTTGTCATGGTGACGCTGTCCGGGGACAATATTGACAAAATAAACGATCAAACGACATGAATATATCATTACAAATACACTCATATACCGTTTGATAATCGCGTTTATGATAAAACCTACGCATGCGCGTCAAACCATTTTTGATTGGTTGCCTCACTAATTACAGGCGCGTTGCCAGGGGGGGGGGGGAGGTCGCCCCCCAAAAAAGTCCCAAAAAGAAAAAAAAAAGAGGAAAATATCTCATGCACTAAATCAGTTGTCAATCCAATTTTTCTAGTTCTTGTTGTTCGATTTTGACGAAATTTTTCGGCAATTTGCTCAGTGAATTCTACTCTATTTACTAAGCTATAAATACTCTTAGCCTGGACCACCCCTTTAAAGTTCAATGTATACATTATAAGGTTAGGCCGAAGTATAATTGAAGTTATCTTTTTTTTTGATCGCGCAACTACTTCTGGTCGGGTACGTCGGCTCCGAGCGGGTAAAATCTTTATATCACTTTCTGCCGTCACCTCCATAAAGTCCACTTCTCTTGCTTTTCAGTATTACTACTCTACTAAACAACCATAATCCTGGGCCAAACAGGTTCCTAATTTAAAAAGAGGAAGGTATATAAAAAATCGTGTCGTATTAAATAAAAAGTACAATATTTTTTATCAAATTATATAAAACTTCATGTCACTTTCCTGCACATTCATCTCCTGTCCTGTTTTGCGCCCTCATTTTGAAATTTTGAATGACACTCAAGTTTCTTTATAATTCATAGTGAAGCGCTTCAGGATAAGTAAACGAAATTAGGCATCCTTTTTTTAATATATAATTTCAATAAATCACAGAAGTTTCAAATTTTTGCGCACTATTTTCCTTGTAATGAAGTTCAATAATCTTAGAAAATCAATTGAACTAGAGCCGATGGGGTATGCTCTGCGCGTGGTAGAATATCTTCCTCCCGGCACATACACTTCTTCTCCTCTGTTTTGCGAGTTAAAGATATGCACTGTTGCTAAATTGTTTGTAATCAAATCTGATCTTTTCAAGGGAAGTATTCAATATATCTAGGAGAATATCCTTTTCTCGGGACCCTTTTCGTGGCAAAACTTGATAAAACGCTTTAGCTTCCGCGCTTCACGCGGGGTTATTATTATTTTAATTTCCTCCATTGTATTCCTTTTTTGTGCGTTCACAATCACTTTTGAAAACAAAGTTCATGAAAACAAGATTCAAAATCACAATGTAGTCAACTGAATTGGAGCTGATATAGGTACTAGAGACAAGAGAGACGGCTCCTTTTCATTTTAATTTATGAAACACCAAAAGCTTCTCGCGGGAGGGGAAAACTCCCCCTCCTTGCACCCACCCACCGCCACCTCCAAAATAAAATCCTGGCTACGCGGTGGACTAATTCATGTCTTCTCGTGCTGGTTCATTGGCCCGTACTTCATGTTCTTGAAGCTAAAAACTGGCCGATCACTTTGTCTACGAAATGGGTACAGAGAGCAATCTTGAAGTGTAAGCATTTTGATAGGCTTATCAAGTCTGTGAATGTTTGTCTTAGCCTAACTTCAAACTCGGTTGCAACATGAATACGTGTCGGCTCAAGTTTTATCAATGCACCAGAATGTTCATTTTTTCTCCACCCCCTCAAGAAGGGAAAGATTATAACAATATCATTCTGATGGTTTCTATCGATGAATTTGCTACCCTGTCACCCTCATATTCTATACCATTTCGTGTACAGCTGGTTTCCTTTTCAAGAAACAAGTCTATCTTCTATCGTCACATTGACTGCCCACATAGCACCAGGGTAGACAGTGGTAAACGCGGACAAGAACCTTGCTAAAGGACATTCGCGACGAGGGGTGGGGTCGAATCCTTTCCTTACACTGATCTAAAACTTTGCTATTAAACGACATCGAAGCATGGCTATTTTTCTGATTGAAAAAATATCAATTTTGATAAGTCATTATCAATTGCAGATAGCTTAACTATAGGGAATGATTAAAATAATGTGCATAAATCATAAGATATCGGTTTGTTATTACGAAGCAGACCCTTAAATCTAATCTACCAAGTTATTTAGCGTAGCATTGAAACAATGCTACAAGTATGCATGAATCCATGCGCCGCACATGATTAAACTTTCACCGCAAATTAAGAGTATAATTTGGAGACTAAGACTTCCCCCCCCCGAAAAAAGAGAGAAAATCTTGACTTAAATATGTATCAAATTTTATCAATACATAATGTCAAACACTATGAACTTTATGAAGACTATGAAGAGTTACGAGCGCCCAATAATTACGTACTGATGAGGGCACTCTTTTAATACACCAAAACCTGGAAATTTGAATGCATATTCAAGCGAAGGGCAAGGTAGTTTTGCTTAGTGCATATATTTTTTTCTTTAATATTTTACATTAAATGATGTACATAATCATCGTTAAATACTTTAAAGTATTTTCGTTCTGATACGAGCAATGAGTCACGTGGTGGCATATCTTTTGTTGCTAGTGGAAACACAATAAATAATACATGTATGATGAAGGAGACATTAAGCAAACGAACTTTGTTCATATTAAGATATTGTTTCATATCTTAGATTGTTAACATATTGAACGTGCTTGTGAGTCAATGACGTCATAGAACAAAGTAAACAGACATTAAACAGTAACAACAACGAAAATAAAATCTGCTCTATCAAAATCAGGTTTGGACATGATTTATTCGTATATCGTCATGATTTTGATGATAACTAAAAATTGTAATAAGAAATATTTGTTGAGTAATGGGTAAATAAGAGAAATGCGTTGTTTTTTAATCAAAAATAGGAACGCATGCTCACTGATTTTATCAAAGAACCAGACTGAGTAGTCATCACGTCAAGTGCCTATATCCAAAGGTTTGCTAGACATATAACGGAAATGGGGTCATTATTTACAGTCTTGAGGAACATTATTTCTAAAGAGATCGTCATTCATAATATATTATGAGGAATATTAATCACAAAGTTCTCTAGTCACAATGAACAAAGAGGCTCGCAAGTCATAAGAAGATAAAACTTTTATTTATATCTATATTCATTAATATTGGCGTAATGAGCCAAATTTTTTGAGAGGGTCAAATATAGCGTTTGGGGTATTTTTTAGAGTGAGCAAAAATTTCAACATTTTTATTACAAGTCCAGTTTTGTGTTAGATTTTGACATAATATTTAGATTTTTGAAGGAGGGGGGGGGGGGCAAGTGCCCAAGCCCCCTAATCTGTTAGTCACTGTTCATTAATAATAAGGCACTATAATCACAATCACAATCGAATTACTGGGAGTCTAGTGTATAATAAGATACAATGAAAGCTAATCATAATGGCTTAAGAGAGTCGTTATTTACAACGGGAGATGAGGGTCGGTAGTAATCATTGATAAGAAGAGCGCCACTCAAATTGAGAAAAAATATACATTCTACTATAGTACTAGTAGTAGTAGTAGTATTACTACTACTACTACTACTACTACTACTACTACTACTACTACTACTACTACTACTACTACTACTACTACTACTACTACTACTACCACTACTACTACTACTACTACTTCTACTATCGATATCGTTGAGTAATTTGTATTATTGTAATTATAATCATAATTACTATTTTCATCATAGTTATCGCCACCGTCGCCAGTAACAAACAAGTGCCATCGATCCAAACCAACCCCTTTATGATCTATATCTCAATTAAAAGGACTATTCCTTTCTTTTATTCACACTTTCGTGACTTTCATCGCGTTTACTTCAGATAAAGAAGTAGATTTGGTGAATAAAACTCGTTGTCATAGATGACGTTCTTAGTTGCGTCTCGGAGAAGATGCTTGATTACGTCAGAGGGAGGAACTCCATTACCGAGGAGAATGGCGGCAACACCTAATGAAAGATCAATAAATAAACAGAAGAGTTTTGAAAAAAAATGTTAATTTTTCTTAATTTGAATATTTCATTTCGACGAGCATTCGACCGTAATATCCCCTAAGCAGTTGTGGTTTGTGTTTATATAAGTGGGTGTGGTGTGTGTTATTGTTCTATCCAATGAAGTTCTACCGGTAGCGAGGGTATCATAAATCAATATCTAATCAGCGTTAAAGAGTAATTAATTAAATGGTGTATTGATTAAAGAGGGCGCTATAACGTCAATCAGTTCGAGAAATGAGGAGTACGCTCAAAACGCCCATTTAAGGGGGAACGGGAGCGTTGGAAACAACATGACTTCCATAATATATGTGGTATAATGTAGTTGTAAAGATATTTTAAATAATAGTGCATTTTGATATCAAATGTAGCTGGTATTTATATATCATCGTAATCATAACGTCATCTTAACAATACGAGTGCAGGAAGCCAACTCTTTTCAGGACAATAAATCAGATATCTAACTCGCGCTTCGAGCTCGAATCATCTAATAATGGCTAATCGGATTCTTAATCTTGTAAGTTAGATAATGCTAGAGAGTACTTAAATTCCAGTAATTAAGATTCAATATTTATGAAGGGTCGGAGCTTCAGCGTTTGGGACGGGGAACCAACTCTTTCGTTGTGCGTGCTCATATCTTCTCAATCAAGCTACATGTACTTCGAAAGTCAGCATATCATAATTCATGAATATGATATGAGATATTCATTTCAGAGTCTAGTCAGAAAGAAGGAAATCAACTAATAATAGCAGTCTGCTTGACTAGTGGATAATGCATAATTGGAACAGCGTCTCTAAGCGCTTTGAAGATATCAAACCCTAATCCTTTCTTGTCCGCAAGCAATGATCAATGTAAGCGCTCTCTCCACTCCCCGGGGAAACATTCCAGTAAGAATGCATCAAAACCCAATTGCAAGGCATTCTGCATAAACATCCGCTTCCCATCGGTCATTCATTTAACACCTGGGTGGAGAGAGATTGAGAGACAAAGTGTGGATAGACGCTTTGCCAAAGGATGCTTGGTCGTCATGGTCGTGGTGGGATTCGAACCCGGGGATTCGAACGCAAGACCCGCTGATTATATGGCGAGAGTCAGAACCGCTACACCAATCTCCCTAGCGAATGAAACTCATAGGCCTACCTGGCAATCGAGCGCAACATTAGTGAAATGATTCTAAATAAAAAATAAAAATAAGGAGTGACATCATCATCCCAATGATTGCATGCTCATCATTATCCTGACGATATCGAAATAATGCCGAAAATTAGAAAATTCCTTAAATATTTTTTTCTACTTGACTATTTTCATGAAATCTTTCATGTGTGGTTTGTTTGGAATAAAGAGAGTCAAGTTATTTTTCAGCATGGAGCATGTCTTAGGTCGTATTTTGGTCGTAGGACATTGTCATTAAAATGTGGTATAAAATGGCGCTCACCAGCGACATGAGGGGCAGACATACTGGTACCATCGTAAACAGCGTATGCATCATCGGATGCAGGATGGGCACTTGGGATATCCACACCGGGTGCAAAGAGGTCTACATAAGAACCATAGTTAGAAAAATCCGCCCTGTAGTCGTTACGGTCAGTAGCCCCAACGGAGATTGCCTGTCATCGGTAAAAAAATGGAAACAATATACAGTTTTTATCCGTTGTTAGTCATGCCTCGATCAAGAAATGTATAACCTTTCATCTGTTATATAAGAATGATGTTACTATCGTGGCTTTATCATGAAATAAATTACTTATTGACCATTATTTTCAAAATAAATATTCTAAGCATCCCATTGATACACTTTAGAAATCACACATCGTCTGCATGTGAATCGCAAGTGTTAACGCTTATTGTGTATCACCACTGATTTTATAAATAGGGCGGCTGGAACGAATACTAGTATATGAATAAATAAATAAAAACATAAATGAATAGATTAAATGAATAAATAGATAAATAAATAAATCCATGACTAACTTAAGAACAAAAAAATAAGGAGAAAAATAAATGAAAGCAAAGAAAATGTAAACTGATATATTTTCGATAAATTATTATGTCAAAATTTATCCCCCCAAAACTTTTTCTCTTGAGGTAAATTTTTTTGCAAGCTCGTTTCGCTCGGTTGCGACTTATTAGACATATTTACTCCCATAATTATGCCCTGTTGCGTTTACTTAACATATTTGGACCATTATGCCACTGTATGACTATATGAACTCGACGGATATAATTTTTCATACCTTAACGGATTTATAACTGGACGGTCATAATGTTCATTATACCAGTGTCTTTATGCATCGTTCGCATTTAATAATGTCCCTTCTTATGAGTATAATGCACAGAGCTAAGAATTGTATTGTGTATCCAATAATTTTCCTAATGTCTTTTTTGTACAATAAATGTTAGTTATATTCAAGATAGCTATGCGTCAAGGAAATTTCGCTTCGTTGTAACTAGCTGATCTAAAGTGTATCGCTGTAACGCCAATATGACAGTTATGATTGACCCATCCTTTGCCAAAGAAATGACATTAAGCCGTATCTGCAATCCAGTTTAACTAAGACTATGGTGGTACAACGTTTTTATGGCATTTGCTCCGATGGTAATCCTTCCTTTTAAATCAAACATAGAACCGAACCTCCAAACCTAAATAAACCCTCATGGCCCAATCCTTACCGTCACATTATTCAGAACCAAAAACACTCTTACAATCCTAAATATGCCATCTAATATATTAACACCGGAGCAAATGTCTTGGGACTTGTCCGACTCTATGCTAATATCATGTGACGCCAAAAGTGTCATTTTTTCCCTAGCATTGTATGTTTCTCCCTCACTTTTAAATTGTGAAGACAAGATTAATTGACATACTTCTCATTCCCAGACAATTATGTAGGATATTGATATCAAACGAGCTAAAACATTGACTAAATAGACATTAGCTACTACCACGGTGTCAAATTGGCTATCCAGACCAGAGTTTCAATTTAATAAACCAGAATTCAGATTACAGACCATAAGGGAGTTTTCGCATCCACAACTCACAACGGATTCAAGAACATAGAAAACATATCATCAAATACCCTTCATTACAAAGCACAACCAAGAAGTCTTTGTCGAAAGTTTGACAATCAAAACCACGGCACTGTCGTCCTGGACACGGGACAAACGGCAATTTTGCAACTTTCGTCATCTCCGAATCTTAGTACGAAAACTGCTGTTCTGGGTCACCAATATTCGGCGTTCTTTGTCATTGACGGGCACTTTCCAATACATTTACTGGTTCTAGAATCCGTCCCCGTTTCAGTTGCTAAAAATCTATATTAACGCCCTCTAACACGGATGTAAATATTCAATCACAACCTTTGGTTCACGAGCAGGGGAGTTGATACTGGCGTCATCGTCTTGGTTTCCAGCTGCTACTACCGAAACGATGCCGGCATCAACCGCATGAGCGACGGCATCATCGACGGACTGATCCGCTAAGAAACGCCACGACATGGACATGACGGCGGGGTAGGTGGTAGTTTGAATAACCGATTCAATAGCTGTGAGTAAGGAAGATATTACGGTTTAATATAAATCATAAAATATGTTGGCAAGGGATTATTGCTGAATTGACCTAGGACTTTACCGAGTAATTTAGTGATTAGGCAGAAGAATGTAGGCATCATTCCCACTGGAAACATTCACAAAATGTTGTGTGTAAATATAAGAACTAGGAAAGGGCCAAGACATAAGGAAGTGCGAAAGGCGTTTCCTTTTCACTAACCGATTTGATGAAGGGTTTGAATTAAACCAATTCAGATAACCAAAATATTAAAAGTTTTGAACTGATTCCCGACATGGCCGATGCCAAGAGTTTGTGGTATATACATACCTGCTATAGCATCCGATTTCTCACCCCTGCCATTACAGCCAAATACCCGATGAGAAACTATTTTGGCTTTTCTTGCGATTCCTTGGAATCTTCCTGCTATAGTACCGGCACAGTGAGTCCCATGAGCAAGGCAGTCGAACCCCTAATGGCAAGATCAATTTGAGCAATGAAATGAAGAATATCAATTATTTGCCGAAAATGAAAATTAATTTATGCATACATGTATATTCGTTCCTTCCTTCATTTTGTACTTCATTCATCCAGTCACTCATTCACACCTTAATTCAATCACTTATCCTCTATTATTCATAACAATGTCTATATTCGATTGAATAATATCTACTTCTTTATTGCTAATTCCATTAAATCATTTTTTATGTATTCATTACATCTATGACTGCATCTCCGTCGTGAACAATAACACCTTCAGGCCTACTTTGAGTCTGATAAGTCTTTTTCATTCAGTGAAAACTATTATGAAAAAGACACGACTTACTTATCGTTTAAAGTTATCTAGCCGTGTTCTCTTTTGAAGATAATTAATTTACGTAGACTTACGACGTGCGGAAGCTTTAAAATGAAATCGACTTGTCTTGATGGCGAGAGGCTTACGCCAAGTTTGACAAGTCGTCTTACATGACTTATGAAAGGTTGTATGTAAACTTGAAAAAAATTGTCGCAAAAACGCTTACTGAACAAGTGATTGGCACAATAGTACACTGCAACAACTATTGTGTTGATTTAACATTAGCCCAGAATCTGAATATGTCCACACCAGAGAAGTGTTAAACAACACCAATTTAATTTTGGTCTAACACCATATAGTTTTTTATACACCACCAATAAGTATAAAAATAGCATCGGTTTGGTGTTGTTTCAATACTTCTCTGGTGTGGACATATATAGATTCCGAGCTGGTGTTGAATCAACACCGGAGTTTTTGGAGTGTACATTGAATACAAAGATGATCATGAAAGGAACCATCTCGGGGTCGACTCACGTTCCAACCATCGTCCAAGAAGTCTTCACCATAGCTGGCTCGACCTTCGAATTCTTGGTGGGACACCCGTATACCGGTGTCTATGACATGTATCGTCACCCCCTCTCCATCACCTTTGTGCCAAGAAAAAAACAGAGATCACAGAAAACATGAATGAATAGTAAATCTTAATGGTCCGTATTCTGAACTCGGGTTAAATTCCAACTCTGTTCTAAAGTTATGGTTTAAATATGGATAGCCAATTGTGACATAAATCTCTAACAAAAAAGGTTCAATTTATCAGCATACTGACATTCAAATAGTTTTCAAATATCTAGAAATGGTGAAGAAAAGTTTTCTTCACCATCAAACAAAGTTTTTCTCAATTTTGGTTTCCCATAATCTTAGCACAGGGTTATACCTGACTTCAGAATATAGGCCATTATGTTTAATTGAGCGATACCTCTTCGTTTTTAGAAAAAAAGTATTTTCTTGGGCCTACATCTTGAGGTAAAATAAACAAAACAAAGGGAAAAACCTCGACGATTATTCGAAACCGTTTGTCACTTATTAAGACTTTTATATCTTCGAACATTTCTTTGAAAAAAGGATGGATGTTAATCCAAGCCTATACGTTTATCGTAGTTACTATACCTTCGGTGCTGAATGTGCCATCGAGTGGCAAGTTGCGCTGGTCAATGCGATCAAGACCCCATGATAACGACGACGACAATGTCGATGACGGCGAGAACGATGATGAAGACGACGATGAAGGCGAACCTTCGACTACACCAATCGCATCAGGTTCCATATATTTTACGGCAGGCATCTGCAATATCTTGAAGAAAAATGTGACAATCATTGAAATAGTAAGTCTTCTTGTTGTACTTAACCAAGTGAGATGTGACTCTTCAAACAGAGCATAACAAACATGACAAACAAGGATTGATTCTTCTGTTTGGCATGTCTGGGGCCCGTTGCATAAAACTTTTGCCACAAAAAACTCTGGCAAACAAAATTATGCCATTTATGACAAAAGTTTTATGCAACGGGCTCCTGATGTTATTACTTGATAACCTGATTCATGCATGAGCTCGATCGTTGCAGAAAGAGTTGCGTTTAAACGCGTATGATTTTTAGAGTTGTGATTGATTGCAACTCTTTCTGCATTGGGCCCCACTACTTGCAAACAGACGGAATTGAAAGCGTGAGTAGAGAGAACGGACAGTCCGGATGAAGGACTTTCTCTGAAATCTTTAGGATTGAGAACCAAAGGGATGTACGATCCCTTGGGCTGAGAGCCAGTGAGAAGGACGTTTCCAAGGACCGGGATGTGTACTAACCTGATACTAGTTGAGACATGTGATACAGATATAGATTGCCCCTGAGACTCACATCCGATGAGAAAGACGTTTCCTAAGACCGAGATGTCTAAAAGCCTGATATTAGCTAAGACATGTGATACAGACACAGACTGACCCTGAGAATCAGATCCGATGAGAAAGACGTTTCCAAGGACCAGATGTCCAAGAGCCTGATACTAGCTGAGACATGTGATACAGACACGGATTGGCCACGAGACTCAGATCCGATGAGAATGATGTTTCCAGAGACCGAGACGTCTAAGAGCCTGATACTAGCTGAGACATGTGATACAGACACAGATTGACCCTTAGAATCAGATCCGATGAGAAAGACGTTTCCAAGGACCGAGATGTCCAAGAGCCTGATACTAGCTGAGACATGTGATACAGACACATAGTGGCCCTGAGAACTAGATCCGATGAGAAAGACGTTTCCAAGAACAGAGATGTCCAAGAGCCTGATACCAACTGAGACATGTGATACAGACACAGATTGGCCCTGAGACTCAGATCCGATGAAAAAGACGTTTCCATTGACCGAGATGTCTAGGAGCCTGATATTACCTGAGACATGTGATACAGACACAGATTGGCCCTGAAACTCACATCCGATGAGAAAGACGTTTCCAAAGACCGAGATGTCTAAGAGCCTGATACTAGCAGAGACATGTGATACAGACACAGATTCGCCCTGGAACTCACATCCGATGAGAAAGGCGCCTATAGGACCGATATGTCTAAGAGCCTGATACTAGCTGAGACATGAGATACACACACAGATTGGCCCTGAGACTCAGATCCGATGAGAAGGATGTTTACAAAGACCGAGATGTCAAATAGCCTGCCGATATCTGAGACAGTCCGTGGCCCGTGGGACAGAAATACCTGAGTTTGAGATCCGATGAGAAAGATGTTTCCAAGGATAGAGATGTCCGAGAGCCTGCTAATACCCGAGGCAGGCCCACCCATGAGCGGTTTGTTTCTGAGAATGGATGTCGATGAACTGAACGTTTTCCGGGACAGAACATCAATGGAACTCACAATAGCTGGACGGACAGTCCAGGAGATGGAGAGTTGAGACCGAGAGCTATTCAGACAAATGTTCCCCGTGACTGAGAATCAATATGCTGCGACTGGCAGGCAGTTTGTGTTAGACAGTCCCTGAGAATCGATGAGCCGATGAGGTGATTAATATAAGCAGTGTCTTTTGAAAAATAATTGTGCTGGAAGTTGAACGTGAAGATCTGTTACAAAATCTTCATCTTTTGTAAAAAGAAACCATTTCAAAATTCAAATCTACCCCGACATTGAAGGCCATCTAAGCAGTCAATAATTTATGCATTTAAACAAATGAAACTGAATCTTCATCACATTCAATGCCGAATCTTTAAGTTTGATCCGACATAAACCATTCCAGAACAATGGATGGAAGAATGCAGGAATACAAGGAATACAGATAAGAAGAAATGAGGAAGATAAATAACGATGGGAAAAAACAAAACAATATAGTATATAATATCGAGAGAACAAAAAATGAAAATAGAATAAAATTAAGAACAAGGAGGGGAAGAGGATGTTTAGCTGCTATCAAAATCAAATTGCTTACCCTTTCTGCCACATCTTCCGACATCTCTGCAGCAAACCCATTGAGTGCTTTGTAATATTTCCTTAAAACTGAAAACCTCTCCGAGCGAGAAACCATCTTCTGCTTTATGTGGTTGATTAGAGGGTCCAGCATCTCGTCATCCTGAGAAAAATATTTAAAAAAACGATGAAATATGTTAACATAATGATACTGGCATTGTGAAAACATTGACTACATTACAATATTTAAATGATAATTACCAAAACATGAAATGAGGGTCTAGTATTTCGTCATCTCGAGAATAGAAGTACCCCCCCAAAAAAATAATAATAATAATGAAATAAAACATGTTAACATAATGATTCTGGCATTGTGAAAAAATTGACAACATTACAATATTTTAATGGTAATTAACAAAAATATGAAATGAGTTTTCAAATATTATTTTTGAATTTGATGGATTTGAATAAAGTTTGCCTTCATGGCCAATCATATTTAATTTATCTGCGTTTGCAATCTGTCAATGATTTTACATCAATCTTCCCACCTGGCATGTCTCATTTTGAAGGAACTTGCAAAAGAGAAATTTAGCTCAATATATACCTTGAAAGGGTCCTATTTAAAACAAATATGTCATTACAAGTGATATCGCCGGAGTATGAACTACTGGTGGTAACTTTGTTATCAATATGTTTCGTTTGTTTTTGGTATTTTCTTTACAGAGGTTTTTTTCAATTCAAATACAAATAGGCATTTATTTTCTTCCATTTCATTACATTTTTCGTAAACCGTAATTCATACAAAAATCATTTTGTTTTGACAAATATAAAAATGCACTGGTTGTGTTTAAAGAAGGAGGTGTATACCAAGTGTCCAGCTTAAATCAAATATATTCGTATACACATTTCGTTATACAGGGGAACAATCACGCTCACAATCATGACAATGGCAGCACTATAATTTGGTGTTTTTTTATAGTAACAATGTTGCAATTTAATGAATTATCATAGTTATAGGAAGAGAAATATATGTTTAGATAAACTAAGAAATCAATAAATGTGCCTGCCTTTGACTTAATGCTATCAGTCTTGAAATGTTACAATGGAATAGAAGAATTGTAAGTAATAGTCTGAGGTAAAATAAAGTGGAAAAGAAGTGGTTTTATTTCAGGGCAATATCGATGGTGCTGGGAGGCTCCAACACATATATGAAATAATTACATCCAACGTATGTTCGTTTGTTCATTTCATGCTAACATGGCTAATGTGTGAAAATCTTTGTCATGAAATATCTGCCTCAAACGATGTAATTGTGTCCTATATAAGCTCTGATGATTTTTAACAATAATATGTTTGTCACAGTTGTTATCTGTAATGTGTCTGCAGATGAATATTCATCACATAATATAATTATCCTGGATTTTAAAAAATAAAAATAAAGAATTCGGTGAAAGGGGGTGGGTAACCAAATGAAAAAATAGACAAAACATTAACAACAACATTCTACTTACATTGAGGACTACGATATATTTATCTGGGATAGTCTGTAATCTGCTATCTATACAATGGACCACACCCACTGCCGATAGTAACACACCAATGGCAATCCAGATTCGCATTTTGCAAGGTATATGTTGGCTGGCCTGAAGAATTGAATCTGAAAAAAAAAAACCACGAAAAGAAAAATTAGAAAAGTCAGGTGACATGGTGGTCACATTTCCACTACTTTGTTTTCCAATTTTCCCTTTTAACTAAGAGTTCTTCTTAATAATCATCAATGGTACAGTGATTGTCAATACTTTTATTCAATAATAAGTCATCAGACTACTTTAAAATGAGAATAGACTTACTTTACGGAGACGATGTTTGTGAAATATTGATGATACCACGATAACTAAAAAAACCCTGAATATATGTGAAAACGTTTATCAATATTTCAATAAAGAATTAATGATAATAATAATAAAATTACATTTCTATAGCGCATAACACACGAAGTCTCCATGCGCTTCACATATACATGAATTAAATATCTCAACTTATATTATACAATATGGTCATTGAAGAGAATAGATTACAATAGGATTAAATATTCAATAATTATACAGCATGGCATAAAACCATGCAATTTATGGAAAGGTGTATCTAACAACAACATACAGTATACAAGGCAATTTGATCACGATATATTGTTTTACTCAATGTGCTGTTATCGTTATGCAATCCTAATTGTGATCAAAGTAAACTAATCATGCCACAATTTTTCATATTTTAGACCTATATCACTACGTATTTCATTTTGTGCAAATTGAATTTAAATATGATTCAGACTTAACTTACCTCTGCAATATTGTTCTCCCAAAGTCGTCTGATAAGCCACAAAATGTATTTTATCAATAATCGTGACGAAATATAATTGGGAATGAAATCGAACGTTTTACTTGTACTTTGTTCCGCTGTGATAAAATCAATAATTTTGAGTCCCTCCTGCAAAAGATTACATGTTACTGATAACACAGTGATTATCATAATTTGTTTGGAAAGGTGAATTTGAGGTCCGATGATTAGTATGCATAAGTGACTAAGGGCATTTTCACACGTGAATCTTGAATCATTATCGTAATGTTGATCGAAAATCGTCTTTAGAATCATCGGGCCTTTCACACGTCACTTGAAAACTGTGATTTTAATTCGAATTCCCGAGCGAAGGCCGTGTTCTTGTTGACTTGTCAATCAAATCAATGCATCGCAAGTGCAAACTACGATGAGTGCATGACAGTTGTATTATAATACGGAAGTGCTTGAAAGGTCACGTAAGCTCCGACCAAAAAGATGTTTTGGAGGTCAAGCCTTTCACACGTAAAATTCGTACCGCTATTTGCGTGAAACTTAACTGGAATTCACCTTCGGAGTAGAATTTGAATTCGTGATTGTGATTAGCGTTCTTGATTCTAATCATGCTCTAATATGGTTTCGTCATGAGTCTATTTTTTCACTGGAATATTCATTCAAATTAAGATTATTTTTTACAATGTGAAAGGGCGGAATATGAATTCGTTGGCGTATATAATGTAAACCAAAGCTATATTCGAATAACGTTATGACAGAATAATATTATACTTAAGCAGTTTCAGTAGTTATTTAGGCCGGGAGGTGGCTGCCGAGGGGTGGGGGGGGGGGCTGTTATAATGATTACTCTAATATAAACTACTGTAATCGTCATAACTTGTGCATTGTAGTTATGAAAGCTGATGTTGTCTCGAGTTTAGAGCTTGCATGTATAGCCAGTTAAACAACGTCCAACATAAAAGTGCGAAATCGGGGCATCGCCAGGACGGAGGGAGGGGGGGGGGCGGGGCAAAGCGACCTAGAGGTGACGTCACTTTTCCTCAGCTAAAATGGGTATTATTAAACTGTTATTCAGCCCAGGCATCTCTCATCTGCACCATTTTTTTTCTTTCTTTCTCCCTCATTTTTTTATTCTTTAAAATAGTCATAGGGGCCATTGCTCCTGCCCCCTCCCCAAACACTGTCCCTGATGTAGAATAAATAAATCTGGTACTTACATTGAATTGGCTTATCATAGAAAATTGATAGGATTGTTTTCATGATTTCGCGATGGTTCTGGAATAGAAAGGCTCAATATAGTAACTCTCTAAACCCAACATAAATCTTACATTTTCTAAAATCTTGGAATGTTTGAATTACAAATCTAGGATTTTAAGAGTCAAGTAAGAAGTCCCTGCGAACCATATTTCTTCAGAACTCTTTCGAAAATTAACAAAAGTAACGCATCCATGACTGAAGATTAGGGGGAGGGGCGCTGTTTTTTTTTTTTACAGACAATGTGGATAATCACTACAATCACACCCAGTGTTTGGGTTTTTTCCCACACATTTCTATATTTGTTTTCTCTAATGTTGTTACCCTTCACATACCCCCGGGAGCGGGGGGGGGGGGGTGTTTCCAAGTATTCCCCACTGGAAAATTCCTACATCCATTCTGTTAATGTGATTTTACATTTTTTTTTGTTTTCAAGTAAGTATCAAGCAGTCAACTACATAGGTCAAAAATCATACACAAACAAAACTTGAAGTTACAACAAAATTAGGAATAGTGAGAGATAGGCAGATATATTTTACTCCAAGTTTTAATTTCACATGATTAATTTGTTATCTATTTTTGAGGGGCCCACATTGTACAAGCATTGCTTTTTAGTGGGTCCCTCCATTTCCATTTTAATTTAATTTCTATTGAAAAATAGTATACTTATTTAAAACCTCCAATGTGTTGCCCAAATCGTGTGAGTTTTTTTTTCACAACATATGTATTATTATTTTTGTTTCTTTGCAATGGATACAAATACTTATTTTTTATAAATATGGTATACAATTTGTTTTTGTTTGATGGAAGTGAAATAAATAAAATTGAATTGAATTGAATTGAATTTGACACTTTAATTTATTTGACAATTGCAGTGATTTAAAAGTAACAGACAGATACCCGTGAAACAAAACACCAAAAGTGCAATTCCACCTTTATCTTACTAAAAATCGAATAGAGTACAATGAATAGTGATAAAGCCTGATTCAAAATGGTAGGCATATCAAGTCCGACTTAGATCATAATTTCTGAAACAAATGATATATGGTTATCTCTTTTGGTGATTTTCAGTGTGATTATTGTCAGTTTAGATTTGATGATTCGTAGATTAAGGTTTTAAGCAAATGTATGATTCAAAGGGTAAGGTTTCATGCGAATGTAACGAACTAGATTTCGATTAATGATGCGATATGCTGACGACTGATGGAGATTTTATAGACGTTCTCATTGATTCATTGTTTGCTACAACTACATGAAATAAGCTTTAAAGATAAATTATGACACTTTGGCCGTAATCTGAAGTCAGGTTTAACTTAGACCATGGTCTAACTCTGTGCTAAAATTATGGGAAGCCAAAAGTGTCAAAATTTTTATTAAGTTGTATGTTTCTAATTTTTCACTGTGCTCTTTCCTGATTCATCGATGGTGATGACAATCATCTATTTATACTTCCTAGACAATTATGAATAATTTGAGAGCCGAATGAGCTGATTATGTTATATTTACCATTAGTGATTTATGTAGCAATTGGCTTTCCATACTTAAACCACAACTTTAAACTTGAGTTTAAATCAAACCCGACTTCAGAATACGGGCCTTTGAATACAGATTGAGCAAAGCCGCTGACATGATTGATATTCCGTTTCAACGTTAGTATATAGATGTATACAGATTGTCCCATTCTTTCTTGATACATTGAAGTATTGAATTACTGTGCATCATCTGTTCTTGCTTCCAACTTGAATATCATTTCCTTTAGTTCAGATAAAGAAGTCTATTAGGAGAGAGTTCGTTGTTGTGGATGACATTTTTAGTAGCATCTTGAAGGAGATGGGTAAGGACTTCTGTGGGAGGAACTCCATTACCGAGATGAACGGCGGCAGCACCTGATGAAAGATCAACGAAAATCACAAGAGCAAATTTACTGTAGTTCTTGTACATGTGACGGCATAATCTCACTGCGCCCTCCCTCAGAGGATATATATATATGAATAGTGTAAAACGAGTTGTCAGAGATGCGTCAGCTGTGCACAGATCACGTATGCAAGGCAATGGCTAAATAGCTTTTATGATTGCGGGGTGATGACGTGCATGCATAAGGCTTGGACGTAACATGTTATTCGCATTCATGTTTATTAACTGAGCTTTTTCATGTTATTGATCAGACTTAAAATCTGTGAAATTATTCAATATCAATATTCCAGAAGAGGTACATCACTCAGTTATTTGTTTAGCTATTCGCATCATGATCATGATGATACTGATCATTATCATCATAGCATCATCATCATAATAACATCATCATCATCATCGCCACTATCACCACCACCATCATCATCAGCAGCAGCATCATCACCATCATCATTATCACTCTCATCATCATCATCACCACCATCATCATCATCAGCATTATCATCATCGCCACTATCACCACCACCATCATCATCAGCAGCAGCATCATCACCATCATCGTCATCATTATCATTCTCATCATCATCATCACCACCATCATCATCATCAGCATTATCAACATCACCACCATCATCAGCATTATCACCATCATCATCATAAGCATCATCATCATCAGCATCATCATCATCTCATCATCATCAACATTTTAAGTCCGTTTTCCCACTTTGTGGGGTTAGACTATTTAATTCCTTGATGGCTCGCTTCCATGCTGTCCTATCATTGAGTTCAAAGTGGGTGATGTTTGGCACTTTTTTGTCTTCTTTGATAGTTAAGAATTAAGTTATTTTATTCACTTGTTCATATTTTGCAAGATTTGTTTAAACAGGACTGAGTTTATAATTAGTGTAAATTATCTGAGCATGAGAGAAGTTAAGCCAAGTGTAAGCATAAAATGGACACAATCGATGTGTTTATGGGGGTGTTGGGCTGCAACCCAAATCTGGTATTTCTTGAATAGCACGTTCGATCCATTCGGAATTTTTTCTTTTAAATGTGAGAGTCTGATAAAATTGATTTTTTTTGTCGTGATCATTAGCTCCGACACTTCTGCCATATTTCTATTATCGACTCGATGCAGGAAAGATCGAATCAATGCACACTGTGAAAAAAAGAGTAAATTTACGTTGGTCATTTTTTTGTTGGGTAATATATACGTTGGTTATTGTTTTGTTGGGCATTATGTGCCCAATACTTAGGCAAATTTTTACTCTGCCGCTGCCAAAATACAGATGTCCAATTGTTGGGCTAGTAATTGCCCTGCTGAGTGGTAAATGTTGCGAAACTTTACGATCACGAGTTGCGCTTGCAGCATGCTACACACGGTCGATAAGATATGGAGGAGCTTCTAGATGACTGGGGGCTGGGGAGCCTCGCTGAATCTTTCATAGATGAGTTGCTTAAACGTTTTTTTAATTTTTTTATTTTGGACTTTACGTTAAGCATAATTTGTAAGGAATTTGTCAGAATAGGCCTACATACATGACATATATCTGACGCTGTTTTGTTTTTGCTTCACTCACTTGAGATATGCACTTGCACTTGTATGCAGCGTTATTGTGCATGCAAAGCACTTTCGGATAAGGTCTCCGGATCGACACGGACCAGGTACACGAAGTGAGTGTAGGCCTTGCCCAGATGTTGGGTAAATAACTTTATTAAAAAGTTGGGCAAATTAATGTCCCCCAAAATGTAGTTCAAAATATTACCCAACAGTTGGGCACATTAATGCCCCAACAACGTTGGGTAAAATATTGCCCAGTAGTTGGTAGGGTTGACTATCGGCCCAACGTTGGGCAAAATATTGGGTAAAATATTGCCCAATTTTTTCACAGTGCAGGAACGAGCAAGATCCGTTGTCTGTAAATATGATTATACGTTCAATTAATAAACTTATAACTATATACTTAAAACCCCCCAAAAAACAAAAAAAAAGTGTTGTGGTTGACTTGTTGATGTATACTTTCCTTTACCCCCCCCCCATTTGTTTTCCCCTTAATTGTTTTGTATTGTACTCCGTTTGTTATTATCATTTGTTTTAGCGTCACCTGAGTCTAGGAGGCGAAAAGCGATGGTGGACCACTACACCAAGGTTTCCCCTACTCTTATACGAATATTGCAGTGGGTTCTTAACGTGCAAAGAAAAGTTAAATAAGTTTTCCATGTATTATGTACTTATTCTCTATGTCACGGTGCAATCATCACAATCTATGCTTTCTGAGTTGCTACCTCGATTGTTTTGTTCAAAGTCTTAAAAATGTATTAATGCTTTTATCGTTGGAAATAAATGTACTCTCATTAATTAATTAATTAATTCATTCATACTTGACAACATAATGACACTTACCGGCAACGTGAGGTGCAGCCATACTGGTACCACTCCATATAGCAATGGCACTATCAGAGGCAGGCGAAGAGCTGATGATGTCAACACCGGGAGCGTAAATATCTAAACAAGAGCCAAAATTAGAGAAACTCGCCCTGTGGTCAGCAATATCAGTAGCGCCAACAGTGATTGCCTGCAAAAGGGGGAAGAGAAGTAGTAACAGGAATAAATGTTTTCATCAATTCTATTCCTTCAAGCAACCCTAATTTCTCTTTCAAATTTTCTGTCTTCAGGCAAGAAGGCCATTTAAAATAATCTCTTAAAAATATTATGAGAGACTTGTCTAAGTGAGAATGAAATTACTCATCACATATATTTTTTCCTCCAGGTTTCATTATGTAGACATTTCTGTCAATCGCAATTTTTATTTTTATTTGTTTAATCTAAAGTGTTTCGTCATGTAATTAAAAAGGTATGACAATTGAGTAGACCTATAATCTGCTAAGATTTCATAAAACTGGTAACTGTAGATTTTCAAGTTGCTCTTTACTGTATACTAATCCATCTGTACTTATGATATTTAAAGCAAAAAAAAATATGTGTTTGAATATTGAACTTTTAAAACTTTTTGTTAAGCGGGCACGAACCTTTATTTGTCAAGTGAACGCCAACAGCAAGCAATCGTGGCCATAACGTAAAAGCGTGTTTTGAAAACAAACAATCACGACTTTGCATTTCCAAACGCGTTGTGAAAAGAACCAATCTGTAATAGAAGTAATAAGTTGTGGAATATTCACAACTCGTTATGGCAATACGTTATGGTCTCAAACGTCACTCACCTTAGGTTCTCCTGCAGGGGAATACAAACAGGCCTCGGTGTTGTCGTTACCAGCTGCAGCTACGGCAACGATTCCGACGTCGACGGCCCGAGCGACAGCGTCGTCAACTGCCTGATTTCTCAGAGACCCAAACGACATTGACATGACGGCGGGGTGGACTGCAGTTTCAGTTACTTCATCAATGCCTGTGACGTATAAATCATATTTAATATTTATTTCGACACTGCTACGTTGATACGTCTTAATAAATTAACTCAGTTTGTTTTGCTTAAAGCACCGCGATCTAACAGAGAGCATGCTGTTTTTTGTGGGGTCCATGTTGTTCTCATGAACAGATGCTTCGAGGTCTCTCCATTTAATTTGTGTCTCTCAAGGATGGGAATAACCAACGAAAGGTAACTTCTCGGAGATTTGCTGAAGACTGCTACCAAATCCTCAGCATGAATTCGGAACAGATAAAGCCAAAATGGCTGGTGGGAGGACCCCGACTGGGAATCAACCTCTTATGGAGGATATCAGCCTATTTCTGCAATCACTAGGCGGACGCTTTTTACCACACACCAATTCATTTGAAAAAAAAATTAAGTAAGATCACAAAGTTGAGAGGTTTTTGTCGAAAGTTGGTGGGCCGGGACAGCAAATCGTCCGAAGATTCGGACCGGGTGAAAAATTACAAAAATGTCGTTTGTCTAGAGTCTAGGACGACACCGCTGATGTGATTCACCAATTTTCGACAAAGACTGTTTTGTCTTGAAGGGCTTTTGACAATAGATTATCTTCGTTATAGAAAGCGTCTGCATAGTAATTGCGAAAATGCCCTGTTTACTCTGCATCAGATATGTATTTTGATCATCTCATCTAGCAGTCTAATTGTCTTGGACATTCATCTAAAATTACCTAATGTCCATGGGAAGACTTTGGCCTTGTTAACCATTCATACAATCGATTTTGTTATTGTTTAAACTTCTTTGATGATAAGTATTTATTCTGAAATGGCTTCATGCTATATCACCTTGTCAGAAATAATTCATAAATCTTATAAACCGCCCTCTGCGTCTCACCTGCAATCATGGCGGATGTCGAACCCCTGCCGGCGCAGTCGAACAACCTGATGGATACGATATCAGCTTTCCTGGCAATGCCATGGATACCCCCCGCTGCAGTACCTGCACAATGTGTTCCGTGTCCATGACAATCTATGTTCTTTCCAATAGAAAAAAAAGAGAAATACATTTCTATAAAGGTCTATCATTCGACACATAACTGCAGAATATGTAAATGAGAAGCACTGTAGAGATGAAATGGTGGAGTTCACTAAGTGATTTTTTTGTATTTTATTTCATTTTTTTCCTTTTGTGATTTGATTTGATTTCCATATCCTCCAAATGCAACGATGAGAAGATACTTAGGTGGGGAATCGTTGGCTTATGATGATCCTCATTTCTTTTTTAAGAAAAAAAAGTGAGAGACGAAAGCAGCAGAAAGGCAATATGAAATATATCCCGATGGACGCAATAGTGTTGCATACCTCCCATTTTGATACTTTTTTAACCTTCTTTTTTATTCCTCAATCCCCTTCTGTTTTCTTAGCTCATGGCGGGACGATTGCACCTTGCCCAGCGTAGCACCAAACTTGAAGCCCAATCTTACAAAATGTGATTTTAATCTGAGAGAGGGTGTACACTACTTACGTTCCATCCGTCTCCGACGTAATCTCCACCGTGACTCACTCGACCTCCGAACTCATCATGAGTATCTCGAACTCCAGTATCCAACACGTAAACAGTCACACCCTCACCATCACCTAGATATCATTAGGCAAATGACCTGTTGCATTAAGAGCGTTTACTTAACTAATTCGAATTCATTTTAAATAGACGCAATCACAAAAGGAAACCATAACTTCGATGTGGGCACATACAATGGTAAATTGCCAATTCGTCTACTGCCAACTCGTCAACTAACCACATGGTCTACTTTTATCTAGTCTAATGCCATTCCGTCCATCAACATTTCGTCTAACAACCATTTGGTCCAATCATCACTTCGTCTATGACCATTTCGTCTCATAACTTGTTGGTCTAATATCCATTTCATTTTCATTCATTTTGCACAATTTAACACTTAGTCCAATTAGATCAAATGGTATATGGACTAAATGGCAGACCATGTGGTGAGTGGACGAACTGATGGTAGAGTTAATGATAGTAGTCGAGTTGGCAATTGGACGAATTGGCATTAATAAACCCATACAATTACACCAACACCACAGCCATCTTCCGTACGACAATGAACAATTAAAATGCTATTAACAGCAACACCACAATCACCATTTTCATCAACAGCAAAACCACCACAAAACAACACCCCTCAATACTTTTAACAATAGTAACAATAAACTGCCATCACAACACCATAACCATAATCAACACCAACACCATCATCAACAACAGTAATTAAGGGATCATCAACATTAACAGCACGTTTTGACCACCATCAACAGCGACAATAACAATAGACCAGTGGCATTCATTTATCCCGCATGTACCTTCGATGTTGAAATTGTTATCGAGGGGAAGGTTATGCTGGTCGATGCGGTCAAGTCCCCACGACGAAGAAGCGACATCAACGATTGCGATTGAATCCTGTTCGATGTACTTTACAGCGGGTAATTCGAGTACCTATATACGGACAACAACAAAATAAATATGTAATTATTTTCCCCCGTCATGTTCGTAAAGAATCAAATTATTTGGAAAAGACAGATCTGATTGACTTACTATTAAATGATCTGTTTGTCCATCTCCTTTTCCTCCTCCTCCTCCCCTCATCGTTATCATCATCATCTCATTCTTATCATCGTCATCATCACCGTCATCTCATTATTATCATCGTCATCATCATCATCGTCATCATCATCATCATCATCATCATCTCATTACTATCATCGTCATCATCATCATCATCGTCATCATCATCTCATTTATTATCATCATCATCATCATCATCATATTATTATTATTATCATCATCATCATCATTGTCGCCATCATCATCATCTCATTATTATCATCGTCAATATCATCATCATCATCATCATCATCATCATCACCGCCATCATTATTATCATCATCATCATCATATCATCATCTATATTATTAACTAGAGTCTCCTTATTTCATTAAAAATAGTATCAACCTTTAATTCATGCCTACCCTTTGAGCGACGTCTTCTGACATCTCAACAGCGAATCCATTCAGTGCTTTGCGATATTTCCTAAACACAGAAAACTTGCCCGAGAGAGGAACCATATTTTGCTCTATTTGGTTGAGCAAAGAGTCCAATTCCTCGCCATCCTATAGAAAAGGAATATTGATCGAGAGAATAAAGAGCTAATAAGAAATTAAAGATGTCAGGCCATTTCATTGGACTTTGTTTGAGCTAAGTATATTGTATCCGAACTTGCATAAAATAATAGCCTAAACTATTTGATTGATGTCCCTGTAGACGCAGCCAAGCAAAAAAAATAAAAAAGGTCTTCAACCACAAATAAAGGACATTTCGTACCAGAAAAAAAAAATTGACAAGCAAAAAAAAATAAAAAAGGTCTTCAACCACAAATAAAGGACATTTCGTACCAGAAAAAAATTGACAAGCAAAAAAAAGGTCTTCAACTGCAAATAAAGGACACTTCGTACCAGAAAAAAAAAATGACAAGCAAAAAAAAGGTCTTCAACCGCAAATAAAGGACACTTCGTACCAGAAAAAAAAATTGACAAGGTCATCAACTTCAAAAGAGGGCCCACACGTCTGTTTTCATTGCATTTTTACAATACAAATTATTGATTTGCTTCTCAAAAGGGGGGTACGTCCCCTGGATAAGTTATGACTTGTCGGGGGGGGGGGGGGGGGCAGGGATACGTCCCCTGCATTAGTTGTGACTCGTCGGGGAGGGAGGCAGTCTGCCTCCCCTGCCCCCCCTTAGGTACGCTAGTGTGTCAGGCATATCATAAAGTGTCTGATAATACTTTCATTAATTGTATTTTGCAAACAAGGGGGGGGGGGGAGATGAAACCTTTCAAATTTAGCTAATATTAGAATATTGAAAAAGAAAATACGTTTCACAAGATAATACAATGGTTATGATTATCATGATCAGACAAAGTGGAGTAATGAGCCCAAAAATTGCGAAGATGCCAGACTTGGCGTATCGGGCAAAGTTTTTAAGTAGCTGCGAACGAGCGAAGCGAAAGAGCAATTTTTTGTTCAAACTATCTAATATAGGAAATTGATCGTGAATTATTTTCTTTGGGGATCCATAGCCCCAACGCGCCCATATCTGTACACCAGGTGGTACCACGTCATAAAACATTCTTAAGGTTGAAGCATCGTATATGTTTCTCAATCTAAAAAAAGTTAATATACTACACTCAACTGCTCAATTGCATGCATTACGCGTTATACAGAGCCGAACATCTTGTATAAAGGCCATGATTGTTCTGCTCATTTCTCAGCAATATCATTTTTTTTTCTCCAATAATTATTTGGCATACAGTTTGTGTATCTTCACATATTGGCAGTGTTGGGCATTCATTTCATTGGACTTTGTTTGAGCTAAGTATATTGTATCCGAACTTGCATAAAATAATAGCCTAAACTATTTGATTGATGTCCCTGTAGACGCAGCCATTACTTACATTGAGGACCACGATATACTTGTCGGGGATGGTCTTTAGTCTGCTATCGATACATTGGACCACGCCCATTGCCGATAAGAACAGGCCAATGGTTATCAAGATCCTCATTTTCTAGAAAATCGTCTTGAAATTAAAGAACGACAAAGCTGTAGAGCAAAGGAAAATAATTTATTGAGTGCATTGTAATAATAATGATTTAACGTTATGACTTGCGATATTCATGACGATAAAATATGGGTACCATATCAAGTATATCAAAATTGTAAAACTTGATGATTCGATGGATATGTTTGATAAATAATAATGATAACAATAATAAACATTTATAAAGCGCTTAATACGCATATATTCTAAGAGCTGGATACATAGACAAGAATAAGTACATGTACATGTAAGTTGAAGAGTTGCATAGAATTGACGAAATTTATAATAGTAACACTATAGTCCTCTAGATATAGAATAGCAAGTACAGTAAAGCAAATCAGATTAATAATAAATAATTATAATATGGATTAATACTGCGCCATCTATCTAGAAATGATCTATTCCGAGGCGCATTGTTATAATGTTTACCCCAGCTTTTGCTCAAGCAACCTTCTAGCGCTCAGTGCATTTGAAGGAATAAATCCTACCGGGTACCCATTAACCTCACCTGGGTCGAGTGCAGCACAATGTGTGTAAATTTCTTGCTGAAGGAAAACACGTCATGGCTAGGATTTGAAACCACGACCCTCTGATTGAGAGACGAGAGTTGGAACCACTTGACCACGACGCCCCCACTATGATTGATATAAACGACATACTGTAGTTTGATAAGGAACGTTTAGAATATATATAATTTTCTAGTCACTATAATAATCACGTTCAGGTGCCCAGCTAATAATGGAAAATATGAACAAGTTGGATGATACAGCGTATCTGCATATCAGATACATGTATGCCATTTCCAACCGTTTTCGTTCACGTTTCAGTTTGTCTATCGTTTTCAATGATCACTTGGGCTAATTATATATCATTTCGGTCTCATTATGTTTTTGAAGTATCCTTTTGTCCTAGCCAAAGTTTAAAATTAGTCCAATAAACTATATGACTAAGTGTGATATCATAAACTAGATATTGACGAACTGATTATTAGGCTATATATAAGCGCAGAAAAAATACAAAATGGTGAGCAATTAACTGAAGGTTTTAGATAAGTGGCCATACACTAAGCAAAAGTTTGTTTGTTTGTTTGCTTGAAATTTATTTCTGCGTTCCACATGTTCAACATAATACAACATAATCAATTATTACATAGATTTTACATATATATACATTTAGACATACGTATCATTTACAATCTCTTTCTGAATATAAAAAAGTATATGAAAAATATTATTTAACCGAATTTCAGAACGCAGGAGACCGTCGTCATGAGCGACCTGCTTGATGTTGACGACGGCCTCAAGGTAAAAAAAAAGCGACATGTAAAACTTACACTTTTTTAACAAGAGGTCATGAGGGTGTAGTGCAAGTGCAAGTGTAGTGCAAGTACATTAGAGGAGGAGGAGTCAAAATTCATCATTAAAAAAAGTACAAGTATAGTCAATGTGGCGGATTTGAATACAATGATATTAGGTTGTGTTTCATAGTGGCTTTAAAGGAATAAAGTGAGGAACACAATTTTGTAATTGCGGGTAAATTGTTCCATAAGTCAGGGCCATGGTGTCTAATTGATTTATGAGTTATTAATAACTTTGGGTTTGTTAGGTGAAAATTTCCAGAAATACGGGTAGGGTATGTGTGAATTGTACTGTTTAAATTAAATAAATTTTGAGATGAGGAGGGAAGTTGGTTGTTTTTGTATTTGAACATGCAACTTGCATGACATTCAAGTCATAAACTTTCAATGTTTTGAGCTTACAGAATAGTGGATCAGAATGAGAAAAATAAGACGATCCTGTACAGATACGAAGAGCCCGCTTTTGTGAGGTGAGAATAGGGTTGAGTTTGGTAGTTCCACAATTGGCCCAAACAATATTACAATATGTTATGTAAGGAAGTATTAGTGTATTGTATAGTAAAAACAGAGTTACTCGTGGTAACATAAACTTTAACTTATAAATAATTCCCACGCCTCGAGAAATACATAGTGTAGAATGATTTATGTGATTATTCCAAGTTAAATTCTCGTCAATAATGACACCCAGGAATTTCGAACTCTTCTTTTCTTCAATTGTATTGTTGTCAATGTTAATATTAATTGGATTATTATTCACATGGATATTGTTATGCTTGAAATGTATAAAATGGGTTTTCTGAATATTGAGAAAGTTTATTGCATTTGAACCATTTCGAAATTTTTATTAATTCGGCATTCAAGATATTTTCTAGAGACTTAAGGCTCTTATGAGAATGAAATATGTTAGTGTCATCTGCAAATAGGACAAAAGATAACAGTGATGATGTATTGATTATGTCATTGACGTATAATAAAAACAGAAGTGGACCCAGGATAGATCCCTGGGGACTACACCACATTTGATTAGAAGAGACCGTGAATTAATACCATTAAAAGTCACATACTGTTTTCGGTTGCTTAAATAACTTTTAAACCATACGAGCGCTGAGCCCCGAACACCAAAGGAATACAATTTCGAAAACAATATATCATGATAAAGAGTGTCGAATGCTTTACTAAGGCCTAAGAAAATGCCAATAATGTGTTCTTTTTTGGCCATGGCTTCTGTAATTTTATCATATATCTGAACCAGAGCTAGATCCGTGGAATGATTTTTTCTAAAACCATACTGGTTTGGATTTAATATTTTATGGAAGTTTAGAAAATTATATAATCTAGTATAAACGATTTTTTCTAAATTTTTTGATATACTAGGGAGAATGGAAATAGGACGGTAATTAGTGATTTCATGTTGGTCATTTTTTTTGAAAATTGGGGATACATTGGCTATTTTTATCAAGTCTGGGAAAATACCGGATTGTAAAGACTGGTTAAATATGTGTGTTAGTGGATCAGCAATGAACAGAAATGGATTATTTCCTTTAAAAGTGATGTATTAATTGTATCATGACCTTTGGATTTCGAAGAATTTAATGATTTAGCAATATTAATGATTTCATTCGGGTTTGTCGGTCTTAAAAATAAAGAGTCTTGAATCGGTTCTGAAAAGAATTCAGTAAAATGGCATTATTCGTAGTAGTAATTTGGGTAGCAAGTTGAGGACCAATATTAGTAAAGAAAGAATTAAAGCAATCGGCATAGTCGTTAGAACCTGTGATTTTGTTACCATTGAAAGTAAGGTTATCTTTAGGTATAGTCTCATTTTTTGTTCCCATAATTTCTTTTATAACTTTCCATGTGGCTCCTTAGTTGGATTTTACCTTTTGTAATTTGTTTGAGAAGTGTAACTTGCGAGGAAAACGAATTAACTTTGTTACTTTGTTACGATACGTTTTGTACACAACTTGTATCCGTAGGGTTCCTCAAATGTTGTTTATAAAGTCGGTTTCTTGTTTTTATAGATTTAAGTATACCTTTCGTTATCCATGGGTTTGTGGGTGTATTACGTTTACGTTTATTTCTTACAAGTGGAATGTTTTATTGTAATAGAATTGTAGCTTTGAATTAAAATTTTCATAAGCAGGATTCACATCATTTGTATTCAGGATATCATTCAATTCTTCGAATAGTAAATCTTGTGTTAACATTTCAATATTACGAGGGGTTTCTTTCCGATACATCAAATGCTGTGGTGGTTTAAAACGAGTCAGTGATTTTCCACACACAGTAAATATAGGCAAGTGATCAGATACTTCGGAATACAGCAATCCTCCAGCTATCTTTTAGTCGTGTATATTAGAAAATATGTTATCAATTAAGGTTGAGGAGTGTATGTTAATTCTCGTTGGCCTGTTGATAAAAGAATAAAATCCATATGAATTCATCAGTTGCAGAAACCTATTAGAGAGATTATTCTGACATGTCTGATGCAATGGAAGAAGGTTAACATTAAAATCACCGAGAAAATATATCTGCTTATTTTCGTCTGCTAATTTGCTAACGCATTGCTCGAAATCATCATAAAATAGATCAAAGTGAGTATCAGGAGCTCTATATATTACACCTAAAATTAAGTTTTTGCATTGAAGATTGTCAATTTCAATAAAGATACTTCTGTTTGATCAAATTTAATATAATTTCGAATTTTGAAATTTAAATGATTGGCTACATAAAATACGACGCCACCGCCTCTCTTACCTATACGATCAGCTCTGACCAAATTATAGTTAGGTAAATTAAACAATGGTGGGGAAGATTGGTGTAACCAGGTTTCACTTATTCCAATTGCAGTGAATCTAAAATGTTTTGATGAATCGAGAAGATTGTGAAGATCATCAAAATTCCTGTTTAAGCTTCTAGCATTCATATGCAATAATTTAACATCTTCTATGTCATCTTGAAATGTTTCACTGAACTTTAGTAGGAGTATAATATTTGCTCTCAAAAGGATATTCATTTATAGCAATGAAAAAAATAAAAGGATTGTTATTCATCGCCATGATAAATTATTGAAACCCCAGAAGGGAAATATAGATAAGAAAACATGTGTAGGCGTTTGTGCAGTTGCGCGCAGGTGCATATGCGAATATGAAAAGCAAATATACAGAGTTATCTGTGAATGGATAACACCTGTCATGACCCACATAGGACGAGCTTGACTGAGCGGAGCCCAACCGTTATCAACTTAAAAATAACGTAAAATGGGAATGGCTACATTCCTAAACGAGATTTTAGGAGAAAAAAGGAAAGAGTGAAACAAATAAAGGGTGAAATTCATGCATATACTTCATAACTAGCGGCATTTATTGTATGACGTTTCGAGCTTATCATGAAAGGGAAAAAGAAGAGATAAAGAGATTATCAAGAAAATAGATTTACGAGGTAAAATCAGAAAAAGAAATAACAATGCAGGAAAACATGGTCTGTCGATATTGGCGTGTGAATAAACCATCCCCGCTGTGTGTTTAAGAACAAAATAAAAGAAAACTCAGTCAGATCAGGACAAACTGAGCAATCGCGTGTGTCATAACACACACACACCATACTACACATAGGTATAGCCTATATTGAACAAAAGACCGGTTAATTAATAGGTGATTTGTCATATAGACAGACCACCTAATAATATATGAAAGTGAAATTCAGGACTGGTCATTTATGGTTTAGGAAACATAAGGGAAAAACTGCTCTCATCTAGAGGGTGGATAGATGGAATGAGTGCAATATATGTTACGGTACATGAGTGCTTATGTACGAGCGTATTATTCTGCGAGCGTTACATAATCACTGATAATAGGTATTTCTACCTGCTTGGATATTGCCAAGTTTTGCTATTAATAACATTCAAGATTGAAAAAGCGAAGTGAATGGTGAACTTGCATGAATACGTAAGGAAGGGTATTTCTGATGTATACAAGATTGAGACAATTCAATTTGTCATGAATGGTTAACGAATACATCACTGAGAAAGTAAATGTTATTTTGATTAGATTTGAATAACAAAGAGCAGCTACAAGAAAAGAGCATCCCTTGCACGTTTAAGTGTACAGTAGCTTGCTTAGTGAACCCCATTACCTAACGACATACGTAGCATTATCAATTTAATTTAATTCAGTTATTTCACTTAAAAATAATACATGCAAGTTATGGGAAAATTATTAATTGGAAAGAAGACAATGCTAAGTAAAGAAAATGTCAATACTGTTAAAATAGACGTCGAGAGTGGACTGAAATCATAGAGTTGAGAGATCTTGGTATGCGTAGAAGGGATAGTAAAGGGATACAAAATAGGACAAACAAAGAAAAACACATACAAATTGAAAACAATTCTAAATAAAATGGAAGCATCCATAGCGGTGGTTATTTTACACTGAAGTCATGTAACATAACAAAAAGAAAAAAAATTAACAATTAAAAGACATGTTCAAATATGAGTTTCATCAATAAGTTTCAGATTAAGAATGTTTACAACAAATTAAGAAATAGAAAATAATAAAATTGCTTTTTTCTTACCACGTTATGTGCACTGACCGTTTTTCTTCGGTGATTCTGATATCTGTGCTTATATCAACTATTTCCTTATGATAAAATCCCAATTAGGAGACTGTAGGAAACTGGTGGTAGATGATCTGGACTTTGCACGATATCATCTATTAGCTATTGTAGATAAGGCAAATCATCATTTAAGATAATTAGACGTGCAGATGTGACCAAAAAGTAGGACAGTTTTTTTTCTATTATAGAGTCATGATGATGATCGTACAAATATCATTTTGCCAGAGTTACGGCATGTTAGTTCGGAAGAGGCTTTAGATTCCAAAATCTTCGAGACTGTTCAGTGAAAAGCATGACCATTAAGACTTAGCCATGTCAGCAAAATCATGTCCTCTTTTCGCAGTATACTATCGGAACAAAAACTATTTAAAAATGTACCGGGTCTTAATCATCTTACCTCCAAGAAATAGGAATAGTGTCACATATATTCTATACTTCGAAATACATGACAAATATGTGTTGAAAGAACAACTCTTATAGAACAACAACAACAACAACAACAATAATAATAATAGCTGGATTTAAAAGCGCCTTTTGCCTTAGGATATATACAAGCGTTGCTATTATTATCCGGATTAAGCTTTCCTGCCATATAAATGTAAGCGCTGAGGCATTCAAGGAATTTCTTCCTACCGGGTACCCATTCACCACACCTGGGTTGAGTGCAGCACAAAGTAGGTAAATTTCTTGCAGAAGGAAAACACACCTTGGCTTGGAATCGAACCCACGTCCCTCAGACTGAAAGTCGAGAGTCATACCCACTAGACTGACGCCCTACACAGGTATGGTCTTATGCAGAAATTTTCTCATGGACGGCGGGGCGGGGGGGGGGGGCAAAAAGCGACAAAATTTTCGAAGAAACTCGGAAGCAAGGGATTGAGCTTGTTATGGAGGCGTTTTTGCAACTGCAACGATGTCGTTGTCTTAAGTCAAAAGATTCCGATGCTGTCCCGGGTAGAGTTTCATCAACATTTTTATCCGACAACTTTCCTTGCTTCTGATTGGCTGAGAAACAATATTACTATGGTAACCATCGGATAAAACAGGACTTGTCAGATAAAATATACGACAAGTCCTTTCATAAAATGCCCCCCAGGTCCACCAACTTTCAACAAAAACGTCTCTCAGCTCTCTATTGTGATTTGACGTGCGTTTTCAAAGGGATTGGTGCGTTGTAGAGAGTATATCAGTAGTAAATGCGAAAAGTCCGGACTGATGCAGACGTAACTAACACATCTGACACGTCTGACGCATTTGAATAGAAAGGAGTCATACAATAATGGTTGCATTTGCCCCAACATGAATACCGGACATCTATTGGATGAGATTATAAGAGTGTATTGATCCATTATACCCACCTACTTGATTTGACACATTTAGGTCAAGAATGAGGTACTACAGACGGAAGGTGTTCCCGACCTTTCGTTAGAGAACGCGAACGCTTTTTTACGACGGTAGTTGATTTTGAAAAAGACTTTTGGGCCCGTCGTAAAAGGCTGTCCTGTAATTTAAATTATGTGACGTGACAATTTTGTTTAGCTTTTGCATCTGCAACGGAAACATCAATCTGCGGTTCGGGTGCAAAGTACTACGGTAACAGCGACATATCCGATTTAGGACGACTTTCCAGAGCCACATTTGGTTCCTCCCAGCTCAAACTCGAGAGGACGCCCGTGGGGGGCGGGGGCACTTTCATTGATGAGTGGATACCAGGCGCGAGCACGCGTAAAAAGGGAAAGAGTGGGCAGGTACGTTACGTATAGGCCTATATGTAACGTTTAGGGTATCAAAAACGATGTTTCAAATACTGAAAAAGGGATTCATTTCCAATACAAGTATTGTAGGGTTTTACAAGCCAAATTCTTGTTAAGGGATGCGTTTTCATATTCTGGAGAAGACTTGCTTCCCTTGTTTAGGGTGCTTTTCGAAACCCCATGGTCGCGCCTGGTATCCACTCGTCAATGGAAGTGGTTCCCCCGAAAATTTGAATCTAATCACCCATTTCGGGGGAAAGTAATACATAACGCCCATCATATTGTGTGCTAGAGGCATATCGTTTGTGTAGGAGGAGCAGGGAAAGGGGAAAACCCCGGGGGGGGGGGGCACTCAGTATATAATGCATAGTGGGTATGTGCCGCGGAGGGGACCCCCATTTTTACACTCAAATTTCCGTTCCAAGGCATAGTATTCATGGTATTTTTGCTTTGTTGAGAAAAAGAACAAAGAAAGCCGCTCCAAGGCATTGCATTTTCTTCTTATCGAGAAAAAAGAAGAGAGAAATCCGCTCCAAAGCTTCGCATATTTTTCGTTACGCCGCTCCGATCGCGTTGAATGAGCTGCAATTTTGGTGAAAAGCGGCCGCAGAGCTCCCCGGCGGAGGCCGCGCTAACTGCATCATGCACGCATGACCGTTCCGTAAGGATGCATACGCTGGCGATCCGTTCCAAGGACCCCCGTTTTCACAAACATTTGTCGTTCCGAAGCCCGTTCCGAGGACCCTCCTTTTTACAATAAGCCCGCTCCAAGGCCCCCGTTTTTTGTCTCGCCCGCGGCACACCCCCACCACTTTGTGGTCGAGTGCCCCCCCCCCCCCCGGGAAAAAACGCAAAGTTGGGTGGGTTTCAGACGAAAAAGCCTAATGCGTGCTGTGTACATGGGGTACATATCAGCGCATGCGAAATGGTTCAGCTGGAGAGGTGATATGATCCATGCAATCAATTGCCAGTGATCCACCAATAATCCACATTAGATGCAACATCGATTCGATGGACCATAATGATTTCTTTCTATTAAAGTCTGAATTCAGTAAGTTTTTCCTTACTCAGTATGTACTCGATTTGTTTGAAAAAAAAAATTTCTTATCCATGTCAAAATCTACATTTCGCATGTCTCCAGCCAGCTGTCATGATAGCACAGTCCCGCCGCGAGCTCAGGCAGGCAAATGGCATGGCATGCTGGTATCGTATATTACACGACCAAGAGCACACTCTTTGATTCTTACCTTCTTCTTCTTCAAACGAGTTGTGACAAAAATAGTGCATCACTATGTTCTTGTTTAAAGGGATGGTCCAGACTGGAGACATTTATATCTCAAGAAATAAAGTAAAATTCACAAAGCAAAAGGCTGACAATTTGATCAAAGTCGGATAACAAGTAACAAAGTTATTGAATTTTAAAGATTTGCATTATTCCGGTGAAACAGTTCTAGGCATGTCTTTATGAATATTCATTAGGTAGGATGATGATGTCACATCCCCTCTTGTTCTTTTGTATTTTATGATATGAAATTAGGTTTATTCAAAAATTTTCTACCGAGAACTAAAACAATTGGGATTGTCAACGATTAAGTGCATTAGTTATTCATTGCCACAACTTTTTTCATCATTTACACATGTATGAAAAAATGAAACATTTATGATTTCATGTAATAACTTAAGAAAAAGGAAAGTGGGGATGTGACATCATCAGCCCACCTAATGAATATTCATGACGATATGCATATAACTGTTTTCACGAAATATTGACAAATTTTAAGATTCAATAACTTCGTTATTTGTTATCCGATTTTGATGAACTTTTTAGCATATTGCTCTGTGAATTTTACTCTATTTATCTAGATATAAATATTTTCAGCTCGGACCATCCCTTTAAGAAATAATTGGAAATATACACGTAATTGCTATATTATGCCGCTATGACTTTCAGTACGTTTAGGATGTATTTTTATAATAATAAATAATAATATGTGAGCAAAAAAAAAAAAAAACTGACAGCTCACTAATCCTAAATTCATGGAAGAAATATGTCATGATTACATAACTATTATACATGGCAAGAAAAAGCATGTTCTCCAAAGAATTTGATAACATAATTATGTCACGTGGGAGTGACTTTTTTAAATCATTTACTGCTGCTTGACATCAAATAAGGAATACGTAATACTGATAAATACAGTTATCAAAAGATTTAATCAAATCTCTTTTCTGTTGTTTTCTTTTGATTGGTTTCACAATAATTGTACATGAATATATACATGAATATTGATAACTAAAATATAACTAAACAATTATAGTTGACTCGAGCCCTCATCATCTCTTCTGGCTTGACATGCCCCACTCGGCCCTGGTGGTCGGTCCAGTTCTTGGCCTCTGCAGCTTGCGATGTCTCTTCCCCTCGGCCTCGGCCTCCGCAGGCTTTGACGAGTTAGTGGACGAGATCGAGCCCCCGATGATTACATGAATTGACGTAGTCCCTCAGTTTTAACTTCGACTGCCTACATGAACATCTGTGGTCTATTCTAGCTTAGGTTGAATTACTGAAATTAGCCTCCTAACATATCCTACCGTTACAAGGACTAACTGTAAAATTTCTATAAAGGAATTCAAAGAATTTCAATAACAGATGAGTGCATAAAAGCATTACATTCTTTATAACAAAAGACAATTCCTGTGCACTTGCACGAGTATATTTATTGAAGAGAACTGTTTATAACTATTTAAAACACTTGTACAAAACATGACATCCACCTGATCTTGTACGTCCCTGAAGGGGGGGGGGGTCAAACGTTTCTGACATTTGCTTTTGAAATATTTAAAACATAATGTACATTCTTGTCTATAGACCTACCCTAACCTGGACCAAGTAAATATTTTAAACACATGTTTAGACTCTTATTGAACCATGTGAAACATAACTATATAATTGTCTTAAATTTCTTTCCTGACATCATATTAGGGTGGAACGTGTAAACGCTTGGATGGTCAGGAGGTAATTTTTTTGTAAATTTTATTTTGCACCAAAGTGTGGCATGACTGTAAGATGCCAATGATGTCATAATCCTGCAAGGGTTGCTTTTAAATCCATTCCAAAATACATTTTTAATTTACATTATACTTGTTTGATAAACACTTTTTAGTATCAATTCTCACTTTAATTTCATTGAAAAGGGATTTGCAAGTATGTTTACTAACTCATGTAGGATTATGACATCACTGACATCTCGATTTATTCAATATATTAATGCCATACTTGGGCGCAAATAAAAATTTACGACACAGTAAAGAGTACCTCCTTATTATCCAAGCGTGAAGACAAACCACATAAATATGGTATCAAATTATCTGGGAGAATATACTCCCTCCAGGTGATGTGATCTACTGACGACTGATCATGATTTTATAGACTTTTTCAATGAACCATTGTTTGCTACAACTACATTAAATAAGCTTTAAAAATAATACTTGATACTTGATTTTGCGATTCCGCTGACATTCTGCTGATCGTTTGTTGATATATTCAAATACTGAATTACAGTTCTTGTTTCCAATTTGAATATCATCCCCTTTAGTTCAGATAAAGAAGTCTGTTCGGAGAGAGTTCGTTGTTGTAGATGACATTTTGAGAAGCGTCTTGAAGGAGATGGGCTAGGACTTCAGTGGGAGGAACTCCATTACCGAGATGAACGGCGGCAGCACCTGATGAAAGAACATAAAAAATCACGAAATTTTCTGTAGTTCTTATGCATGTGACGTCATAATCTCACAGTACCCTCCCTCGGAGAATACATGAATAAATAGAGTAGTCAAAATTCGGAGTGGATGGTATTATGTCGAATTTCGTGTAAATTAAACTTTCTAATTGATTTAATTAACCTCAAATGCACTTTAAAGGAACAGGAAATATATAGATATATATATTTTAAATCAAGCTACACGTTTACAGGTCTACACTGCCAATGCTTTGTTAAATATCTAAGACAAAGTTATGCCTTTTAAAAATCGTCTAAACCCTGTCAATGCAAGAAAGACCCATTGTCTAAGAACATGAATACTTGCAATGTAGCGAAATAACTTTGATACTTGGAAACCCAACAAATAAAAAAATGAGTATTGTGATTCAACTGTTGATGAATACTTGGACAAATGGACACTTACCGGCAACATGTGGTGTAGCCATACTGGTACCACTCCATATAGCAATGGCACTATCCGAGGCAGGCGAAGAGCTGATGATGTCAACACCGGGAGCGTAAATATCTAAACAAGATCCAAAATTAGAGAAACTCGCCCTGTGGTCAGCCCTATATCCGTAGCCCCAACAGTGATTGCCTATAGATTAAAAAGGATGAAGAATAGTAAAAACGTGAATGGACGTCAAAATAAATTCAAGTTTTCATCAATTTCACCCCCAAGCCTTCCGTTCTACCTTCGGGCAAGAAGGCCATATAAAATGCAAGCTCACAAAATGCATTACAATAAGAAACTTGTCTAAATCAGAATTGAATTATTAAACAAATGTTTTTTTTTTCACTCGTTCAATTTCCATTGTAATATGTAAAAAATGTCTGTCCATCGCCACATTTTTTAGTCTTTTTCCTAAAGAGTTTTCTCATGTCATTATTTTTTTAATATAGTTAACCTGTAATCTGCTAAAATTTCAATTGTACCGACGCGTGGTGGCAAAACGATACGGTCCTAATTATCATGATAAAGTGGCTCTCTACAATTAAGGACAATTACCTTTGGTTCCCGAGCAGGGGAATACAAGCAGGCGTCAGAGTTTTCGTTACCAGCTGCAGCTACGGCAACGATCCCGGCGTCGACGGCACGGGCGACGGCTGCGTCAACTGCCTGATTCCGAAGAGTCCGGAACGACATCGACATGACAGCGGGGTGCACTGCGGTTTCGGTTACTTCGTCGATACCTGTCGTATAAACCATATTTTAATTCTAACTTTTTTTTTGTTTTTTGATAATGCTACGTTGGTGAGTCATGAGAAATTAGAAAGTTTTCGTTCAGCGACGTGGAATGAATCGTACAACACAGCAAATGAATATAAAATGCGAATCAAATCACAATGAAGTCTTTGTCGAGGGTAGGTCAATTTGAGCAGCAGTTTCGTCCAACGTTTCATAGCTGTCTAAAAAATCGCAAATATGTCCTTTGTCCAGAGTTACGGGTTACACTGTTCTTTGGATTCACCGACCCTCGAAAAGGCTTTCATTGTCATGAAGGGCATTTGACAGTAAATTTTCTGCGTTTCAGAAAGCGCCAGCTTAGCTTTTGCGAATACTCCCTGCTACCTACTTTGCGTTTACGGCATACAAGGTCGTAGCGCACTAGCGCTGCACCTCCTATCCCAGTGAAAGGCGCCATTTTGGGGGTAAATATATTCCGTCTCACGAATAGTATATGTCTTGCAACAGTAGTGGAGTTTGGGCATGCGCAGCGCCTCGCATTGTGTTTCTAATAGACCAGTTAATACTCCTCCGAATTAGTGCGCAAATTATGAACAAAATGCGAAGTATTACCGAGGAAGCATTTCAAGAGCCGTTAATGTCCGTGGTAAGACGGGGTCTGACGTTAATGAAACATCGAACAACCTTCTTACGTTTTCGGATTAGTTATTTTCATCTTCATGGTGTGATTATTTTTCATCATGAAACGGCTTCATGAATTCACACTGTGTCAGAAAAAATAACAATAATAATGATTGAATATAATCATTTAAACGCAGAAATAAAAGCAAACAATCATAACAAAACAAAATAAATTACAATCTCATAAGACGCCCTCTACGTCTCACCTCCGATCATGGCTGATGCTGTACCGCTGCCAGCGCAGTTGAACATCCTGATGGATACGATATCAGCTTTCCTGGCAATGCCATGGATACCTCCCGCTGCAGTACCTGCACAATGTGTCCCGTGTCCATGACAATCTATGCTCTTCAAACATTAAAAGAAAGAAAAATGCCGTTTTGTTATTATTTTGGTAATATCATAATCAAGATCTGTCAATTGAGACTCGGCACCCCCTTAAAAACGCTCCAAGGCCCCGTTTATGGTACATGATCTGTACATGGGAAGAACCACGGGGATGCATTCCTGGATTTGATTTGATTTGATTCTTATACCCTTTAATTACAGTGACAATAAGATAATTTGAGGGGAATCGTTGGATCGGGATGATAACATAACCACTACTTTGGCGGTAATCTATTGAAGCTTAAAAGTGCCACCAAGATGTTCGGATGATCATCTCGTCATGTCTGCACCTCTTAGGGGAAGAAAAATGAGAAGATTATGTCATCTGATCATATCCGTTACAAGATGCAGACATATATTTATTTAAGAGACGTAAACACAACGGGGAGTTCTTGCCTTGTGTTAAAGTCAATGGCAGAAATCAGAATAACCTTAGTTTTCAGTTTTTACCAGAGTTTTCTCAGGTACAAAGTTTTATGCAACAGACGTACCCTTGATGGCACTTTTAAGCTTCCATAGTAATCTCAAAGCCAATATTCACATTTCTTCGAAAATGATTTCATAAAATAATTTATTTACCATAACTGGTCGGCAAAGCTATATAAAAAAGCATACATTAAACTACATCGTCTTGTTAATCTTTGTGTTTTTGCCGGGCGGGAGGGGGTCATAGTATTGGTTTTTAGGTTGAGAATGGGTATAATCTTACGTTCCAATCGTCTTCGACGTAATCTCCACCGTGCCTCAGTCGGCCTCCAAACTCATCATGAGTTTCTCGAGCCCCAGTATCCAACACATACACCGTCACACCCTCGCCGTCACCTAAGTATCGTTATGATAACAATAAATAATGCTACGTTTAGCGCTTAATTCAAATTCATTCTAAACAGACACAACTTAAACATTACACGCTGAAGATGATGAAGGCAAAATGAACGCAACATAAACGCAGCCCCAACTATCTCCCTTCAGTGGCGTACCTGGGATTTTCCACAGGGGGGGGGGCGAAACCGGTCGAAAAATTTGACAAGCAAAATAAAAAAAGTTTTCAAGCTCGTCAGGGGGGGGGGCAGGGATATGTCTTTTGTATGGGTTGTGACTCGTCAGGAGGGGCAGACTGCCCCCCCCCGTAGGTACGCTAGTGTCTCCCTTACGTCCATGAACAACAACTAGCCACCACCACCAACAAAAACACCACTATCATGACTATCATCATCAAGAACTGCACCGACAACACCTCCCTCATCATTATTAAATAAGCAACAAGTAGCCGCCACCGAAGCCATCATTATCGCCCCCCAGAAAAAAATTACCATCAATAACCCTATCATCACCACCAAAAACAGAAAACACCAATCAACAATCGTCCCCAGTCAATGAGTAGTCTCTATAAAGCCAGAAAAAATACCTTCGATGTCGAAATCGTTATCGAGGGGGAGGTCGTGCTGGTCGATGCGGTCAAGTCCCCACGATGAAGAAGCGACATCAACGATAGCGATAGAATCCTGTTCGATATACTTCACAGCAGGTAATTCGAGTACCTATATGAACAAAAGCAAAAAAAAAATGCAATTATTTTTATTTCGTCATGTTCGTTAGATTCTTAATTATTTGGAAAAGACAGATCTGATTGCTTTATTATTCTATGATCTGCTTTTAGTCATCCTCCGTCTCATCTTTATTGCCACCACCACCAACACCACTACCACCATCATCATCATCATCATCACCATCGTCATCATCGTCATCATCATCATCATCGTCATCATCATCATCATCATCACTGTCATCATCATCATCACTGGCGGCGGAAGTCAAAAATTTTAGGAGGGGACAACCAAAAATTTTTTGACAAGCAAAAAAAAAAAGTTCTCAACCCAAACATTTTAGGTGGGATGTAGGAAAAAAAAGGGTCATCAACAACAAATTTAGGGGGGGGGGTGGACCGTCCCCCCTCCTCAAATTTAGGGGGGACACGTCCCCCCCGTCCCCCCATTCCCCGCTTCCGCCGCCTATGATCATCATCCTTCTCCTTTATGCCTACCCTTTGAGCGACGTCTTCCGACATCTCAACAGCGAATCCATTAAGTGCTTTGCGATATTTCCTAAACACAGAAAACTTGCCCGAGAGAGGAACCATATTTTGCTCTATTCGGTTGAGTAACGAGTCCACCACCTCGCCATCCTAGAAAATGAGAAGTAAATGAGATGATTAAACGCTAAGATTTCGCATATAAACAATAATTTAATAAGTTTTTCAAGAATTTGAAGATGTTAAGCATGTTATCAAATTGTTATGAGTTGATAATAATTTCTTAAATTGTATTGTTCCAGTTAAAAAAAAACAAATGATGAAACATTTCTATTTCACTGTTAATTAGAATATTAAAAGTAAAAAAGAAGAACTTTACTATAGACATAATCAGTTATTATGGTTAGATAAGACAGGTTAAGCTCCGCAACCGTTTCTCAATCACAAACAGAGCTGTATTACATTCAATAATGCATTGTGTGTTAGGCATACACAATATCTTGCAGGAATGCCATACTTATTTTGCTCATTTCTTACCAATATCAATTTTGTCTCCAAGGCTTATTTGGCACATATTGTTTTGTATCTTCGAATAGGCAGAGTTGGGCAGTCATTTTCTTGGGGTTTGTTTGAACTAATTTTGAGATTGTTGCAACAACTAGCATCTATGTATATAGTATCCGAACTTTTTCAAATTGCATAAAGTATTTGACTGTCGTCACTTTAGCCATGACATGGCTAAAATTTGTATCACTCAATCTAAAAAAATCGAGTAAAAAATTATCAAATATTGGGTAGAAATGGAACACGCATGTTTGCTGGGTATTTTCTCCAGGGTATTTTTCCTCCAATATTGGGCAAAATGAATGTTTTTAGGGTAAATTCCAACGCAACACTGCGTAAAATTTAAAAAAGTATCTCTTTAGCCAACAAGCTTGTTATCCTAAATTGGGGATTCTTTTTTTAAGAGGGTACAACGATATAGCTATGTAAGTAGATAATGTTTATCGATTGGAAATAAATTGAATTCAAGTACGTTGTAACGATCATGCCTGCTCCGAAAGTGGGAGTGTCCCTTTATCACCATAGCAACTGTACTTACATTGAGGACCACGATGTACTTGTCGGGGATGGTCTTTAGTCTGCTATCGATACAATGGACCACGCCCATTGCCGATAAGAACAGACCAATGGTTATCAAGATCTTCATTCTCTAAGAGATTGTCTTGAACTAAAGGAACGTCAAAGCTGTAAATAATGATTTGATGTTACGATATATGATATTCATAATAAACATATAAAATATATCAAACTTGTAAAATTTAATTATTCGATGACTATGTTAGGTAGTGGTAATACAACTCCTCATTATGCAGAATAGCAAATCAGATGAATATATCCGATATCATTTGATAAGGAACGTTTATAATTTCTAAGATTTTCTGATAACTATTCCTTCATAAACAACCGATTTTTTTTCTAAGATTTTCTAATAACTATTCCTTTATAAACACGTTCAGGTGCACAGCTAATTGCGAAATATGACCGAGTTGAATGATGCAGCGTTCTCAGAACGGTTTCCGACTGCATGTCAGATATGCTATTTTTAACCATTCACGGTTCAGTTTGTCTATCGTTTTTACTAATCACTTGGGCTAATTATTTATCATTTGGTCTCATTATTAATTTGTCGAAGTATCCTATCGTCCTAGCCAAATTTTAAAATTAGTCAAATAATCTGTGACTACATGGAGATTCATAAACTGATTATTAGGCTAAGTACAAAAAGACGACTTGGTGACTAGACGAACTGGTCATAGTCAACTGAATTTTTTTATATTTAGAAAAGTGGTCTTACACTAAGCAGCAGGTAATGAACAAAATGTTTATAAAATATATCTAAATCTAAGCTTCTAACGAAGGCAAATTTTTAGTTTGCCACTAAGCATTATGCATATTAGGTCTATATATTCTTTATTGATGAATATCGAAATTAACACAATCAATTCGAATCAAACTGTCATTATCATATTGCTTCCTCTATCGACACATTTGTATGCAAAATAGAAATAATCAACGCAGACATGGCAGAGGTTGTTTTTCACTGCAGGCATGGGACATAATGAAATAAAATGACAATTGATAGACTTGTGAAAAAAGGAGTACAGTGCATTTTACTGATCAACAAACGTAATAAATATGAACAAAAAAGTGAAATATACGACATCAATACGAATAAAAAATAGAAAATTGTTATTTTCTCACCACGGTGTGTGGACTGGCCGTTCGGCTTTGATAATTCTGATATTTGTGATTATACCCACTATACAATCACAATAATGAGACTGTAGGAGACTGGTGGTAGGTGATCATAATACTGGACTTTGCACGATATCATCTATAAAGCTAATATTGAGGCTGTTTAAGATAACGCAAGCCTTCATTTAAGATAATTAGCCTATGTGATCAAAACAGTTGGACTGTTTTTATGGAGTCATGATGATCATGCAAATATTAATTTTACAAAAGTTATGGGTAGCGGCATAGATGGCATGTGGGTTTAGAAGAGGCTTTAAGTTCCACAGTCTTCCTAGTTCGTTCAGTAAAAGTCCTTGATGACTTAGCCATGTTAGCAATTCAATATTGTGTTATCTTTTTCTCAGTGTTCAGTACAATATCGGAACAAAAAGTGCTTTAAGTTTAAATACTATACATGGCTTTATAAAAAAAACCTAACCGGATCTTAGGTCGCTTATCTCCCAGAAAACGTCAAGATTATTAAAGTAATATTGTCGCATTATTTCTATACTTTGAAAAAACATTAATATGTTTATAATGCAATCTAGGTTCTAGAAGAATGATACATGGCATTAATTAACGGGGGTGGGGGGGGGGCAAGACGCGAAAATTTTTCGAAGAAACTTGAAAGGATGGGAGTGAAGCGACCGAGCTTGTCATGGGGGCGTTTTTGCGTTTTCTAAATGAAAATTAAAGCATTTCGTGCTCTTATTGGGTGATTTAAAAAATATAGGTCTTCAACATTTCTGGGGCAACTGTTCCCCTGCGCAATTGGGCCTGACCCATTACTGACGCAGACGTGACTCATCTGAAATGTCTGACGCATTTCAATAGTAACGAATCGCACAATAAGGATGCACCCCCCCCCCCGACATCAATACTGGTAATAAATTGGATTGGTGTATTGAAGAATTGTACTCAGGCAAGAATGAATATTGATCGACTGGACTGTTCGTCGACTTGAATGACGAATTTGACACATAAATTAAATTACAGGAGTAACACGACCGAGACCACTTTTGAATACTCACTTTCACTTTTTCTTGTTTTCACTTCTTAAAAAAATTAAGGGGTGAATCGACGCCCTTTGCTCCCCATAGCACCGCCCTTGCGTTTGGATATGCGGTTCCAAACTTACGCATTTCATCGTCACATGTCGGACCAATTATTGCTCGAATACATGATTTCATTTACATTAACAATTCAAATATCAAGTGTGTTTCCAGCTAAAATTCATAAATTTTTAATTCATTTACATCTTATGACTAAAATTATCAAATTTTAAGATGGTTATGATAAGAATAAGGGCACCATTGGTTGTTTCAGAAATAATTGGTTTTTTGAACAGTTGAATGTAATTTTTTATCATTTTCATGTCGTTTCGGAAGCATTTTTGGTATTTTGTTCGTTTATTTGTTTGTGTACTACTTTGCACTTGAATCTTAGGCGCAGTATTCTGAAACTTTAAAGGACAAGTCCTCCCCAACATAAAGTTAATTTTAATAAAAAGATAAAAATCCAACAAGCATAACCCTGAAAATTTCGTCAAAATCGGATGTAAAATATGAAAGTTATGATGTTTTTAAGTTTCGCTTGATTTCATAAAACAGTTATATGCACATCCTGGTCGGTATGCAAATGAGGGAGCTGATGACATCACTCACTCACTATTTCTTTTGTATTTTATTATATGAATTATGAAATATTCAAATTTTCTGCTCATTGTCCTGTGAAACAAAGCTTTATTTCTCCCTGAACATGCAGGAATGGCTATTGTTTAATATTTTATGATTCAGTCAAGGCGGTCCTTATCGTCAAATCTGTAAAAATTGAAAAATTGTATTATTTAAACAATAAAAATCAAAAGAAATAATGAATGATGGACATTCGATTTTCTCATTTGCATGTGACTAAATTGTGCATATAATTATTTTGTAAAAAATAAGCGAAAACTTCAAAATGTCGTAACTTTCTTATTTTGCATCCAATATTGATGATATTTTCCAGCATTATGCTTGTCTGGTTCTTCTCTATTTATTCAAATCAACATTTTTCTAAGGTGGACTTGACCTTTAAGATCATTACCTGCAATCGCATCCGACGCCAATCCCTCGACGTCACAGCCGAAAAGCCGGAACTGCCTCCACGTCGAGCAAAAAAATGAATAGCGCCAGCTGCCGTCCGCACACAGTAAGTGTCATACCCAAAGGCAATCCTTTCCTTGTTCATGTTGTCATGGACCTATTATTGTAATAGCTCAATGATATTGTTAAGGAAAACCTGAAATGGGCTGAATTTGGGTATGTCAATTTTAAGTCTCTTAATCTGTGAAGTATTTACGAAGATCAGCTGCCCGGCTCACCAATTTTCGACAAAGGCCTCTCTTGACAAAGACCTCTCAGCTGTTCATTGTGATTTGGCGGGTATTTTATAATAGATTAACTATGTTGCAGAATCTGTCCACGATGCAATTGCGAAAACTCGCTAATCTATTTCTTATCTATTCGACGTGTAGATGGGGGAGGGGGGGGGGTAAACAAGAACAGGGGTATTCTGTGACGTCGGCCCGAAAATTAGTTAACATAATTGTAGAGACTAAAAAAAATCCAAAATAACAAATGGCATTTAGAACCTGTTGAAAGTGTGCGTTTATGAGCACCAAGTTATTCGTTTCAGTTGCAGGCTTGTGTTGTATTGTTTTGTATTTCCTCTTGCCAAGTGGGCCTGTAGGGAAGGCGGGGTGGATAAACATCGATTTGTCACTTTCTTGATTGATTCTTTTCTTGGGGGAGCAGGGGTGGCTGCCCCCGCGCTTCCGGTGCTTATAAAAACATAAAGATTGCATGATGCCCTGCGTTAAGCTACCTACAGTATATCCGTCTTGTTCAAGGCCTATCTATCTATCTATCTATCTATCTCTCACATTCTTGTTTTTCTTCTTTTCTCTTTATACTTCCTTCCCTCTTTCTCTTCCTTCTTTCTCGATCTTAAATCTTTCTATATTCTACTCTCCCAGTTCACTCTCTCTGCATGTCGCCCCTTTGTCTCTCCCCTTCTATCTCTTTCTTCTCTCCCCTCTCTCTCTCTCTCCCTCTATGTACCTGTCCCCCTCTCATCAACCACTCTCCTCAGTTTTATGTACCCCTCATACAAGCTTCTTTCACACAAGTACAGTAGCGTATGCAGAGGGGGGGGGGTCTTAAATTTGTTTGATACCCACCCCCCCCTCCCCCAGAATTCAACCCCTCCCCCTAAAAAAAAATAAAGACCTTATTTTTCCTTGTCCAATTTTACTGTGTCACGAAACGACCTAAAATTTCAGGCGAAGACCTTTTTTTTGGTTGCTAACATTTCATTCAGCTTGAACCCCCCCCCCCGCCCTTTCAAAATCCTGCATACGATACTGCACAAGCATCAACCACCAACACGCCCTTAGATTCCTTTTAAAATGAATGAATATTTCTTGCAGCCTGCAATCATATGTTTCAATCGATTTTATTATCAAACATCAAAAGTGTAATAAACAAGATGGCAAAGATCTGAATAGGTGGTGGTGGGGGGGGGGGTAAATGTTTGGCATTTAAAGAGAGCTGTCGACCGTGTTGATACACATATATGAAAGGGGGACAGATAAAGAAATAGATAGATTGACAAATCTAGAGGGGGAGGGAGATGGGGAAAGGATGGGGGGGGGGGTAAGAGAAAGTGAAAGGGTGTATCTTCTGGTTGCTAGTTTGGTGCATGCATGCATGCATGTAATTTCCGACAGAATGAAGAGAATAATTACAATAAATGGTACAAAATCCTTTACAGAAACTTTTCATACAAAAGGATGAACGCTCCAATAATATGAAAACTCTTATCTGTTCTAAAATGAAAATGGTGAAAAGGAAATAACTTTATAGCATAAACTGTATATGAACATTGAAAGCAATTCTATCTGAGTAAGGCAGATTGAGTTTTAAATACCTAACGTAACACTGAGAAAAACTGTAAATAAAATGAAAGAGAACCTTGAATTACAAAAGCAAGAAACTGCATCTTAAATAATTATCAGGAAAAACATAAATGACGTATTAAAACATATCACTGGCAAAGGTAATGAATTCGATATACCAACGAATGGTAATAAAATGGTAAATAAACTGAAAGAGAATTTGAAAAGTTAAGAAAAGACGAATACAATAAGTCTTTAGTAGATTACTAGGGTGTAAAATTGAAAGGTCAAGCCTACAGTATCAAAGACATAATTTGAATAAAGAAAAAAAACAAATGTAACACTGAAAAAATCTAATAGAATATGCATGTAAATCGGAAGTCAAATAAGATTTGAAAAAATGATATTTTGTTTCGCTTTTCATTATTTTTTTTTCTTTTTTTTTACAAAACAGTATACACAAATCCTCCAATCATGGGAATGCTTCTTATGAAATTTCTTGTCAGACATATTTATCCGACAGTCACCATGGGAACCATGCTTCTTAACCAATCAAAAACAAAGAAAGCTGACAGACCTGATAAAATGTCAGACAAAATTTTCGATGGAGGCTCGATTCAAGGGAGCCGGTGATACATACATACTCCATTTTTTCTTTTGAATTCGATTATATCTGTTAATTATGTATTTTTATTGGATTTTTTTAAATAAAGATTTTTCTTTTCATCAATACATCTGAAATTAGCGTCAGGGGGCGGGCGAGTCCTCCTCTCACTAAAATGCACTACTTTTCTTTAAAAATTGGCATATATTTCCACAGTTGATCTCATACAATGAGGCTATCAAACGGAAATTGCATTGCAATCACCATGCAGTTACACTAAAAGCATACTAAACACGGAAAAGTGCTATATAATAAACATATATAAACAATGCAATAGAGATTCCGCCATTCGGGAATTGAAAAGTTTGGTGATGCTCTTATAGTACATTTGTTTTAAGGCCAGCCTCAGTTCTCGTATCAATTCTTCAGAGCAGAAGACATACAAGTGCTTAAAATGATATATTGCATAATTATGTTTGTTAATAATAATGATACAATAACAATCCTCCATGTTTTGTAAACCGAATTTGATTCTATTATGAGAAACCGAATCCGTGCTGGAGAGAATACAGTATCCTTCATTGAATTCTACAGTGTGTTCATAGTATGTTCACAGTGTGGACCACAGTATGTGCACAGCGTGGATCACAGTATGATCATAGTGTGGAGCACAGTATGCTACAAAGTGTGTTCCACAATATGTTCAGAGTGTGTTCAAACTGTGGTACAGTGTTCCACAGTGTATCACACGGTATTTTCCATAGAATATTCCACAGTATGTTCCACAGTTTGTCACACAGTGTGCTCCACAGCGTATTCCACAGTATGTTTCACAGTGTGGAACCACAGTATGTTAATGGTATGGAGCACAGTATGTTAATAGTGTGGACCATAGTATGTTCATAATATGTTCACCGTGTGTTCCAGTGTTCCACAGCGTATCCCTTGGTATTTTCCACAGAGTATTCCACAGTATGTTCCAAAGTTTGTTACACAGTGTGCTCCACAATGTATTCCATAGTATCTTCCACAGTTTGTTCTACCGTGTGTTCACAGTGTGGATAACAATGTGTTCATAGTGTGGAGCACAGTATGATTCACAGTGTGTAGCACAGTATGTTTCACATTACATTACACAGTGTGTTCCACAGTGTGTTCACATTTTGGAGCACAGTGTGAGATCATCCTGGTCATTCGGACAGTGTGAATCTCATCTTCACATAGTCCACAATGTGAACACATTGGGAATACTCACACTATTGAGGTCTTCACAGTGTGGAACTGTCTTCATCATTTTAGATTTGAATATTTTACAGAGGAAATCGTATCATCAAACCGTCAACTATGTGAACACGCTGTAAATTATGTAAACACATTGTAAGGCACCGTGTGATTTCTAGAGGGAAAGACAAACATATTTTACCTAGTTTCATTTGCAGTGTTTGCATACTTCATAGGGGGCAGCAACATTTCAGTTATCCTGTTTTAGCTCCACTAAGATGTCCTTCCTAATTGATGAATATTCAAGAATTATCAATAAATTATCAAAGAAATTCTTGACACGTTATTGTGCTCTACATAATATTCCACATGTTATTTCCCTGAAATATTTTGTTCGGTGTGATAAAGCTTTGTAGCTTTCCCATCGGTTATCTCTTGATAGAATTGTCTCCATTTCTAATGCTATCACTTCGTTTGTCTTTTGTGCGCAGTTTGTTTTCAGTAGCCACGATCTAATTAGATTATTTGAAACCAACAAACTGAATGCATTGAAGCTGGGTCAGGAAAGATTCGTCTAATGATAAAAAAGCTTCACATTTCAGTACTGGTTGATATTAAAAGATTTCAAAAAAAAAAGATTGAAGTGATTGTTTCTGTATCCAATCAATACAGTACTTCCGTTTAACATGCACGCGCTTGCATGATCCATGATGATACACTTCACATTACCACAGCGAGCTATACGAAATCAACATCTTCACGACTTTCGTGGTCGATTGCGAATTTCAAATGCTGGTCAAAAATTGCAAGATAGTTCCTTCTTATACGTACTCCTCTTTCACAATACAACAATAAATAAATAATGGGCTTTTTCACACATTGCTCATGCTAGAGAGCTTAGTTCAGTATCTGTGGTCATCACCGAATCTCTTTGCCTGTCGAAGTCTGAAGCTCTTAACCCGTATGTTGAAAAGTTCATCATGTCCGAGGTATCACTGTTTCCTGCAGCAAGAGCAACATGTATTAGGGAATCATTTATAAAGTCATCTGCCATTGGATTTGTAAAGGTGAGACCAGAGGCAGTTAGGTCTTCTGAGGCAGCCGGAGAAGCAGTCGTGGTGGCATCTTCAGCAGCAAAGACGTCGTTGTAGGATGGTGGCATTTCGATGTTGGCACTGATGGACGAAGCCATTTCGTCTGGTTTAGGTCCTGAGCTGTTGCCCCGCTCGTCGGACATGCTGGCGTAAGGAACCACCTCGATGATCCTTTCCTCCTTCCGGCAAATGCGGGCTATAGCTGAATTGATCCTCCAGGTATTGATGGCTCCACATGCGACAAGCCCGACGAAGAACACTGTCGTCGCTGAGATTGACATTTTCAAGGGACTTCCCTCCAGAAGAGCCATTGCAAGGTATCCAAGAGGAATGAGAGCTCGGGACAGGACGGTCGCAAAGGCTCCTACGTATATAATGACACGGTACCTCCTGGTGCCCTTGAGACGAATGACCTTGTGAAGCTTTCCAACGTTCGCAAACAGCATGTCTGTCTCACTCACCAGCAAGATCATGCCCATCGGAGCATCCTCCTTGGTAATAAGAACTGCCACAATCGTCAGGATCACCATGAACTGCATCAACATGATGGTGTATTTCACGATGCAGCTATTGCCGAGAAATGCCACTCTGAAGAAGGCCACGACATGGAATCCCAAGGATGCTGCAAGAAGGAATTGAGCGGGACGAGGTAACTGGGTCTCGAAGGAAAGAACAGTCTCGTGACAGATCAATGTTATGATGATGGCTGCTATACCTTGGGCAGAATAGAAGACACTCTCAAGGTAACTGTAAAGATTGAAAACAAAATTGAGAGTGAAAATTACTTTTATGTTTGAGGGTTTAGTGTTATTTTAATTGTGTTTTATTCAATCAAAAACAATCAGGAATTACGAAAATTGTGACAACTATCACAAAGTAAAAGTAATAACAACAGCAACACATCAAAGCAATATTAACTCTATAAGAATTATCTTCTTTAAAGTAGAAAATTATAGAAGATAATTGTTCCGAAATGTTCGTATAGAGTGTGAATGACTCTGAATGCAGTATGTTTGGTGACGGTTTGATTGAAATCATTATTAGCGACAGTTAGTATCCTAGCAACCCTGACATTGGAATAGCAATTTCCAGAATTTTAACTCTCATGAACATATATCCTTGGTATAATCAAATTGTAATATTTCATGTCAAGTTATGTCCATGTTCATATTATCATTATTATTATTATTATTATCATTATTATTATTATCATTATCATCATCATCATCATCATTATTATCATCATCATTATTATTATTATCATTATTATTATTATTATCATTATCGTCATCATCATTATTATCATCATCATTATTATTATTATTATTATTATTATAATCATCAGCATCATCATCATCATCATTATTATTATTATTATTATTTACTTGATAATTAATAGATTGCAGTTTGAAGTTGATACCGACGAGATGGGTAATATGATCAACCAACTGCCATAGAGGATGTGCTTTATATTATTATGGGTATGTCCAAGGAGATATCACCTCTGATATCTCCTTGGTATGTCCATTCCCCCAAAAGGTCGGTTCGCCTACATAGAAAAAAGGGCACTGTCCTCCTAATTGTAGGGTCTTGTTCGGAAATAAAGGGGTGACTCCATTGTTTTAGATTTTTCTTCTTTTCATTTGGTAATCACACATTCATTCCATTTATTACTTACCCATTATAGATTTGAACTTTAACATCGAGAAGATTCCGCATATTCGTTTTAAAGATAAATACAAAAGGGGTAATTCAATTCATTCAGTTAATCCAACATCCATTAACAAAACAAGATAAAAATTTTAACAAAGTAACACCCCCCCAAAAAAAAATACACAGATGGCTCGGAGACTCTAGAGAAGTAAATGAAGGCTCATGAAGAGGGGCCACCATAATTCGTTCATACATTCAAACAGAATAGAAATAACACTATTTTAGAATAAAGACATAACAAAACGAAATATGATTAGATCAAATTATTACAAAGTTTGACAAGTCTAAATTTATAAAAATTAAATACGAAGTTTGAAATTTATGATGAGAAGAGAAAAAATGAGAAGTCAGAAGGATGAAAGAGAGAAGGAAGGGGGAGGGCTAACGGACAGTGGATACAAATTGGTAGTAAGATTCTGAGTGTCAGCGAGAGTACAGTGTATGCGTTAAAAAGTTGTTTTCTCTCTCTAAAAAAAAGAACCACTAACGATTTCGATTTGGTCGGGGGAAAATTATCAAAAGATATTCTCTAACAACGTGCCATTAAACAATGAAAAAATGATAATCTGCAACATTTCAATTGTCATAATGGAGATAAAGCTTGAGGCGTTGGAAAATTGCTTTATCCTGTAACCGGTGAGAGGCACGGTTTTCCCATCACAACACTGAAGGGAATATAGGAAACGCCCGAGTCATGCTAGTGTAATACCAATCAACCGCTACTATTAAAAGATTAACCTCAGCAATCGTTCATTAAAGGGATGCTCCGGGCTGAAAATATCTATGTCTAAAGAAATAGAGTAAAATTCACAAAGCAAAAAGCTGAAAATTTCATCAAAATCTGATAACATATAGCGATATTTATAAGACGGGCTGAAGATGTCACATCCCCACTTTTCTTTTTTCTTGAAAAAGGAGAGTAATGAAATTATCATTTTTAAAATTTTTACTGAAAGGTCTGAATGATATGTTTCCCTCGTAATAAAACAAAGTGCAGCAATAAATATATATAAAGCACTTAATCGGTTGTCATTCAAATATTTTTGGTTCTTTGTATAAACCTAATTTCATATAGTAAAATACAAAATAACAAGTGGGGATATGATATCATCAGTTGCTCATTGAATATTCATGAAGACATGCCTAGAACTGTTCCACCGGAAAATGCAACTCTTTAAAATGCCATAAATTTGCTATTCCTTGCCCGATTTTGATCAAATTTTCAGTGTTTTGTTTGTCTGATTTTTCTTGATGTGTTGAAATCAAATTATTTTCAGCCTGAAGTATCCCTTTAATATTGCCAAGCAAACTGAATACCTCAGTCACTCTAACAAAACCGACTCAAAGCTGACCGATCATAAAAACACCATTACACTCTATATAACAGGGATTTAGAATCTGTGGAATGTAGATAGGGATCAATCGAATTTGGGATTTACTTTCAATCCTAAAAGATTATTTTCAATTCTCACTGGATTAAGATTTGAATCCTTTGAGATTTAAAAATAAATCTTCAGGATTAAAACTTAATCCTGAATTTGATTGGTCCATAACTACAGTCCACCTGGGTTTATTTTTAAATCCCTGCAAAGAGTGTAGATATAACTTAACTGCTTTGATTGGTCTGGAGTCAGGACGGGCGCTTGCGTTTACTGTTCTTATGTATCTAAATAGAGATGAGTATCAGCAATCCATATGCCACATTTTCTTAACAAGTTGTCGTAGTGACCCTAATGCATGTAGTTAAAAGTGAAATGATATTTATGCGAGAAAGAGAAGTGTGACTTACAGGTCTATACAATTATCAAAGCCGATATGCCACAATCATATCATAGAGCGCCATCTTGTGATCTAAACTATCCTCACATGGACCATGACCTTGATCAAGGATGCCACAAGGTATCATGTAGTCTAATACTCTAATATGACATATACCCACTATAATGATGAATGATTTCTTTCTAATCTATGCAACATTAATACCACAACATTTGACAAATAACATGCATTGAATAAACATCACTCTTTTTTCATGTTTTTCAATAGAGATTAATGATCGTAATTTTCGAACAGGACATTTTTTTTTCTGATGGTTTGATGGAAGGTTCAGGACTGACCTAATGTCCAATGGTTTAATACACCACACACACAATGTGCAATATTTTTAGAGACTACTGGACAGCAAGAGAGAGAAGGGAGGGAGGGGGCAGTCCGGGAATTTCCCCACATAGAAGCATTTTCCATAGGAGGCTTTACTCCGTGCGTCCAAGTCTTGTTACTTTCCCTGATATTTGTCACGATCATTATATTTATAATGATGTCACGTGGGGAATATTACGTACGACATGGTCGTGTCGCCGACGAGTCTGGGTTTCAGGATATTCATGTTAAAACATATCGCGCCCATTACTGAAAGTCCTTTCAATAAAGCTCATACAAACCGTGTTCACACAATTTGACTATACTCTGATGGCCGTGTTGATATTGGCACCAAGAGTTAATTTCTTAAAACCATCGTAAATCTGACTTCGGGACAGGGGCTGACTAAAGCCGGGACTTTCTCGACCCGTGCACAAGCTTAGACAGAAATGTGCATTAATATCTTTAAGTGCCCACGTTTGGCAAGAAAACAGTCCACCTCCCACCCTTTTTTTATAGAAAGGATGATATGCAGGAATCTCCCCCGTTCGCTCTGCCTGTCAGAGAATTACTAATTTTGGTCAAAGCAAAGCTGCCCTTTCCACTTTTTTTTAAAGATTAAGAGACTTTGCGTTAAGAAATCATAGAGTGTCGTTAGACCCTATACTTTTAAACTCCTTGATCCACCCGTTTGCCGATATTCATATTAATCGTGTTGGTCTGCAGGTACAGACCGTGATTGAAGCTTTGATCAGCAAGTTTGTCTCCATACAAAGACTAGCACGTACAAAACTTGCTTTTCCTGAGCGAGGGGGCCTTCAGTACACAGGACATGAGTAGGCTGCACATTCAGACCCTTAACTCAAGTGAAGGGTTTGCACAGCTGCAGACTACAATCGTTTTGCATTGAATCGAGCCGTTCTCAGATGTTATGTCGGGGGGGGGGGAGTTGCCTAAAATTTGACATGATATACATTAACTTTCACTCAGGTCATATTGGTACCTTAAACATAAAGACGGGTAGCTCAAACTTAAGTAAAATGTATCAATAAATGTTTTTTTATGAATACGATACCGGTAAAGTACCAGTATTTATGATTTTAATTGATACATGGAAACACGAGACGCGACGAATGAAGCACTTCACTTTTACTTATCGCTAATCCTTGCATGCCGTGTGTTACCCTAATTGCTCCCGATCAATTTTTCCTTCGACACACCTGGATTTCTCAATATTCGCCTTGTCCGCATCTAACTCACTAATTATGAAAATGCTAAGAATAAACCACGAATTCTATCAGAAGAACGCAATTAATGGAAGTGTGTTGATTGAAAAGTGTAGGAGGGAGTATTTCTGTACTAACGTCAGTGTGAAACCTGTTTAAAGTCGATGTGCATATTTAGTAAGGATTGATGACGTCAAAATGAACAAGCTTATCGGACCACACTCGTTTCGCTTCCACGGCGCATGACAAATTCAAGAACACAGAAGATTGGCAAATGCACTTCATGACAATGAACAACCAATAAGGCTTTGTCGAAAATCGGTGAAGCAGAATAAATTATTCGTCCTGAACTGAGCTCCGAATCTCAAGGACAAAATTGCTGTTCAGATTCATTAATTTTCGACAAAGACCTCCCAACTGTTCATTGTAATATGACGGGCATTTTCAATACATTAACTGTGTTCTTAAATCCATCTTGCGCCCCATAGCGAAAACACCTATCGGCTTATACACTGTAAAAACACCGGTGTTAATCTAACACCAGCCTGATATCGATATTGGTCCACACCAGAGAAGCGTTGACACAACACCAGCTAAGAATCAAACCGACATTGGTTTGACACTAATTGGTGTTGGCCTAACGCCAAACCGGTGTTGTTTCAACACCTATCTGGTGTGGACCGATATAGATACCAGGCTGGTGTCAAATTAACACCGGCGTTTTTGCAGTGTAAAATGCATATAACAATATATTCAAGTGTATGGTGCTTCGTTTTATTTGACACATTCCGTGAGTAACGTACATGTAGGTTCAACCAAATCTAAAACAAAATGGCGCAACGATGTATCAAAATAATAATCATCTTATGCTGCTATATATACGCCATTGATTTTTTTTTGGCTTAGTTCACCTAGATGGAGATGCAATTAGGATATCGGCAACTTTTGCGGAGTTGGTGTTTAAAATGCACGTTTTACATATCCGATGCATTTGCGAGTTTTCGCATCGCTACACAGAACGAATTTTAGAACATGGTAAATGTATTGAAAATGCCTGTCAAATGGAAGTCTTTTGTGAATAGAAACATCAGTTCATCCTCAGTTTTGGAGCTCAGTATTGAAAAATCGCAGGTCGTTTGTCCAAGACGAAACTGCTATTTTGATTCATCAATTTTCGACAACGACTTCTTGGTTGCTTATTGTCATGAATATAGCAGTGACAATGCATTTTCTATGTTCTCGAAAGCGTTATGCGTAGCGCTGCAAAATCTCGCTATAGTTGCCGTTTGAAAAACGAAAAAAATACTGCACTCGAATAACCATATGTCATGTATGCGCCATCATTGTGTACGTCCAGCTGTAGCCCTATAATACATTGTGGATAATTTATGAAAAGGAAAGTTTGATTAGCATTTTTACTTTTACAAACAGACAAAGTCATTATCTACAGGAAATCAACGATGTCTGACATTGTCTGTAATTACCTTCATTACGGAAGCCATTCAAAGACAATGGATTAGTTAGTAAATTTCGAGTTATAATTAGTTTCGAGCGAGGACCTTATGATCAAACTGTTTTGACACGAACCGCCCATAATTACCCCCAATCTGGTTCGAATTGCTATTTTTATACTTTTGGCCATGTTGGAGGGTTACTATAATCGTCCTTTTCAGTTTATGTAAATTTGTATTGTTACGTAGTGTGCGATTTTGTTTACGTTTTGACTAAATACCCTTTGTACTTTTGACGGTTTCTTGTAATTGTTACTTATGCCTAATGGTTGTTGACTGGAAAAGATACTTTGAATATATATTTTTATAGTAACCCGTCTCTGCTTATAATGATTTGATATTAAAGTTTCTAGATACAGACGTCCGTTCACCTTGTTTTGATTAACCAGAACATATATTCATTCATCATTCAGATATAATTAATCATTAATCATTAGGGGAAGTGGGTAATTTGCGTTTATATACTCATCATGCTAATCGGTCAATAAACATCGTATACACGTGCGAGGGCTGTATAGTATCAAATGTACATGACAGTCATGTTTGTCACGATTATAATTTATGGCTGGCTGCGGGCGTGGAGCTCTTTAAGATGCAAGGGGGGGGGGGGCTGACAGTAATACAGTAATTCCCCATCCCCCCGACCAAGTCCCAAGAACCAAGAAAAGAAAGAAGGGAAAGAAAGAAAAGGAAAGGAAATGAGTGAAATACTCTTTATATCATTTCTTAATAACATGCCAAAATCTATAGGTTTAAAGGAAAAGTTCACCCCAACAAAAACTTGATTTTAATAAAAAGAGAAAGATTCAACAAGCATGACACTGAAAGTTTCATCAAAATCGGATGTAAAATAAGAAAGTTATGGCATTTTAAAGTTTCGCTTCATTTCACAAAACAGTTATATGCACATCTCCGTCGGTATGCAAATGAGGAACTGATCACTCACTATTTCTTTTTTATTTTTTAATATACAATATATTTTCATTTTCTCGTCATTGTCATGTAAAATGAAGTTTCATTCCTCCCTGAACACGTGAAATTCCAGTATTTTAACATTTTGCGCTTCAGAAAAGGAGGTCCTAATCGTCAAATTCGTAAAAATTGAAATACTGTATAATTCAAACAATAAAAACAAAAGAAATAATGAGTGAGTCACATCATCAACTCTCTCATTTGGATGTAACTGGCTCGTTCATATAACTTTTTTGTTAAAAATAAGCGAAACTTTGAAATGTCATGATTTTCTTATTTTACATCCGATTTTGATGAAATTTTCAGTGATATGTTTGTTGGATTTTTCTCTTTTTATTCAAATCAAGTTTTTGTTGGGGTGGACTTGTCCTTTAAAAAGAAGATTTTTTGCTTACAACAGGTCAAATTTTAAAAGCAGAATATTGTGTTTACAATTGGTACCCCATTATCATGATTGTTTCGAAACATCCACTATTTCCTGGACCGAACACAGCAAAAACTGTGGTGTTAACCGGTGTACATAGAGGATCACACCAGTTATTTTACACCGGTGTTAAATTGGTGGTGTTAGTTTTACACCTATATGTGCTATTACAACACCTTTGGTTGTTACATTTACACTCTTTGGTGTTATGTTCAATCTTTAGGGTGTAATTTTAACACCTCAGGGTGTGGTCCTCTATCAACACCAGTTGGAGTCAGTTTTAACACCACAGTTTTTACAGTGTATGGTATATATTTCGAACCATGCCCTTCTGTGTGTGTTTTGGTGAGTCAGGGTTTTATCGCTTTGATATGGTTTTATGTCGAAAATCTAATATGCATAGTTCAGTGCCGTACATCCCCCTAAGTATCCCCCAAATATTTATTTGAATTCCACTCTCGAATAGAATGTGAATGTCTAAAAATTCCACTCTATAGGCCTATATAGAGAATCTCTTCCATAGCGACAGTTAAATTTGAAGTTTGGAGATATGATGGTTAGGGTGGCTGATATAGGGAAGCAAACAGATGCACGCATGTAGCACGAACAAGATAAGATTATGCGACGTGTTGCCGATTTGATCCCATCCCTGATTCTCCCTCCCGCCTCCGGCTACTATGGTTACCAACTAGCCAGACTTTATTACCTATAAAGCACGTGTGAAGAATGATAACAAAATTTATAAAAGGATCTGGAAAACGGTATGAACTAAAAAATGACTCGTTTTCTGAACTCGGGTTGAATTCAAACTCTGTAGTACATTTATCTCTCTCTAGTACATTTATGGATAACACATAATAATGTGAAACAAACTGATAACGGTACAAGTTCAGTTAATCAGCTTATTTGACCAACATTTATCCATCAGTGAGGAATGAAAAGATAAGAAATGACCAAAACTTTTGACATATTCATGAGTCTCATATTTCAAGGCATTTTTTAGTTACACCATACTCATGATGCAGAATGCGGGCCATGGAGGTCAAAGATGCGCTACCTTGACATTATTTGTACCCTGGCATCTTGCCTTTTAATGGGGAGACATAAAGAAAAGATCAGGTGATGAGATATTAATGATTCAACTTGTCCAATGGTCCTTTGTCACCTGAATGGAGGAATGTATATTTATTTGTTTTATTCGTCATTCCCCATCCAACTTAGGCCAAGGTAAATGCCCTATATTTTAATTTGAAATTCTCATACGGATATTGCAGCTGTTTGCTGATAAGTAGCATCATCATTGCAAATGGAATAAATCACGAGTTTGTTCTTCATTTCATTCATCTGTATCAAGAGATGAAAATACCTTGAACTCGGAAAAGAGGGCCATATATCAAATGCAGGTATTGTTTTAAAGGAAATAGAACACAACAAAAATATTCGTCGCACTTAATTGTGCAGAACTTTCGTTCGAATTTTATCATGTTTAACACTATTTTTTCTTTGTGCAAATCAATGCCAAAGTTTGCTGTTAACTATGATCAATGAATAAGGCGTAACAACTCATTATTTTCAAAGTACTGAATTATTTTTTTAGAGGAATGGGCTAGCTCGAACAGAAGAAATATTTTAAATATGAATAAAATATTCATTTCGCAAGCCTCTGTTTCGCAAGAATTTCCGTGTTAATCTGAAAATACACGATCAAAATGTTTAACTCATTAGTTTTAGTTCAGAGGGCAGGCGACAAGTTGCAACAACGGTATCGGTTGCGCTATCGGATATATCGAGGTTTTAGTCTATGGTGTTTTTTTATGATGGCTAAAGTCCACTGAATTAGTCATTGAGGTGGCGTGAATCAGTTTAAGATAAAAAGAAACCGAGGACATAACCATGTAAATAACCCTAACAACAATCATTTTAATTGTTTCCGACTACATTGCTTTGTAAATAAAAATACACCATCCTATCAATGATTCGATTGATTTCGAATGACAAGTACGTAAACAGAATGCAGTCAATGACGAAATATTTCCTGAAAAAGTGGGATATTCATTCCACCTCTGGGTGACTCAAGTTCATACGTAGGTGTTTTATTGTGTTTGCAAATTCATACACTTTTATCATACAACAGGCATCATGAGTTCTTGAGCAAGGTGGTGTATGATAACATAACTGATACATGCGACGTACGTCAGGAGCGGTGAATCATGTGCCATGCGTGCCTTCTTGTGAATGTCCGTGTACATGTGTGGACATGGGGGCTTTGATATGCTTTCCCCCACCAAGGGCTCCCCAAAATAAACACCAACCCAGACCGAAAATACTGGCTAAATATAAGTTAGAAAGACTTCAGGGATAAAAAGGTGGAGCGGAAAACGCCCAAGTTCCCGTAAAGGTCCTTGATGTCATAAAGTCATTATCATAATAATGCCATATACAATGTCGGAGGACAGAAAATAGAATTCAAGGAGGGGAAATCAAATAATTGTGATTTCTAAAAGCGTCAACGAGATAGCCTAATCAAACCATTCGATCAATTCATCATTGGTTTATCGTTTATCACATTTTGTTTATTTTATTGAAAAAAAGGACATGCTATCTTTTGCCCTCGTTGCACTGCAATTCATCATTGTCAAAAATATATCAGAAACAATGAAGTCATGTGCAATGTGTAATCTTGAAATTCAAGAACATCTTGTCGACCTGTTCTAATTTTGGTTGAAATTGCACCACAAAATGTCAGGGATGGTTCTGGAAAATGAAAAAAAAATCATCCTAAAAAGAATTGCAAAATGTCGAGAAGGTGACATTCTGAATTTTCCAAAATGTGTATATTTCAAAACAATGTGAATCGTTGACGTAAAAGATTTCTAAATGTGCTAAGAGAATTTCATTAACATGATAAATATTATTGTATGATTTCTTTTTATAACCATATTTCCAAAACAGTTTTTTCCTTTCAAAATTTATTTGAAACTGGATTTGTTGGAGTAATTCCATTTTTGTTTAATCAAACAGTGTCCTGATCTTGTTATCCTGTTTAAGGAATGAATAAATAAATAAAAATATAATCAAAATTGAATGCGACTGATAAGCGAACGGCATATACCTCCTTAGAATAATAAATCAGTTTGCGATGATTGATGAATTTACCGAAAATACTAGTCATCAAGTAACATACAACATGCACATTCAAACGCACGAATACCTCCCTGCATTCGTCCATCTTTAATGAACTTCATCTAGAAAGTTAAGTGATCTTTCATCGGGAAGCCGCTTTCTCATGTCACATGACAAACTTGTAATTGGCGGGAAATGAAATGGAATTTACCTCCGTGGAGACGCATGTTGCATGCGATGGAGGAAAAGCCAGGAATAGGGGAGTGTATGAAGCGTCACGGTCATGGCTCCTTTAGGCGCAATCAGAGGGAAAACATGTCTTTATCTACACTAATCATCTTTCTCTCCTGTATATCATCGTGCTTAAGGAATCAGGGTGGCATTTACCCCTACATCTTCGATGTTTAAAACTGTTGGGTGATGTTGAAACATTGTACATAATAAAAATCTGGAAAAAGTTGGCAATTCTCTTCTTCTTTGTTTTTTATTTTGTCCATAAATTTATTTTCTAATGTTTGACAAATTATACATCAAGGTAAAAAGTAACCATGATTAATTACCATGATTATGGAGATTTTTCGTTTACGGTGGTACTGTTTTGAAATTGTTGATCTCATTATCAGTTCTAGAATAAAGACCAGCGATTGAAATTAGAAAATACAATAATTTAAATAAATATTTTTTAAAATATATATTTTACCTCAAAGCTCTCACAATATTTTTTCTTGGATATCATTCACGAGCGGATGAGGTCTTTCTAGAAAAGTGGTATGTGTTCATTTCATTCTTATTTTCAAAAGATGATCGTAGTAGCCTCATATCAGCAAACTCTTCTGACGAGCGTAATAGGATGGTTGAATAAAACGGGTCGTTTCAATTCAAGAACAGGCTTCGATGTATGGAAAATATCAAAATATACATATATATTAAACGAGAACTGACATGATGGCAAATCAGTGATAAAATTAATGAATGCGTTAGTATGTACTGTATACTTATGTAAATTATCCGGCTCTACTCCTATTATTATATTCATCTTCATCATTTGCACCCTGTTATAAGTTCAATTTTTGTATTCGTATAATTATGTTCAAAACCATGTGCGATCGTGCTTTAATCTGCTTTAATCTGTTCATTGTATTTAAAAGCGTCCCCATATTGTTTTGAAATGAAGGACCCCAGCAAAAAATAAGCATGTTCGTTGATTGGACTGAGCCTTTTAACACGTGCCAAAAGATCATGAAAGTGCATGATTAAAATGCGTTGTGATGACAAAGTGCTAATAGCACATACACTTAAGAATCTATACTTAAGACAAACCCCCAAATATTACCACCCCCAAAGAAAAAACACAGAAAGAGGGATGTTATCAACCAGGTTCATAAAATGAACTTAAAGGTCAAGTCCACCTCAGAAATATGTTGATTTGAATCAATAGAGAAAAATCAGACAAGCACAATGCAGAAAATTTCATCAAAATTGGATGTAAAATAAGAAAGTTATGACATTTCAAAGTTTCGCTTGTTTTTAACAAAATTGTTTTTAACAAAATAGTTATGAACGAGCCAGTTACATCCAAATGAGAGTGTCGATGATGTCATTCACTCACTATTTCTTTTGTTTTTATTGTTTGAATTTTACAAAATTTCAATTTTTATGAATTTGACGATTAGGACCTCCTTGCCTGAAGCACAAAATGTTAAAATAATGGAATTCCACATGTTCAGGAAGGAATGAAACTTAATTTCTAATTTTACATCCGATTTTGATAAAATTTTCAGTGTTATGCTTGTTGAATTTTTCTCTTTTTATTCAAATCAAGTTTTTGTTGGAGTGGACTTGTCCTTTAAGAAAGAAATTAGAAGCACAGGTAATTAATTCAGACTTTGTCCTGTTAGTATTTTACAACATATATAATACAAATGTGACATTTAAATACCAATTGTAAAGAAACGTTTTTTACTGTATGTGACAAAATATGGATTAAAACTAAAAGTTCAACTTTGGTGACGTGAAAGATGTAACGATTTAAGGTGTGCCGCGGCATGAAAACTTTTGACTTTGAACCTTGGAAACCTTGGAACTTTCGAAAGGTTAAAGATGATACATCAATGGGGTACAATATTACCCCTCTGCTGACTCTAAATCTTTTAGATGCATCCTATTGGGTTAGGATTGCACCCATAAAAGTGAGACTCAAGGGACAAATTAAAAATGAACTTCGGCTGCATGGGTGGGTTCGACTAGGTAGTTTCAAACCAATGTGGACATCACTTGCAGTAGAATGATTCTAATAATATAATTAAGGGCGGCGAGCGGGGGGAGGGGGTCTTATTGACATCGATCCAATACCCCTGGAAGCCTGTGAGACCTCAAAGAATTATATCATCTGTCATGAGGGGGAAAGAGAAGGAGAAATAAAAATTAGCATCCTGCCGAAGTGGAAATCCCCGCGTCAGCATCATAAACCACAAGAGTATGGGCAAGATTAGTTATCCCCGCTCAGCTAATTTACCTCGTTATGAAAAATCATAGCTGTGAGCCAGAAGTTTTATGTGGTCTTTTAAGGTTGAGTGTTAATCCGATGTTTAACATGCTTGGGGGAACGAAACACGACTTTTCAAGTCCTGATATTTTGGGTTATGAATAAATTATGATTGATAGCCCCTCGGTATATTGGAGCGTGGAGCAGTGGTCTCGTAAAAACAAACCCCGAGGTCCTGGGTTCGAAACCAAATCGATACGCTCTGCAACTTATCAATCCCCCATCGCTTATAAAATGCTCAAATGATAGTGAATCCTCCAGTGAATTTCTGTTGTGCCATCAAATCAGATTATCATTATTCTTGTATAGGCTCGGCTGTTTTGTTGCTGCTTTTGTTTACTTTATTAATGTTTATCATATTATTGATTTCTACTTAAAATGTGTGAAATTAATCAGTATGTTATTTTACTCACATCACTCGTTTTTTCTTCTTTTTAATGTATTTTCCTATAATTATGTTGTTATATGTTTTTTAATGTCAATACATGACCGTGTAGGAAAACAGTAACAGTGAATCTGAATGTGTTATCCAATAAAAGATAAAATAATGAGTAAATGAATACATAATTTATCTTCATATGTTATTAAAAAAAAATTGTCCATCGATCAGTTGGTATTAAAACATTTCTTCTTGATCTTTTACAATGCAGATTTAAATGTGTTAGTCAGAGTATATCAAATAAAACTGTATTTTTCTCGATAATTTTTGCGGGGTGCAAAATATCTGCGTATTTATTTTCTTGATCATGTTGATAGCATTTCTCAAGCATGGGGTGGGTTAAAGATTTCAAGACATATGGTAATCTATGTCCGTTACTTTCTTATTTCAAATCAGGAAATCTGTGAAATCGACGTGTGTATCTATTATTAAACCGTTTTACCGTCTTTACCACAGCTATATATTTATACGTGATAGATTTAACCATATCTAGGTAGAGTGTTATCACTATTACTGCTCTTGTGTTGGAACTTTACTTTAAAATGCGTTTGTTTACCCGTTTTCAATAATCAATTCAATCGGGGCGTCTCGGGAAGGTATTCACAGATTTCGATGTATTTTTTGTTTGTTCATCTGTCCACAAAACTAGAACAAGGTGATCTCTTTCTAATGTACACAGGTTACATAAGAAATAGTTCACAAACTATTTTGTTAAGTCCTCATAAAACCTATATAAAATCATTAAGGCAGATCGTCAATCGATTTAAGAGTGATCCTGCATGCACCCTCAATGAAATACGACCTTTAAGGGAAGGCACTTTTTTGTAAAATATATGAATGTATGGACGCCAGTTTATTATATAAAAACAACAACAACCAACAACAACGTGTAATGTATGACGATCGAGAAATACTGAATGTTCCTGATCCATAAAGTCGGTACTAGTCCATATTTATATCCGACATTTTATAAAACATCACCCCTTCTCTAAGGACCCTCACCTCTATCAAAGCGTTACATTTTTTTTCAATTTTAAGGGGTGCACGGTTGGTGTACTTTAGACAGATTTTTAAAAAGATTTCGGAATACGAATGAATATGATTTTGTTTTTATGCAAGAATCGATGGTGAAAATCATTCCTTAGTTCAAATATAAAAAAACACAGATTATTTTTTTGGAGAATTAAATTATGACATTATAAAGGTGTCGTCATACTTCCTCGTTTTAGTTCCGATATCTGATTATTCGGTACTTGTTCAAATTGGACAGGGCCTTTAATGCGTTTAAATACGAAACATTGCTAACTATACTAACTGCAAACTTGCAAAGTGTAATCTATCCATGACAGCACTACAGAAACATATCCGATTGGTCATCAATGATCATGACAATCAAATTATTTTAATCTTGTTTTTTAAAGAGACATGCCATTCAAGATTTCCCCAAAGCACTGTCAATTAAATTGATAAAGACAGTTCAATCAACTCCGAAATACGTGCAGATTAATGTTTCAATGTGTTTTCATGCCAGAGACGGCATTTGGGCGGCCATAAAAAAATGTCAGATTTCCGATATGATACGAAGTATTCAAAACAGAAACAAACATTTCCTGTATTCACCATAATGTTTTCCCTTCATTTTATGACCTACCTGTACATTCCAATGTATTTGTTATCATTCTCCATATGCCCATAGAAACAATTATACATCTAAATATAAAGACTACTTAATAGCACATATCAATTTTGGCAATCATTTTAAATCATATAGATTTCTTATCAGCAAATTCAATGAGAAATAGTTTTGCTATTTTCAGTACAATCTTACTGGCAAGATCATAGCTCATATTCAAAAGTTAATTGGAGATGATATTGGTCAGTAAAAACTTTTACGCATTGGTTAGAAGATTAAAAAACCTATGATTTCAAAAACACTTCGTTGAACGGTTGTTAGGTTTCATGTATTGATGCTCATGCAGGTATGAATAAAACACGCCTTATACCAATATCAATTAGCAAGTCTGCAATGAATGCAATGTTTATTTTAAACTTATTTGTGTATTATCAATAATATAATATGTGTTTTATTAGTTAACGAATCATTCATTATCTTGCTTCTCATGTGGAAAAAAGTAGATAAATGACTCTACAAAATTTTCTATATTTTCATAAAGTTATAGGACTAATGTTGTTTGGGTGTCTAGTCTTGGATTAGTCTCGGTCATGCACATTTTTTAATATGGAATTCGAAGTCAATCACATAGCAAGCATTACGAAAGACATGAAAGAGAAAGGGGAATAGGGTGCAGATTAAAAAAATCACTTCAAAGGAAGGGGGACCTATTACACGTCTTGGGGTGATAATTTGGTTCAAAAAGGGAGATGTGCCTACTGCCCCCCCCCCTCCGCCCCTTAAAAATGTCAGCATGGCAGTGGGTCTTTACTTGAAGAACATAACAGGAAAGTAGACTAAAGGATAGACGCGTGGGTTACGGCATGAATGACCTCGCTTTGATCAAGTATAGACTGACATCAATCCGGTCTCGAACACAAAATTTGATCAATAAAATGAGAAAGACTCTGATTACATTATGAGCATGGTGAAATATTTACATGTCTAACAAATCATATCATGAAATTGAATTAATGATTAGCATCTTGCACGAGTCATGAGATATGCTAGGGTTATTACTATATGATTACTGGATGTTGAATTTATTGAACTGATAGTAACGATCATTATTGTTAATTGTTGATATACTATATTCGAAGTATAGATGCATGACTATAAGAAACTATTTCATTTAAAGTAAACGTTTGTTTTTCATATAGCATCGTAACGAAAAAACACACCTGATTATTTTTTAACGATCTTTTAAATGAAAGACATTTGATTTTCAATTTGTTGAAAAATATCTGCCATCAGAACTATGAAACTAAAATAATTAGAAAAATATACATACATATGTATTTAAATGTGTTAAAAATAGATATAAATATATTTGTAGAGCTTCGAGATGTGTCCTTCTCATTGCCCCCCCCCCCCCTTACCGGTGATATTTTCTGCCTGCTTTGATTTTTTTAAAGCAACATTAATGTTAAACTTCCTCTTTGCAAAACAGAACCTCGGTGAATTAAAACCCATTCCTCCGTGAGTAGGATGACATCGGCAAAAACAAGGGGAAAAGAAATAGACATGCTACAGATGTTTTCCGTTCAACAAAATCATGACAGATTATACCTGACGATAGATTAATTGATCATTAGCTCTTTAATACCCTGCAAATTGGCGCCTCCATTCTATGACTTTTCAAATATTATCCAGTCACATATCCAATGGATGTGTAAAATAAATCGTTATTTATTTTGTTGCAATGTTTGCGATCTTTAAATCGTACACTCTAAACATTCTTTACATTACACCAGGTTTTGATTTTTTTTGTTTTGAGCAGAATATTTTTCATGATAAATATGACTTTTCAAATATTATCCAGTCACATATCCAATGGATGTGTAAAATAAATCGTTATTTATATTGTTGCAATGTTTGCGATCTTTAAATCGTACACTCTAAACATTCTTTACATTACACCAGGTTTTCTATGAATGAATAGTGTGAATTTTTTGTTTTGAGCAGAATATTTTTCATGATAAATATGACTTGTTAAAGCCAGACCATGTTAAGAAATGAGATATCATCAATGCATCTTTCATTGTGGAGAGGTGTGAAACATAAAATGCACAAGACATTCCCCATAGACATGGTTAAATCTCTATTGTACACGTCCTTCATTTTGGTATGTCTAACCATAACAATTAAGTTTTGTAGTGAGCTACAATTGGTTGAAAAAAATGTAAAAGGCACCTTTCTTTATAGTGCCCTTTCACTCTGAGCGAGATCCTTTACACTCAAGAAGCTATAGATCTAGCTTGCTCATCGACAAATAAACTAATAGATTACTCTTCATTTTTCCATAGAAAATAATCTTTGATAATAGTTCAGTCCTCAAATTGTGTGTGTGTGTGTTGTGTGTGTATAGCTTATAACCTCGTAATATCATGATCCAAACTTGGTAATAAAAAAAACTTGCATGAAAGTAGAATATATGACAAAATTATGGATATCCGACAAGGAATTTAGAAATATTGATAATTGAAAAATGGCTTTTAGCAGTCAGTTGATACGAATAACTCTCCCACTTGTCACGTGAATATAATATATCAGACAATATAACAGTTGGGTAAAACTAAAAAAAATAGAAATTTTGTAGATTGGAGAGGATCGAGGAGTTGTCCTTATAAAAAATATATGTTTATTACTTACCCACAGTCAGTCAAATTTCACATAATTACAAATTTGAATAATAAATTGATTTCTCGTCTTTTGTCTGGTTTTGTTCAAACATTCACCAATATACTAATCTATACTGCTCAGATTTTTTTTTTCATCATGTAGAAGCAAGATGAGCTTGAATTCCTTTAGCAACAGTCTTTATATATTTTATGTTATTCTACTTTTTACTTTATCACCCTGGTCGCATATCTATAGTCATATCCACTTTTAAAGGATCTCTCTTCTGTTTTTATCAATTAAGTTTTGAATGGAATTATGAATAGAGGTATAAGATAAATGGAGTAATTGAATAAATACATCAAATGATATCATGACTAACGAATTAATAGATAAACGAATAACATCACTGCATATTATATCATATTAAACAAAATAGATCGGTTAATAAACAATACCCCCCCCAAAAAAAAAAATCAAAGGAATGACATCAGAAGATAATTATAAATATTACTGTATAATGATCTGATGATTATACGTGTTACTAAAATTGCCATATTTTCGGAGCTCATTTAACTCAATATGTAATCTATTTAAGTTATGATTATCAGTCATCATTTTAGTAATAAAACACACATTTAAAATAAACATCTCTTAATAGTTCAGTCTCACGTGACTAAACAATGATGATTGCCGGATGGGAAAATAAATAAACAACCGCATGTTGTCTCACAATAAAAAATTGACTTTTCGGTTTTTGCGGACACATAAGGAGCAATGAACGGTTTCCGTTTCTGCATTCACAACACTGTCTGGTAGACAGATTAAAAGATTTGAGACGTTATTAACACTCAATATGTTTCATGTTGCCTTAATGTTAACATATACATGTATGAAGCTGGATATTATAAACATGACAAAGACGATGAGCGGGCGGGACAGCTGACGGCAAGCTTTTTTTGTCAATGCTGAACCCTTTCATTTTTGAAGCACTTCCATAGATATAGTGTATATTTTGTTAGTTTGGAATACATATAGACTGATTTTACGATATACTTTGGTACATGCTCTATAGTAGGTCGTGAATATTTCAAGAGGGTTATATAAAAATTTCGCTCTGTGAATTATAGAAAGACCTAAAGAAACTAAAACTATCAAATACAAATAGCCAACTGATTTAAATAATCTGATGAAATAGCAACCGAATATAGATGGATGAATGACCGAAGACATAACATGAACAGAAAGGACCAGTTTAAAAATAGCGTTTTAACTAGTATCATCCTGATGCATGTATAATGAATTGGTGCGACAAAGATCAAATTTAAACAGCTGTTCGTATTTGGAAACCATTATTTACTTAGGCAGAAGTTATAACAGGTGGGTTTCCGCCTTGTTACACTAAAGGAACAAGTTATCTTCTTCTTTCCTCCTAAAATTATGTTAAAGATTGTGCATGAACTTACAAATTCCGCATGAACTCCGTGCAATGTTTATGGGCCAAGTACATTCTAGATGTTGGCGAGTGGCAAGTTTTCACGAATAAATCCGCTAGAGCGAAGATGAAAAAGTAGCAAAACACTGAAAAATTAATCGCGACACTGGTACACATAAAGATATCCATTAGATTGCCCATAGTAACTCCCTCCATGGCTGAAATAAAGTTATTCTGCTCGATACAGAGAGAAAAAATTCTGAAAATCCAGCGCTAAACCGACCGGATTGCTCGACTGATCCGAAAGCAGACGATATAGCGAAAAGGACGCTGTGTCTAGCGGGTAACCCAAGCTATTTCTGAACTCTTGTTTCCTTAGGTTAAGGAAGTCGTACTAATAAGACTACATCCGTATCCATCTGGCGCTTTTATACTGCTAATCGTTGTTTACTTTTCGAATATTGATACATGTGTCTCGCAACTGTTCCCTCAATGCTGTGCATTACCAGATCTGCCCATCACACAGTCCCACGTGCGCTCCATGGCGATGGGGAAACACGGACGATTTTGAATGAGAAAAAAAAACGAGTGTGATTATCTTTGTCAAGGTTCAAACCCCGCCCGCATGAGCCCCAACAGACAAAGAGGGAGCATGCGCACAGAACTTGTTGAACGTACCAAGTATCTGATTGGTCACTTCCACCATTGTCTACCGACCATTGTCTTCGTATCTTTTCGAGCTTTGTGGCATAAAAGCAGCTGGAGGTATAGTAATCAACTTGAACACGAGGGATTGGCAAAAAAGGCTACAAATATTACTAACGTATGTTAAAATAAAAATATCTTGTTTTTGCATTTATTTTACAATTAAACCAGGGAATTTGGAGTAACTAAATGACTAAAATATATAGACAGTAACTTTTTTTCAAGAAAACATTTTGTGTGCTTTTTCTTTCATTCAATTCATTTATAAAGCAAACATATACAAAGACATAATAATATCGACAATATACAGTATAATTCAAATTATTAAGACATTAATAGTTAGCTAAACGATACAAAAAAAGCAAGAGTAGAAAAATTACTTTACTCGGATAGAAATGAAAGTATAATGAGTGGCAGAAAGGCTGAGCTTTACATGAAAGCCAAGCTCCAAACATGATTATAAACCAAAGTATGTATTACCGATTTAAATGGATTGGGCTATGGCTGACCTCTAGAAAGAAAAAAGATAAACAGAAGCAACAAAATTTAGCACCAGCTATCTAAAAGGGTCAATAGTGCTAGGTTCCCACTGCCCATCTGAGGAACTCGATCAAGCCCGACGAAGCCAAAACACCAATTTTATCCCGACCATTCCCGACCAAGTGCTTGATCGTGTATCAACACGATCACTTTCAGATCCACTGGTCGATCTTTTACGACCTCCATACGATGATTCACGATCCGTCAAGTACTAGTCCTCGACAAACACATCGACCAATACTCGACAAACTCGATCTCCATACGATCACCAGACGATTACTACTCGACAGTTCTCGACACACCAGGCATCTACACGATTTCTACAAGTTTTTGAACAGTTTGAGATGTTCAAACGGTACCCGTATTCATTTAAATGTAATAGGGGACGTGCAGGCCGGCTAAGAGTTTCTTTTTTTTGGGGGGGGGGGCTTCTGTGGGCCTGAGAAATTTTCGACGTTGGTCTATTCAATACAATGAAAATGACCTATTGTGGGTACACTGCAAAAACTCTGGTGTTGATTTAACACCAGTCTGGAATCTATGCATGTCCACACCAGAGAGGTGTGTAACAACATCAGTTTGGTTTTGGTCTATAACACCAGATAAGTGTTTATGCAACGCCAATAAGTATTAAAACAGCATCGGTTTGACATAGATTCCGGGCTGGTGTTAAGTCAACACCTGAGTTTTGGAAGCGCACTACCTATCTAAAAGGGTCAATTATGATACTCTCAGTGGCGGAACATGGCGGGCGCAAGGGGCCCACTGAATACAATTCATATCAATTTTCATCTGCGCCCCTACTTTCAATTTTGCTATTCATACTATTTCAAAGCCTGGTCTCGCCACTATTAACTAGTCAAAAGAGTATGATACAGAGGTATTTTCTTTCCAATTGATATTTTTTTTCTGTTGAATTTTTCGACTGATGTGCATCTCGCGTCTTCTCTCCATAATGATAGTATTTTTATTCAAAATTGCCCTATAGGCACATTACATACATAATAATTTAGTGATTGGATACAGAAAAGATAGACAACAGACCCTCCCCCCCAATAATTCATTTTGATTGGACATCCGATCAAAATGAGTTTCCAATTCACTTCAATTTAATTCAGTTCAAATCAATTCAATTCAGTTCAAATCAATTCAATTTAATTCAAACCAATTAAATTCAATTCAACTTAATTCAATTCAAATCAAATCGATTCTCAATTCAATTCAAATCAATTCAATTCAACTTAATTCAATTCATATCAATTCACTTCGATTCTGGTTTTATTGTTAGAAATGAATACATGACAAAAAAAGTCCGGAGAATCATATCATCATAATCATGATAATGGCAAAGTGAATCCACAGTGCTAAACTATTAACCTAGATATATCATACTATGCAACTTTTCATTCTGGCAAGTTACAAAAGACTGCAATTCATCGAAGAAAGACTAAAATCATAAAATCGTAAAAACTGTAAAAATAAAATCGACAAAATTTGGAAATTTTACCCCAAAACACATTAAACGTATCTATCTCATAGTTATTATTTACTTCATAATTGTTTTAGGGCATACACATTTACATAATAAGGTAATATATTTGAACAGATATTCACATATTAGTGGGGGATTCACGGTTACTAAAAATACAGTAAACTGATAAAATGACCGATTAAATCAATTAATCAATAAAAACTGCTCCTATTTAATCTATTATTTCGAAACAAAATGCGAAATGGGGAAAATCACGTGTTCTTATGAAACAGATGTGTGCATTATTGCTAAACGTGATAAAGAAAAGATTTTATGAAGCAAACTGGAATAGCTGTGACGCAAACATTGCCGAAACTGAAAGCTGTGATTTCTTTATTTGCGCTTTATCTACAGGCAATTCAATTCAGCTCGGCAGCTCGAAGTTTAAGTCACTCAGGAGCATAATTATGTTGAACAACTTAAAGTTCGTCATGAGAGCATATTTCCCGTCGTTATGAAACTATTTTTGATTAGATGAATATGTACTTCGGCAGTGAAATTCGGAGTCGTTATCTCTAAACCGCATACCAGTAGAAATTCAGTTTGTTCTCAAGAATTTACTAACTAAACTATGTTAACATTTTTTAGTGTTGGTTTCTCATATATTTTATACATGATTTGTTAATCAAAATGACAATATCCCAGTTCTTAATTTTGATATTTTAAGGACAAGGTCAACTTTGCATGGGGCACAAAAGAAATATACTAATCCTAAATATTTATTATTTATTTATAATCTACAAAACTGATAGCTTGATCTAACATTCGGTTTTGTATTATGCTTCATTTGCCAATTTGTAAGGTAATTACGGTGAGGTAAGATAGTGTTAATAATTATGAATTACTGAAAAAAATTGAATCTATAACTTTCGTTAGCTAATAATTGAATCTACAAATACAAACTACAACTAGAATTGAATTGAATTGAGCTGAGCTTACGATGCTGTAGCGGTTCAGGGTTTATTTCCAATTCGTCTAATACCAATTCGTCCGATCGCCAACTCGTCTACTGTCATTTGATCTACCATCAGTTCGTCCACTCACCACACGGTCTACTTTCATTTAGTCTAATGCTATTCCGTCTAATAACAGTTGTTCCAATTGACATTTAGTCCATATACCATTTGGTCTAATCGGACTAAGTGTTGTGCAAAATGAATGAAAATAAAATGGATATTAGACCAACTGGTTATGAGACGAAATGGTGATGAGACAAAGTGATGATTAGACAAAATGGTCAATGGACAATGGTTGTTAGACGAAATGTTGATGGACGGAATGGCATAAGACTAAATGAAAGTAGACCAGTGTGGTGAGTGTACGAGTTGGCAGTATAGACGAATTGGAAATTTACCGATTTCAGTACCTGTAGCGTTGTTACATCTCGTTTATTGTTACCTTAATTCGTTTCATGCATACTATTGACAGCTTTAAACGGTAAAATAAGAACTTATGCGGTAAAATTGTATTTTTTCCTGCTTGTATGATAACGCTTAGTACATATTTTATCAGAAGTTTCTGAGCGCTCTATACAGCGTGTCCCACAAATATGCTAATGACACTCTAGACGGGTATAATATAAAATCACATATTTACACCCTCTACAAGTCTAGAGTGTCATTAGCATATTACTAATTACAGTTTACCAGTTATAAACTGTAATTAGTTTTCTACAACTGGATGAAATGGTTTGTTATATCGCAACGATATCCCAGATAAAGTAGTATGTGTAATCTTTCACCTTGTGTGATATACGAGCCAGCAAAGTATTTTGAATTTCTTATTGATATTTCTATTTCATTTTTCAATGGATGAATTTTGAATATACATATTACAAAATAGGATATAATGGTCAGGCATGTCCTAAAATACTTGTTACAGTCTCGTTGCTATAACCAGATAAACCGCATCCTGGAACCTCCTTGAAATGACAGTTTTACAAGTGAGCATAGCGAGCGAGAAAACAACAAAAAATCGTTAATAAGACAATTATATTGTTCAAGACTTCCAACAACTTGAGAAAGATGGGTTTTTTTTTACACTATATTGTTTTAGATTGTACTCATTTTAATGCGACATTTCTCGAAAATTGTGCTCTCAGAGTGCGGCGGCATCAATTCAAATTCGTGAAATAATATTTGATGTTTTTACAGTAGCTCCCACTGTCGGGTGACGTAATCTTCTGCAATTTAATTCTGGATCGCATAATTAGACGAAACTATTGTAACATAAATGCCAGTCGAGCCTTGTACGTCTTTTCCTGCAACACACAATACATAATTTTATCTTAGAGCGCGAGATGTAAAATCTGGCATCTCGGAGAGGGGGGGGGGGGGGCGGTTAGAGGGATAGGGACGGTTGTCAGAAAATTATTGAACCAGCCATTTTCATGGCTGAATATGAAACTTAATTAGAGCAAGGTTAAAACGCGAAATATGATCTTGCTTTTTATCTTGGATAGTATGCGGAGAGTGTGTTCAATGTACAGGCGAAGAGTATGCATGGACGCAAAAGGAGGGGTCACCCCTTACCTCCTTGGAGCTACGCCAGTAACGGGAAGCGGTATATTATCGTGATGGTGCAGGTTGACGCACATCCCTGGCACACGTGATAATACGAGTGATTATGGGTTATGAAACTTGTCATAAATATAAACCAGACTTTAGTATAATTCTTGCATACTGTCTTATCAATTGTAACATGTTACAATTATATTTTTCATTTCTCTTTTGCTTTCCCTTCTTTATCACCCCCCCCCCCCCCTTCGTTGAAAGACAATTTCCTTTGTACACAAGGAAACAAATCAGTTGTAAATGCACGTTTATTGTCTAATGGGAATACAAACAAAGTAGAATGAATGTAACGATGAAATATACTTCAAAATACAGATTGCTAATCCCTATTCATGCTGGATAAGATAAAGTTATGTTATATACTAGTTTCTATTCAGCATGACCAATACATTTTTTTTACATTCGAAATTTGTATCGATTTTCAAAGATTTTATAACATCAGAAATACTGTATGGATAAACACTAAGATGAATAAAAGTACTAATACCATACGCTCAATTGTCATAATTATGGATGAGAATAAATGGTATCATATTTTTGGTTGGCAAATGTTTTACTTTCATTTTACTTGGATTCCCTCTTTTTACTCATGGAAGTGGAAAGGCGAATTGTAGCTCGCTTGCTTTGTTCGGTTACAAATCTTCATAAATTTTGCGTAGTATGTATCAAGAAGTCCTTCTTATGCACCTACTTATCATGCTTATTCTATTTATACTGTGCTACTGATCAAATGAGTGCATTACCCCCCCCCCCCCCCACCTTTGAAGATGGTTGGAGCGCGGTCAAATTTTGGCAAACCCCTAAATTGACCTAAAATTGAAACGGTAAGAAAAAAAATACCTTAATTATTACGATTATCAAGGAATGAGTGTCGCAGTCGAACTAGATAAAACATTATAAAAGGGACGAAACTCAGCAAAAAAAAATTGTAAAACTAAAAAAATCGGAAAGAATGCCCACTTTAATAAAACTGAAATAACAAAGAATATGTCGTAGCAAAATTCTGATGCTTTTTGTATAAATAGGTCCATGCTCATAGCTATCTCATTCCATCATGAGCAAAATGCTGTAGGCACAGCAGCTTTAGACGATGGTGAGCTTCGAATGTTTTTATCATTGATCACGATAAAGGTCTTGAGACACATCACTTGGGAGACCTTCCGTCTCATGGGGTCTGCATACATCAGGAAATACCTCTTTAGCTTCTAATCGTTTCGCTGCATCAAAAAACTACCGATTCATCACACCCCGGGCCCTGCGCGCGCGGCTCAGCTAAAAATAAGGCGGGAGAAAGGGAGGATTGGCGCAGATAAGGGAGCTATAATGAAAAATGGTTTTAAGATAAGACAAGGTTGGGACTGGGAACATTGCCTGAGGATTGGAAGGGGGAAGGGAGAGGAAGGGAAAGGATTGAAACCAAGAGGAAAGGGGAGGGTAAGAGGGTGGGGGAAGGGGAGGATATAAGTTCGATTCAGATGAAGATAGCTCTTGACTCGTTTAATTGCCATATCTTGAAAAGCAAACTTTAGTGTTTCTTTAACAACGTTATCGTAACTATCGTTATCAGTGACGACATTAGGCAAATATTTTAGGGTGCAGATATTTTTTAAATATATATTTTGAGAGAGTAATTAAAGGCAAAATATATATCAATACATGTAATTGATAAGTAAATGATTTCGTCGTACGTTGGCAAATCTAAAATCGGCCAAAAAATTATAATGCCGTATAATACTCGATTTGTGATTTTTCTTTGGGTTTGAAAGAGAGGGAGAGAGAGAAAGGGGGGGGGCTCCTTTCCAATACAATCGAAAGTTTTCCGTTTCAATTTTAGTATTAAATTGCTTTCTTTTACAAGCACTCAGTTTTACCACCGACCTGATCATTACAGGGGCGCGGAACGGTTTTCAAAGTGGGGAGGGGCTGACCATGGAAATAATCACAATCGCATGGTTATTTTTGCGTTTTTGTACATAGTTTTGGAAAAAAAAATGGGGGCTGAAGCCCCACCCCCCCCCCCCGCTTCCGCGGCTCCTGCATTAAAACAGCCCGTAATTCGAAGATATCGGCAAGCAAGAATATCTTTTAGCTTCAACATGTTCAACTTAGTGAAACGAGGAGTATGCCTCTGAAAGAAAATGAAAACCAAAAAGTACACGAAACAACAGCATTCCTTATTAATACAAAGCCAACATGGAAAAAAGAAACCCAAAACCAACAAAGCAAAAATAAGCTGACTTGCTGTGATAATAGACGTCTTCAGGCATCTAATAAAAGACAGATGAAGGGGGAATTATCTACAACAATTGTTAAGTTGTATAAAAAATTAAAGAGACTAAAAGCAGAGAAGCATAATGTCTCATTAAGAAATTTTTGCTCCACACAAACGATGGATTCAAGAACATAGAAAATATATTGCCAGATTACCTTCAAGACAAAGAACCCCAAGCTAGAAGTCTTTGTCAAAAATTGGTGAAGCACATAAGCATCTTCGTCTTGGACTCTGAGCAAATTTGCAATTTTTTCAATTTTTCGTTCAGTTCCAAAACTTAGGACCAAATTGCTGTTCCGGTTCATCAATTTTCGACAAAGACGCACCAGCTGTTCTTTGTCATTTGACGGGTAGTTTTAATACATTTGTTCTTGAATCCATCGTGTGTCCAGTAACAAAAGCTCGCTATTATAAAAATGGTGCGGTCAGGTTGGAGCTATCAAGGAGAAAGGTTAGAAAGAGGAAGAATCGAATAGGCCCGGAGACGTATGAGATAAAACGAAACACCGTGAGCAAGGATTGCTGCTTTCTGTCCAGCCCATATGGGCATATGAAATATGATTATTTTTATATGGACATAATGGAGCTACCGAGCTAGTACAAATTATGTTGCTACTCGCATGGTTTGGTAATGATGTTAAATAACTTGACCTCTAATGAATCACTGAACTCCATTCTAAGAGTTCTAAGAGTTCAGTGTTCAGCTTACAGGATAGATCGTCACCCAAAGACCTTCAAGAAAAGAACGAACTTCATTTGCAAAGCTCCTATGGACAATAAACCTAACACGAATATTTATGAACATGGTAACGACCTTGTACTGAAGTTTAAATAAACTGCATTACTATTTAGCTATGATTTTGACATTGATTTATTGCGCACCAAACTTGCAATGTCAAGGACGTCATTTCATTCCAATAACCCATTGAAATTTCGGTAAGGAAACCGGGGAAGGAGGGGGGGGGGGGGGGGTGGCGGTGGTTGAAAGGAAAGATGGAACGATTCCTTTGATTAGATTCGTATGGAAGCTTAAAAGTGCCACCGAGATGTTGAGATAATTATCTTGGGAAGTCGACATCATGATAGCAAAAGATCAGATGACAAGATCCTGGATCTCGTCATGTCGACATATTGTAGAAGAGATAATCAGATGACAAGATCCTGGATCTCGTCACGTCGACATCTTGTAGAAGAGATTATCAGATGTCAAGATCCCGGATCTCGTCATGTCGACATATTGTAGAAGAGATTATCAGATGACAAGATCCCGGATCTCGTCATGTCGACATATTGTAGAAGAGATAATCAGATGACAAGATCCCGGATCTCGTCATGTCTACATCTTTTAGAAGAGATGATCAGATGACATGATCATGGATCGAAGATCTTGTCATCTGATCATCGCTTCTAAAGGATGTCGACATGACGAGATCCGGGATCTTGTCATCTGATCATCTCTTCTACAGGATGTCGACATGACGAGATCCGGGATCTTGTCATCTGATCTTTTGCTATCATGATGTCGACTTCCCAAGATAATTATCTCAACATCTCGGTGGCACTTTCAAGCTTCCATAGCAACGTCCACAAATGATACGGAATTGTGCTTATTTTGTCTGCCGGGATCTCGTATTGGTCCTACACTCATCCTTGTACCCCATCAAGGTCGCCAGCTCGCTTACGTCCATGCAAACAACTCAAAAGTGTTAATTAAGCTTGTTCAGAAAATTTTTGGATTGGTCATCAGAAATTGGGATAAAACATATCAAACATCATCTAAAGAGACGAATGTTTCCGCGACCGACTCAGAAGAGCCGATTGAACGCTGAGGAGAGCGCGTAAACCCAAGTTCTCCGATATAAACCAGCAGATGAAAATAATAATTGATTTGATTTGATCTGATCTATTTATTTCAACATTCCAATAACAAAAGCATATACAAAGTGTAATCATTTTTTTCTTAGCATAACATAACAATAAGCAAATGGCATGATTGATAAGACATGCTTTATATATACATGTACAATCTAATAATCTAATTGAAATATATTCATACCTGATAAATTTCTTGTTTTTTTAATTATTAAAACAAATAGCAGAAAAAATGATATATATATATCGACATAATGCATTTTAAAATGTGGGAGACCCTCATCTTAAGCTTAGAGCTTGAAATTGATAAGGCCTCAAAAGGACAGGGGAAGGAAAATCAGACAAACATAATTCGTATTCAACTATCTACCTGATTAGTGTTAGATGAACATTCATATTAGATATTTTAATGTAATTTGTATGGCAAACTCTATCCAAAATCTATTGGCCCAACTTCATCAAAGATGGGTAAATAACAATTTTCCCTATGCCGAATATAATTTCTGTTTATTTTTGCGCCATTCTTCAATAAGAGCCTTTTCCTTGAAATTGAACGCATGTCACACCAACGAAATCAACCACAGACTGATACAATATTGCGTTATTTCGAATGGCATATCATCAGATCGTCGTCAGTTTGGAAAGGGTTCTGTTGGTGTGACTGTCTCTGAAGCGGGATCCTTCTCTGGCTACCTGTCCAGCAGTGGCGTACCTAGGATTTTCCACAGGGGGGGGGGCAAAACCGTCCGCCAAAAATTTTGACAAGCAAAAAAAAAATTGACAAGTAAAAAAAAAAAGGTCTTCAAGATCGTCAGGGGGGCAATAAACGTCTTCAAGCTAGTCAGGGGGGGGGGGGCAATAAAGGTCTTCAACCTCGTCAGGAGGGGGGCAAAAAAGGTCTTTCAAGCTCGTCGGGGGGGGGGGGCAGGGATACGTCCTTTGCATGGGTTCTGGCTCGTCAGGGGGGGGGGACAGACTGCCCCCCCGAAGGTACGCTAGTGCTATCCAGATATCTTTTACCACCATGACCACAGTAGCCAATCTGTCAAAGGAAGCCGTTTCCTCTCCGGTTCAGTGTATCAAAGTCACCTGTGAAACAATGTCAGTTGGTTGAAGGCTTATCGTCTCTAAAAAGGCATTCGAAACAAAGAGGTGAATATATTTGGATTAAAAACAATTATCACCTAACGCAGGCTATATCAGACTTTTATTGATGATAATGGTTGTTAATTAGACCTAGTCCTTCGGTCCATCCGGTCACTTCGATAGTTCCCTTTTCTCTCTCTCTCTCTCTTTAGAACAAGACACTGCACAGACAGTCAACATGCTTAATTATTTATGAGTACTAAGGCTCATCTTGAATGATAAGAGAATGAGAAGAAAGGCTTGATGACCAAAATTTAATGAAAAATAAAGTTTGCATAATTTTTAATTGTTACTTTTATTATTCAATTATTGTAGACCTACATCATGGCCCTAGGAAGTGGGAATGGGGTGCTATCATAGCCAAGAGGGGCAGAGTCAGGTGATATGATTATGCAGCATAGGTAGCACCCCCTAGAAATATTTTTTTTGCTTCCGAACAACCCTTAAAAACCGTTCCCAGGGCCCTGAAATACATCCTTATATCGGATTATGATAATCATAAGCTATTCAACATCGCAAATGACCGTACATAAAAATGATAATTCCTTCGCGACATGACAATATCTTTTTTTTTTTTTGGGGGGGGGGGGTAAACAACAACTACATCCGTCATATATTCAATCGCGGGGTTCGGGGAATAACTACTTTCGATTTGAATCAAATGCCAAATCGAGATAATTATTATGGTAATTATTGTCAGTCAAAATAACAGGTCTCTTTACCCCCTCCCTTTTTATCGTCATTAAAGCTTGTGTATAGTTTTGGTAAATCCACCAAAATGCACCTATCACTATTCCAATTCATTGCTAGCTAATATGAATGGATATGCCCTATAACAGTTATGATGTGGAGGATATGAAATGAAAATGTGTTTTACAGGATAAATTTTGCGATTTTAAATGGAAATTTAACTTGATCGGGTCACCCGATCAAATTAAAATATCTGTGTGTTTTTTTGTCTTTCAATAAAATCCTATTCCAAATCATGGAATGGGCTGAAACTTTCAAGATATGTTCTTTGTCTGTAACTTTTGGATATCTAATCACTAAATTTATAAGATAAGTGCTTGAATGCCCATTTTTTTTTTATTTAAAACAAGCATCGCCGAGAGAAGGCGCTATATATATCCAAGATTTGAATATTTGAAATTTTCTCAGAGAAGTGCAGTTGGAAAAATATCTAACGGTCTCTACGCTTCAGTAAGACTGTCATATTAGATGATATTCGATTATCAATTACATTGTTGACCCTTTACCAAAGCTATGCACAGGCTTTAATATCCAGTGCAAGCAATATCCAAATGAATAAGAAAAGGGATGAATTTTCGAAAGAGATGTGCTTTATATTAATGTCGACATTGTCATTTTCATTGGCATTGTTAGTTTCTTATTTATGCTAAAATCCAGAAATTTCTAAAAAAATCGTGTTCAGGATTTAGTGATTTGTCCACATACAAAATGTCCAATTCTGATGTGCAAATTATCGGATTATAGAGCTATGTAGATACCCCCCCCCCAATGTCACATTCGGTAGGCTATAATGGTATCGGACCAATTTATAGGCCCTGCATGCTTTATGAATGACGTCAAATAGGCCTATGAGTAATATGAACGTGTAATACAGTACAGTTCATCAAAATTATGTTCCATCGTAAAAGCGGTTGATGTCAAATGCCGAGTAAATACGGTCTGTGCAATAAATACCATATTTATGATTCAATTTTCCACTGAATACAAAATACATAGATTCAATGTGCTCCTGTAGCCCGATACTATACTTAAGTTATTGATTGACGTCACGCAGTTTATATTTTACACCTGCAATAATTTTGAGCTCCAACATTAGGAAAGATACCAAAGTCCATCCCCTTGTTAATCCAGCCAAGACTTAAAATAACAGCCGGAATTATGTCATTAACACCTCATGTAATTGGAGCGAGTTCAAAATACTATCCATGTGTATTTTCGTATAACCAAGCTATTCAAGTGAATCGGAAGTCAATTTCCAAGTCTGGAAGAGAGTTAAAACGGAAATTATTGCTTACAAATTATACGTAATAATGAGACACACCAGATTCACATTAGTGATGATGTCATGACAGGAAGTATAGTATGTGGGACCTTGTGGGCGTATTTAGAGGCCCAAGATTTGCTCGGAAAGTTGTTGATTTGTCTGTTTATTTATTCAATTTCTTTATTTCTCATTTTATTCACGGTCAATAGAATGTATTTGATTCTGTCAACGTTTTATATATTTTATATTACTGCAATAAAATTTAATTTTCACGGTTTGGAAAAAAAAAGAAAGAAAATATTTGTAGCTCCTTATGCATTACCGACCCTGAATGATAGCCAACACATGGGCCCGAATTCACAAAGGTGGTTTCATTTGAAACCATGGTTTCTGCAGAAACCACCTTTGTGAATTCGGACCATGGCGTTTGCACTGTGCAAGGGAAATAAATGATATGCTGATAGCACATTAAAGGGGAATCCAACCCAAATAAAAACTTGTTTTTATAAGAAAAAGAAAAATCAGACAAGTTGATAGGTGAAAGTTTGAACAATATTGGACAAACAAAAAGAAAGATATGAATTTTAAAAAGTTGTAAATATTGGTAATCACTATACCCATGGAGATTTCAAATTGGCACATATGGGATGTCATAGTGATGTAAGGCAAGGACTACTCTTCCATGTACTCCAATACATATTATGCCTAAAATGTCATTTTCTCAAAAGTTTTATTTCAAATTATATTTTTCTTTCATGAGGACATAGAACAATATACTACATGGGTTATATTTAGATTACTGCACCAGGGGAATGGGTACTTAGAAGAAAACCACAAATCCCTGATAATAAAGTACATGGCCTATGGGAAAGTTGTCCTTGCCCCTTGTCATAATTTACTTCCCAAGTTGCCAATTTGAAATCTACATAGTATTAGTGATCTCAATTTTAAAGCACCTATAACTTTCTTATTGCTTGTCCAATTTCTTTCAAAATTTCACCATTCTGTTTAATTTATATTTCTCCTTCCCAACACAACATTTTATGGCCAAGGCTGGATTCCCCTTTAACGTACTGTGAATTCATATATTATCATTTTGCGAGGGAGCGAGTTGCGATGGGAACGAGATTTTTTTTCAAATAATGTAAATGGTAAAACATTTTATTGTAGAGCAAGATGGGATACTGACTTATATACACGTAGGCTTACAACGCTTGCATTACCTACATGTAGATTTTTTTTCTTGTGGTCACATTTTATTTCTAGTTTTATTTTATTTATTTATTTTTTTTGGGGGGAGGGGGAAACTGAGCAATTTCTTTTAGGGGCGGGGCTACAAAGCTCCCACCCAGCTCCCGCCCCCGTGAAACCACACCTGGGGTCGACATTTGACTTTAGCATTTGAATGACGTGACCAAGGCTCGAACCTCTGCATCTTTTTTTCAGAACCTACCCTACCATGCCTATATAATGTGGTCATTCGAAGATTGCAGGCCCAGGCCGTAAAACGGGTTATAATACAAACAAACACAAGAGGACGCTCGACTGTTTGTAATGTTAGTATCCAGGAACACTATGTTATGTCAATGCCAACCTCAGGATGTAAACATTCATGTTAAAAGGCACTGTTCGAAAAACAGGCTCAATTTTGAATTTTTACCAATGCCACACTGAACACATATATATTTTGGAATTTCATAAGTTGCATCTGTGGCTTTTCTCATGAAAAGAAAGTCTACAGTTATTTTTCAGTTTGATCGTAAAATATTGGAAACGAAGAATGATGCGAAATGAAATCCTGCAGATAAAAAAACCTTAAATCACCTAAATCAAATGAATTACATAAAACCAGTGTTGGGCTAATTCCGCATCTTATTTTATGAAAAATCAATCAAATTATCATTATACTATTCAAATTTTTGGAACCTAAGCGATACAATACCTGATTTTGATACAAATTCCACCACTTTTGTTTTGTTTCTTTTTCGCAGAAACCTTACTTCCAATTATTGTACTATGATATTGAGTAATTTTCACTTTGTCAACTTTATTGTAACCCAATTATTCTTTGTTTATGATGTAGATATGTGCTATCACTCTGATCACTATCAACAATCATGATTATATGCAGATGATATTTATATTTTCTTTTCATCAATCAAACTAGCATGAACTAATGCAAAACAAGCCCTGTGCAATTCTGGAAGGTGCATGATGGACATTGACACTTGTTTAAATTCGAATTCGTTACTTTTGAATGTGTGTTTTTAGTTTTTGACTCAAAGTCTCAAAAATTGGGAAGAAAATCACCAGCTTTGGAACTTTATTTGACTGGCGGAAGGATTCTGACTATTTTACTGTTCCAAGTGATGACTTTGATCCCACAGGAGATATCTTCATAAATGCCGATTTATTTTTACAATGAGCCGGTCGATGGACCCTTTTCTTGTCAGATATGCATCCCATCCACACTTGAAGTAAAGATTCGACCCCCGAAATTTATATTATTGTTTATTTGAGTTTTTAAAAGTGCCACTTTAACTAGCATGGGGAATGTTCTAGGCCCGTGAAACCTTGACAAGACCCCGTTCAGTCACTTTTTCCCCTTCTAAATAAACAGCGCCATCTTTCTTGCTTAATTGAACAACAGGCAATTTGTCTACTTATTATTATTATTTCATTTGGCAGAATATCAAACAAGTCAAATACAATGATAAAAAATAATTGTATCAAAATGTTATTCCACGAAGATGTTTAAGTTTGTAGGACCTACTAATATGATAGGTGGATGGGTGACTAATATTAATACGTCATATAATCGTCACCAATGGTTTGACGTCGTATGGATCACTTTCCTTTGCCGACGATGTCCTACTTACGAAAGCACTGGCCAGCGCGTATAATCTGGAGAGATTGAAGAGCGCCATCATATTCAACAACAACATCAACAACAACAACAACAAAGAGCAAACTGTATTTTCTCAAATCGAGCAAATAATCAAGTTAGCATTAATTTGAATTCATTCTTTTCTGTTTTTCTTCTCCCTTCTTGTTGTACTTGCACATATTGAGCTTTATATCTACTGGAGATATGCCTGCGTTTTGTGAAATAGGACGGCTTTCTTTAATTTCATATTTTAAATGAATTGTTGATTCAGTTAGATTAAAGTTGATTCATTTATTCATTTTGGGGTACTTTTTCTGCAATATTTTGTTCTTGTTTTCATAGGTTCGAATGTTTGATTCACATTTTATCGGTCTATGCTGATGACAACAAATCATTTTTTATTTATGTTATCACAAAATATCTTTAATTTTCATCAATATTATATTTATTCTTTATCATCATCATCCTAAAACAAATAAGACTTTTTTTGTAAAGTACATGATACAAGAATGGAAGAGGAAGGGGTGTCAGAAAGAACGGGAACGAAACGTCGGGCATGTCGGGTGAGACAACCCAAAAGGATATGCGGATCGAGAATAATTATCGACATATCTGCATGCCTGAATGAACAAGCAGCAAGATTGTCCTCTTTTACATCTCGGAGGGTGTTTAATTAGGAGGTTCAATACCTTACCTTCCTTGCCCCCCCAAAAAAAAAAAAATGAAAGCTCTTATTAGACCTGCACCTTTCGTCTCCGAAAAATAAAGAGCTCCCCGAAATACTGTTTTCCTTTATTTTGCTTACATAGGTATTATAAATATATTAGTTCTATATCGGGTTTTTAAAACAAATATGATAGTAAATGGATGTTACTTCATTCTTTATTTACTTGAGAGAAATTTGATGCATCGTTATTGTTTGAGTTCATTCCCTATTGTATAATCATATTTTGAAATTATTCCACTCAATAAAGGCATTTGGAGGGCTAAAAAGTCACATTTTTTCTAGCTAAGGAAAATTTAGTGGGTTTGACCCCTCCCCCCGAACTGGTGTTCGTAAATTGGGTTGTATTTATTCCAAAATTCTCATACAGTTTGAATCAACCTCTGTCGATATTCTCGTTAAGGTGATCCGAAATGCATAGTTAAAAATAATTCAAACGCTCGTTGTTTAGTATGTGAATCGCACAGTAGTTCTTTAAACATTTCAAACAAGTGTTTATACTCTTAAACAACAAAGTTTAAATTCAAATATCTTATTATCAACAATTTAAGCATAGTTGTTTAAGATTTTAAACACTTTGTTGAAATGTTTAAACAACTACTGCGCGATTCACGTAGTAAACAGCGTTGTTTAAATCATTTTTAAAGGGATGGTCCGGGCTGAAATATTTATATATGAATAAATAGCATGAATAGAATAGAATTCACAAAGCAAAATGCTGAAAATTTTATCAACATCGGATCACAAATAACGAAGTTGTTGAATTTTAAAGTTTATCAATATTTTGTCAAAACAGTTATATGCACATCATCATGAACATTCATTAGGTGAGCTGATGATGTCATATCCCCACTTTCCTTTTTCTTATTCTATTACATTAAATCATAATTGTTTCATTTTTCATACATGTGTAAATGATGTGTATCCATTATGATGAAATAAGTTGCGGCAATAAACAACTATTGTTCATAATCAGTTGTCAATCCAATTGTTTTAGTTCTTGGTAGAAATATTTCAATTAACCTAATTTCATATACTAAAATACAAAAGAACAAGTGGGAATATGACATCATCAGCACACCTAATGAATATTCAGGAAGACGTGTCTAGAATTGTTTCATCGGAATAATGCAAATCTTTAAAATTCAAAAATTTTGTTATTTGTTATCCAATTTGATCAAATTTTCAGCATTTTGGTCTGTGTAATTTACTCAAATTGTTTCATTATCTCCAGCCTGGACTATCCCTATAACAGTGCGCTCCTGTGGTAACTGATCCGCTTTTAATATCTCAGAGAGCATAGGGATAGAGTTAGCATTGTAATTGAATTTTTGGATCAGAATAATAGGCCCTATTCGGGGGCCCTATTAAGATTAAGGGTTCGGTTTTGGAGGTTAGGTTCTATGTTTGGCTTTTCAGATTTGGCATATTTTCAATCGGAGCAATAATTGTAGACGGAGCTTGTGTCATGGAAGCCTCGTTAAAAAGTTGTTCAGACCACTGTGAAAAGTTCGATGTTTTAGACGGAACGTTTTAGAGGGAGGTAACAGGGAGCTGCTGTATAATAATAATATCCTGGGCTGTGATTTGCGCTAAGTCAGCGTGTTGCGTCCGCCGGCAGGGGTCACGGGCATTGTCAAACCGTAGTCTAGAAATCCTGACTTCAGATTAGAGTAAAGAAAGTTATCGTATTTTTATTCTGCAATTCGCCCTATGTCCTTACGTACATCCCTTTCATTTGGACGTAATAAAGCTGAGACGAAGGCGTCGTTGACTTCTCTCAACTTTCAAACGACAATTATTGAAGACGAAGTCGGAATAATGAACTGAAATACGAGTGAAAGTTCTTGAAGGAAAACAAGTGACTCAGAGAACTCAGACAGGAACCGTGATACGTGGGCAATGACACTACTCGGTGTAGTAACATGCTGGTTGTACTGAATGTCAACACCGCGGAGTTATACTCTTCTAAATAGGATCCTGTGGCTTACTTATGAAACCAGTAATGTCATTACCTTGGATTTAGCATATTGATATTTTTGTATGTGTTAGCAGCCTCTATCGACTGACAGAAAGTGTACTGCTACCCGCAAAGGGAGAGAAACTTCGAGATTGAAATGGAGAAAGAACGCGAGTGTCGAGATGATGACAATGGAACGGACTCCCATAAACGATTGCTCGATCTTCATCACGATGAAACAATTACGAGCCTGCATGGCACGGAGCAAAACTTTTCTAGCTCGCTGGATCTTCTGCAGCCGAATCCAAAGAAAGTTGTGAAAGGAACAATGGAAGGAGAAAGAAGTGTGGGAACACATAGAACAAGGGGAGATACATGGGAACATATCAGACTTATATGCCGCAGAGTTATGGCGGGAACTGAACACTCGGCATGCCGTCTGCTCGTCGGAAGCGGTGCAGTACTATTCCGAAACACACGATCCAGGGGGATGTTCCTGAGCGCGTTGTGTCTACTCACGTTGGCCTGCATGCTGATAACAACAATGTTTATAGCTCCAGTGACAGATTTGAACTTTGAAGTTGACTCGTTGACCGAAGGAGGCCACATGTCGGCGAGGATGAGACGAATTAAAGTAGAGGTAAGTCCAGTGCCAACGAGCCATGGAGACGCAAATGGAGGTAAAAACCTCCACCATGTCTATGCTTCAATGCTTGTCTTCATGAATGGAAAACTAATCTATGTAATCATTCATAACCTTGACAACACGTAGAGTCATCAGTCATGGTCGTGAAACTCTTTGGATATTGCATAATATCCTCTGCTCATCGAAACAGAGAATTGGGTAATTTTCTCATCAGCAATCAGCTTTCACTTCTTCAGCAAATGACCAACAATGGGTACTCGTATTGATCGAGGTATGGATTTACAATACATGTAGTTTCATAAATATAGATAAAAATAGATTCGCATGTAATAAAGCGGGTAAGATTGTAAAAACATGATTTGGCAATTTTGGGAAGTATTACAGACACCTTGACAGAAAATCTACATATGGGCCTAATAGGCCTATAATTCAAAATAGTTCATTTGTCCGATTTCCGATTCTTAAAATGAATACGGTCCTTTTTTCTCTCTTTCAGGCACATCCCCTGTTTCCCTATGTACTCTCAATTCTAAAAAGGTTGGCATCTCGTATTCGTATGGGATGATTCAGTGGCTTATTTCCGATTGGTCTAATGCTAATTCGTCCAATTCCCAACTCGACTACTTTCATTTGGTCTACCATCAGTTCGTCCGCTATCCACATGGTCTAATTGTCATTTCGTCCACTGGCTTCATTTCGTCTAATAACCAGCTGGTCCAGTAGCCATTTAGTCCGTACTATCTGGTCTAATTGGAAGTGCTAATTGGGCCTTGGGCGAAATGAATGAAAAGAAAGTGGTTATTAGACCAACTGGTTAGAAGACGAAATGGTCATAGACGAACTTGTGATTACACAAAGTGATTATGGGACCGAATCGCTGTTAGACGAAATGTTGATGGACGGAATGGCATGAGACGAAATAACGATAGACCATGTGATGAGTGGGCGAGTTGACAACAGACGAAACGGCAGTTTGCCGTTCCAGTCGCACACAGTAATACAGTCACATTACTAAACTGACTCCGAGGGTATGCCATTCAAAATAACATTTGATCGATCTGTTAGTGGTCTCAGCTCCGTCCAGTGTGACTGAGTTTGCTTCATAAGCTAGTCATAACATCAGTCCATTATAAAATGCCATGGACATCTGTGGTGGTATCTCCAAGTTGATAAGAGGGGTTTTCGTTCAGTGATGCACGACGAAGGATTTAAGAACATAGAAAATGTATTGTCAAATGCGAAAGAAGTCTTTGTCGAACTCGAAAATCGGTGAGTCAAACCAGCAGTGTGTTTAACCCTTGATTCTAGACAAACAACTATTTTTCGTCAGCTGTGTAACGAAAGACGGATTCAAGAACACAGAAAATGTATTGAAAATGCCCGTCAAATGACAATGAACAGCTGAGAAGTCTTTGTTGAAACTTTGTGAATCTGTCCTTAGTTTTGGGACTGGCAAAAAATGCAAATAATTATGTCGTCGTTTTGAGTCCAGAGCGAATTGTTGTTGTGATTCACAAATTTTCGACAAAGACTTTTTAGCTTTTAGTTGCTATTTGTCATGAAGGACATTTGACAATACATATTTTATGTTCTGCATTGCGCCATGAATCGAAAAACTATCCTTGAAGGGGGGGTCACGTGTATGAGTGCAAAATATGGGGGGCTAGAGAAGGCTAGCTTGAATGGCAATAATGCTATTCCAACATGTACAAGAATAGTAACGTCCAACCCTACGCCAGAATTGCTGCTCCAAGGACTTTAAAGGGGGTGAAATCTGGTAAGTCGCTAATGATGATAACTTCCTCGTTACCACTTTAACCCAGACATGCTGACGTGGTGAACAGGGGAATTCCGTTTGAGTAAATAGGTGTTTGAACTTTCAAGGTACATACTCGAGATTTATCACAAATTCATTGAACATAATTATATATTTAGCAATAAATAGCATAATGGTAGAAAATAGAGTTCTTTTGAAATGATTTTACCGGTGAAATTGAATATACCTACATGATACACTTAACGTGAAAAGAATATATTACATGGGCCAGCATGCATGTGAAACGACTGTACAATCATAGAGCTATGTACAATGACACTAGCTCTGTAAACCGTGGAGAATCTTTTTACTCACGGTAAAGTAGCAATTCGAACACATACTATCTAGAATGATAAGGGCGACACTGCAAGTGAAAGGTCATTTGTATGTTATTATTTGCATAAATGAATAACCTATATCCCACATCAAGATTTTTTTTTAAGGTCAAGTCTACCTCAGAAAATTGTTGATTTGAATCAATAGAGAAAAATTAGAAAAGCACAATGCTGAAAATTTCATCGAAATCGGATGTAAAATATGAAAGTTATGACATCTCAAAGTTCGCTTATTTTCAACAAAATAGTTATATGAACGAGCCAGTTACATCCAAATGAGGGAGTCGATGATGTCACTCACTCACTATTTCTTTTGTTTTTTTATTGTTTGAATTATTCAATATTTCAATTTTTACGAATTTGACGATTAGGACCTCCTTGCCTGAAGAAAAAAAAATGTTAAAATAATGGAGTTCCACATGTTCAGGGAAGAATGAAACTTCATTTCACATGACAATGACGAGAAAATAAAAATATTTCATATTTCATGTAATAAAATACAAAAGAAATAGTGAGTGAGTGATGTCATCAGTTTCCTCATTTGCATACCGACCGAGATGTGCATTTAACTGTTTTGTGAAATGAAGCGAAACTTTAAAATGTCATAACTTTCTTATTTTACATCCGATTTTGATGAAATTTTCAGTGTTATGCTTGTTGAATTTTTCTCTTTTTATTCAAATCAAGTTTTTGTTGGGGTGGACTTGTCCTTTAATCTTCTTCTTGTCTATTCCTGTTCATTGATCAACGTGGCGGAGGCAGGATGATTTTTGGTCTATATTACTCCGAGGAAGTAAGATTTGGTGTAAATAAATTAATATTTAAACGAGTTTACAGGGATGTGTGAAAACGCTTTTAGTTTAATTGTTTGATTTTTTTTATGTTCTCAATAAACATGTCTTCATTTGATATTAAACCAAATAAATGTCAGTCTATTACTGTCGCATTTTTATATGTTTAAACACTTCCCCTTGTTTCCTTTGTAAACATCTACTGAGAGCGTTGATCCGTATTTTCGTTTGCTTCACTTTGCTATCTTTATCAAACATCATGGAGCACTTGAAGCTCTTACAGCAACATTTTGACCATTCTTCTTCCTTGTTGAAAACTATGATCTCTGCAGCCTTGTTTATTGCATTTATTCATGGCGACAAACTGACAAATGACAACAAAGAAGTATTTCAAAAAGTAGAAAATAAAAGCAAATAAATAGGCCTACACAAAAATTACTATTTGTACTGCAGTTATTAAAAATATAATGGTCAAGTTCAATTCTAAAAAATTGATGAAAATGAATAGAGAAGAAATCAAACATGAATAACGCTGAAAACTTCATCGAAATCGGATGTGAAAGTTATGACATTTTAAAGTTTCGCTTATTTTTCACAAAAACGCTCTATACTCAACTATAAGTGATATGCAAATGAGAGAGTCGATGATATTACTCACTATTTCTTTTGTTTTTATTGTTTTGATTATACAATATTTCAATTTTTACGAATTTGACAATTAGGACCCCCTTGCTTGAACCACGAAATGTTAAAATAATGGAATTCCACGTGTTCAGGGAGGAATGAAACTTTGTTTCTCAATACATGCATGACAACGACGAGAAAATCATAATATTTCATATTTCATATTGTAAAATACAAAAGAAATAGGAAAGAGTGAGTGAGTGATGTCATCTGTCCCCTCATCTGCATACCGAACAGGATGTGCATATAATAAAATGTTATAACTTTCTTATTTTACATCCGATTTTGATGAAATTTTCAGTGTTATGCTTGTTGGATTTATCTCTTTCTATTCAAATTCCCTTTTTGTTGGAGTGGACTTGTCCTTTAAGTGCTGGGATACAGTAATACGAGTGAACGGAGTACTAATTACCTCGTCAGCAGCTGCAGTAAATATAGACGACATGTATAGAATGGAATGGGGGGGGGGGGGTGTGAAAGTGATTTAAAGCTGCAGTAGACACGAGGGGTTAGTATTACAAAGAAAATAATGAATATGTTAAAAAGCTGAAAAAGGCAAATGCTTAGTAAATCACATATGGTTGGTTTGATTGATTGATCGATCGATCGATTGATTGAGAAATAGTATAGGGGAGGGGGTAACAAGTCCAAGAAACAGTGATTAATATAAATCAATGATTCAATGCATTGTTTAGGGGGCCTCCCCCTTTCTCAGGGTGAGACAAGATACCCTTGATGAAGGAGGAGGCCCCCAAATGGATGTTAAAAAGTTCTAATGAACAAGCATGCATTGACTCATTGGTTGTTATCGCAAGAATTCATATTATGCTTATTGTTACGTGTTATAGAACCAGACAAATTAGTTGGATTCAAATGTGAATATCACCTTGACGAAATATAGGAATGAAATGGTTGGATAGCTGAAGATCATGGCATACAAACAAACAGCTTTGCACCTTAAGTCCTTAGCTACTCATATCTGACCAGAAGCAGAACCCATGATGCAATATTCTATTTCGTATTCTTGCATTGTATATGCTGTCTTGTTTTTTATTTCTGAAAGTGCCGAATAAACTATTACTAGTTAATAATAGATGAAATTGTAGGCTAATTCATTTTCTTTATCATGTTTATTACAGGTAGTTATTTAAAAACGTTATACATTAAAACCAACAATTTATAGCACACAGTCAATGGGGGACCACATACAGTGTTGAAGAGTTCGCTCCCCATTTACAGGTAATTTTTCAATTAATTAGACGGACCTCTGTCATTGAAACACATCCAGGAATAGGTCTTACATAATGGGAGGCAGAGGCTCATTAGACACCTAGGAAATACACCGAAAAGTAATTATCACTTGGCAAAAATAAAAATAAAAATTAGAATCTACGGTATCTTCAAAAGCAGTTCTGTTTTTCATCAGCCGGTACAAACAAGGTGAGCTTATCAATCTCTTTCATTCGAGTGGGACGAATACATCAAATTTTACGAAATAATTGATCGAACTGATACACTAATTCTGTCACCTGTTATTTTTGTGTCAAGATAATCCCATATTTTTTGCCTACTGTCTGTATCTGGAGGAACGTGGTATTTTTTTTTGGTGGGGGGGGGGGGGGGGGGCGCCTCCCATCCCCACCCCTTAGAGTAATATGCTACATCCCCGAAAGTGAAACCGCAGACAGACACATTCTTGTAAACAATTGTAAAAAATGTTCAGTAGAAATGTGACACATTAAGGGCAGACCAAGGAGATATCACCTCTCTCCTTGGGCCGACAATATCACGAAACGAAACTTGACAATTTTCGTCACAAGCCGGTGTGGCATGGTGGTGGTCAGTGGGTGAGGTCCGGTCTGCAGGCACAGACCCTGGCTGAAACTTTGATCAACAAATGGGTCTGCACGCAAAGGCTAGCTCATGTAAAACTTGCTGTTTCAAAGCGAGAGGGCCTTCAGTACACACGACATTGTAGGCTGCACATTCAGACTCTTAACTCGAGTGAAGGGTTTGCACGGGAAACTAGCCTTCCGTATTGTAACGCAGATTGCAAATGAGATACATCCTCTTATAGATTTGCATTTGAATTTAGTATTACCATTACCTTACTCAGAGACAGGGAAGCACAGGGGAAAGAAGTTTGAATTAAACAACCCTTTCACAAAATCAAACCAACGAAAAAATACTGAATGCATACCTGAACCGACCTGTGTGGCTAATACATGACAGAAGATTTTGCGTTGAAAACAAATGCAATGAACACGAATGGTATTTAGACCCTCTTTTAAAATTGACAAATGAGGAAGAATGGAAAGGGAGAAAGTAATGAGACGAACTATCATCAATCGAAATAGAAAAAAAATGACATGCTGAATTACTGTACAGCAACTGTCCGACAGATGACAATTGGTACGTGGTTAGACCAATATTTGATGGTTGAACCAACAAAAATAATAATTAGTTTTCATCATGTTACCATACCCTCGTCCCATTAATAATGATATTAACAATAATACAACCCAATTGTGTATGCATTGGAATCGAGATCAGCGCCCCCAGTGTGTTTTGTCCCCTTTTCTTATTATCTTTGTACAATACATGTACTTTTATTTTTTTTAAATCTTTTTATAGCTAATTATTCACAAACCATTGCTTATGCCTTGTAAAGATTGCAATTTTTACATGGTTGAAAAGAAATTAACTCAGTGACATTAATGAGAGAGTCGATGATGTCCATCACTAGCACTCACTTCTAGTATTTCTTTTGGTGTTTACTGTTTGAATCATACAATATTTAATTTTTTTACCAATTTGTCATAAAGGACCAACTTAACTGAACCATAAAATGTTATAAAAATGGTAATACCACATGTTCAGGGAGGAATAAAAATTTGTCATAGGAAATGAGAAAAATTAGAATATTTCACATTTCTTATAATGAAGTACAAAGAATAGTGAGTGAGTCATGTCATCAGTTCCCTCATTTGCATACCGACCAGCATGTGCATATATCTGTTTTGTGAAATTAAGCGAAACTTAAAAATGTCATAACATTCTTATTTTACGTCCGATTTTGATCGGAACTTTGAAACTTTCAGTGTTATGCTTGTTTGATTTTTCTCTTTTTCTTCAAATCAACTTTTTGTTGGGGTGGACCTGTCCTTTAATAATTTCGCTCGCTAGCAGCTTTGGACGAATATTGCCCCATACGTCATGTCTGGCCCTCACAAAATTATAGCCCATTATGCTACCGACTGTGGTGAAAATGAATTAAAGCCTCTTTGTGTCAAATATTCACCTTTCAATTCGTTCAAGTTCACTTGTTTCCGTCGACTAAGCAACTGCTTCCTTTGGATATTCTATTCTTGGATTTCTTGGTCAAGTGAGCCGATGTCATTTTACACCATTTCAGTCCATGAATGATTGCGTCGGTATTGCTTTGCGTTTACAATTTCTTCCCTTTAATAGTGCGTCATTTCCCATTCTGTAAATAAATACTGGGTACTTGATGACAATGAATTTTAGAGATATAATATGCTGCTAAACTTTCTTCCTCAGTTTGGAAACAGGTTAAATTATATTATAGTAAAGTCCTTGAAACTCGTTCATTTTCCTTTCAGCCAAATAAAACTGCATTAGACTTTAACGCACGGCTAACGAACATTAATTGGAAAGTGTCAGCTTCGCTTTTTTCAGCTTTGCTGCTTAATACAAAATTGATCTTTTTAACCCATTTTTCGAGAGCTAATGATTTGTGTTCACACTCGCTAAATTGTTTTGCTCAACAAGTATCGAGGAGAAGCTCAATGGAGCAACCCTCAGATTTTGGAGAGCGCCATCTACCTACCATAGAGGCGAACTGGAGCAAAAGACTCTGAAAGCAGCTTTGTAGCAATGCACCGTAAATCTATTACAGAGAAATTGACAAAATAATGAAAAGGCTGGAAAGAAGTAGCTTCCATGTAATATATGACAGGCCTACGTAATGAAGAAAAATGAAAAGGTCTACAAGAAACAGAGAACAAAACACTGAACACGGGAAAAAAATCATAATAGACAAACCAGGGCAACTTATACATAAATTATTGTGTCAATCGAACCAGTTACTAAATAGCCAATCATCATAAAACCATAATAAAATTTTCCAATGAGCCTTATCTTATCCGATATACACTCGCAATCAAACAATATTCTCCATAATTCCATGTCTTCATGGAATTCATTCAATTTTCTTCTTTTTCATAAAGAAACTTAATTATTTCTTTTTTAATTCTTTTTTAAATTTTCCGCGCAGAGTGAGATTTTATAAGGAATAACGAATACACCTTCTTTTTTTTCTCATTCGCTTTGAGCATCTAATTAAATTGGACATTTCGTTTAAACAAATCCTATAAATTATGATTATTGCTATTATTATCATTTATTATTATGACCTATTAATACATCTGAGGTAAAGGCCATGCCTTGTCACCGAATTCATATTTTATAGGGATATTGTTACATCTCTCCCAGCTTATTATTTCATCTGGAGCGCATATGACCTTCATAAATGTACTTTGCGACAGGTTCAACTGATTAATTAGGAAAGTTTAGCTTTCTCTGCATGGTTAAATTATCACGCCTATTGATACGTTACCTAGATATTGTTTTAAAAATGCATCGATTCGGTGAAATAGCTCTACATAATTAATTATGTCTTCGAATATGCAATGAATACACAAGCTGATGACGTCATCTCCTCGTTTATTCTTTTCGTATGAAAATCATACACTCTATCTGGTCCCTAATCATACTCCCCTAAGAGGGAGACGCGGGACCATACTTTTTGGATTGTGATTTACATGTTTTGAAAGTGGATTTACCTCTTTTGGGAGAGAAATTATCGATAAATTTGGAACAATCTCCCCTACAAATTCGCAATGCTAACTGTGTTAATACAGTTAAAGTTATGCTTCAAACTCATCTTTTTAAATCTTAAATTGATCATATCATATATGTTTATTGGCCCATTTGTTGGTATTTCTTTATTCATGATCTGGTGAGAAAGTTGTAAATTGTAATATTAGTTTTGATACATTTTGTTGTGCAAATTGAGTATTCCTATTTCTATTTCCTTTATACTTCATTTTCCTTTCTCTTAAATGCAAAGGACGTATCCCTGCCCCTGCCCCCCCCTGACGAGCTTGGAAAACCTTTGCCCCCCCTGACGAGCTTGAATACCCTTTTTGCCCCCCCCCCTAACGAGCTTGAAGACCTTTTTTTTTTGCTTTTCAATTTTTTTCTGGTACAATTAAAGACTTTTTTTTTTGCTTGTCAAATTTTTCGGCGGACGGTTTTGCCCCCCCCCCCCTGTGGAAAACCCTAGGTACGCTACTGGTAAGTAATGATAGATAATCATTGATGAAATGACTATTCAATGGATTACCTTCACCAATATTTCAGAAATTATTTTCTGCTATTTTTACAGCAAACTTTTCTTCAGGGTGAACTTCCCCTTTAAATAATGTTCATTCAAATTAATTATAATAAATGTTACTGAGTTACAGTAGGCCTAATGCTGAGTGAAACAGGTGGCATTGAAATTAACTTTCCACCACATCGCGTCGCAGCGTCTCTCTACATCACCAATCTGGTTCCTAAAAAAAGAAGAAAATTATTAAAATATTTTACTTCAGACGAGTTATGTGAAAGATGATTTGCCCCGACGTTGAACCGGATATGGTTATGTGATTCGCAGAACTGCACATGGTTAGATTTAGAATGTGGGCAACATTTCCCAATTCCATGCTCACACAATGTCTGGATAAATATAGGTTAGTTAGGGCATGGACCTGCTCGTATAGGTCCATGGTTAGGGCGGCACAAGACTAATGGTCGGGGGCAGGGGGTAAGACGATCATACACAAGGGCGCCGGAAGTGGGGGCAGGGGGACACTTGCCCCCCCCCAATATATATATATATATATTTTTTTTTTGGGGGGGGGGCAAAATCTCGTTTTGCTCCCCCAATGTGCCCCCCCCCCTAAAGAATAAAAAATGATGAATTATTCAAGGACAAATTAAAGTAAATGATGAAGGCACTTTTCTCCCTAAAACTTGTCATTTTCATTGTCAAAAATGAAAAAAATTCGCCCCTGCCGGGGCAATTACATAATCATAGTAAGCCTCTTGTCTTTTGACTATCATGTCCCTCTGTGAAACATACCTGTGATAAGCCCCTTTTCCATCTTATTACAGTGTGATAAAGTTTAACCTTTTAATGAATACATTTTAGACTAAAACCGAATGGCAAATTGAAAGTAGTTCACCAATGCAATGCTGGCTGTGTCGGCTAACAAACGCGCGGTCGCCCAGACCGGACCCGATATCACTAACGCGCGTGAACGCTAGTTACTCGAGCAACGTATGGAATCTGAAAATGACTGTAAAACAGAAAAGGTTCAAGAGTTAAAGAGGCTTGAGAAGTTGGATTATTGGATAAATGAGAAGATGCTAGCTTGAGTCGGTGAATGGAGTGCAGAGCAGGAAGACTTATCTATTAAATACTCAATCCTCTTCTACCTTTTCTGGTTTACTGTCTTTTTCAGGACTACGGGCATTTAAACAAAAAAATTACTTGACTATCAACTGTTCACTTCCTCCCCTATCAATTTCACTTCTTCCTCTATCCACTTTTTCGAAAATTCCAGATGGTGTACCGCTAACCATATCCGCTATTGGAATATAATTGTTTCTTCTAATATTTAATAATGTTAAATAATGTACATTAGTTTGTCAAAGGAATGGTCCGTGCTGAAAGTATTTATAGTTTAATAAATAGAGTAGAATTCACTGAGCAAAATGTAGAAAATTTCAAAATCGGATAACAAATGACAAATTTATTGAATTTAAAAGCGTAGCAATAGTTTGTGAAAACAGTCATCATGAATATTCATTAGGTGGGCTGATGATGTCGCATCTCCACTTGTTCTATTGTATTTTATTTTATGAAAATAGGTTTGTTCAATTTTTTTTCCTCCAAGAACTAGAAAAATTGGATTGACAACTGATTTAGCGCATCATATATTTATTGCTGTAACTTATTTCATTATAAGGGAGACATATTATTTACAGAAGTATGAAATAATTAAAAAAATATGATTTTATGTAATAACATAAGAAAACAGAAAATGAAGATGTGACATCATCAGCCCACCTAATGAATATTCATGACGACTGTTTTCACAAAATATTGCTAAATTTTAAACGTCAATAACTTTATTATTTGTTATCCGATTTTAATGAAATTTTCGGCATTTTGCTCAGTGAATTCTACTTTATGTATTAAGATATAAATATTTTCAACCCGGGTCATCCCTTTAATCAGTTCATGATTATTTACAAAGTTCTTGGAATTTGATAATCATCAATTCCTAGTTATGTCACATTTTCCCCAGAAAATATGTAAAGAAAAAAAGAAGATTTTGAAGGGGTCATCTAAAAGAGCTTCCCAGCCTTACAAAACATGCAAAAGGACACACATAAATCGAGTAATGAATGTTTTAAACTTTAATGATTTTCAGAAAAGTCAGAAAAGATTTAAATTGTTAGACAATTAAGCTTGACATATTTCTTTTTCCTTCAGTTACAAAATATGAAATGCATTGCCCATGCATGGATAATCAGGGACTATCTCCAATGCTGATTTCAGAAGTGATTTGCATAGAATGGGTATTTCAGTGCTTATCGGCGTCTGCCACGTCAGAACAGTATGACATTTTGAACTTGAAAAGACATTCATTAGAATTTATTTTGTTTCTGTTGTTGCGCTTCTTCTGCTTAATACACTCCTTGTTCTGACAGGAATTACTTGAAAATTATGATGATTGTGCTCTCTCGCGTCGTCCGTGTATGTAAATATACATATAAATATTACTGAAAGGATATTGCATGAAAAAATGTAATTTCTGGTATTTTGAGTCAATATAGGAAATTTAATTGATCAGACACAAAAAAAACATTCCGAAGCGATCGTTTTGAGCGTAGATTTCATAGGTTCTCATAGATTGTGAGTATAGTCTTTCGTAGTGAATTCTAGTCTTTTGTAGTGAATTCTATGTTTGAATTTCAAGAAATTTATTTTTGAATGCTCTTAGAAACGCAATTTTATACTCCATTTTTACACAAAGTCCTTACGGGGGGGGGGGGGGGGTCCAACACCCTCTCCCACTCGATCGCTTCGGTATCTTATGCTGTCAAAATATTGTGCCCCCTTCGGGATTTTGCCCCTCAAAACTGAAAGTGTTCCGGCGCGCCTGACCATACAGGGTCATTGTAGAGGTTCACATGCCCAGGCGGGTGTTTCATAAAGCTGTTCGTAAGATAGTAAGATACCAATGACCACGACTGGTGATCCTTTCTTGTGCAATCTGATATCCCTGTATAATTGATATATGACCTAAGAACATGTTCCAGTCGTGCGTAAAGTCGTTCGTAACTTTACGAACAGCTTTATGAAACACCCACCAGGGGAGCGTTATATCAACAGTTTTTTTTGTCCGACAAGTTGTCAGATCTGACAACTTTTCTGGATTTTGATTGGCTGAGAGGCACAGTTCCTATGGTAACTGTCGGATAAGATAGGACATGTCGGATAAAACGTCTGACAAGTCCTTTCATTAAACGCTCCCCTGGCCTCACACTTCTCTACTTTTCACCCTTCTTTCTTCAGTCCCCTATTACTTTCCTTTTAATTCTCTATATTTCCTTTGCTTTGGTCATCACTTGAAGTTGAAATCGGAGAAGAAAAAAAAAATTTGGGCGGTTGCCCCGTGGCGCCGCTCCCGTGTGTATTGTGTAGGCCTATGTCAATGAAATAGGGAAGGAGGGATACAGGTATGCAGGAGACTATATGAAGGAGAGGACCACAAATTTAAAGGTCAATTCCACCCCAGAGAATTGTTGATTTGAATCGATAGGGAAAATGAAACAAGGAGGTGCCGTGGCCGAGTGGTCTAAGGCGCCTGACTATATACATGGAAAGTCCGGGGTTCGATCCCCGGCCGCGGCACCTATTCCCGTGAGCAAGGCAGTTGATCTACAATGCTCTTTTATCCTGCTTTCAAATAAATGGAAATGCTGTATGCATTATTGGTAACTAGGTGTGCACTTGTTAAAAAAAAAACAAACATAATGCTGCAAATTTCATCGAAATCGGATGTAAAATAAGAAAGGTATGAAATTTTTAAGTTTCGCCTATTTTTCACAAAACAGTTAAATGCACAACTCAGCAATATGCAAATGAGAGAGTCAATGATGTCCATCACTCACTATTTCATTTGTGTTTTTTTATTGTTTGAATTATACAATATTTCCATTTTTACAGATTTGACAATAAGGACCAACTCATACTTACCATAAACTCTTAAACTAATTGTAATTCTACATGTTCAGGGAGAAATAAAACTTTGTTTCACTTGACAAGGAGGAGAAAATAAGAATATTTCATATAATAACATACAAAGGAAATAGTGAGTGGGTGACGTCATCAGTCTGCCAATTTGCACACCGACCAGGATGTGCATATAACTGATTTGTGAAATTAAGCGAAACTTTGAAAAGTCATAACTTTCTTTTTTTTACATCCGATTTTGATGAAATTTTCAGTGTTTTGCTTGTTGGATTTTTCTCCTTTTTTCAAATCAACTTTTTGTTGGGGTGGACTTGTCCTTTAATGATGGAGGAGGGAGTAAAGGAAAGGGAGGAGTGAAGCAGGATCAGATACAATACAAACATATTCTTGAATCTTAACTATACACTGCAAAAACTCTGGTGTTAATTTAACACCAGCCCGGAACATATGTCCACACCAGTTTCGTTTTGGTCTAACACCAGATAGGTGTTTATATACAGCAGTATTAACACAGCATCGGTTTGATTCCAAACTGGTGTTGTTTCAATACTTCTCTGGCGTGGACATATATAGATTCCAGGTTGATGTTAAATCAACACCGGAGTTTTTGCAGTTTAATGATTAAAAAAGGAGGGGGGGGGGGACAAGGGGATACCTAATCTGCAGCATGAAGACAAATATTGGTATTCAGACTTCTTCAAGTCCCGGTCTAAAATTTGGTATTGTGTTCAGCTATAGTACCAATAGCAAAACGGTATACTGCTAGACAAGGATTATGTGAGCTATTATGTTTACTGCAAATTAGCGGAACTATTACAGTGCATGCTGTGGCAAAAGATTATCTTTCACACTGAAACTGCTGTAATGAGTGATGATGCAACTGCTGAAATGAGTGAACTACTTAGTACTCTCCTTGTAAATATATAACTTAGTATAATTATTTCAGACCCAGTTAGAGTCAACAAGGCGACGCTGATCAATAATTCCCGGTTTACTTGTGTTTTGAAGATAAATACCAGTCGTGCTATCGATTTCAAAATGAGTTCGAACAGGATCCAATAAAATGACCACCCAAATATTTGTATGTATAAATATAAAATGTGGCAAATGACTATGGAAATAAAAAGTGTAATTGCTGAGAAATTAGCAAAATAAGCACAGAATTCTATTATATGCCGGGTATTGTCCAAACGATATTAACACATCGTCCCACATTTTGCACATGCCTTTTTGTGTCAGGGATCATCAAAAGTAGCGGTTTTCTGCTTAAATTGTATGATTTCACAAAGATAAGTTTATTTCAATAGATCTTAAATATGGTGGCAATTAACCTTGATTTTTAAGACTTTCTCAAGAAGTGATTGTTTGCTGCAACTACTGGTCTTTTACCTTCGAGTCAAACAGCGTATTCACCTCCATCTACTTGTAAAAGGACCCAGGGGGAGGGGGCGCACAGCCAGCCCGCCCCCTTTGAGAGGCACAATTAGAATTACAATTATGTTAAAATGGAAGTGTGCCCGTCCCCCCCCCCCTTTGAACGTGAAGACTTTTTCCGCTTATCATTTTTTTTTCGTAGACGAAATACCTTTTTTTCTTATATATATATACTATAAGTAATTAATTTCTTCAAAAGTAATAGAACAACATATCATAGGATGTGTAAAACTCTTTTTTAGAATTTATTTCATGCACTCAGAACTCAGAATTAGAACATTATATTGATCGAGTACGAAATGTAAGCTTTGAAAATTATAATCCAGCCGATATGAATTCGAGGCAATTACCCGGGGGAAAAAGAATCCTGTTTCACGTTTTCAAGAAATCTGTTTTGAGGATTTGTTAGAAATTCATATAAATTATTCAAAACACAGTTTTTTATTATTAATAAAAAGAAAGAACACACATGAAAGATCGAAATATTTTAGAGCGCCGTTCACGGTGATGCACTTTCGTAAACAATAGGTTGATTGTCATGAAGTTATGCATTTGTGTTTATTTGATATTGTGTGTAGATGACTTCTAACGCAGTGCAGGTGAGATATGAACATTGCAGTACGATGACTTCTGACAATGCGACAGTCACACCTACGAAACCGACTCTACACCGATCAAAGTTATCGTGTTATCCCGTACGGCATACCATTGATCGCTTTGGAGTCGGTTGTAGTGTGACTGTGAACAAACACGACCGTCTGTTGTTTACCTACTCCATAATGACACCAAATGTTTATTCAAGACACTCCGCATTGTCATCCTTTTTAAAGGGACAGGAATATGTTTTTATTATCCTGTTGGTTGTCTTCGTTGGCCCTGATAAGTAGGCCTATATTATAGTACGTATGCCTATTTACCAAAGCCCAAGTGTCGTATATTTATGTAGGTAGAGAATAAGGGAAGATCTGACAATGTATCAATTTATCGATCCATAAAGTACTGATTAATTATTTTGGGGTGATGACTGATGAGGACAATATGCTCAAATTTACGAAAACATTGCTTACTGGGATATGGTGTAAATAATTACGAATGAATACTGTTTAAGGGGCTAGTATGTAGCGCATTATTTTGTCTCTATGATATGCGCTTCAGAACGTAAAGAAAGAAAAAAAAGTTGTGTATGGGGGCAGGGGGTGACGGGAGGGGCTTGCTTGGAACACGTGTGTAGCATTGATTTATTTATTCTTTTATTATTATTTTTTTTGGGGGGGGGGTACGTTACCCAGAGTCACTGGTTTGCGAGGACAAGGAAATTCAAAGTAAAATGCAAAATAACGAGAAACTGAACGATCAATTTCAAAGGGTTATCACTTCTGTGGGCCCTGTATATACAGTAGCAATAATGTTTAATTACCGTTCCCAAATCTAATATTTGATTGCCTTGCAAAAAAAGGCAAGAGGCCCAGTTATCAACCCACTTCCTCTGCCTGACGTCTGGTCTTCTTTCAAACTTCCTGATCTTACTCCAGCAGTTCGTCTTCAGCATTTGGTCTAAACGCAATTTTTAACCATTTCCGGTTAAGACTGTATAGGTCCACATCATTGGTTTTTAATAGGTCCATGGTAGACCATATTGTCATTTGGTTCAATGACTTAGTGGACAGGCCTATTAGATTAGACCTAGACCAAACGGCAGTTAGACCGAAGTGAGACCTGAGATGTTAACCAACCTCTTGTTAACTATCTCTACATATGCTCCCGTACAAGCACCAGCGCTCCTTCACTATCCCGCCCCTTCATCCCGACTTTAAAGACGATCATCATCATATCTTGAATCCGTCGTCGTTATGATCGTCCTTTTTCAACCATCACCACCATCAGCCTCATGTATTATTATTCTTTAAACTTACCACCCTTTACAATTCCGATCTCCATATTCAGTGGATTAAATCCCAGGTGTGAAAACCTCAACAAAAGGTTGTGTATAGATTAGATTGTGAAGCAATACCGCGCCATATTTGAAAGGGTGTTTTAACATGAGAAACGTGTCTAATCATTAACTGAATGTCTGTGAGTCATAAGCCCCCCCCCCCCTAGGATGACAATAACCTGCAGTGCTCCTGCTGCTGAAACAATAGTCCTATATCGATGCTAAATGGACATACACGTTGAATAGGAACTATGCCCCATTTATTCCAAAATGTCTACAGGAGTCGCGGAACGGTTTCGAAATAAGGGGGGGGGGGGGGGGGGCTGACCATTCAAACACGCACATTTAGATTATTTTTTTACCGTTTTTAACAGCTTATTGAAAAAAAAATCGTTCAGACCCCCCCCCCCCCTACACGCTAGCCTTTGATCTTTATACGCCAGTGATATAGGAAGATCGAATTCACTGACATTCTCAAGTTTAGACCATCACACCTGAACACAACTCCGCATTTTATTCATCACAATTGCACTTAATTGCCCCACCTCCTAAGCGAGCTCAATTACTTCAAGACTTGTTGGCGATATGTATTCCCAGCTTTGGTAACACGACCTTGATTTGTTTCATTGGAGAGTGCTATAAAGCCTTTCGGCTTTGACCTTGCTTTCACAGCCACAGGCTCTTCAAGCTAACACTCTTTTATGGGCATTGTCCCTCTGGCCACGCCCACTTCGTCTGGTTTCCCTTGCTCTGAGGGGGAAGCATCACAGTTTCCGATGAGCATCTATTCTTGTAAATCAGACTAAGTTTGGAAAACTTTGTGAAAGGATATCTCATTGAATCGTGTTACTCATGACTATTGTAGTTTTTATTCCTGTCAAATCATATACTTCGTCCAGTTGCCCTATAACTTTATGCTCTTTTGCAAAACAATAAACAGTGGTGGCATCAGTAGGGGGGGGGGGGTGGTAACCTAAAGGTAAGGCCATCCTTTTTTCCCATGCTCTTGAATTCTAGAGATTTCGTGTTGCATGACACATATGTCTCCTGTTTATACCCTTCTTTCTTCCACTTTCACCCCCCTCTCTCTCTCCTCTCTCCCATTTGAACTACTTGAAAAATACTAGGAGGCGGCGACCACTCTTTCCCTGAAAAGCTAACAGCGCGAATAGCCAAATAAATTGAACTACCCATAAAATATATATGAGTTAATTGTTAATTGCTTTTCGTCAAACTTTTTTTTAAAACTCATATACCTCGAACGTGATATAAGACTACGGTAAACCAGCCACGTCACAGTAATTTCGGCAACGAAACGTTATACTGAGTCTGTGCGCCTGAGACTAACCCGAGTCTGAAGTGCGATTCGGAGACTGCGAACAGCTTCCTAAATTACCAAACTCTCGTCCATCATCACTACCACCACTACCGCACATCGAACCCGGTCTCACTCCTGCATCCATCTGTTTCTCTCGTAAAAACCCGAGTGGATGTCGGCATTCGATTCCTGGAGAGGGGCCACTCTACTTCTCGTGGCGCTCACAGCTGGCGACCCTAACCGTTCCACCAGCCGAGCATTTCTCTTTTCATCTTCTACATCTGGAGTCAGACTTCGCTGACTAATCGCAAACTTATCCGACTGTTCAACATTCATGATTATAGGCCAAGGTACTGCCTCGCGTCTTCGTGTATGCTGATCTCTTTTATTTGCATCTTTTAAGCTCTCTTCCACTTTGGAGAGTGTGACTCTTTCTCTTGGTGAGATGTACAACGTGAACTGTATGCTGATACTGAGGAAGGAAGGAAATAAAAACCATAAGGAAATAACAACTTGTCTCTAGCTCTCTCCGTTGATGTATTTTTCGTCTTCTAAAGTAAGTTTCACGCTATGGGGAAAATAACGGATGTCTGCGTTTACTTTAATGGTAGTTTTTATGACCAGTTTATTTGAATACAAAACGTGCGTTTACAGCGTTGAACAATAAAGAACATGCGTGTTTTCCTGATTCGTTGGTATAGCCCTACTTATACGTTTGCGTGGTATACAACAGTTCTTGATTTATGCAATTTAATTTGTAGGAAAAGGGATCTTCTATGGGATTAACTAGTGATATTCATTTTCACGGATTAATTTGATTGATTTGATAACCGAATCGACAACCCGTTTTTCAATCACGCGTGTTGGGTAATCAAAGTGATGCTGTACAATGGTGGATATGAACGCGAGAAGTGAATATTGTTCCATCTATGGACCCTAAGCCGGTCCCACTTCAAAGTTCATGCCTTTGGAATTATGTTGCTACACAATCGACAAGGACATAGAATTGTCTTACTGAATGTGGCTACGGATTGTCATATCTGGGATCGATTTTTTAACGGGTTTCACCATGGCAATGAACTACTTAGATATTGATTTCTTGTGAAATATTTCATAGGCCGACATGTCTGAGTAAAGTGTTCAACTATACCGGGTCCAGTACTATATTACGAGTACTAACAGTGACAGGGAAGAGAGGCATTCTTTGGGTTAGTAATACTGTTTTTGATCTTCTTTGACCGTTTCATTTGCCCGCATATTTATATGACCGTGTATTCTTCTTGCATCCGATTCACATGGAAATATCTCAATCGATACTGTCGAATATGATGGAACAAGGAAATACAGTGTAACAATATCAGTTTATCTTGCTGTTTGCAACCTACATTGTGTATGAATGAATGCGATATTGTCTAATGATTTACTAGGTGAGCACCTCCGCGACGAGATTCCCATCGAGTCCAATTACTCCGTCTTTTTGTCTCTAATGTCACACACGAATGTGACCGATGCTGTCTCTGGTGAATGCGGATCAAATTTTCCTCACATCCTGGCCTTGTAAGGATAAATTTACGAAGATACTCTATGACCTTGCAGCTCACCTTAAACTGATGATGTGTTGACACAGTTCTGTAAGCCAAGATGTCCCGTCTGTCCTTACCCGAATGGAATAAAGATGTCGTCATGACCGTACTTCACCGATGAAATGAAAATCGGAATGTTGTTGACGATGAAGAACTGATGAGCACGTTTGCCTTGACCGCTTAACTGTTCCCTGTGAGCGATAAGGGACTTCCACCAGCCTGATCATCCTGCAAATAGACTTGGCGCTAATTTCTGGATTTTAGGGTCTTGCTTAGGCCTGTGGACGTGCAATATTCAAGGTTGGTGGTGTGATTTCGGAATCTATCGATCGTTCCATCAACTAATAATAGTTATCTTACATCAAATTCGATCACTCATTTTCAACCCCAATGTTCTGACGGAGAAGTTTTCATCCTACCAAGTACCAAAAATGTCTCGTAGTTACTTTCCGTACTTCCTCGCCCTCTTGGTGGGATCAGTATTATGTATCTTCGGCGTTTACGTTTTAGATTTGAACAGCTCAGATGTAACCGTTTTGAGGAGAAAACTCTTGAGCAGGAGAATCTCTATGACGTCACAGAGCGGGTATCGGGCGTATTTCTCCAACCGGCATCCGTCCAGTGTGGCGACGGTCAACGATCTATTCCCGAGCTACAACAAGACATCCCTACTACCCGCCCGCCCTAGATTATACCCCTACAGAAGACGCAGTGCCTCTGAGATTGAGGTATGTATAGCAATTCGATTCAGCTAAAAGGGTACTCTCTTCCAACTGACATTAGTTTTCATTCAAGTAAAACACATATTCCCCAATTTATATTGTGTTTTTTTGTAATGTAAATTAATTCGAACTTCGAAGTCCATTATACTACAAAAGTAAAGAATTTATGTGAATAGGTGTGGGGTAGAAGCATGGGCGGAAATACCAGGTGGTGAGTCCCCCCTTCTCAAAATAGTAGGGGGACACAATATCAAATGTCCCCCTACTATTTCAGGTCTTGTATGATGGAAAGAAATACATCATTCAAAATCCCAATAAAACATGTATTTTGGATGAGATGACCTTACTTTATGGGGTGATAATAACCCCCTTTTTTTTGCTTGTCAAATTTTCCAGCCCCTGGTCCCCGCTACCTTTGCGGAGAGATTTCCGCCCTTGGGTAGTAGGCGTAAATTCCAGGAAGCAGAATCTTGCGATGAGATAAACCAATCAATGCACAATAAGATGCACGATAATATTGTTCTCTTTTGAGCTTGTCTATGTAAATAACATTGAATGTGAGCGTTATAGTTTTGTTTTGATGAATACAAATGAGAGGACGCGATTGTCTCTGATTCGCCTAAAAACCAAATCACAAATGATAATTCGCAAATTCATGCCGTGGAGATAAAGTGTAGTCGGGAAGAAATTTTGGCTCGCCCCCCCCCCTTCTCTCCCGGGCCCGCCCCATTCCACCAGTAGGCCTATACGATACAGTGTACACAAGAGGGGTTGCATATACTAACACAAGGCAATGGGGATATATTCAATGTTTTGTGTAATGTTTTTCAGTTTAAATTTTTGTGATAAAGCTTTGGGGAAAATGGTATAAAAATTATGGAGCAACCTATATACCTCATGAATCTTGAGATAGGTTTTTCCACAATTTTGATGACATTGATATCACAACAATAACACACTGAGACAGATTCAAATCTGTGTGTAAAATGCCCTTTTAAGAAGCACGCGTAGACGGTGTATTATCCGTCTATATAATAAGAAGGGAATTTTTTTTATAATTATATATTATTAGTAGTTCCTAGACCGCCAGGCATCTTGTTCAAATTGTTGGTAACTAACTATTGCCTACAAATAGGCTCATTTGAATTTGAATTTCTGACCATTCACGAGTGGATACCATGCGCGACCATGGGGTCTGGAAAAGCACCCTAAACACGTAATTTCCATATTCTGAAAATGCACCCCTTAAACAAGTATTGGCGTGTGAAACCCTACCCTTAACAAGTATTGGAAACAAAACGATACTCATGGCAAATATTCCATGAAATGAACCCCTAAACAAGTAGAAAAAATTATTGTTACGGGTCCTTCGGTCGTCGGCTTTACCTCATTTGGTTTTGTACCCCGCCTTCTACATGTATATACACCTCGCGCAAATCGGACCCTAAACACGAAGTGTTGGGGCAAAAAGGACATCCTTTATAAAACTCTTTAATTTTGTGTTATCATCCCCGCAAATTTGACCCTAAACACGTAATTTTTCTAGCGAAATACATACCCCTTTTTCATTATTTTTGTGTTTTTGACACCCTTATCACGTATACGTACGTAACGTGCCCTATCACGAAAAAGACATCCTTTTTACGTGTTTTTTGGTCGCGCATGGTATCAACTCGTCAATGTAAGTGCCCCCCCGGGAAAAACCCTTTCAATTCCATCGTAATGAATTATAATAAATATGTTATAATCGTGCAGCCACACACATCCGTAGTTCTGAATACATGTACATTAAAAAAATCTTTTTGCGTCTTGACATGCACAAGAGTAGGACAACTTTAACGAAAATTTCTTGATTTATCGATCGAGTTGATATAGGTTAGTGCCTTTTGCATTCTAATTGAAAATGGATGACTAGAGACCCGTTGCGGAGAGAGTGATACTTTAAACGCAACTCATAAATAATATTAAGCACATGCAAGTACTAATACACCGTAGGTATTTGATTTGATAAAAATCAAATTGCGATTGATTGTTTGAGTTACGTTGATTGGCAGCTCTTTTTTGCAACGAGGACATTGGGCCTGGTGCAAGATATCAAAGTCAGGACTAGAATTGGATTGTACCCCAAACATGGTAAATGAACATATCTGACTTTGCTTAGGAAACTGATAGGAAATAAGGACACGAAGACACTCCTCATTCTCCGAGACAAGATATTATGCCAAGGGAAAAAAACTAAATCTTCACATTTCCCGAAATTGATCTCAATGATCTAGGTTACGGTTTCTCCAGGCGATCAACAGTATATGCTTCATGGAATCGTTGTCGTATAATGTTTCTTTATGCAAAGATCCCGTGGTTTCTATTTCGCTTAAATCAAAACAGAAGATCCCCCCGACAATGTGTCATCCTCCAACATGAATGTGACTCCCCCGGGATATCTGTGTCACCGGTCTCGGCAAGATGGCGGTGAATAATATCCCTTTGCCTCATTTTTGTATTGAACTTAAAAATTATTCTCATACGCTATTAATCCAATTACCAACAACTGTGACCATGGTTACGCTTTTGTTCTTCTTTGACGCTCTTATTTCTGCCAGTTTAATTTCTTTGTTTTTCAAACTGCTTAACCAACCTCATACCGTACCGTCAATCAATAGCATACCTACGGGGAGGGGGGGGGGAGGGGGCAGTCTGTCCCTGCCCCCCTCCCCCTTGAGAACCTTCTTTTTTTTTTTTGCTTGTCAAATTTTTTGGCGGACGGTCCCCCCCCTGTGGAAAATCCTAGGTGCGCTACTGCCGCCAATCAAATATGTCTTATTTTCGTGTCATCAGAAGGTTGGATGGAGTTTGCCCTTTTTTGTGTGTATATTGATTAATCATATCATGGAGCTACTACGGATCTCCATGATATATGTCTTTTACTATTTTGTATATTTTATATACTGGTCTGTCAAATTTATACGTGAATCTTTTTACCTTACATTTGTAATTCAGTCACTGGCTGCTAAGAATGATTTGATGCTTAATAAAGACCATCATTATTATGATACCTCAATGCATGTACAAAGTGGCCGTGCCAAAATGGGGGGGGGGGGGGTGAGCAAGGGCTCCCCCCTTGTCAATTTAAGATAGATGCGATAGGATATTGGTATGAAGAGTGACGTGAACAACATAAAGGCTGTACCAATACACTGTCCAGCTATATTTTGATTAATATAATTGGAGGTCTTTAAATCCTTTTTTGTCATCAGTTCAAAATGTTCCGGCGCTGGGCCTGCATGGAACATTTCGTTGATAACAGTTTCAGCAGGTCCATGGTTTGAACATAGAGCTATTACAGAGCTCTATGGTTTGAACAAGCTTCTAAGACGTAGAAATATGAGGGGCAGTTCAGTGGCGTACCGTGGGTCACGGCATTGGGGGGGGCACCAGCAAAATTTTTGAGTCACTTAGTGAGCGCGCGAAGCGCGCTCAGTTGCTAAGTATAAAGACAGTGCCATTAAATGGATATGAATGTCACTGATCAAATAATGCGAGCGCGAAGCGCGAGCTGAAAATTTTTGATATTCAGACCTAAAAAGGGACATTATAAGCAAATTGTTCTATACATGATACGTAGCTGTCTCGCTAAACAAACAATGCGAGCGCGAGCTGAAATTTTTGTATATATTAACCCAAAAGAGAGGGATATTTAAAGGACTATATATTAGGAATCTATTAAGAGCATACATATTTCACCAAGGTCATCTAATGCGAGTGCCAACCGCTTGCTGATTTTATTATAATTACATATAAACACATGAAACACTTGCAGTAATAGTACTCATGATTAACATACGCATCTCACTAATCAAATATTTCGAGCGCGAAGCGCGAGCTGAAAATTTAGGAAATTCAGATCTGAAGAGGGGCATTCTAAGGCTTGTTTGTAGGAATTCACTAAGACCATACGTATTTCACTAACCAAATGATGAAAAATTTTGATATTCCAGATTAGAAAATGGGACATTTTAAGGACTGATTTTAGGAATTTATGAAGAACAGACGTATATCACCAATCCACTAATGCGAACGTAAGCACGGACAGGAAATGTTTTATATTAAGACCTTAAATTTGGGCAATCACTTTAAGTAGTCATGAAAAAGAATCATATGTCACTACATAAAACAATAATAACTCGAAGTGCGAGGAAATGTATTTGGTGTATATTGACTTGAAAACCGGTGGTTTTAGTACAACCGGATTATATATCTCGTTAAACAGACACTGCGAGTTCCAGGAACAATGAAGACATAGGCCCTGAGCAAATTATGTTTCATAAAGTTATGAAAAAAAACGTTTCTTGTGTAATATAACATAACATAATTATAATTATTACTATAATGAACAATAATTTCTTCTTTCCCACTACCTTCCTCCCTCTTTTTTCTCCTTTTCCCCGTTTTTTTTTTGGCCAGCCGATTGGGAGGGGGGCACGTGCCCCCCCGTAGTTACGCCACTGATGAGGGGAATATATTGGCCCTCATGAAAAAAATAGATGATTATTAAAAAGAAAATTATTTAAAATGGTCCATCATCCATGTATTTTTGTTTAAGAATGGTATTAGCAGAAATTACATGTATTTTCTGACAATATTACCATGTTCATGATTTTTGTCTCGCCTGCATAGCAGAGCGAGACTACATGTATCATGTGTATAGGCGCTGCTTTTCCGTAGGCAGCGGCGTCAACATCAAATGTTAACCTAACATTAAGTTTTTTTTAAATGACACCGTAACTTAAATGACACCGTAACTTTCGATATTGCTAAAAATGCATGTAGTTCAATCTTCCATCGTCCTAGGTAACAGTATCATGATATTTTACTCTAATTCCCCTTATTTAGAATTCAACAACTTACTGGAAAGTATTCATCGGTTTATCTGAATATTGGTACTTTATATACCATACAACTAAAGAAAAGTAAAAAGAAAAAACATATGTAAGCTATATAGCAATCAGTCGTCACTGTGACACCTGACAATACTCTTCTTAGTTGGTCATGTCAAGATTATGAAAATAAAGAAAAGAAAAAGATAATTGACTGTGTATGTATTGTGCTTCATATATTTATGCGCATGTGGACTGAATATTGACTCTTTGTATTCCATACTTTTTTCCATATACTTCTTTCTATATACGGAAATTGAATATTGACTATTTACATGGTTCATATTCTATATCACATATTCACAGAATATTGAAAAGTATATTGTCAGTTTAAGCATTCCAATTCATATACCTACATATATGGAAAATTAATATTCGACAGTTCGTATTCCATATCATACATTTACTGAAAAGGGATATGAACTACTTACCCCTACATAAATTTTCAAGCTTGCGGCAAGCGTGCGACTAGCTTGCGCAAGCTTGCGGCATGCTAGTAACTAGCATGCGGCTAGCTTAATACGCGTGCAGAGTAATAGTTAAGCGATCTTTTAACGAGCAGGGACTGTTCGCTAGCATGCACTCGCTTATTAAAGGAGAATGAAACCATTGGAACAAGATAGCTTGTGTGAAAACAGAAAAATCAAAGAAACAGATCAGCGAAAGTTTGAAAAAATCGGACAAATAATGAGAAAGTTATGAGCATTTGAATATTGCGATCACTAATGCTATGAAGATAGCAAATTGGCGATGCGACAAAGATGTGTGATGTCACTAATGCAAATGTGACTAATGCAAATTGGCGATGCGACAAAGATGTGTGATGTCACTTGTGAACAACTCTCCCATTACTTTGGTATATATTTCACTAGAATTGCCTCTTTTCCATAAATAATGTGTTCTGTTTACATGAGGGCATGTAATACACATTTTTTAAGAATACATCATGGATTAAGAGTTTGTATCATCATAAGAAAAAAGCAAAAAGAGACATTTTGAGGGTATTTTATAGTCCACCAAAGGGAAAGTTGTTCATCAGTGACATCACACATCCTTGTCGCATTGCCAAAGTGAGGATCACTTGGGCAGAATAATACGCTCATACATAAGCACTCATGTAAACCTATATTGCCATTCCATCTATCCACCCGCTAGATGAGAGCAATTTTTCCCTTATGTTTCCTAAACCGTAAATGACCAGTGCTAAATTTCACTTTCATATATTATTAGGTGGTCTGTCTATATGACAGATCACCTAATACCGGTCTTTTGTTCAGTATAGGCTATACCTATGTGTAGTATGTTGTGTGTGTTATGACACACGCGATTGCTGAGTTTGTCTGATCTGACTGAGTTTTCTTTTATTTTGTTCTTAAACTCACAGCGGGGATGGTTTATTCACACACCAATATCGACAGACCATGTTTTCCTGCATTGTTATTTCTTTTTCTGATTTTACCTCGTAAATCTATTTTCTTGATAATCTCTTAATTTATCTCTTTTTCCCTTTCATGATAAGCTCGAAAGGTCATGACGGGTGTTATTCACAGATAACTCTGTATATTGCTTTTCATATTCGCATATGCACCTGCACGCAACTGCACAAGGACCTACACTTGTTTTCTTATCTGTATTTCCCTTCTGGGGTTTCAATAATTCATCATGGCGATGAATAACTATCCTTTTATTTTTTACAACGCTATAAATGAATATCCTTTTGAGAGAAAATATTATACTCCTACTGAATTCAGTGAAACATTTCAAGATGATATAGAAGATGTTAAATTATTGCATATCAATGCTAGAACCTTAAACAGGAATTTTGATGATCTTCAAAATCTTCTCGATTCATTAAAACATTTTAGATTCACTGCAATTGGAATAAGTGAAACTTGGTTACACCAATCTTCCCCACCATTGTTTAATTTACCTAACTATAATTTGGTCAGAGCTGATCGTATAGGTAAGAGAGGCGGTGGCGTCGCATTTTATGTAGCCAATCATTTAAATTTCAAAATTCGAAATGATGTTAAATTTGATCAAACAGAAGTTCTCTTTATTGCAATTGACAATCTTCAATGCAAAAACTTAATTTTAGGTGTAATATATAGAGCTCCTGATACTCACTTTGATCTATTTTATGATAATTTCGAGCAATGCGTTAGCAAATTAGCAGACGAAAATAAGCAGATATATTTTCTCGGTGATTTTAATGTTAACTTTCTTCCATTGCATCAGAACAATCTCTCTAATAGGTTTCTGCAACTGATGAATTCATATGGATTTTATTCTTTCTTTAACAGGCCAACTAGAATTAACATACACTCCTCAACCTTAATTGATAACATATTTTTAATATACACGACAAAAAGATAACTGGAGGATTGCTGTATTCCGAAGTATCTGATCACTTGCCTATATTTACTGTGTGTGGAAAATCATCGACTCGTTTTAAACAACCACTGCTGCTTTATCGAATCGCGTATTGCAGGCGAAACTGCCAGAGGCGTTCCACTTGTTAATTGTCAAACAGTATAGGCCTATAGAAATTTATAGCTTTCCTTTTCTGTCCAGTATATACAGTATGGTCAGTTCCCCCATGTCTGCGCGGTCTCCCAAGTCTGCGCACCCGCGTATCTGCGCAATTCTAGTAAAAGAAGATACGCAATGAGCACGAACTTTACACATGCAATACAGACAGGTATTCATAAAAAAATCTGACTCAAAATGGTGGAAAAATAATGAATTCAGGGCATTAAATGCGACAGCCTCAAAATGCAGCCTTTGTCATCAAAATCCCCGAATCGTGTGCAAAGTGAATGAGTGCGCAGACATGGGGTACCATTTTTTTTTTCAATCTGAAAATGACACCCCGAGGTTTTTTCCAAGAAAATCATATATTTCTTTCAAATTTTTATGAGATATTTCGCAAACTAACTCATTATGATGTAAGAAACATTATCAACTGAAAGATTTTGTGAAATAAAAAGAAATTCACTTTAAATCTTAACTCAAATCGTTAGGTGCGCAGACTTGGGGCCCACCATCATATACATGTGGCTCGCACTTTGCACTTGCATAATGTTTTCGTAGTGAGATACGGGCCCTGTTTATGATTGCTAAATGTCCGGTTTCAGGTCTGCTAATCAAAACTTCGCGCTCACTTTAATTGGTAAGTAGAGGCATGAAAAAAATGCTTAGATTAGAACATTCTGTTGTGGGGTTTAACCCTAATTAGACTGGGGGGGGGCTGATTCACCCCTCGACATTTTTCGTGATAAATCCGCCGCGCAAAATTGTTTGAGCGCGTCGCTCGCTGACTTATTAACTTTCAACTTCGAGGCCAAAAAAATGTGACCCCGGGTACACGTTTCCGAAATTACGCACTATTTTTGTATTAAGTGCATGCAAAATTGCTCAAAAACGTGAATTTGTGTATAAATCCAAGTAAGTAGTATTTTTAGTAAAAAAAAACACGCGATCGACGGTCGAGATCAAAAGGGGATGGGGCTGAATCGCCCCCACTGTCTTCTAAGGTGTTGAAATAGCCCAGTCTTTTGAATGTTAAATTCCCTAAATAATTTATGAACATTTCAGGTGGCGATTCGCACTCGCATTATTTATCGAGTCCTTATGAAAATAATGCCTAATCTTTGTGTAAAAATGAATCTAAACTGTACTTAAATTTCAGTCTTAAGGACTACCCCCCCCCCAATTAGACATTGCCGAATTCTTTGCCGCAAATCATTGTCGTGCTCTTCCTTCATAAACTGTTTTCATGAAAGCACAAGTAAAAACAAAAGAAAAGAAAACATGGACTCTATGATAAGGTAAACGAACATTGAGGAATAATACTGTATTACATTTAACGTTATACAGAACGTATGCCTGAAATGATATGTCAGAATCTTTAAAGGTCAAGTCCACCTCAGAAAAAATATTGATTTGAATCAATAGAGAAAAATTAGACAAGCACAATGCTGAAAATTTCATCAAAATCGGATGTAAAATAAGAAAGTTATGACATTTCAAAGTTTCGCTTATTTTTAACAAAATAGTTATATGAACGAGCCAGTTACATCCAAATGAGAGTCGATGACGTCACTCACTCACTATTTCTTTTGTTTTTTATTGTTTGAATTATACAATATTTCAATTTTTACGAATTTCATGATTAGGACCTCCTTGCCTGAAGCAGAAAATGTTGAAATGATGGAATTCCACGTGTTCAGGGAGGAATGAAACTCCATTTCACATGAAAATGATGAGAAAATCAAATTATAAAATACAAAAGAAATAGTGAGTAAGTGATGTCAACAGTTCCCTCATTTGCATACCGACCGAGATGTGCATAAAACTGTTTTGTGAAATGAAGCGAAACTGTAAATGTCATAACTTTCTTATTTTACATTCGATTTTGATGAAATTTTCAGTGTTATGCTTGTTGATTTTTTCTCTTTTTATTCAAATCAAGTTTTTGTTGGGGTGGACTTGTCCTTTAAATGATTAGTCGATCCCAACAAAATTGCAAAAAACAAGCATGAAATTAATGTTCGTCAAAGTCTGATGTGAAGTGAGAAAGTAATGATAATTTAAAGATTCGCTTAATTTCACAAAACTCTTTATAGTCATGCCGGTCGGTATGCAAATGACGGAGCCGATGACGTCACTCAGTCAAAAGAGTCATTTTTTTAAAACAAGCAAAAATGCAAAATGTCAATATTTACTTATTTTACATGAGACTTGATATAATTGTCAGTGTAATGTTTTTTTTTTTCTTTCTTACATCACTAATAGATCGAGTATGCTTATAGTATGAAGTTCAATGTGCATGGTAGGCGCGGAAAATATTTCCGATGGTGTACGTCTGAAATTTAATAGCATTTAATATCGTACCCAATTTATTTTGTCATGCATGGCTGATCACGGTTTGCAACTAGATGAAAAACAAAGGCAATACCTTTCTCTTTCATCACGTTCATATTATTTATAATTCATTAGCCACTAGTGAATTAAAGCCTTTTTTATTGATTGCCCGAATGGACACTCTTGTCATGCGTGCAATGCAACTACGAGTTGCAGAAAAATTAAAGGGGAAGTTCACCCTGAACATGCTGAAGAAGAGTTTGTTGTAAAAATTAACAGAAAAAAAACTTAAGTGAGGGTTGGGGGAAAATCCATTATAGATAAAGACATTTATTAGAATTTTAAGGGTTTTTTTTATTTGTGACGTCATAAACGAGCACCTGTCGCATTAAGTTATGAATGTAACATGCATTAATTCCAATTTTATAATGACTCGTGATTACTTATTTCTATTTTCTATCTAGAAACGGATATGAAATGATTTGTCTATGATATTTTGAAGGTGCAGTAAAAGCTTTTTGATTTTTAGAGAAAACGACATTTCATTGATTTTTTTTTACCACACCATGCATGCGATATGGCGGAAAACTGCTGGCATATGACGTCACAAATCAAATAAATAAAACTTTACTAACTTTCTTATTCTTTGGTAGATTTTTCTAAAATCTTCGGTAATATTTTTTGCTGCTATATTCACAATAAATTGTTGTCAGGGTTAACTTCCCCTTTAAAAGTATGAACCACGCGTTATCTCTGACGATTTAATTGATTGGTTTATGCTCGTTTAATATCATCCGTCCTTCTCACCGCTGGTCGCCTGCTACTGCCCCGGTAAAGGTAATTACGGAGGGAACAATGTACATATAAACAATGCGAATGCTCATCCCTGTATTGGTTACTTAACTGTTAGGCTCTATAATAGTTATACCTGCAACAATTTTAATGTATATGTTATAGAAAACACTACTTTATTATTTTTTTTTGTAAATAGAGACGCTTTTTTCAAATATTTCCTTGTTAGATCATGTAGATGTAATTTCTAAAAATACAGATGTTTATTTAACTTTATTTGTAAATTTGTTGAAAAGAGTTGTAGGAATAAAAAAATTAGTGAGTGCATATTGCTTTAAAGGTATTGTTTAACTTTGTGAGCAGCTGATTTAAAAAATTCTCAAAACAAGATAAAACATGTGTACAAATGCATGTATTAGAACTAATAAACCCTGAAAACAACCTTTATTATTGAGAATGAAAAGCTAAAACTACAAGGCCAACCCCGATTTTGTAAAAAGGCGTCTTATAGACACCTAAATAGTACACATATTAAGTGTATGGGATGAATTTAAGATGGTGTTTCCGGTCACTTTATATTTCAATTTTTGAAGCACTAAATAATTATTTTCGAACGCAATTTTTTCTGGGCTTCATTTTTGTAACATATCACAGACACAGGTGACAAGTGTGACCTAGCTCAGATTTTTTAAAAGTCAAACCAACGTTAACCAATCACTTTAAACAAATCGTATTCATAGTTTATAATCTACCGATGGGCCTATTCATTTTAGAATAATTTTGGTCGAAAATGTGTTTTATTCTAGGCAACATACATATCATTTTTTTCTCAAAAACAAGTTCACGCATAGTTAGCAAGAATGCATATAAAATGTCTACATTAGCATTTCCAATTTTGTAGGATAAATCGACGCCAGTGGCGGACCCTTGTGGATATAAGTGGATGGAACGAGCTAAGGTCTAAGCCTAAGGATAAATGAGCAACGCGTTGAGAAGACCTGAATACCTTGGTCTCAGGCATACGTGCCGTGGCCGAGGATCGAACCCCGGACTTTCACGTGACTGTCTGTTCGGGCGCCTTAGACCGCTCGGCCGCTGCACTTCCATATCGACGTCTTTCAAACCGGTCGATTGTTTACGTACTATTCTACACCCAGGATGACGAAAGGAGGAATACTCGCCTAAGAAACATTGCGTATCTTCTACTGATACCTGCTACCTATCATTGTCTATGAATGCAGACTGATATGGTTGTTGTTAGTAAAATTATTATTATTATCATTTAATCGAAAATTACAAAGAACAATTATATAAGGGAGAAGAAAAATAAGATACCAATAATGGCACCCTGTATTTTCAAAGGTGCATCTGTAAAAAATAACTTTTTATTGCCACTTGAGACATCTATGATTAAATGCATGGTGGGTTTTTATGATACCAGCCGATTGAATGATCCTTGCCTGGGCAGTGTTCCAAGCATTTCTCATTAGCGGGTACCCACTTTCGATTTCAGATCAACAACTTGTAGTCCCACCAGCCAAAAAACATTGCTTTTTAAAATGCTGCAAACTCGTTCTGTTCCTTTTTTCTGTTCCCATTTGAATATTCGATACTGGTAAAACTTTCAGTTCAGCTTAGTTCATGTTAAAGTCGGTGGTGGTTTCCATGACTCGTCATCTTTTCGAAGTTTACATTACGAGTCAAAAAGGTAATCCTGTTATCTGCAAATAACTCTCTGGTGGTTTTATATTTGTCGTCGGTTTTCTCGTGTCGTCGTATTCATTTTTTACCTTCGCATCGACACTTGCGGTCCTTGAGACCCTCTCTTCAAAGAAAAGTTTTGCAGGCGAACGCCCTCTCCTCGCTTTACTATCGCCGAACAATAGATGAGACCGGATTATCTGGAAAAAGAACCAATAGGGTAGGGCCCAGCCCAAAACACAATAGGCCACGTCAAACAAACCACGCTTCACTACTCATAAATAGGTGTCAGTGAGAGGGGTTTTCTACGACGATTCAGTATTAGACTATAGACTATAATATGTTTCCCTCAGCTGAATAGTTGCGTTCGTCTGTGGTATAAACAACGTGAATATATCACCGGGAAAGAGATATATAACTCGTCTCTTCTGTTGGAAAATACGAGTGTTTTTCATCTTTTACAACTATTGGAACACTACTAAACTTTAAGTTGTTGATATCTTCAGCAGAAAGAACTGCAACTTTTCCCCATGAAGCAGATACCAGGGCCATCATGTACCATGGTAAAGAGGTACTACACCATCAGAGTGAGTCGGACGGTGGCTCACGTCTTCTGCCTCTGCTTTGCCATTACATTCTGCATGCTCATCATTGCGCTACCGACGTTGGAAAGATCGCGCCATTCGTCGACATTCATTGACGTCGGCTTGCGGGCGGGATCGAGCGAGCACGACGAGGGGGTGATGGACGAGGCCGACGAGCCGATGGTCCTGGTGGAGTACGACCCTGCCGAAGCGGCCAGAAAGAAGGAGGAGATGAGGAGACGGGATGAAGAGAGGAAACGAGAAAAGAAGATTAGGGAGAGAGAAGCAAAGGAGGCAATTGATAGACGGGACACCGAGAGAAGGCAAGAAGAACGCTACAGGGAGATGGAAAGGAATAGGGATGCAGAAAGGGAAAGGTACAGAGAGAGGGTAGAACCTCGGTTACCCCCAAGGGCTCCTGTAGTAGAGGCTATACCTGATGAACGCAGAGAACCGGTTCGGAGGACTGAAGATAGACGAGCAGAATCGTCACCGGCTAGAGTCAAGCTACCGAATGGTATGAAGGGATGTACCAGGCCATCTCCTTATGGACGAGGTTATAACGTCGATCTCGACACCACAGGGCAACTAAACCCAACCTGTAGGATGGATCAAAAAGAGGTAACCTGACACATCTTCTAATGTCCCCTGAAAGGTCTTTAAAGACTTTTCTACTTTAGGTCCCCCACATTGAAATGATACACTCTCCAAATTGTTGGACAAGGGATTTGGGTATTTTGATCCTTAAGCAAGTTGTCCAGGCACCACTATCCACTACGTTGAGTGTTCTTTGACATGTTTGGTCATACAACTAGAATTGTGATAAAGTTCACATCAATTATAAAAAGAAAAAAAAGTACATGTAATTTTCTGTAATAGACATACAGTTCCTCTGCCCTTCGTTTGATACCACTAGCAAGCTTTTACCACGTGAGTACACCTCGCCAATCCCCAATTTAAAGGACAAGTCCACCCCAACAAAAAGTAGATTTCAATATTAAAAACGAGAAAAATGCAACGCTGAAAATTTCATGACATTGTAAAGTTTTGCTAAATTTCACAAAACAGTTTTATGCACATCCTGGTCGGGATGCAAATGAGACTGATGACGCCCCTACTCACTATATTTTGCATTTTATTATATGAAATATGAAAAATTATAATTTTCTTATTGTCGTGTGGAACAAACTTTTATTCCTCCCTGAACATGTGGAATGGCATTACATGTATTCTAACAGTTTACGGTTTAGTCAAGTTGGTCCTTATTGTCAAATTGAAATATTTCTCATTCAAATAATAATATAAAAAAATATATAGTGAGGGACATCCTCGACCCACTCACTTGCATACCACTGAGTTGTGCATATAACTGTTTTTTGAAAAATAAGTGAAACATTAACATGTCATAACTTTCTTATTTTACATCCCATTTTGATGAAATTTTCAGTGTTATTGTCGTTTGATTTGTCTCTATTGATTCAAATCAACAATTTTCTGGGGTGGATTGACCTTTAAGGAAAGAAAATATACCATGCACGCATGATTATTACATATGGCTGGAACAAAGTATTTTCTCTCAAATAATTTGATACCATATTCATATGGTATGTCTTCACTCGTGGATTACCAGGAGGTATTCTTTGCAGTGATGTAAATTTTGAATAGCGCGTCAGTAAAGCATGACTGCAATGAATGAATCCAGATAATTCTACAAGGGTGGCATTGAAATCCATTTCAAAACAACCTTTTAAGTAATTTACATTATGATTTTAATAAACACATTTTAGTATCGATTCTCAGGTTAATTTCATTCGAAATGGCTTAGCAACTAAATAGCAAGTATATTTACCAACTCATGAAGGATTTCTGACATCATTGGCATCCAGATTCCTTCATTGCAGTCATGCCTTACTTTGGCGCAAATCAAAATATATATCACTGCAGAGAATAGATACTGGTCATCCAAGCGTGAAGAAATACAACATAAATCACGTAAATATCGTATCAAATTATTTGAGAGGATCTCTTTCCAGTCATATAAGTAATAATTATGCGTTCTTAAGTTGGGGATTTGTGAGGTTTCAAGTTTTTTTTTTACTCACACGGTATAAATGTATGAAAAAAAATAAAGTCGTTTGAACTGAACAGGGTTCAGAAAAATTATCAGAGAAAATCAGAGAAATTATCTGAAAAAATAAGTCACTAAGTCACAGGGGCCCCGTACATTTTATTCTATTCATTTTACTATTTTAAACTTATTTAAAATATACGTGCATACCAAACAACGCTATTCACTTATATTTTATATATCACTGGTTTTGGTGAAAGGCACTTCAAATTGGCCCTGCACGTATTTGATCGTCCATTCCTTGAGTTTACCATGCAAATGTTTGCTAAAAAAAACTTGATGGGCGAGAATGAATTTCGCAGTGCTTTTGTCGCTTTCTTCCAATTCACGTTACACCAAATACATGTACATGTATGGTTATTTTTGCCGACGATAACCCCGATGCACGTCAATTGCTGCAATTCATCGTGATGGTTGACTTGCAATATGTATCATCATGCTCAACTGGTTTTATTGTGTTCCCGTATACAAGTAAATAGGGCTTCATTTTGACTAACAATCAATCTGCGTACATGTACATGCAAACATATGTTGGCAAAGAAAAGTATATGGGGGGGGGGGGGGTAGGCCTACTTTGATTTGTGGAACTCCCGGTGGAACTACGACTGCTGATGTGGGTATCCTATGCCACATGTACGCCTATTTCATGACATCTGGGGGGAGTATTTCAGAGGAGAACACTGGAAATCATTTATCACAATAAGACTTCTGAGACACCGCCTTTTCACACGGTAAAAATCGTAATTTGAATGATGATTCCATTGAAAAATAAGGCTAATGACGATTTTTTTTTTTAGCACATGAGAAACTAAACTAGAATCACGAATGCTAATCACAATTACGAATTCAAAATCTACTCCGGAGGGGAATTAAGTTAAGTTTCACTCAAATTACTCTACGAATTTTCCGTGTGAAAGGTCCGATGATTTTAAAGACGAATTGCAATCATTACCAGGGAACACTTCCCAGATCATTACAATGATGATTCAAGATTCACGTGTGAAAAAGACCCTTGGTTGGATCAGGAGCTGTGTGGGAAGTGCAGTGTGAAATGAGCTAAATGGCAATACTTTATACTGTCCCTTTTCTCCTAACCATACTTTTGGGTCATTTTACACGAGGAGGGGAGGGGGCTTACCGCCCCAGTAAAAGTACTTTCAGACGGAGAAGTATATCATGAAGAGATACATGGACGGATCTAGCTTTTTCCAATAGGGGGGGGGGGCATTCTTCCCCGATCCCATGCTTGACGAGCAAAAAATTGTGTTTTGTTAGAGGGGCATGGGTTATTTTTAAGTACATTTTAGGTTTATTTTTACAAAAAAAGCTGTAAGGTATCTTATGAAGCCTGAATACAAATGCGAGCGCGAAGCGCGATAGAGCATTTTACATAGTGATGTTAAAGATTTTATATTTTCCAATTCTTCTCGAACCCTATTTTATTCACGTTTCTTCCATCTCTCCTCTTTCTTAAAAAGAATAATCACACTCTTCAACATTTCTCAAAAATAACGGAATCATTTCCTTGAATCCAACCTCAGTCTCTCATTGAAAAAATGTTTGTCAATATGAAACATTCGCTGATTAATTGAACCGACTTCTTTCTAAGTAGTGAATATATTAAAATTTCAGGAATAATAAGGAGAGAAACAGACTTGCAGGTTTAAGTACTCTCTATCTATATCCTAGTTATCCCATACAAAGAAAGCTTCGTAGTCCCAAAAGCTAATGGTGTGTGTCAACGTTAGTGCGGTAACCATGCAAAATTGAGCTCTTTCTCGATTTATTTGCAAGAATGGTTCCATGTGAACCATTGCACAAACTCTATTGTTGACATGTTCATATAGGCGGTATGCCGTACATTTAACTGTTATGGGACTTTGGGCGTGAGTGTAAGCTTTAGAAGTATGACGTCACAAAACTTAAGTACTAGTAGTTTTTTGTTTGTTTTTTTTCACGGCAAGTTTCCTGATTTTTTCTCTTATGTGAATGAAGGCGAAGAATGATTTTTAAAGACCCGTGTTACGCGTATTGAAAGCAAGAAGACGAACTACGTGTACATATATTGTTATTTTTTATATTTTAAAACCTCAATTCCGATGCAAGACAATCCAAGATGTGATTTGCTCATTGATATCCATTTAGAAAACAGCAAACAGAGACCAAGTATGATTATAGTTGAATTATTTTTTGCTCATTGCAATCATTAAAGGGATGGTCCGGCCTGAAAGTATTTATATCGTAATAAATTGAGTAGAAGTCACTGAGCAAAATGCCGAAAATTTCATCAAAATCGGATAACAAATAACAAAGTTATTGAACGTTAAAGTTTAGCAATATTTTGTGAAAACAGTCGTCATGAATATTCATTAGGTGGGCTGATGATGTCACATCCCCACTTTTTCTTTTGTATTTTATTATATGAAATTAGTTTTATTCAATTTTTTTCCTCCAAGAATTAGACAAAATTGGATTGACAACTGATTTAGTGCATTGGATATTTATTGCTGCAACTTATTTAATTATAAAGGAGACATATTATTCACACAAGTATGAAATAATGAAAACATTGTGATTTTATGTAATAACATAAGAAAACGGAAGGTGGAGATGTGACATCATCAGCCCACCTAATGAATATTCAAGACGACTGTTTTCACAAAATACGGCTAAACTTTAATCTTCAATAACTTTATTATTTGTATCCGATTTTGATGAAATTTTCGGCATTTTGCTCAGTGAATTATACTCTATGTATTAAGATAAATAGACAAGATAGATAAATATTTTCAGCCCGGACCACCCCTTTGCACATTGCTTTTCCAAGCTGAACGATACGGCGCGCTGTCTCGCTCTTATCGTTTTCATGGTAAAGCATCGAGTATGATCGTTTTGAGCGCTGACGTATCGCTTTTATTATTGATATTAATTAAATAGCGTTCCGTTAGTTTTCCAAGAAACGCAGATCAAATTCCTTTTAGAAATCATATTCAGTGCCTTTTCTCTTACTAGGGCTCTTTTATTGACATACTCATTATGAAAACTATTCATACAACATCGGACATAAAGTGTATTACGTCTATAGATCGGCGTGGTCAGATGATTATGTTGTTTGCAGCAGACATGCATTTACACGAAAATGGATACATTTAAAGAAAGATATCATTGAAATCATTTCTTCTAAGTGGTATTATCACTTTCTCAATAATCCAGTGCTGCATGCACCTTGATCATCATTTTTGATGAACATGAAGGAAAGTTTCTTGTAAAACTATTTACGGGTACCTTGTCCAGTACCAGCTGGCTTGAAAGATTCAGCATTGATGCTGCAGATGTGAGGTATCGTACAGGTTGATTGCAAATGACAGGCCAACACTTTTTCTCTTTCATATTTAGGGAAGAGGCTATAGTTCCAAATTGGTTGCGAAGGACACCATTGACAAACAAACCTCCCCTCCATCAAGTTGAAAGCCATGTTGGGAAGTTTTACCATCTGTTCTAAACATGCTTTAAGCATCTGTAATAGCTCTATGCTTTAAGCGGTTCCACGTGGAAGGTGTTGTACAAAGTATAGTAGGCATGGTAGGGCCCTTGGTTGTGACATTGCGAAGTGGACGGATTCGATGGTAGCCAGTAGATTTGGAATGATGTCGGGGAGGGTAGGGGGTTTGCCCGGTATAGGCCTGTTATGGAAAGAAAGAAAAAATGGAACTTACAAGGAATTTTTTTGATAATTTCCTCTTCTCTTGTCACATCAAAACGTAGGGCCAAAGACTATGTATTAAATTCATTTTATTTTTCCACAAATTCTTAATTCGTGCAACAATTATAGCATGATGAAAATCAGGCTAATTGAATAACATGGATTGGAATTCAGCCAAATTATTGTGCTAATGATTCACAGATTACGGCGCAGGTAATTTTTACGAATTAATTTCGATGCAAACATATCCTGTACATTTATTTCAGAAAATTGTGCTCAAATCGCACGTTGCGTCTTAGCTAAAATGGCAAAAAATGGCCGATAAATAAGAGTCGGTTAGATTTTGACCCTTCGCTCCTACTCCGGTCTCGTACGCAACCCCCCCCCCCAAAAAAAAAAAGTCTGCCCTAATAGGGTATTGGTTCAACCAGAAAGTTAATGAAGTGGCCCGTATCACAATGACGTCCCCAATCTTATTTTTTTTAATCTTTATATTTGAAATATCTAATGTTCGGAATGCCTGGCTAAGGGTCACCTTATAAATGTTCTCAACTTTATCATGTTTATACATGTTCGTAATAGATTTACAAGAACATAGACTATATGCAAATATAATTGTTTGTTTTCTTTAACGAACAAATGTCGTCCTGACTCCCGACTAATACCACCTTTTCATCTCGTCAAAGTAGTTTGTTTTTCGGTTTGAAGTCTTCGGCATATTTATTAGTGGTCATTGTTAGTGTGATGAAATCTCTTAAGTGTTCTCATCTGCCTTGAAATGGGTGTGTATGTTTACCCCTCCCCCAAACCTTCTTTTCTTTACCCCCTATCTCAAGATTGCTTGATCCCTCTCAAGTTTGACGTGGTTTTGTGTTGTGTTAACCAATGACATGCTAAATACTGGTCTTGACGCTTTGAAGACACTATATACTTAGCTTCCATCATGGAGGTAGAATGCTTATAGCATGCCCCTTCAAACACAAAGGTCCGCCAGGGGCTACTTATTTACGCTTTTACGGTTTTACCCGTGTCTGGAATGTCCATTTTATTGTTCTTTTGATCTTTTGCGCTAAGCTACCCTCTTTTTGGATCAAAATGTGAGAGCACATACAAAACGTAGAAAAAAGTACCAGTACTAAAGAATGCAAATACAAAACGTAGAAAAAAGTACCAGTACAAAATAATGCATTACATAACTTTGGTATTATTCTCCAAACCCTTGGCCAAACTAATAAAATTTCTCATTTGCATAAGAGTGCTTGCATTTTCTTCATCATTTTTTTCTTCAATATTCATGGTAATTGCTCTACCAGGGGTATACTTAAATAATATGAATTCGGCCAGTTCCGTTTTACCCTCTTTACTTCTCTTTTTCTCTTTATATTTTGTGATTTTGCAGTACATGTATTAAATAAATTCATATTTTATTAGGTTAAAATAAAAACAATTAAGTAAGACAGTTTTGCCTCTTAATAAATAACACTTCTGTCATATGCTATACACATTCATTGCATTGATATTTGCTCTATCTCGCGGAAAATGTTGTTGATTTTTGGTACCAATTTTTAAACGGTGAATAACTTAGGCAAGTTTCCATAAGTCTGCGCAGTCCTTGTCTGCGCACACGCGTATCTGCGCGATGCTAGTAAAATAAGATATGCAACGGCCTCAAAATGCAGCCTTTCTCATCAAAATCTTTGAATCGGGTGCAAAGTGAATTGGTGCGCAGACATGGGGTACCATTATTTTTTTTCAATCTGAAAATAAGTGCCCGAGGTTTTTTTCCAATAAAAATCCTATATTTATTTCAATTTTTTTACAAGATATTTAGTACATTTGCTCATGATAATATAAGGATCATTATTATCTGCAAGATTTTGTGAAGTAAGAAATTCTTAACTCAAATTGTTAGGTGCGCTGACTTGGGGACCAAAGACGGCGGAAGCGGGAGACAGGGGGGGGGGGCTGTACCCCCTAAATTTGAGGTGGGGGACGATCCCCCCTTAAAGTCAGGTGGACCCCCTAAATTTGTTGTGGTCCCCCCTAAAATTTAGGTTGATGACTTTTTTTTTTGCTTGTCGAAAAAATTTTGGTGGTCCCTCCTAAAATTTTGATTGATAACCTTTTTTTTTTCTTGTCAAATTTTTGACCTGTGTTCATCCCAAAATTTCAGGTGGATCCCCTTAAATACTTTGCCTTCCACCGCCAATTTTGGGGACCACCATCATAAAAGATTATATCAGAATTAAACATGCCAAATGAAAACAGTAATGTTTGACTCGTTTCCGGATATGGGGTTACCCCCTAAATTTCTTTATTGACTATCTTGAAAACTTGTGCTGGTATTGAAATTTTAGTCATTTGGGTTAATTCTAATATAATTTCCTCTCAGATATTAAAAGTGTGGACTTCAAGAGACCAAACAAACGAAAATTATGTAAATAAAATGAATGTTATGTATATGAAGAGTTTGGTTGCGAAAGGAGTTAGGTCCACTTTGGACCATTCCGAGAAAAAAAAACATGTTTTTTATTCTCACTTATTGCAATATTCTTATGAGAAACTAAATTGTCTTGATGTACTACCCTATCATGTGAACATAAAATTAGGTATAAAAGAAATCTACCTGTCTTCAATTTTTTGTATATATATATATATATGTGTGTGTGTTTTCATTATTGTGGACCTTATACCCCTTTTGCAAGTACACTGAAATTAATCCAATCTCTTTTGATAAATAAAGTGATTTTTTTTTCTTTGCCACTTTTTATCACGTTTTCATTTGAATTTTAAATTTTCTTCGGTATCATCAGAGTGACTAAAATTTAGAGGTTTAGAGACAGAAAACGAAAAAAAGTTATGAAAAATGGACCTAACCTCTTTTGACAAATGAGATCTTCAGAAGAGGTTTGTTGCAAAATGGGTTAGGGTCCAGTCCAAGAAAATCATTTTTTAATTCTCCCATATTGCAATATTCTCATGCGAAACTGAAGTTTCATGATACCCTTCAATGAGAACATAAAATTGGGTATAAAAGAAATCTACCTGTCTTCATATTTTTTATGATATTCTTTTCCAAAAAAAATCTGTGTTGCAACATTTGAAAAAAAAGGGTTATTTTTCTTTGCCATTTTAGTTCACCTTTTAATAGGACTTTCAACTTTTCTTTGGTATCATCTTATAGATCTACTAAAAATCTATACATTTAGACATAACAATCAAATTTGTTGAAATATTGACCTAACCCCTTTTGCAAGTGAGCTCTTCAAATATTGACTATGGTATTGCTGCGACGGTACGTGCATAATTACATTCAAATCAAGGTAATTTGATTGCATGATTTGAAGAAAAATGTGTAATGAAGAAATGAAAAAAACTAGAACATAACATCGCAGTTTAATAACTCGAAGAACGGAGTCGAAAATTTAGGTGATCCTATAATGAACATACCGAAACAATCGAGAGAAAAGTTTGACCGTTTAAAAAAATCCGAGTTTGTGAGAAATTTTGGCGTAATAATCTAATAGATTATATTCCACCTTTAATTATTTTGTTTATCCTTCTCTTCAATCATGTCTATGGTCGTATAACTTTTTTTTTGGAGGGGGAGGGTGAGGGTCCATGGCCTCCGGCCACCATCTATATGGCAGTGATGTCTTTGGAGAACGAATTCGATATAACCAGACCCCCGATGGGAGATATGTCACCTTTATATCTAAGAAAATAGATATTTTATAATTGTTTTGACACAAATGTCAAGGATTTAAGACCGTGTTTTGATACTGCCTGGATCGTGACCCGATAAATATCTTTTTAGAGCCTCGTTAGATTTGACAAAGGCCGGTGACCCCCGGGGCTTGTAAGGGGGAGGGGGGTACCTCCACGATATCTTAAATTTGTATGTATAGGGGCCATCTTTTGAAGGTTTCAAGTTTCAAAATTTATTGATCAAAATCTACACATATTGGATCATTCTCAATTTTACAAACACTTATATGGACAGGGAGACACAAGTCACAAATCAAATATATACATAAATATAGTGCGTATAAAAAAAACGGGACAGATTTGAAAAGTCTATAAAATTTTTGTTTCAAATAATGTCTATATTTTGGTGTTAATAGATGCTCTAAGGTCTTATCTTTGAAATGCAATTTAAAAAAAAATTTTATTCATGCGTGAGCGAACACGGGACATTTTGGTTGGGGGTTCAAAAAGAGGCTTGCGCCAGAATTGCAGAATATGTGTAATACAATGATCAGACTTCTTGCTAATGAGGAGACTTCCTCTTGACCTTTTGATTATCTGTGCCACAATTTTCGAATTATGCTCTCAAATTTCATTTAAAAAGTTATTTATTTAATTGAATTATTTCGTTTTTTCATTTAATCTTCTCTTACCTTTTTAATTTTCCTTCATAAGTAACTGAGAAAAGAAGATTTTTTTTGTCAACCCAAGCAAGAAGTTTTGAATGATTAATTGGGAAAACTTGTGATTATTAAAATCGTTTTATTATGTGAAACAAACAATGTAATGTACATGTACCTTTAAAAGACATGGATATATTTTTCAATGGGTCATTAATTCCTTGACCAAGTTTAATTGCTTGACAGGAAACACAGGAAGGGATTCATGTCTTTCAATGACAATGGTGTATTGAGTCAATTTTGAAGGAGCTAGATATGGCAGATCCGGGGTAAAAAGTTGTGAGCGAGCGAAGTGAGCACGCAAATATTCCCACTTTTTTTATTACAATATCAAATTTTGTGATAGATTTTGACATAATATTCATAAAATAATATCATATTTTACTTTCTATCTTTCCTTTTATTTCCTGTCCACTTTTTTTAGGTCATGATTTTTTTTAATTGGGGGGGGGGGGGGGGGGGAGCAACCCGAGCGCCCACCCATCTGTATGGCTTTGTTCAAAAGGCACCATAATCTTTGTAGCACATAATGAAAGGATTTCAATAAAAAAATCCATGCTCTCCCATAATTCGGTTGAAAAAAAATAATTTTAGCTTGAAGAAGGAATATTCAAACCTAACAGAGAGCATATTAAAAGGAAATAACAGAATAATTCAAGCAAATAAATAGATCTGAAAATGCATTTTGACCGCATGATTTGAAAATTATGGCAAAGATAATGAAAAGGTTAAGAGGAAGTCTGCTAATAAGCCAGAAGTCCGATCATCATATTGCTCATATTCTGCAATTCTGGCGCAAGCCTCTTTTTGAACCCCCAACAAAAACGTCCCGTGTTCGCTCAAGCATGAACGAAACTATTTTTTTTAATAGCATTTGAAAGACCAGACCTTAGAGCAACTATTAACACCAAAATATAGAAATAATAATTTGAAACTAAAATTTTATAGACTTTTCAAATCTGTCCCGTTTTTTTTTGATACGCACTGTATAGTTACGGAATACAGAAAAATTATGGTGAACGATTTTTCATGTTGAGCCCTAGAACAGTCGATACATATTCAAATCAATTATGTACCTCTTATAGGTAAAATTATATCTTTTTCTCTTTTTTTTGCTTCTTTTGAAAGAATTTTAGGCTCAACTCACATTAAATATGATTAGATAAAACAGCCTATCAAAAGGATGATAATTATCACGGGTGAGAGTCGGCAGTGCAGGACCCCCACCCCATCTCTAAATAAAATGAAGGTTGCAAAGTAAAAATATTTTTCAATTTTAAGACTCGGATATAATCAGAAATATCATAGTTAGATATCATGTATAATACTGGTCGACGCTCTAATGGTATAATGATTCAAAATATTGAGGGAGTTTGCCCAAAGTTTTTTTTTTTTTTTTTGGGGGGGGGGGGGCTTGCGAACTTATTCCTCCGCACCTACTTTTTCATTCTTAACATCCCTTATTCATATCACCATTCTTTAAAATATGTCTTGTATGTTATTCTTTGCTCTGTTTGCTTTTACATTGTACGTGGTTCCATTTTCAACTACCTAATCGGATAGGGTCACTCGGCCACCGTTCGATGTTTGTACACCCCCCCCCCCATCCCACCAATTGTGCCCTGACGTGAACCATTTTCCGTCGGTCTGCAAACGTTAGGGAATGCATGTGTAAATCATAAATGGAATCAAGTAGGACACGTAATTTGAATCGCAGGGGGGACACCTCTGACATCTCCCTGCTGACTGGTTATCTTCCTAGAGTTTTGATTCCCAAATTTCCAAAGCCTTTCAAAAGTAACTGACTATGCCATGTAACTGTTCTACCCCCCCAAAAAAAAATGTGCAGCTGTTTAATCTTTTGAGCATTGAGTTGTAAGGGGGGGGGTCTACAATAGGCTGCTGTGCATAATTTGCATGGAGGGAGATGGGGGGGGGTATGCGGATCGCAACACAAAATACATATCGGCCTACAATACTACTACTTAAATACTTGTCTTTCTTGCTGGTAATGCTGGCTCGGATGAGCAGCTTTTCGAAAAGTTTTTGTTTAGCTGCATCTTTGTTTATTTACCTTGATTGTAATTGATCTAGAGATCATTGCACATATCTCCTCATCATTAATGAATATCATTTTATGCGATTAACGTTACGTCATAGGCTACATGAAGCCATTAACAAAACCATTTGAATGGGTGCCCCCACCCACCCTTTGCGGTTAACTCCTCGTTCAAATTAATCAATAAATAAATTGAGACCAAATTCTTAGCGAAGCTGGTATAATGGGTGACATCATCACCCCAAACAATAGCAGTTAGTCGCTCCAAGGACCTATCACTTCGACCATAGAGCTATTAAACAGCTCTATGCTCCGACCAGGTACATGTACACGTAGGTCCATGCCCTCGTGTCGGCTACAGGGGTGTGATCATACATGTATATAGACTTTGTAATATAGGTCCATGGTCTGATACAGTAGTGTTAAACCAGGGAAGTGTTATAAACTGAGAAAACAAAATAATGTAACACAGCATGAGTTAAATAGATCTGTCTGCATGGTTATCGTACAATGCACTCTGAAAAATCCCCAATATTGGATAAAGAGTAAAGGGAACATGCGTATTTGTTGGGTAAAATGAAACCAAAAGTTGTGTAAATCTTAAAGAAATGTGGCGTTGAAATTTACCCATAAAACAGACATTGACCCTACAACATGCGAAGGAGATCTTACCCAACAAAGTTGTAAGTTCCATAGAGTTTTACCCAATATTTGGTTAACTTTCCTAACACATAGTGTTGCTCGGCACTATGCTCTTCTTGAACTCGACTGATTTTTTACGGTCGTCATATGCCACGTGTTAATGGTGTTGACGATTGAACAGCTTTCGGAGAATAGTTCTCAGGTCAATTTCATTTTCAGGCGGTGTGGCCAATATATTTTGTCGAGGCTTCGCAGCTGGAGAGGTAGTCAGAGATGAAATGGGTTTAAAAAATGTATTTAGGTTTTCATTCATGATTGATGAGAACACATGAGGCGGGTCATTAAACGGTTTTGATTTCTGGCACATCTGTTTGTGAAAACCTGCTCGCAAGATGGCTGTTACTGACCCAAGTTCAAGGGCGGATGGATGGGGCATTTGTTTAGAGGAGTGGGGCATGGACGTCAGAGCGGAGGATTATCTTTTGTGCCGGGGGGGGGGCAATAGATGCCCCCCATGAACAAAGTACAATCCTCTGCGCTGATTCCCATGCAATGGGGTGTCTTTTTATAGGGAAATATTCTAATTTACTAATTCTTATTTTGGACCCTTCTCTCATACAAATGCATGTGCAAGCTGATACTGTCGCCTTGCATTTTGAACAATGGCTAATAGTGAAAAAAGGGGATAGATGTTTCTAGTAGTTCGTGGGTATGGTCGGCGAGAAATAAGTTTTATTATGTATGGTTTAACTTAAACAAAAGTCATGTAGCCTGTTTGAACGCATTTTCAATTTTACAAAAGTGAAGAAGCCGGTGATATTTTTTCAGCCGTCGCCTCTTTGTGAAAATTTGAATGTTAAACTTTAAGATGTCTAGCCCCCTCTCTTGATCATTTTCCTTCATTTTCTTTGAATAATAATAATAATATAGGGTATTTATATTGCGCACATATCCACCTTGTTATCTGCTCAAGGCGCTCCTATATTACCCGGGTAAGCTAGGCGTTCATAGCGCACACAACTTTTTAAGGAATTACTTCCTACCGGTACCCATTTACCTCACCAGGGTTGAGTGCAGCACATTGTGGATCAGTTTCTTGATGAAGGAAATTACGCCATGGCTGGGATTCGAACCCACGACCTATTAATATGACATATTGTCAAAATTGAGCGCTTAATTTACAAATTTAGTAATGTAATTCAATATATGCCATGTACTACATCATATAGTACATGGCCTATATGTCTACATCAATTTAGAACATAGGCCTTAATTCGTGTAGGCCTAACAGACTGTACATTGACGGCTACTTTAGGGTTTACCAAAACTTCACACTCAGAGTATTAGCATTTTAACACTGTCTCATTTAGAGACTATTTACTTATTGGGATACAATATAAAGATGAATGAAAGATCCGATTTAATCAGCCATGCTCACAATTTCAATTGTGATAGACGAAAGTGTGAACAAAGAAATGAAGGCCTATGTGTCGTAGAAAACATGTAACAGACAGAAATTTGATTTTTTTTTGGTGTTTGAAACCATTTGAAATGCAGGTTCAGGGACGTCAGTAGGCATCAATCTAGCACCCACTATTGGGTTACTATGGCCATGGACCTATGGCCCAGTGGGCATGGTGGGGGTATGGTCTGGTATTGGTCTAGACATGGACAGTTGTCCTCGCATACTCCTTGGTCTGGAGCATTTTCGGAGAATGTCCGATCTCTATTCGAATTATGCCGATCAAAAGGCATATCAGTTTCGTTAAAGAAGAGTGCATTGGACTAGGATGAGCAAGGTCTATTACCTTCTTACCTTGGGATAACGGTTGGTTAATCAGAAACATTTTATTTCCTCTGGGACAGGAATGATAGATGAGCCTTGCATATCGAATGGCTATTGGAATATCCATCACTACATAAAATACAGCTGGCATAAGACGAGATGAGATGCATCTCGCTTTGACCTCTTGGACCATATATCAGTTTACTAATGGCTGTTGTCGTCAAAATTCCAAGCAGCAGTTGTCTTGGGAGGAATGGGGGCATCCCTGGCGCGGAGGATGTTAATGTCGGCATGGATGGTTCTCCCATGTTATCGGCAATGAGGATGGGAGCGTTCCCATTCTCCATAAAGATGCGGTTTCGTGAAACGAGCTCAGGTGATGATAAATCAATTTATTAAATCAAAAGATAATTTTATCTTAACCTTTAATGTATACACTATTCAAAATGTTCAACTCCTCTTTATTCTCGATCATAAACGACGCCTGAAAAGGAGTTTTTGTCTCACCTGCACAGCAGAGTGAGACTATAGCCTATAATAGGCGCCGCTTTTCCGACGACATCTTAACTCTGAGAAATTGTATTGGTCTAGTTCATAAAACTAGTGTTACATAGTGTAGTAATCAAATATCACTGACAAGACTTAGGTCACATGATCAAGGTCAAATGTCATTTAGGGTCAATGAACGTAGTATTGTATCCTTAAATATAAATGGTGTTTTTGTGAATAATTATTTCATAGTAGTTTTCAAAGTCAGCCTTGCTGCTATATTGAATCGCTTAATGCAGATGAGACTACCTGAGGCGCTTCACTTTTCCGAATATACTTTATATAACTTCTTTCTTTCTTCCCATTGTATAATATTTCACTGTAAACTTATTAGTTCTTTTGTTTGGATTTAGAGTGATTCGGCATTCTCATTAAATTGAAATACCAAGCACTAACAAGGTAAATGAGAGGTATCATCTCATCTGTTAGTAGCAACTCCATGCTATCATAATTGAATGTGAGCTTACTGTGATTCTGTTTACGGAAGTATAGTTATTTTGGATTGTAGCCTAGAATGTCTTGTCAGGAGAGAGGATCGTGATGAAGGATCACTTCTAAAGTTTCTCACACAGCTCCCAGACATAACAACTAATCTTCGTATCATAAGAAACATGTGAACTATTCGTCCATGTATTATTTATTGTTAAACAAAGTGACATTCAGACGCTAACAAAAATTATATGCTGCACGATGTAAAAGTTGAGATACGTGTAGTTGAATTTTTTCGAATAATGAAAACCAAAAAAAGCGAGCTTTATACGGTTGAACAATTTCTAAGACTTCATCTGGGGAACGGTTAGGCAAATATTTGAAGTTCAACTTGTTTTGAAGCGCTGTTGGTCGGTTTTTCATATAATGAAAAAGAGATGGGTGACTGCTAGAAATTTGTTCTTATTTATAACATCATTTATCACATGGTTTTTCATGTTTGGTGCATGTCTCACATGCAATTTGACTAGGCCTTGGGAATGGCGTCATGTTTCATTCCATGCTAGGCAAGAATCGTTGGATTCGGGCACAAGAACATATAAGAATTACAATTTTAGCCAACTAAAAGGTTCCCCAGTCTAAACAGCGCTTCGGCCATTGACTAGGGGTTTAATTTTTTTAACGTCAGAAGGATGTTTTTTATTATTTTTTTAAGATTGTTCTTTGGGCCTGGTGTTACCATCATAGTAGTGGCCCATGACTGCCACGCGTCTTAAAGTTCATTCAGACCTTTAATTTTAATATCTTGACACTCTCTAATAACCGGATCTCTGTCACGTTACTTCCGAACCGAAAGTACTCGTTTAAAAGCTCTTCAAAATACATTTAAAAATGCACTCCTAAGAAGTGATAACTGTGAGGTGATGTTGAACAGAAAGGATCATCGATTTGACCTGTATGTAAACTTTTGGAATCCCAGAAATGCAGTTTTACTCATCTAAAGTGGTCGATGTGACAAGAATATAAAATGGAAGAAAACCTCCCGACAAGATAAATGTCTTTCGGGGTTATCTGTTTATTTCACTGAAGGTTAATTCCTTTTTTTATCATTGAGAGGATTCTACATTCCACAAATGTTGGCTTATCTGATTTCGAATATAATGGAGTTTCGATTTGAATTTCCACTATTATTGCGACCAGAACAGTGTTTATATAAGTCTTTAAGTAATGACAAATATTTATATCTTTGTTTAATGTGATCTATATTTAGGTTTTATATGATTTTTGTTTCTTTTAATAATATTCCTTATATCTTGCGTTGGTCAATCCGCCTTGTTAATGACACAAATAACCTATATGTCTGTGCATAAACTGGTCGTTCTATAATTGTGAAATATCTCATCAGCAGAAAGGTAACTAATTTTGCCCTTTTCACATAACCATTTAATTTTATTCTTTATTCTTGTATCTTTTTTCCAGGTCATTCGAAACGTCAGGAATACAACGGTCAGGTCTCTGTGTGCGGTAGAGGAACTCAATGACATCTCTCTCTTAAACAGTGAGCAAAGGAGAACTCTAGACGCCCAGGTCCTTGTAGATGATGCTCACAAATTTATATATTGCTTCGTACCGAAAGTAGCATGCTCTAACTGGAAGCGTGTCATAAAATACATGAACAACAAGGTGCCTGACTTGGAGACGCCGATGAAGATGGACCATAAAAAAGACTTGGTCTTTCTACGTGATTTCAGTGAAGAGGAGGTACGGTATCGACTGAAGAATTACTACAAGTTTATGTTTGTCCGGGACCCCACTGAGAGGCTGTTATCGGCATACCGTAATAAGTTTGGTGAGAACATAGGGTCATACAATTCTAAGTACGGCCCGCAGATCATTAAGAAGTACAGGAAACCCGGTGCGCTGATTGAGGGGTCTGATCAGTCTATGATAACTTTCGAGGAGTTCTTGCGGTTCCTGGTAGACAGTGACTACCGTAGGATGGATCCCCACTGGAGACCTATGCACGAGCTTTGCCAGCCATGCGCCATGAAATACGACTTCATAGGATCCTTCGAGCAGTTGTCCGAAGATGCCAACTTGGTCATCAACAAGGTTCGCGGCAGCAGTGACGCGTATTTCCCAGCGAGACAAAGCTGGTACAAACCCACGACAGATGATAAGAAGAAACAACAATTGAACAATGTTCACCCCACCTACATGAAACAGGTCGTAGATAAGTATGCGCGGGACTACATACTGTTTGGCTATCCACCACCAGTTTCCGACGTCACGAGGCCGAAGGGTTTATGATTGTCACCCTCAAGAAATATGAATTTATATTTATTGTGTGTCTATGAATCTTTGAGCTTTTATTTTGGTGAATGCGTCGCTTACGATTGGAAATTGTGATATACTATTTGAATATTGATGTGGTCAGCTACAATTAAACCAAAGATATGATCCACGATCGCAACTCACTCGCACTTGGCCTAATCATCATGACCTCAAAGAATTTATCAACTCTCAAGTTTATGAATAGGCCTAGTCATCACCATACATGTATCATCAGGGAACTCTTAATCAATACACATGTCACCCTGACCAGGGAAAATATCGGACGTTCCCCAGTTCTCCTGGAAATATGATTGGTATGCACACGCCCCTATTCCCTTGATGTTTGACCCTGGATACAGAAAGACATCATGATTGCCCTGTATGAACAGCAGCTATTGTATTGGGTGAAAGAAAGGACTAGCGGCTGTGAGGGACACCACTGTCAATTGTCCAGGGACTGACTTTGGGTGAGTGTTACTCCAGAGGGTGTCGAGGAACATTCCCTAACTTGGGATACTCATCCATAATGATGACGCGTCGCCCCGGGCAATAAACCCGTTCATATCTTGACTTTGAAGGGTAGTTTCAAGCATGCGGATTCTTACCAAGACGCTAATGGATCAAGCTGCCCATCACTGTTTTTTTATTGAGCATTTGATCCTCGCTGTCCTAAGGCATTTCGGTAATGTGCCCATGACATATCGGATTTGAAGGAAGACGCACCGTCGATGCAAGACAGCCAAAATCAGATACAAACTTATCGGTCAAAGATAATCGACTTTAATGGTTGGGGATGTTCGCAGTGTATTATTGCGGACAAATAATTGTAACTGAAATTTGTTTCTTATGACGCTTTTATCCTTCGATTGGGAATGTTCAGACTCAGAGCATACGGACGTAGTTTAAACAAGATAGCTTTAGTTGAATCTAAAATTTACTTTTGATTATAGAGCCTCCATTTTGTGGAATGCAGGCCGGTATATACACGTATTTGAGTTCGGATTTCACCGCTTCATAATTTCGTGATCATTCCAAATCAACGAAAGCAATGATATAAATTTTCGTAAGCATTTCATGATTTTTGTTCATGTGTGTGTTTAAGTTTCTATCGTCACAGTTTGGATGGTATACCTCTAAATTAGCAGTATGGTAAAGATGTATGTCGTACGTATTCTGGTGAAATTGGAAACTGTTAATTAGTTCATCTCAATTTAATGGCAGGGACGGGTCTATAGGATATTAAAAACAAAGGGAAAGGTGGTACTTGAAGTGTCATTTGATTTTTTTTCCAGAATTATTTTGCAAGCAAAAAACAAGCAAAACAAAGAAACAAACAAAAACCGATACCATAGGTTCTCAGAAAGAACCGGATTTGCACCAAGACTAAAAAAAACCTGACAAACGAATTTCCCCGAAGTCGTCCTCGCTCCAAAAAATAAATTTGTGCCTATTTGAACTCAAAAGAGCAAAAACATTGCAAAAATACTTTGGACACGTGCCCCCTTGCTGTGTCCCTTGGATCAGCCAACTTTCATTGAATATTTTTACAGTGTATCATTTACAATCCTTATGGCATGACACTGTCTTGCAAAATGTCACGTTACATAAAAGATTACTTGCTGTGGCATATTTGAAAAAAAAATCGAGATATGAAAAAAAAATGGCGGAATTGGCGGAAACGCATTTCAGAATACATTTGTAATTGCGTCAAACGTCGCATTGGGTTATAATGGGTCGCCGTTTTGGGGTTGAGGTTTACATGTTTTATAAGTAGCCATCGAAGCACTTTTGTCAGGCCTATATTACCAGCGAGTATTTCCAATGGTTACTGTTGTCAGTAAATATGTTATTCGTTCAAGCATTGCAGTACTTATTTGGATGTTTATTAATGTTTGATTAATGCTATATATTCTAATAAATTTACCAATTTAGATTCAGTGTTGTTAATTGTGTATGAAAATTATGTAAATGAAAATGATTTGAATATGAATCGAAAGGATGCTAAATAATGTAGTTAATAAATATAGGTCTCGGTATGATTGATGTATTTACAGAGACAGCCTAGTTCAGAAAATCATGGTCTTGTGACAACAGCAATATAGGCTATGCAAAATCAGAATACCTGATGTATATTTCTCAATACCTGGTGTATATAACCATTTAACGAAAACAGTAGATATAAAGTTATGACTTGCTTTCACGAAAAAATATGAATGTTACTGGCCTTTGAAGCTTGTTCCTATTCAAGTCCGAACATAGTCTTAATAATTTATACAGTATGTAAGATTCTGGGCTAGAAGAAAACATACATGTACATAATTAATTACGATATTTTGGGTTCAATTCAAAATATTTTACCCTCTTAATATTGAAATTCGTACTTTTCGTAAACGTTTCATTGTGACGTTTTATTCCACATATTTATGTGTTATATGAGTCAACGCTTGGATGACCAGGAGGTATTCTTGGCAGTGATGTAAATTTTGATTTGTGCCAAAGTAAGGCATGGCTGAAATGAAGGAATCCAAATGTCAATGATGTCCTAATTTTAGCATCAATTCACAAGATAATCTCATTGAAAATGTATTAGCAAATATGTGTACTCACTCATGTATCATTGGCATCTGGATTCAATCATTTCAATCATGCCTTACTTTGTCGCAAGTCACAATTTACATCACTGCAATGAATATATACTGGTCATCCAAGCGTGAAGAAATACAACATGAATATAGTTGATATTATTTGCGAGATGAAACTCTCTCTAGCAATATATAATGCTTGTGCATTTATGGCATATTTTCCTTTAATTGGGGATTTGCGAGGTGTCATGTTTTTTTGTTGTTGTTTTTTTACGAATGATTTTACGACCAACTGGAATATGGCAAGCCAAGTTGGTGTGATAAAGGGGAGTATATCCTGATGTCAAAATGGTTTTAAATGCTGACAGGACAATAAAGAAATTAATCAATGGATATTGATTATCAGAAAAGGCACTTTTATGCAAGTCAGGATTAAAAAAAAAATATTTCGGCAGTTTATAGTTGTTCGTAAAGACGTTCATAACTCTATGAGTCTTGTGGTTAATATGAAATAGACACCAACCCTCTACTCTACGTGTCACCTGACATACTCTACTTGTCACATGATAGTCCAAGACTCCAGGTTGCATTTAGATATTGCCTACAGAAAATTGGGTTGAAAAGCGTGGTGACCTAGTCCCGTTTTAAAGGAAACGTCCGCCCCAACAAAAAAGTTGATTTTTTAATGAAAAGCGGAAAATCAAATGAACATTCATCGAAAGTGGATGGAAAATACATATGTTTGAAAAAATTGTTACATTATTTATTATGCGCATTCTGATTTGTATGCACATGAGGGAACTGATATGACGTCATCTACTAACGTATCTTAACAATTCCTAATATAAAAAAATGGCATATTGTATATTTCATAAAATAAACTATCAAATAAATGATAAATGTGTGGAATCGCCGATTCTTTTATTTGCACAGAAAACGTTTTGTTCAAATAATTATTGTTCGTTAATTGGCAGAACTTAAATCTTTAATCACTTTCTGAGTTTAAGTTCAATTTTGAAGAAAGTTTCATCGTTAAGCTTGTTTGATTTATTTTGTTTATTCAAATCCCTTTTTGTTTGGATGGACTTGACCTTTAAATCATCTTTAGATCTACGCAGTTAGAAAGTGGATCGCATGACAGTAAAAATGCATAAATAGGCAATTTGTTGATTATTACGTGGTCTTCACTGGTTGAGCATTTGCACTTATCTAACGTCCAATTTAATCTGTTACAGTTTCGTTCCGTAGGTATGTATAGGCCAATTATGAAGCCATTCTTCGAAGTAAAAAACACTCGCAAAGAGTGAATAATCATGACAAAAATAAAACAGTAGGCTATTACCTCAGTCACATTTTGCCTACGACGGCCGTACAGCGAGAACACCCGTTTTAACATTTTGGTTTGTACCAGCTACATACAGCGCGTCCCCCCCAAAAAAAATGTCCCACTGACAGAGGGCCTAATTAATTCCAAAATGTGGTAGTTTTCTCAATTAAATGTACGGGAGTAGAAAGCTCATTTCATAATCTAACTTCTACGAAAATTTCATTGGTCTCGCTTCAGCGGTTTTGAATATACACTTTGTTACGTAACAGTGGTGCATTTTAGCCCATTCCAAGTTTGCAGCATTGATGTATGGCATATTAACCACTTTTTTACATCCAGGATCTGAGCATTGACACTTGCCTAATCCTATCCAGACTCCTCAAATCAAAAACTTGGGCATGTTCAGAAGGACAAGAAACTTCAAAAATGAAGTTTGTTTGATGATTATATACATGTACATAATTAAGGGGAATCAGTGCACCAACTCGAAAGAACTTGTGAATGATGGATGAGTAAAATAAGGTGAACAATGAAGGGGAATCCACCAGTTACACTTTGCGTAAGGGAACTTTACCAGTGGAAAAAAAATCATTTAAAAAAGTGCATTGAATTAACTTGACTTCAGTAGCTTATTTAGTAACAAAAAAAAGGTAATGAAAAACAGGAATGCAATATTCTTTGGATTAAAGCATGAAACAGACATGACCTGTTGTCTCCATCATTATGCATCTCTCATTATCAAACATGAAATTAACTATCAAACACTGTTTTTGCCCTTCTGAACATACTCAATGTTGTGATTTGATGAACCTCACTAGTGTACCTACGGGGGGGGGGCAGTCTGCCCCCCCGATGAGTCACAACCCATACAAAAGAAATATCCCTGCCCCACCCCCCCCCCCCCCGATGAGCTTTTTTTTTTGCTTGTCAATGTTTTTTTCGGGTACGATTGGAGACCTTTTTTGATTGAAGAACTTTTTTTTTTTGCTTGTAAAATTTTTCGACCGGTTTTGCCCCCTCCCCCTGTGGAAAATCCCAGGTACGCCACTGATGAGCCTGGTTGGTTCATGGATATATCCCTTAGTCAGAATGATCAGTGGGAGTTGATAATGCTTGAAAGTGCAGAACATACAGCAGTGTTGCATGCATGTAAACTTGGAATGGGCTGAAAAGCACCATTTTTGTCTCACCTGCGAAGCAGAGTGAGACTATAGGCGCCGCTTTTCCGACGGCGGCGGCGACGGCGGCGGCGGCGGCGTCAACATCAAATCTTAACCTGAGGTTAAGTTTTTGAAATGACATCATAACTTAGAAAGTATATGGACCTAGTTCATGAAACTTGGCCATAAGGTTAATCAAGTATTACTGAACATCCTATTAAAGTTTCATGTCACATGACCAAGGTCAAAGGTCATTTAGGGTCAATGAACTTAGACCATGTTGGAGGAATCAACATTGAAATCTTAACCTGAGGTTAAGTTTTTGAAATTTCATCATAACTTAGAAAATATATGGACCTAGTTCATGAAACTTGGACATAAGGTTAATCAAGTATCACTGAACATCCTGCATGAGTTTCACGTCACATGACCAAGGTCAAAGGTCATTTAGGGTCAATGAACTTTGGCCGAATTGGGGATATCTGTTGAATTCCCATCATAACTTTGAAAGTTTATGGATCTGATTCATGAAACTTGGACACAATAGTAATCAAGCATCACTGAATATTTTGTGCAAGTTTCAGGTCTCATGATTAAGGTCAAAGGTCATTTAGGGTCAATGAACTTTGGCCAAATCGGGGGTATCTGTTGAATTACCATCATAACTTTGGAAGTTTATTAGTCTAGTTCATTAAACTTGGACATATGAGTAATCAAATATCACTGAACATCCTGTGCGCGTTTCAGGTCACATGACCAAGGTCAAAGGTCAATGAACTTTGGCCGAAGTGGGTGGATCAGTTGAATTACCATCAAAACTTTGAAAGTTTATGGATCTGATTCATGAAACTTGTACATAAGAGTAATCAAGTATCACTGAACATCCTGTGCGAGTTTCAGGTCACATGATCAAGGTCAAAGGTCATGTAAGGTCAATGAACTTTAGCCATGTTGGGGTTTTTTGTTGAATAACCATCATATCTCTGTAAGTTTATTGGTCTAGTTCATAAAAAGTGGACATAAGAGTAACCATGTATCACTGAACATCTTGTGCGAGTTAGAGTAGTATTCAAAGTCAGCACTGCTGCTATATTGAACCGCGTGATGCAGGTGAGACGGCCAGAGGCATTCCACTTGTTACATAATAGACTGTGTATTCAAAACCACTGAAGCTAAACCAAAGAAATTTCAAGAGACGTTACTACATTGAATAAGCTTCCTGTATCCACATATTTAATTGAGAATATTTTTCAAGTTTGGAAGTACTTCAGCCTCGTATCAGAGGGACATTTTTAGGGGACGCGCTGTACATAGGTGGTTTAAATAAACTTGAATAAAAGGGCTGTTTCGACTCGCCCCACGGCCGCCGTATAGGGGGAATTTGACTGAGGTACAATGACAACTTTCTGTATTCTACTGTGACAAATGCCTTTCAACATGTTCAAGCTGATGTCATTGTGTTCTCATTCTTCATTCTGTGAAACCTAGACTTTTGATATGATTATTCAAAAGTCTAAAGACATATTTGAACTAATAAATATTTTTTCGAAATAAAAATTGCTTGATTGTTTCGTTAGTAATGCTTGATCGTTTTATTCACTTTTAATAAAACAGGATCTGCATGTAACTGTTTTGTGAAATAAACAAGTCATATCTCTCTTATTCTCACATCTGATTTTGACTGAGTGAAACAATTCATCAGTTCGTAAATCAGTTTGTATTATTATATCCCCACTAAATTGATTTATTTGAAATCGCCAAAAGCGAACAAAGTCATGATAGTTCTACGTTGATTTTGTAGATTTGATTCAATATGTAACGATAATACACAAAAAACCTACTTTTAGTTGATATCGACCTCGGTCATACAATATGTGAGAGATTATACATGGTGGTCATGAAAAGAATGGTGAAAGTTTGAAAGAAATGGGACAAACAAGAAAGGTATGACTGGTTTAGAATTGATGGCACAAGTCCTTATTATTGTTCAAAAACGCAACATCATGTTTTTACGACCCCACCCACCAAAGAATGTAACATGAATATAATTCATCCTTCCAAACAACATGAACAATGTTGCCTATTTTGCGGATCCGATTGATTTAGACAGAAATTCTATACCTTCATATCTCACTACAAAAATGTATTAGAATTGTGATTAGCGCCAGAATATATACACAGTGAGTTGTGCGACTTTTCAATTTCATTATTCCAAACACCTTGTGGTGAACATGGTGAAGTGAGTGGAAACTATTGCCAGCTGCATTGAGCCCGGTACAAAGGCCTGCAACGTTCGTTGTCATGACGACTCACAGATTTGGAATCAACAGTGTTAATCAAGTATGCACAGAATGAAAGCACGCCTCTATTCATTATGTTCCTGCTGTTACTCTACTAAGTCCCTTTTATTAAAGGGATGCTCTGGGTTGAAAAGATTTATATCTAGATATGTAGAGTAAAATTCACAAAGCAAAATTCCGAAAATTTCATCTAAATCTGATAACAAATAATGAAGTTATTGAATTTTAAAGGTTAGCAATATATTGTGAAAACAGTTACATGAACATCGTCATGAATATTCATTAGATGAGCTGATGATGTCGCATCTCCACATTTCTTATGCTATTACATGAAATCATAATTGTTTCATTATTTCATACAATTATGATTAATATGTCTCCCTTATAATGACATCAGTTGCAGCAATGAATATCTGATGCACTTATCAGTTATTTCAATATTTTTGGTTCTTGAAGGAAAAAAAATTGAATAAACCAAATTTCATATAATAACATACAAAAGTACAAGTGGGGATTATGACATCAGTTTGCTCATTAAATATTCTTGAAGACATGCCCAGAACTGTTTCACTGGAATAACGCAAATCTTTAATATGCCATAACTTTGTTATTCCTGGTCCGATTTTGATCAAATTTTTAGTGTTTTGTCTGCCTGATTTTTATTAATCTGTTTAAATTATATTATTTTCAGCCTGGAGTACCACTTTAACTGGGGACATATTGTTGATAAGTGTTTATTTCAAAGTTGCTTTTGAAAGCGAACTGAATACAACACAGCAATGACAATTTGATCGTAACGTGATTACAATCAATTATAAGAATATAGTACAACCAATTTGCACATTTTTTTTTACCAACGTGAAAATTATGAGCTATTGTAACGGATCATCCCAAATCCAACAATTTGTTTCTTTAGGGAAGGTTCTCTGTAAATAGCAAAAAATTGTAATTTGGTTTTCAAAAAAGCGAACTTGTCTGTCAGGCTCCTTTTGATCAACAAACCCCCCCCCCAAAAAAAAAAACATAGCTAAATCGCCGCCTACGGATATGGTAATTTAAGTCTAAAATGATTAAATTTGAGAATTGAAATAAAAACATAAATGTGTAATGATGTAAAGATTTTCTTCAACAATGCGATATTATCTCTTATCTTTCCCATTTCCTCTTCATGTTTAGGAATAGATGTGAGTTTTTTTTACATGTACCTGGAGCATTGACTTTAATGAAGAAAAAAGTAAAATCTTGTTTTCAGCTACAATTGCATGTTTTTTTATCAAAATAGTGAAGGTATTTTCTGTGATGAATTGGTTTTCCAGTCTCTTTATCAGATTGTTTCTGAAACTTTCCAGATAAAGTACTGACACAGTTAGTTTCACGAAATGTTTACGCCAACCAATCCCCTCTCCCCTACCCAATCCTTTAGGTGATGAAGCCAAAAAATTAACACTCATGTTGAAATATCCAAGTTGAAAGAAATAACGAAATAAGACCTATTTGAAAACCACCTTCTGTTGTGTCTGCAATCTTATTTACTTGCAAATACTTGCAGAGAACCCATACTAACAAGCCTTGCTTTCCAGTGGGTTCCCTTTTTTTCATTTCTGTATATGATATTTTTGTGTTATGCTTTACATTGTAACTTTTGTTAAATTTGGAATGAAAAAAGAATAAAATGCAATCAATAAAAAAAAAACACGCCTGAAGCACTATGTTTTGAACATTATCTTTTTGGCATCATTAAAAAAACACCGTATGGTAAGCACTGATTATTTTCAATCATGCCCTAATTCATTTCAATACGCTTTCTCATGGAATTCGCAGATCTGCAGATGGCACTACAGTTCGTACAAGACATTTCCTTTCTTTTGAAGAACGATATTTGTCGTGACAGGGTGTAACATATACAAGTATATTCTAACCAAATACAATTAAACAGAGAACCGGTCCAGACTCTTGACTAATTATCATTAAAGATTATTATCTGCCACAGAGGCAAGCGCGAAAATCGCGTCCTTCGGCGTTGACATTATTGGATTTTTGCAACCCTAGAAAAAAAAAAATCCAGTTTCATTCTCCTTTACTCAGACGTATTATATATGCAGGTCATTGGGTTACAACCCCTAAAGGCGCCAAGCACATAATTCCTAAAGATGTTGAAAAAAAAATGTCACAAATATAACTCTGTATTACAAATGTCGTGTTTTTTTATTTATTATTTTTGCAGACTCGCTTCTCTTGCTAGCGACCTATTTCACACCTCTGGCTCAAAACGCCACTACCCCCATCACGGCGTTGTCCCTTTTGCGTTCATGAGTATTTATCAATTACTAATGATGAGGATGAAACTCCGAAGCATTTGCTAGCCTAGATGTTCCCTTATAAAAAATAGTTTTGTCCTTCAGATCTGATATCGATACACACTTTACTTGTTCCAACATAATTGTGGCCGTATTTAGAATCGTCTCCGAAAAGATAACTTCTGTGTCCGCAGGTTTCTTCAAGGAAGAACATCATTTGCCTCCAGCCTCGTTCAGGTCCAGATTACCGAGTTCTTATTCGACGACTATACGCAAGTAGCCGAATGAGGGCGATACACCCGAAAGCCGGTAATCCCGAGAACAGTGCGTTCATAAGACGGCGAAAAAAAAATAAGCGAAAGAGGCTCAGGAGTAGCCTACGATTCGTGTCATTATACACCATGAAATGACACGAGGGAGACAACACCCACCCACCCCCCCCCACACACACACACACATACAAGCGAGATACAAGCGATCACGACTCAATTTAGAAGGTAAGAAAGCAGATTTGGATAGAATAATGTATGAAAATGAACATCGAAAAAATTAACTCAATCAACATGATCAATGCATCTTTTTTAAATCGCAGTAGTATATATTTTTTTCATTTGACAGGGTTTTATATTGACGAAAAAGTGGAATAATCTATTATTCTCATTCATTCTGTACCTTTCACGTGATTTGGGGACGTTGTGTCACTTCATAGATTCAGCGTCACAGCAATACCGTGACGATGAAAGTATACGCCTCCTCTCTTAGCTCAGTATCTCTTTCAACATCCAAGTTCTCCCAGCAAGAAAACAATTCGTTTAGCTGAAATTAAATGGACATCTCTTTTAAAGACGTCTGATTACATTCTCTTGTTTGTTTTTCAATTTTATTAAAAAGAAGCAGCTGAATATGGAGTAAAATAGAAACACTAAAACAGTTTAAAATCCTTTTCGACGATCGTGCATGAGCGGAACAACAATAATAGTTCCCCAGAGTATGGTGCCAAGTTTGGCGTACTGGGTATGCCCCTCTACATTACCGTACGCAGACTCGGTGTTAAACCCAAGGGTTTTTTTTTCATTAACGGTAAAATGTACGAAACATACAACATCAACACCGAGCATGCCGAGGGGAATTGGAAAACGAATCATGTATATATGTGTCGATATTTTGCAATTATTATTAATTTATATTCCGAATAATTATTTATTCATCCGATGTATATTTTATCATTGGAATCGCTGGGAGGGGCCCTAACAGTTCATGAAAAAAATTAAGGTTTTACATAAGCATGAAATTCAATATATTTGAATTTCTCTACAGTAAAAACACACTGTGTTTATTAAGTCGATGGTAAAATGTATTATAATAATTAAATTTGAAAAAAAAGATATGCAGAAACAGACAATACAAAATATATGGCTACTACTAACTGTATTTATCGTCTTGCGACCCTATATTGGCATGGATGGACCTGTGTATACTTGATTATATAACTTTATACTTTACAATGTTCTATACAAAGAAAATAAAAAAAATCATGCATATTTGCGAATACAAATCCTTACTCACTATCTATTTAAAAAAGTCACTGCGTATCAATGAACACATAATGGAACAGAAGTCTTACTTCGTTTAATTATAAAGTCAGCTGTCGGTAGTTGGCAATTTCCTAATCTTTCATGAGCTTTCAACCTTTTTTTCGAATGTTCATCTAGATGCGAATATTGCCCAAGGTTGTAGGGGCCTATACTGTGTATATGATCAGTAGATTCTTGCCATGCATCAGCCTTCTCTTCGTTATGCTCATCATGTTCACTACGTGCAGATCGGGTCTGGTCCGCTCCATTTTCCACATGGCAAGCACGCCCTCTGCGGTTGCCCTATGAGACTGTATCCGCCAGTGCACTGGAAGAATGTAGTGCTGCCCACCTCGAATCGTGTAGAGTTAGCCTTTGTGTGCTTGTCTGGCTCGCTGCAGCTCAGCGACCATCCATCTATTGAACATAAAAGGGCAGGAAATTATAAACAGAGTAATAAAGAAAACTGAGCACAGTCTCTCACTTCCGATGAAATCAAAGTAAATTTGACGATCATGCAGAACATGAACATGAAAATCTTAAACAGATAGCTACGAATACAATGGCTATGTAAATGAGTCAGCAAACACAAGGGGGGGGGGTACGATAAAGAAATTTACCCCCCCCCCCGAAATTGTCGTGATTTCTGTCTTAATATTTGGAGAGGTGTAAGACAAAATTTCGATGATAATAAACCTAACTAGCTTTTCAAGTTTAATAATCTAGTTTATCGAGAAACTATATCGGCCTTGCTGGGCCATTTTGTTGGTGATATACTTTTTCGGGGATAAATAGAATTTTTCGAAAACTCTATCTACGCTAAACTTATTTTTCCGGCGATAAGCGATTTTTTTTCCGAATAACTAAATGTTTATAATAAAAAAAAACTATCGGCACAAAAAATGCGTTTCCTTTTATCCGAATTAACAAAAAATGAATGATCTGATCAGTTGGTACCACCACGACCACCACAAGAACAAAATGTAGACAATCAGAAATGATATATTGACGCAGCCAACGAATTGTGTGAGGAATGGCGATGCAACTGATGGCGCTTTAAATATTATTGGGGAGTTTTTGCAATCGCGACGGGGACGGATTCTACAACACAGAAAGCCTATTGACAAAAGCCCTCCATGACAAAGAGGTCTTCGTCGAAAATCGGCGAGTCAAAACAGCAGTTTCGCGATTGCGAAAACGCACTATTGATCAGCACGACCACAGACTTCACCCTACCGGCATTGCCGGGATATCCAGTCTGGGGACCGTTGCAGAAAGAGTTGCGTTTAAACGCAAGTAAAAAAATCAATCGCAAGTCCCAAATGCGCGCTGTTGATTGGTTGAAAATCAAGTTGCGCGTGATTTTTAGAGTTGCGATTGATTGCAACTCTTTCTGCAACGGGCCCCTGGACATGCAGTTACCTTTGACCACGATGACCACCTGTTCACATTGACCCGTCTCGGTCTGGTCTTGATGTGGTCTCAGTACCTGAGTGTTTTCTGGACAGTACGTGGTACCTCCGAGCTCACCAGTCCTGAACTTGGGTTTCTTGGAGCAGGGTGATGACACCCTGACTTGGCCACCCATCTTAAAATGGGTGCAGGTTTGCCCCTCCTTGCTAGTCACGCTGGTTGAGACGAAGGAGAAATCGACACCATGAACCCTTGGAAAGAAGGTAAATCAATAATACTCTATCAATAATCATCATTGCTAGAAAGTGCAATGACCATTATTATCTTCATCGTAATCGCTTTCATCATCACCACCACTACAACCATCATCATAATCATCATGTCATCATCATTATAATCATCATAAATCATCATTATGATCACCAGCACCATCGTCATCGTCATAATAAACACCGTCATCACAAATTCACAAACACCACCACCCAATAAAAAAAAACATCATACATTCGATCATTCAGTGATAAATCATGAGTCATTTACAAGATAAATAAAGTTTGAAAATGTTACTATGAATTTTACTTATTAACTTACTCGACAGGGACGAAACTGGCGGCTCGTTTGCAGTTCTTTTCATAGCACGACTTGATGATAATACACGACGTTTCTGGCCAGGGCTGCATGGCACTCCACCATGTGAAATGACTGGCTTGAAAACTCCAGAACAACTCTCCCGCCTTGTTCCGTTTCACCTTGCCGATGCCATCTTCTTTCCACGTTCCTGCAAAATAAGCGAAATATTAAACAAATTAATCTGAATATTGCAACAGAGTCAGACACCACTTGATGTGCTTTGCTATTCGCACAAAGTATAAGTCTGTTATGATACAGTCAGACCAACGAAACCGACTCCAGACTGATCAAAGATAACCCAATGACAAACTATCGATCGGTTTGCAGACATAATCGTTAGTGTGACTGCCATTAAAAATGTGTTGAACAATGGAAGGAGTAATGCATCTGATTTTTCACATTGCTGACGAGACAAAGGAAATTGCGCAAGTTGCTAAGACATGCAAGAGATCGCGGTTTGGTTTCACTCATACGTGATTAATTTTGTTGATAAGATTGTTAGAGTTCTTGCAATTCTGAAATGCATTCATGTTTGTGAAATATAAAGGAAACCGTCTTTAAAGCCCCGCACCCTTTCCAGATTATTATTTTTTGTTTTTTTTGGGGGGAGTCTATTCTAAAGAAGATCACCAGTACATCCAAGGGGTGACGCAACGGGCCAGGAGCGTTGCTATGCCAGTGATTAGATTATTTTTTGTTAGGCATACTTGAAGCCCCCCCCCCCCCCCGTTCGTAATTACCATCAGAACAAACCCGATTGGTCTATATCTTACTTGTCACCATGATTACCTGTCGCTTTATCGAAATACCAAGCTGGAATACGAGAACCATGACGGACTCCACGAGGCTTCCGATCCAGAGGGAACTCGACTTCAAATGGCAGTACGATGTCGACGAGATCGTTGGTCTCCGAGTTTACCATTGTCACTTCGGCCATCGTAAGGGCCTCTAATCCAATCAGTTTAGTTCCTAAACAACGAGAAAAGTAGTACAATTATCTGAGGAAATATCAAATTCCACCCTAACCATGGTTGCAATGCCACGGGGTGTCCCAACAAAATAATACAATCATGGATCACAAAATCCTTTATTAACCTGCTACTGACTGTAATTTTCTATTAGATTATTGGTCTGTCTTAACAAACCAGACTAGTTTTTTTTCTCGTTATTACATTAATCCAAGTGCGGCATAGACCGATTCGAATTGGCTGCAATGGTTTTTATGGTAATTGACTTCAGGCATTAAGAAATGTAAAAAAAAATGAATAATAATAACTCATACATATGACTTAACAACAGGTATAAAAAGTGCTTGATACATTTTTGAGGTTTTTCTTCTTAGTTTGGACGTTTTTGTTTCAGTGTTTTGACCAATAAATACCTATTATTTTTTGACTTAGTGATTTCACCTTTAAAAAAAATATCCCCCCCCAAAAAAAAAAAATGAGAATAAAAAACAAGCGCACACAAAAATGCGTATAACATGCATAACATGCATAGGATTGAGAACGGGAAGAGGTGCCGTGGCTGGGGTCGAATCCCAGGCTTTCACGTATCTCGTCAGGCGCATTAGACCACTCTTTAAAAAGTGAAGTTATATATCTGATTAGTAATACTTCCCCTTTACAATGATGACCACAAAAAGTCATTATAAAATACTTTTGATTCTTCGGTTGTCTACTTTAAATACCTTGGTTACGGGAAGAAGTGCCGTGGCCAGGGGTCGAATCCCAGACTTTCACGTATCTCGTCAGGCGCCTTAGACCATTCGGCCACGGCACCTCCACCTTCGTCAGGTCAACCTCAGAGTCAAAGCACCGTACATAGTCACACCACCGAAACCGACTCCAAACCGACCGATGGAATATCATTGGTAATAACGTAATATATTTGATCGGTCTGGAGTCGGTTTGCCGGGTATGACTGTAGCATATTTACACTGCCCACCTTCGGATGATTCGACTGAGCCAATCAACTCGGGCACTTCTTTCAATTCAGCTGGAGTCGTGGTATGTACACCGAAGAATAGGACATCAATAGCGCTCCCATCCGTGATGTTGAGACTCCCTACAAAATTGATAAAGAATGGTCATTCCACTGATCTTTCATGATTACAACACAACAAGTAGACACGGTTATCGTCACTACTGTTTTTGTTGTTAATGATGATGATGGTGGTGATGGTAATTGGCTGGTGGTGGTGGAAGTGATGATGATGATGATGATGACGACGAGGACGACGACGACGATGGTGATGATGATGATGGTGTTGACGATGAAATAAATAATGATAATGATTAGTTGACTGTGACGATGACAAGATATTGAATAAATAATCTCCTTGAACCTTTAGCATATTATATTGATCAATCAGCAGTTAAATATAACTCACATCAATCAAACACATCGCACTGATATTAATTATTCTTACCAGCTGGAAATTCAAGCCCGTAAGGAATTTGGTGATCGGGAGTTGTAAATTCTACACGCTGATCTTCGTCAGCCATCCAGACAAACTGTTCCGTAAACGGGTGCTTTTGAATCGAGATTGGTAAGACGTTTTCTGAAAGAAAATACATTCAACATATATAATCTATTTTCAAAAGCATGATATTCTTGTAAGTTATTTGTTGTAATTTCTGCACTACCATACCATACCTTGGTCATGTTGGTATTGGTTCATATTACTATTTGTTATTAAAATTTCAATCTATTCGTAAAGTCATGTTAAATTTCAACGTTCCTTTTAAAGTAGTTATCGGTGTATGTCGTACATCCTTGCATTTTTACTCACCAATAATTGGCATTACCATCCCGTCAAATACTGGGAGAATTTCATGTAACACATTCACTATTCCTACAAGCTACCGGAATCATTTCATCTGAAAGGAAATTAGTCTTTGAAAATCGCTGATTTTTTTAACGAAAATACTTACCTTATTCTATTTTCTGGTTCTTGACCAAGGTGTTAAAATGATGCAAGAAAAGTTTTAAAGAGGAAACGAGAAAGAACTTTTACCGCCAAACATCCCAATCTTATTGCATTATACTTACTCACTCCTGGTTGGAAAGAGTAGGTGAATGATGTCGATAGATAACCCTCCTTGGTTGCAACGACGATTACAGGTTCGTCTTCGGGAACATCCAGCAATGCAATGCCATCTGCGGCGGTCGAAGCCGTGATTAACGAGTCATTCACAGTTGACGAGTTCGTCAATGAAGAATTCACCGTCGATAATGTTATCATCGATGAATTCGTCATCACGGAAGTTGTCATCGAGGAGTTCATCATGGAGGAAGTGGTCATCGGCGATATCGCAGTTGTTGTCGTTTGTGAACTCTTGATTGTTGGTCTGATAATCCGGATCTGGACATCGGAAAGCAGAGCTTGCTGGGCCGAACTGTCCATGGCAAGCACCTGAAGACCTCTAGGAGGGGGAGTCGGTGGCAGAGTCGTGGGGGTGGTCATCGGGATGGTTGTTGCCGGCTCTGTTGTAGTGGTAACCTCTGGCTCTTGAGTAGTCCATGGTTCTGTCCTTCGAGGTGGTTCTGTTGTTTCTGATGGATCTAAAGTTGTTGATGTTTTGTGATGGAATATATTTTCAATGGTGTAAATGTTTCCGATAATTTTGTTTTGGTTTTACCAATTTCACCATATCTATAATTTTCCTTAGAATAGCTTTAAGCACCGATAGTCCTTTCTAATACCAAAACTACGCCAGAAACTAAGCATGTTAAGCGAAATATAATTATTTGAGAAATTATTGTTTCGCCACTTTAAATGAAAATCGCGACAGAAAATTATCTTTATGGTGGCATCGTAGATTGCCATGGGATATGAGTTTTGTGTAAACATCTGATCATGTACGATAATCGCATGATTTAATGTTTTGGACATCGTAGAGAGCAAATACAAAGCCATATGGAGGTCATAATCGTATAAAAGTCTTTTGATATCCCAACGAGGATCATAGGATAATCGTACAATATGTAACGCCCTTGCACTGTTCGTACAATTATACAATGTACGATGACCCTACGCTAATTGTACGATACCTCTTCAATGTATTTGACATATTTGAGGGATGCGTTCATACGATTTAATTTTTCATAACTCTGTGCTAAAAAAACCCCGTAAACCCTACGATTATCATAATTCCTTTCGAAAACCTCACGATCGTCGTACATGTACGCTACCCTAAGGAGATCGTACGATTAGCAGGATACGATCACACTACATGCACCGTAGTGACCAAAAATGAGAATAGTTAGTCGTACTCTTTGATATTCTACATATTCAAGACTAAAACATGTAAATGAATGTACTATTGGTGTTTGAAAACAAGGTTTCATTGCACGATTTTTTATAACTTTTATTCCGATGTTCGTTAGTTTTACCTCTTACCACTACGACGACCTCTTCACATCGTCCCGTCTGGGCCTGACCCGGCGGACTGAGCACCAAGGTATCGTACTCGGGTGGGCACGAAGAACCACTTACGGGATTGCCTTCTACGAGCTTGGGATCACCTGAAAAGGGTGACGAAACCATGACGTTGCCTCCCATTTTGAACTGTGCGCATGCTCGCCCTTCCCCGCTTGACACGGCCGAGGAAGAATAGGAAAAGTCGACGCCATCAAATCTGTATGGAGATGAAAGGGGAATTGTTAGATTGCATCATGCCCTTCCTTGTCACATCGGGGTAGCAGTGACGAGGTCGAGACGAGATGTTTTCTTGATAGACAGCACAGATATATGAATGGTACTTTCCGTCACGGATGCTCATGGGATACAACAAAATTTGTTTAACAATGTTTAACGAAACATAACACGACTAGGACGTTTACATTACATGTTTTTACGCATTTGTTACCCAAATAAAACAACTAACAACAAATTCTTTCTTTTCCAAATACTTTTCTTTATCATTTTTCTGATTTCAAAAAAAGTTTTCTTAAAAGGACCAGCTAAAGTGGCTAAGGTGGTATCAACCGAGTTAGGCAACTTCGCGAAATGATATATCGGAGAACAATACGAAAATATCAACAAAGCATGTCAAAATCTGTTTAAACCTCTGATAATTACTTTGGCACCATACTTACAACATCATTTGTTAAGCATTGAAATAACATAGACGGGAGGGAAGCTACCATTAATAAATGGAAATTTCCTTTCCAATAATACATGCGTATGGCGAGACAGACTCATGAACACGCGGAAAGTTGGTATCACATTAGGGAAAAAAATACAAGAAAAGAATGAATTAAACAGCTTGATATTCTTCTAAATGTTTCAACAATCTAATGAAAAAGAGGTCATTAATGGAAACTTGTCCTACTCGACGGGGATGAAGCTGGCGACACGTTGGCACTTCTTGTCGAAGCAGGTCTTGACAATGACGCAGGAGGTCCCTGCCCAAGGTTGCATGGCACTCCACCAGGTGAAATGTCTTGCTTCAAAGCTCCACATCGGTTCTTGAAATCGATCAAGCCTCACTTTACCGACGCCTCCTTTCCTCCAGACACCTGTAAAATATGCAAATGATTCAGATCGGGATCCCTTCTCACAAACAGTTATGATTGATCCGATCGACCTCAACTTTATGGAAATCCATCCCTTCCTTATTTTCTACAAGACATTTACACAATGCCCCCTTTTAAACAGCACTGAAATTTGAAGAAAACGATGGTGAATGAATATACATCATATCTAGAAAACAATTTGATCAAACATGGATTTTAGATGTTGAGGTTGCTGGTTTTTCATAGTTGTGATTGATCGGATCAATCGCAATTGTCTGTAAGACGGGACCTCGAACTCCTCGATACACAGCTGAATTTATGGGTTGTGATTGGTTGAGTTTTTGCATCAGACGTAAACTTCGACGTCACAATCGTCATGATCGTAAAGACGCAACGAGTGCTCGAACCTCAAAACTCGGCATCAATTCGAAGCTTTGTCTGTGTATTTTACAGGCGCACGACACATCGCCCAGTTTCTTTTTAACCTGACCTCTTCTATAATTATTTTTTTTTGTTAGATTAAGAAGAGAAGAAATAATTTACAATTACAGTATTAGTCCGTAAGCTAGCTTCTCGTTTTTCTCATATTTAATGGGAAAAAATCGTCCTTCTCGATCATAGCCCAAGATAGATTCACATCCCATCGCCAGATTTCAGCACCGGCGTTCACCCTGTTCTCACCCTATAATGCTACAGTGATGAATCGGTTTCTAGAATGGGAAAGTGGTAGTTATAATCATGATGTGATCATCATTTATGGCAATTGGAAAGTGTAAAAAATAAATGTTTTTTTGTCACAAACGGTAAATTTTATGACTTGAATAGTAGGCCTATTCATGTCAGAATCATTCGGGTAATGATGATATATCTCATCCTTCCTCCACTGATTAGTACTGCTGTAGTGATAATAAATTCATCCTTACCTGTGGTTTTATCAAAGTACCAGGCCGATATGCGACTTCCCTGGCGAGTACCCCTAGGTTTCCGGCTGAGAGGGAACTCGGCCTCAACAGGCAACATGAGATCGACCGGCTCCTCGGTGTCCATATTGACAATTGTTAGGTCAGCCATGGCAAAGATTGCGAGGCTTATCAAGGTGGTTCCTGTAGGTTCGATTAAGGAGCAATTTCATCTGGTTACTACAAATATCAAATGTTGGTGCTGTGGTAAGACCAACAAAAGTATAAGATCAAATTAGCTTTAAATTAGTTTAGATTAAGCGCGTTATTAATCAATTAATTATTTTTTGGGGAGGGGGATTCCAGCGAACTAACGGAGAGAGTCCCTGGGGCCTGTTGCATAAAACTTTTTACCTGAGAAAACTCTGGTAAAAACTCAAAACTAAGATTAGTCTTATTTATGCCATTGACTTTAACACAGGGCAGAAACTCCGGTAAAAACAACCTGAGTTTTCTCAGGTAAAAAGTTTTATGCAACGGGCCCCTGATGAAATTGATTATTTTTATTTAGACAATTGATTTTAAAAAAATGATTTTAATGCGTGAAAACTAAGGTATATTTGCAAGATATTACAGTAAATTAGATAAACTTTATGACGGTGGAAATAAAATTCAATGGCTACAAAATTGAGAATGTTGAAAGTTCTCCCCCCCCCTGGATGATTACCAGTGGGTCAAAGGTATACCTTCCGGTGTGTCTACCGCTGCAATGAGCTCAGGGGCCTTTCTCATTTCAACCGGGTCATTCGTGTTGACATCATGGAACTTTAACTCAATATTGCTCTTCTCTGGCGCATCAAGACTGCCTAACAGTATACAAATGAAAAATGGCAACAAAAAACTGATTAATGAATCTGTTAACTAGAAATCTGTTGCTTTCTCATTTCCTTGCAGAGTAATACCGATTGCGCATATTTACTCGTCATCGCATCACTCAACAGTAAGGTAAGCACAATCTGCACGAAAATTCGCGATCTAAAATTTTTATTTTATACAAAAGATATTTAAATATTTTGACGAGTAAGATTAATTCATGACAAAGTATCATCTTTTATCAATGATACTCAGCTCTCGATGGTTATTCTAAAAATAAATAATATCATACTAACTATTCTTATTTAATCAGGGTAGCCAGCACAGCTCTTGTTAACTGTAATTTGTTATCATTACCTTTCTCCGTTCAAATGCATTGAACGTCTGAGAAAAAAAACACAGGCAAAATGATCAATTTTTAGTCTTCGTATGACTTGATCGAGAGCGAACCCATGTCCTCCTGTTCATGAAGCGGGTGCTCTACCACTTAGCCACCATGTCCGATGATATGTAATACCGTAACGTACGAAAAGTATGTAACCTGTAATGGTCTACAGAGCCACGATGGCGCAAATCACCTGCTGGGATCTCAAAACTGTATGGAACGCCTTTGAATCTTGGTCTGAACTCCACAAGACGATCAAGCCCTGACGTCCAAGTAAACTCCTTCCTCAGCGAATGCTTCTGCATCGAAATAGTATGGACATTCCCTGTAACACACCAAATATATATATACATAATAAAAATAAATTGTGATCAATCATATTTTATCTCTATTAAGTGGCTCAGCAGTTGGTCCCCGTTCACTGATGAGTAAACGGTTGAAATGTCTTGAAATTATTTTGTAGAAATGAACATGCTGATTGCTGATTCGTGAACAAAACTGAATGAAATGTAATTGAACCAATCAAATAGTTTCTTATTTCTCATATTGATAGGATCTTCATTCACTTGAAATTAAATCATAGCTAGTGATTTTAATAAATGCCTCAGTACATCTGTAAAGTAAGTTATTTCATTTACAGCGTTCAATAAACTTTTGATCATTTTTTTTCCAACGCATCAAGCACTTCGTAAACTGTTATGTTTTAAATAAGTTTGTACTCACTCTCTCCGTGTTTGTAACGATAGGTTGATGACGTATCCAAGTATCCTGTTTTAGATGCGACTATGATGAAATGCTCGGCTGTGTGAATGTCAAACCACAGGGTACCATTCGCGTCGGTCGACGAGTTGGCGATTGTCACGGACCCATCTCGTATGGTCAACCTTATCACTCGAATGTCGACGTCAGCCAACGGGATTTCGTATGCGTCACCATCCTTGGTCAAGACCGTCAGACCAGGCGGTGGGGTGGTAGAGATCGGTGCCATTGGAGCCTGAGCAGGCAACGAGTTCATCATCGTCAAGGGCCACTCTTGTGGAACTTGGCGGGCATTGCGTACCTTGACGTCAGGCGGTAGAGCCCCTTGGACCATATCACTTATGATCGCCAAATAAGACCATTTTGTTGGTGGTGTCTTTGAAAGACCTTCAGATGTTGCATAAGTACCTGGAGATGATGATGTTGAAGATAACGCTGCCGTGATTTCTCTTGTTGCTATTCCATTAGACGACCCAGATGGAGTTCTTGGGTATGAATTTGATCCAACGCCTGGAATTGTCTCAGTAGTCAGTTCATATTCGTTAGATGATTTCGTGGTCGACGTCGGAATCGTAGAATGCAGCGAAGTTGTTGTCGAAGCAGAGGCTGGTTTTTCTGATGTTGGATACGCTGTTTTGGAAATAAATAACGATGAATTAAAAGGGGACCCAATCCTGTCAACAAAATACTTTGAGTAAAAGGAGAAAAGTAAGAAACTATACGTGATGGTGAAAATTCAAAAGAAATCGGACCAGAAATAAGAAAAAGTGAAGATATGTCCATATATGAAAATGCCAAATAGGAAACTTGGTCACATGGCAAATGGTACGGACTTCTGATTCACTTCGACATTATTAGGAATTTTTACTTCTGAAACTACTTTCCCATTTGAATCGGATTCCCCTTTAAACCACTACGACTGGCTATTTAATCTTATGGAGGTAAACCATTCATAACATTTCTTTATACCTTATAATAGCCAACCCATTAATCATGTAATAACGAAGAGATGCATTTGGAATGTGTTTATTTCTGGATTTACGAAGTTTTGTTTTGAATGAAGAGATATCATGTATTAAATATAATTATTATTCATTTGATCGCATTTTTTTTACATGTATGTTAATGATTCAGAATCCATTTTAAACATTGTCCTGCAATCGCCTTAACTTTTAACTATCTGAACACTCTATCGCGGTGTGCTGAATTGATATATGCAGTACTAATAAAGCTTAGAATTTACTTTTTTTTTACTTATACTGTACTTCGCTTTTCAGATAAGGTCCAAAGCGCTGCGACCACCACCCCTAAAACAAATCTAGCGCTAGCTAGCCGCAGAGTTCACTGTTAATGTATGATGTGATTATCCAAGCTCGAAGGGCACCACTGTAAAAATTATTTTCCGAATAGAGCAAGTCTTCGATTAACATTCGAAGGTGTACTCCGCCTGAACGGAATATGATATGAAGTTGAATCAGACTATCAAAACACTGCAAGTTCCCTGCATGTCCTCTGAATATTAGATGAGCAAACCGATAATGTCATATCCCCACTTATTCTTTTGTACACCTGTTGCATATTCATGACGGCGTGCATATAACTTTGTATCACAAATTATTGGTAAGTTTTACAATTTATTAACTTCGTTTATTGTCACCAGGTTTTGATGATATTTCCAGGGTGTTACTTAGTGATTTTTTACATTATTTATTCAGATATAATTATTTCAACCCTGAGTACCCCTTTAATCCAAAGATGCAACCGTAATTACACACAAAACGTACATGCACAGAATCAAGTCTCCTTTTTCTTCTCTCTCTCTCTCTCTCTGTTTTAATCTTCTTGAAATAAACACACTTTTCATTGACCTTATTTATCTTCACGAAAATATTTATTCGAAAAAAAAAACAATTGAAAAGACATTTGCATAGATTAAAGATACGTTAAAATGACACCGTCATAAATCGTTTACAGTCCAATATAATTATGCCGATAATGATAAAACAGATGTACAGAAAAAAACACGTTACACTCTAAAAAAAATGGTAACCCAATGGTGGGTAAAATGGAACATGCGTGTTGGTTTGGTAAAAAGATACCAAATATTTTGTGAGTTTTAAGCAATGTTGCGTTCAAATTTACCCTTAAAAATAGCTCTATGCTTAAAACATGCATTTAGCCAAATACGGGGTAAAAAAAATACCCAGCAAACACCCATGTTCCCTTCCTACCCAATATTGGGTCAAACTTTACTCAGTGTTTTTAGAGTGCATGCAAAACCAAATAGAAAATGCAATCACATTCCAAAATGTGATGACAATAATATATTTCATAATAAAGTATAGAAATATATAGAGAGAGGCAAGTCCGGTGTATTCAATTATCTGCATTCAATAAAGTTAGAGATAAGATTGAATACTGAAAATCTTCTGATTTGCTTTCACTTTCAATTTTTCGACATTTGTGAGGTGAAATCCATATGGAAGTACAAAGTCAAAAAGCAAATACGAATTGATATACAGTTACAAAGGTTGTACTTCATTTTGACAGAGGACATTGTTATAGGAATTATATCACTTCACTGCTGTTTATTAATATTAACATTCTTAATTGAAAGAAAAAAATGCACGTGTTTGTCTAAGCAATAGAAAAAAATGCTACATCACATACATGAAAGAAAAAAAAACTGTAGCACCTATTTTCATCATAAAACACACATGTACATTTAACATGAACACATACATCCATTGATAAAAAAAATCGAAAATGTAAGATTGATTTATATTATGTTACGCGCTAAAATCAATTCCACGAAGTTTTATTTCATCTGATATTCAATGGTGACCAATCACAGACAAACTACTAATTCGATTGATCCCTACATCGGTAACTTGGGCTATCGTTTATAAAAATTTACCAACATCACATCGTGGCCAAGGGGTACAAATTTTGATAGTGCTACTAATTGAGGGGTAGAACCCCATAATTGAAAAACCCTGGCTATGGGCCATCAGAATCAGATTATTGCCATATCAAAGGTCAAGTCCACTCCAGAAAATTGTTGACTTGAATCGATAGAGAAAACCCAAACGAGCATAACGTTGAAAATTTAATCAAAATCGGATGTAAAATAAGAAAGTTATGATATTTTAAAGTCTGCTTATTTTTCACAAAACAGTTATATGCACAACTTATTGATGTGATAATGAGGAAGTCAATGATGCCCCACTCACTATTTCTTTTATTTTTAGTGCTTGAAATATACAATATATCAATTTTACAAATTTGACCATAAGGACCAACTTGAATTGATATAGCCTGTTAAGAAAATTGCAATTCCACTTGTTCAGGGAGCAATAAAATTTGTTTTTCACATGACATTGAGGAGAAAATTCAAATTTTTCATATTTCATATATTAAAATACAACAGAAATAGTATACAGTGGTTGACGTCATCATTCTGCTCATTTGCATACCGACCAAGATATGAATTTAAAATGTCGTAACTTTCATATTTCACATCCGATTTTGATGAAATTTTCATTGATATGCTTGTTTGATATTTCTCCTCTTATTCAAATCATTTATTTTGTAGTGGACTTGTCTTAAATATTCCAATAATTCAACTGAAATGTTATACTGTAGTAAAACAAAAATCGTAAAATGAAAGAATCCCAAATTTCTGATGTTTGTGTCACATTACCGAAATTGTAGCCAGATGCCACCTTCTAAATATGATTCAATAAAATGAAAAGAACTGACTACCACGTCTACAAATATATAATAAATCAGTTTTATTTTATAATGTCTAACTTATCTTCTTATACACTGTAAAATTCAAATTGCAAGATGAAATATTGACTACAATATAAAAAATTATCTTCAATGCAGCCACTCACACGATGTCTACATTTCAAGCAGGTAATACATTCTTATTATTTTATCGCATGCATATTACGAGTACTCTTATTCACAAGTGTCACACAATACACAACATAACATTCATTATAAACATCTTTTTATATAATATCAGACAATTTAATTTCATTCATCATTTTTATCACATTTTCCTTTAAAAGAAATCACGAATCAGAGCTTGATCTGGACAAACAGGCAAATATACATAAACAGTTAACACCTTGTTTGCCATTCAATATTTACAAATTCAAAAGTAATATTTTTAAATACCATATATTAATACCCCGAACATTAGGGAAATCCGCCGATTAAACTGATATGATTTATAAAAGACGTATATAGCTTCAGCCATGATAAAACTACATATGGGCAGCGTTGACAAGGTTTAGCATAAGTTCACTCATGACATTATATTAAAAATGATCGCATCAATAGATTTATTCGAGGGGAGTTAGTAAACTGATTTATGTTTACCATATATTAATACCCCAGGAAGAAAGACCAATCACGAAGAGAATTAAAGACAATTAAATATATTTTTCTCAAATTTATCCCAGAATCGATCATAAAATAATTATTTTCATCTGAAATTTGACAATCTTTTCGCTCACAACTTTATAGAGTTTTTTTTTTTTGGTCCCGAATGCTATGCCCCCTCAAAATATTTGCTTAATAAGTCACTGCGGGTTATCTCATACTTTAGTCATGTGTTCGTTTTATACCCCAATTAAGCCAAGGCTCCGTCCAGGTAGATCTCGCTGCGATAACCAGTGTAAACTTATAAAGCCTACAGAGAGTGTAGCGATAAGTCTGTGTGATCTCTGAAGACACATTTTCGCTACGTGACTTTGAAGCCGTCCAGGGAGAGCCATCTTAACGGTGTTAGCATGGCGCAGTAAGAACATTCTTAGGTTATACTAACAGCTCCATTAACGTAGCATAGACGTAGCGGACACGGAATGAACGCGGCTCGTGTCTAAAGCGCTGCCACTGCACGACTACCACGCATATTCCATTGCCGTTACTTCCAAATAGCATAGATACAACGAGTCGCAATCTGCTCGGACGTAGGGTGCGCTTAGCAGGAACCATTTTGACGTCACATGGACTGCCTCTGTGCGCACAATAAACTTAGTGAGAACATCGCCAACGTGAAGTAAACTTCGCAATGACGCGGTTGGGACGTAGCATGCACGTTATGTTTCCAAAGTTGCACCCCAAACTAAGTTGAAGCATCGTGCCATGGATTTTTTGTTTCAATCAACTCCAACGACGTAGCCAGAAACCACCACAGTAGCAAAGGGGGCGCCACCGTTGTGAAGGGGTCACAGGTGGGGGGGGTTAACTATATCAAACTTGTTTGTAATATGAATTGGCCTACAATTCGAACTACAAGCCTACATTACTTATTATGAACTTATACACAACTCTAATTAGAACTTGTATTCGTCCCACATCAGTTATAACCTTCACATGTTCTTCAAAGAACAAAAGGTGGCTGAAAACGGATTTGAATCAAGTTGCTCGAAAAAGGATCATAAAGAGACAGAACCATTTCATAAACAGCGAATCTTTTTTATGATTTTTTAGCTAAAAAAGGGAGTCCTTGATATATGTATATAGTTTCCTATATTCCTATAGTATGAGACACAAAGACATAACTTTCACGTTTATAATAGCATCACTAGCGTGTGATGATAATTATATCAAAATAATATATATGTTTGTCTTTTTAAATATTAATTCACATGTAACAATAGTAATACTTCGCATTGTAGTATAAAATGAGCACCATTTAAGTCATGCACAGAACGTCATCCAGCAAAAAACACAATACTTCAAAGACACATAAAGTGTGATAACGTTTTGTCAGAGGTAATATAGTAGATATGTCAAACTGAAAAACAAAAGTTGCAATAATATATTTTTAATGACAAGTGCGCATCATTTCGTTCGTGCTGTCCATTGTTGTATTTTTCAAACTAATGAGTCCAAGGCATTGGCTAGTTTTTCTTTTAATATGCCTTCCGTGGGGTAATCAGTCAGCTGGACACATTTCTTGTGAATCACTAGGTTCTTTGTTCAAATGCTGATGTTCACTGTATCACTTCAAGTAAAACGAAGCCCACCGTTGATATCTATGAAAAAAAAATGAATTGATGCGACACACGTTTTCAAAATGGTATACATCATGGGCAGCGAATCCTTTTAAGCTGGGCCACCCTCCTCGATTCCTGACGAGATTATTGGACTCGGCGCAAAATAGCCGCAAACTATGTTTTCATCACATTGTTGTCCCCAATATCTGAACATCCAGCTTCTCACTGAGTGAGCAGTCTTAAAGCTCTGTCATATTTTCTGTGGAAGTTTGATTCATCCCATAGTTGTTGATTCCGATGTATCTTGCGAAATAGATGTACTTTGAAATAAATAAGACAAGATAAACAATTAGTAAAATCGCTCAAGAGTCAGACATTTAGGAAACTCGGATCAAACCGACGGTCTTGAATAATAAATACTGCTACTGCTACTTCCTCTGTTCCGAATAAACACGCTACTTGCGACTCCCCGCGAAGGGTCATAGTTGGTGCTTAGGACTTCGTACGTGTACTCCGGACTGAACCGTCTGCACACTGGGTTTCTACCGCTCCATTTACCGCAAGGTAAGCACGCCCTCTGCGATTCACCAACAAGATTGTAGCCATTGGTGCACTCGAAGGATACGGTACCACCGATCCTGTAGTCTGAGGAATACGTCTTTGCATGGCGAGGGATCTCTGGCTCGTTGCAGTGTGTCAACCTTACATCTGTTTGGGAGGATAGAAGGAGTGAGAGTCAGAATTGATAATATCCCATCAAAAAGTCTAATGAGTATATTTTATAGCAATCAGATAACGGCAAAAACAATACGTAGCCTAAAGCGAAACCCATGTTTCATTCAAAATCATAGGCGCTTGCATAAGATGTTCAAAGATGTTCAACTTAAGTTTCCCATGATATAAATTACAGAAATTAAAAAAATCTTTAAAAGTGCGATACACGTTTAGAATGCAAGTTGGGTGTTTCATAAAGTTGCTTGTAAAGTTATAAGGATAATCATTTATCATAGGAAACTGTCACAAGTTGCGGTAAAGTCATCCATACATGTAGGTTACGAAAAGCTTGAAGAAACCTCTGGCTAGATTCAAGGAATTACTACGGACGTGAAATCATTAGAGAAATAACTCACTTCTGACTACAATGGTGACCTCTTCGCATTCCTGTGTGACTGTTCCGTCAGCTGGTCTGAGGACCTGAGTATCATACTCGGCTGGGCAGTAAGATGGCCCACCCGGTGTACCTGTCCTAAACTTTGGTTTCTTAGAACAGGGCGAGGATACCCTGACTTGGCCGCCCATCTTGAACTGGGCACACGTCCGTCCTTCTGCGCTGGTTACACTCGAGGACGAATAAGCAAAGTCAATACCGTTTACCCTGCCGGGGAAAAAAGTATGACCGATTCTTGAGATCTTGAAAGATATCTTCAAAGTGGATCACAAATTCTTTATTAAAAAAAAATCATCAAGAAGGCTTAAATTCTCAGTTGTTTGGCTAATCTGCAGGTTGTTGGTTTAGGGAGGTAAACGAAAACGTGATGAAATTAGAATTTGTTATTTTATTTTGACAACAGATTTTCAAAAGATTATGGGCGTCAAAGAAAGGGTTCACATTAGCAGACTTTCCAATCTACAAAGCCTTTCGTATTGCAAGCTTAAGTACAGAGCATGATCTTTGCCAATATTGAATGAAATGCTGTTAATTTGGCAACATAGGAACAACTCGGATCGCTCATTAGCGTTTTATATTGCTCATAAAGTCGTTGATATGTTGGGCAACAATTTTGCAAAACACTAATTCCAGCTAAGAAGCGAGTCAGGTTCCATCTACTAGACATAGTTACGCGCTGTTTATAATATTCATAATGATGGCAAATTCATTAGGATCAATATTAATAAAGGTGATAAAGTTATAATCAACGATGAGGGTAGCTGGTCAAGATGGTCACTATTCATAACAGGGAAATAATGGATCAAGTACTCTGTCAGAATAGTAGGTCCATAGAAGGTGGTCGTTATTCATAACGAGAGACAAGGGTCGCTGTATTTATAACACAGATGGTTGCTATTAATACGAGAAGAGGTTCGCTATTCATAACAGTACTGGAGAATTGACTTACTCGACAGGAACGTAACTTGCGACCCGTTTACATTTTTTGTCGTAACATGTACGGATGATAATACATGACGTTTCCGGCCAGGGTTCCATGGCGCTCCACCATGTAAAATGCCTTGCCTGGAAGCTCCAGACAAGCTCTCCGTGTTGATTTCGTTTCACTTTACCAACTCCGCTCCTTCTCCAAATACCTGGAGAGAGAGAGAAAAAAAAAATAGATTATGCAAATATACTCAATACTTTAATATGAGATGATTTTTAGTCCATAGTAATAGATATTTTTGGTGTTTTTTTTAGAGGATCATCATTTTGATTAAGTAAATTAAATCAACATTAAGATAATTTCATTCTATTAAATACAAAATAAGTAAAAATCGGGTTGGCAAACATTTTCTGTCTTTTTACACGTATTCAGTTAAACAGTAATATATTGTTTAAAATTTTATTTGCATTAAAATGGAAGATTAGGGGAATATGAAAATTGGGAATCAATTAATCTGAGCATTTCTATAAGATTATCTATCTTTGGTTCATGCGACACCCTATTTCTCCACTCTCACAAACTTCACGAACTGTTCGAGAAGTGACTTGGATTTGATTCTGTCCGCTTGCTTGCGGTTATGCGGGCCTATTTTATACCAATATTATTTTACAAGTTCTTACCTGTTGCCTTATCAAAGTACCATGCGGGGATTCTGGTTCCATGACGAGCACCACGCGGTTTTCTATTGAGAGGGAACTCGGCTTCGAATGGGAGCATGACGTCGACTAGATCATTAGTCTCCGTGTTAACCACGGTGACCTCAGCCATCGAAAAGGCCTCTAAACCGGTAAGTTTGACTCCTGTAATAATCGTGGAAAATCGGAGGTAAGACTTTAATTTTCCAGATATTCAGAAATATATTGTCGATTTATTAGCAGGAAGTACTAAACAGTGCGAAAGTTCAACCTCTTTCTCTCGAGATATTTTAGTCATATGACATCTTCTTCACTTCACATACAAGCAATAAGATGCATGTGGTATTGCAAATTGGTTTGCCTATATCGTCTTTGCAATACATATGTCTATGATTCAAACGTTTTAAAAATAATTTTGCCAGATATCAGGTAATGTACATGTAACTAACGTAACAATATGATGCCGAGGTAGCGGCGGATCTGGTGCTCCGCAGATACGGTTCTAGAAACACTATCTGCCGGCGGGTTCAGAACCAATTTCTCTTCGGCAGATATAGTTCTTGCTATCTTTTGTCCATGGGCACGCACACTGTACCCATTTTCTTGTTTATCTATTTTAATGGGAAAATAAATAAAAAGAAAATCAAACAGCGGCAACCCGGCAGGTATGGTTCCGAGTAAAGAACGATACCTGCCGGCGAATACCGTATCAACCGGTGGAACCAGATCTACCGCTACACCAGACAACAATGATAATCCAAAACATTCTGTGGTACAATTACGTCATATAGTATCACGTATTATCAATATTACAAATCGTAACGTTTGTTACAAATCGTCACATGTGCTACAAATCAATGTTTCAAATCATCAATGTTACAAACCGTCATGATTGTATCAAATTGCCACGTTTCCTCCCTCGTCATCAATGATACGAATCGTCACAATTGTAAACAAATCGTCACATATCAAGCGTATCTTCAATGTTACGAAGCGTCACCAATGTAACAAATCGTCACGTATAGCCTCTTATCAATGAAACGAATTGTCACAAATGTCACGTATCATAATTGTTACACAAATGTACACCTACCATCTGAAGATTCCACCGCCCCAATAAGTTCAGGTACCTCCTTCAATTCCAATGGATTGCTTGTGTTCACACCGGAAAATTTCACCTCAAAGATGCTTTCCTCCGGGATATCCAAACTACCTGAAATTTGGAATGAATGCGGCAGTGGGAAAGGGTCAGTGTAAATTTAGTGTTAATATTGAACATCAACATTTGTTAATCCAATTATTTTAAATGTTAGACAAATTAAATCATGGTCATTCAAGAGTACTTTATTACTGATTTCAATCTTGTAGCGAAATGAATTAAGAATATTTTCTATGGACTTGGAGGTGAAATTGATGAGAATTATTCGCAACTATGTAGGAATAATCATGATAGAAATGTAACTGTACACTCTAAAAAATGAAGTGCTAATTTAGCTCTTAAAGAGCGTGTATAGTGACTGCACTCGGAGTGCTGATTTGTCTAGTTCAAATTTGAACTAGACAAATCAGCACTCCGAAGTGCAGTCACTATACACGCTCTTTAAGAGCTAAATCAGCACTTCATTTTTTAGAGTGTATAAGGACATTTTAAGTAATTTATAAAGTAATTAATCAATTAAAAAGATAAGATCAAATAAAAAAATACAAAAATAGCCATCAACATCACAACATTCGACTCTTCTCTTATAAGTGAAAGTCAGTGAGATATGTTACTGGTCAGACTTTTGTTTCACAAAGTGAATTGCCAGTGTTTTTCACCAACAAATTTTCTCTAAGCCAATCACTCGCAATAATTTCAGTGGCTTATAACCGCTGTCGGTGAACGAAAATGTCTGAAAAGACGCTTATTGAAAGACACCCTCTTACCGGCCGGTATCTCCACACTGTACGGTATGCCATCATTGTTAGGTCTGAACTCTACCAGGCGGTCCATCCCCGACATCCACACAAACTCCTTCCTTAGTGGATGTTTGTGAACGTGCATCGGCAAAACATTTTCTGAAACAAAACAAAACCAGGCAGATAATAAAAGTAAAACTATAAAAACATAATGATATTGTTCATGGTGGTAGTTTGTAATTATGCACATGAGCTGCAGTATGATATTGTCAACTACTCAAATATTTTGCTTCATTATTTTCTTTGATTTTGATATTAAACCTTTCTTCTCGTGGGACGTCTCACTATTAGACCCGGTCCTTAGCAAAATGGAATTATGAATGTTGTTATCTAAAGAAAACGGAACAATGATTTCTTACAAACATTTAAACCTTTTAATCTTTATAAGTGTAACGTATTTGTTTTATATCATTTCATTCTTCCTGCCTCAAATTTTTGTATTGTTTCCAACATAGGAATAATATTAGTTGCTTATAACTTACTTTCTCCTGGCTGAAACCGGTATGTTGAAGACGTCTCCATATACCCTTTCTTGGAAGCGACCACGATGATGGGCTCCTCTTCGGGGATCTCCATCCAGACGAGACCGTCATCGGTGGTCGATGAGTTCGCTGTCGTCACGGGCCAGTCTTCGATGGTAGGTCTGATAATCCGAACCTGGACGTCAGGTAGCAGAGCCTGTTGTGCCGAACCGTCCATGGTTAGTACGGTAAGACCAGTAGGCACTGGAGTGGTAGGAGGTGTTGTAGGTATGGTTGTGGTGGGCTGCGGCGTTGTGGTAGGCTCCGGTGTTGTTGTTGGCTCCGGTGTTGTGGTTGGTTCTGGTGTTGTCGTAGGCTCTGGTGTGGTTGTAGGCTCTGGTGTGGTTGTAGGCTCTGGTGTGGTTGTAGGCTCCGGTGTGGTTGTAGGCTCCGGTGTTGTCGTAGGCTCCGGTGTGGTTGTAGGCTCTGGTGTTGTAGTTGGCTCCGGTGTTGTCGTAGGCTCTGGTGTTGTAGTTGGCTCCGGTGTTGAAGTTGGCTCTGGTTTTGTAGTTGGCTCCGGTGTTGTTGTTGGTTCCGGCGTAGTAGTTGGCTCAGGAGTAGTTGCAACTGTCGTTGTTGGGGGTTGAGTTGTTGTTGCTAATGTTGTGGTAGGTGGTGGTGATGTTGGATATGCTGTTGTGAAAATTATACAATGACAATTAACACCGCTTTCAGGAATTCCATTGACTAACATCATGATCAAATAATGAAAGGATCAATAGAGACAATAAAACATCATTATAAGGAGGAAGAAATAAAGAAAACACTGACTTCAACAGGAAATGGAACTGAACAAAAAAAATCGCATTTGAAGGTAGAGAATACATGCTTAAATTCCCACGAATGTGACATTTATTTCTTGTACTTCGTTTATTAAAGTATATGAGCATTCCCAATTACATAGTAACTCTTAACTACAAATTCCTCTGCTACATTAGCATTCATTAGCGCGACTATAACATTTAACGGCGGACTTACGTGTACATGACTTGCCATCGCCGAAATGAGTTGGTGGGCACCGGCCGCATTCATACTTGAAGATAACCCCACTCTCTGGGAAAACCATGAGTTGTGTGCTAGCAAGAATGTTCAGATCAGTACACTCCACCCCTTCAAAACAAGGTCTATTCTCACATGTGTGCGGATCTGCAAATATTGAAGAAAAGCATATACCGTAGTGTCTTGTTGAAAACAACAACAGTGACGGATGCGATGCATATACATGTTCAGGCATACACGTGTAGCAACACATTATTTTCTATATTGAAAAAAAAGATAAGGTTATCCGAAATATGTATTGCTATTAAAAAAATAACAGACCATTCGTTTCGTTCAAGGTTGTATCATCACGTATGTGTTTGCGCACAAGTATTACAAACACGGACATATCGTTAAAAGAACATTTGCGGTGTCGATATGAGTTGTGATTTGGAGTGACTTGAGATGTCCTAAATTCACTTCATAATAAAAAAATAATCTAAAAGCAGAAAGAGTTGAAACTCGGCACACATCTTTGTAAATACTTCTTTTCGTTGTATCAACAATATTGAGATATAACATCAAGGCAAACGTGATCTACAGATGGGGTGACGAAAAGACGTCACAATGAAAATTTCGTCACAGCCAAAAAAAAAGAGTACATGGGCGTATTCTCATTCAGAATCGTACCATCCCTCAGTACAAAGTTGGAACATAATTAATTCGACCTCACAACAAATACATTTTCTACGATTCTACTGTCGACTTCCATGAAAAGAAATGTAAAGTTGTAAATGCTTTTCCGACATAGCAACATGTACTGCATTAAGACAAAATTGTGATTGCACTCCTCTGCGCTCTCATGCTGAAAATGGACATTAATTTTGAAGACAATTCTCCCACACACAAGGGGGGGGGGCGCTAAGATAGGTAACCATGACGACATATCGGTGACGTCATGATTCTCGGAAACTTACGTAATCGGATGCAGTTCTTGCCGTCACCGATGAAACCTACGTTACAATTACATTTGTAGCCACCATCTTCCGAGTTGGTCAGGGAACAGGTAGCGTGCCGATGACACTCGTGATCCCCAGTATTACAAATATCTTCAGCTGTAAAAGAAACAAGTATACAAATAAACATGAAATCGGATAAACCAAGTACTTGTCTAACAATCGCAAAAATGAACTTCATATATCAATAACTCCATTCTCACAGGCGAAACTGAGTCCAGATGGATTAAAAACTATTGCATCGTTACTGATGATAGTTGGTCTGGAATGATTGATTGATAACGAATTTATTTCATTCCAAAATTTCAACAAGGTTACAAAGTAAAGCCAAATATAATATAATGTTATGAAATAAAGTAGAAACCTTCAAAGTTCAATATATATATATATATATATATATAAATATATATACATAATATACAAATCATATCTTTCTTGTTGAAGTTCAAAACTTATATAATACATAAATCATCATATCTTTCTTGAAGAAATTAAATGTAAATCCTTATTAAATATATTTTTAACATATTCTCCCAAGTAAAAGATAAACAAGGCTGGATTATATTACAAGATATGAAGAAAAAGTGAAAAGGGCACACAAAACAAAACGTTACAAAAACAGGACGTGCCAGAACGGTACAAGAACAATCGGTTTCGTTTTAGCCTTACATTCCAATTTTTAAAAGTGTGACCATTATTTACTGAGTACAATGAGGTGAATCGCTTTGTAAAGTCACATTTTAAGCCGTGCAACTGTACATTTTTAATCGAACGGAATGGGCACATCCAGCCGTCCGTTTGCTTGCGTACAACAAGCCAAGTAGGTGCTGTACATTAGATCCTGCTTCGTTTATTATTTATTGTAAAAATATAACGATTTTACCGCAGGGCGAACTAAATATTCTCTCATAGTAACTTTTAATAATGACCCCTTCGAACAAACATCCTATATTTTAGGTTTGGTTATTGAGATTTACTTCAATTTTGCACCCGGTAAGACATGTTTTCTTTACAATTTGCATACATTTGAATGAGACTTTGTTATGAATACATTATGTTACAATCACACCAGTGAAACTGACACCAGGGTACCGTAAAACAAAGGTTAGCGATTGATCGTACGCTTGATTTTTACGATTGGTTGTACATTGTAGTCAATGGAATCAATCGTAGAAAAATGTTCTTCGATCATTGCTAAGTTTTGTGTTACGGGCCCCAGGGCTCTGTAACACAAAGGTTTGCGATGGATTGCAAATATGAAAGAACCACACTGATTGGTCCCTGCTCAGTATTTCAAACCGAATGCACCTGTAACATTTATATTGATTGGTCAGTTCATTTAGCGATTGATCGCTAATCTTAGTGTTACGGAGCCCTGATCGACCAAAGCCATTCCATTATTCTCAATTGCATATCATCTGTCGGTTTGGAATCGGTTTCGTAAGTGTGGCTGTAGCATTGGGGTAAGTGTGATCCATAAAGATAATGATTATCCTGCGAATAATGCACATAATAAAACGTTTTTGTTAAAAACAGTAGCCAAATTAAAATTCGAACACAAGGTACAATTTTTTTTTCATTTTTTTTTGTTTATAAAAGGTATATGATTGAGGTTTTGTAGACCTGGATTTAAAAAAATTGATTTTTTTTTACTATCGATCGACGTCTAACATCACCATCAGAAAGACGTGGCCAAGGCTCGAACCTCGAACCTTTGCATCTATGTAGTGAAGATGTACTTACCGACACATGTTAACTTTCCATTGACATAGTTGAACCGGTAGCCATGGTGACATATACACATAAAATCCCCGTATGTGTTCTTACATCGTCTCTGTCTCCCGCAAGACACGAGGCCCTCTGCGCATTCGTTGATATCTGCAAGAAAATGAAAGCGGTTATTTCGTATGACCTGGGACCCGTTGCACAAAAGTTATCGATTAATCGTAAGTTTGACTTCAACGATTGATTGTACATTGTAGTCAATGAAATCAATCGTTAAAAATGTTCTACGATGATTTCTAAGCTTTGTGTTACGGGTCCCTGGTATTTCCTTTCTACGTGGTGCTATTCGCATCAACATTTTTCCCCTTCAATTTAGATGTAGACTATGTAGAAGTGTTGCAGCATCTGTGGTGCTATTATTATTGTTATTATTAATATTATTAGCAGTAGTAGTTGTAGAAGTAGACAGTGGCAATAGTAGTAATATTAGTAGTAGTAGCAGTAGTCGTAGTAGTAGTAGAAGTAGTAGTAGTAGTAGTAGTATTATAGTAGTAGTAGTAGTAGTAGTAGTAGTAGCAGTAGAAATTGTAGTAGTAGTAGTAGTAGTAGTAGTAGAAGAAATTGTAGTAGTAGTAGTAGTAGTAGTAGTAGTAGTAGTAGTAGTAGTAGTAGTAGTAGTAGTAGTAGTAGTAGTAGTAGTAGTAGTAGTAGTAGTAGTAGTAGTAATAGTAGTAGTAACAGTAGTAGTAGTAGTAGTAGTAGTAGTAGTAGTAGTAGTAGTAGTAGTAGTAGTAGCAGCAGTAGTAGTAGTAGTTGTTGTTGTTGTTGTTGTAATTGTAGTAGTTGTTGTTGTTGTAGTGATTATAGTCATGAACAAAATATTGTGAATTGCTTCATATAGATAAGAGATGCATTACTCTAGATCAATTCAGCTATAGAGTAGATCTTCATGATTACTTGGACTTCTCTTTCAAAATAATATTATAAGTCTGGAAATATACTAATGACCAAGAACGACAATAGTGAATAAATGTTAAATAATGGGACACTGAATATGAAAGTACCAGGAATATAATGACTCAAAAATAGAAATTTCAATCGAAGTTCGTCACATCGCCCCTATCCATGGATGATGACTTGAACGTACTAAACCGTTAGGAAATGACAATTGCATAATACCATATAATTTTCCTTTTGAAATTCATATTTCTTTATTCAAAATGGAATCTATATGAACCTGTGAACCTTACTCTTATTTCATATCAGAAAAATAATATTTCTTGATTTGAATTGAAATCTATATGAACCTGTGAACCTTACACTTATTTTATATCATAATTAATAAGGATTATTTTATCATCCTGGGCATTTTATGAAACAAAAAGTAAATTACATATATTTTCTCACCGACAAATGATCTAAACTACTGATATCCTTGCATCTGATTAGCTCAGATCAGAATGGTCAGCCTGAATCATTGACAAAATGTTCCATGAAACACTAACCCCGAATTCCTCCAAACTCTTACCTTCGCAGTTGTAACCATCGTCTGCAACTCGCATTCCAGCGGGGCAAAGACACCTGGTTTTGTAGTTATCATATCGCTGGCAGCCATAGACACATCTACTTGCACTGCATGAATGATCAGCTGTGACCAAAAATAAGAAGAAAATACATGATAAAAAAATAAAAAAAATAATAATAAAGACCTTAACACCGAGTCGGAACAATGAACACTCACCTACAGATGGGGAAGGGTTGGAGGGGGAACTTGATCCTCCCACAGCTACAACCCCCCCCCCCCCCGAAAAAAGGGGGAGGGGAATGAGAGAACGGAGTAAATCGTTCTTCGAACAATGTGTCAAAATCTATCACGGTATTAGATTTGATTTTAAACCGTTCCCTCTCATTATATTTGTCATTGTTTACTTTTTAAAATGGAAATATTGCCCCATAAGTTATGCCCAATCATTTTTTACTCATTAAGGGGTGTGTTGACTTTTAATAAAAGTCAATATTTATTATTTTATAGGGGGGGGTAACAATCTAGTACAGTCATGTGTTTCAGTTGCTGTGATTAAAAATTCAGAATTTATGGGGCATTCACCTATTTCTCATAAACAGTCAAACACTTTTACTTACCTATACAATACTGAAATATGATTAAATAAAAATTACAAATATAACTAAAAATTATTAAATATGAAGAGTGATAAGGCAAGAAACGGTATATGTCTTATTCATGACATCCTTAATACGACTGCACATCAAGAAATAATCAAATCGAACAATCATGTTATTGTTCATTAATCAATGTTCTGTCAACTTTTATTAAAAAAAATTATATTCTGATAACTATTCAGCTCTAGAGGTTATAAAGGAATTATACTAATCAGCATAACACTTTAATTTCCCTGCATAGGAAAATGGATGATAATTATTGTTTGAAAAAAAAAATCTGCCCCAGGCGAAACAATAACTCTGTTAATCTATATAATACGAATGTATTTGAGTCAAATCCGATTATAGCGTTTCACTAATTATCATTATTTTTTTGGGTGTTCGCTTGTTAAGATTAGAAATCTGATTGGATCAATGTAATTTCATTTTACACATCACAGCACAATATATCCTGTGAATATAATATGATCATTACTTATTAACGCTAAATATAAAACATACCTATACATGTTCTATTGTCAGCGAGTAAGGTATTGCCTGCCTCGCAGTAGCAGCGGTAACTCCCGGGGATATTCATACACCGATGCTGACAAGGTCGACGAGCACACTCGTTTATATCTGGAAGTGAACATGAAAATACAGATAGAAAAAAGGGGAAACGGTTCACATGGCGATAATCGAAATTTATCATCATCATTGATAAAAAATTACATTAATAAAAAAAAGAAAACAATGTAAAAAGCTTACCATATGCACACTTATCTGTGCGGAGCGATCTCGAAGCCGTCGACGCTATACGTCGGTAGAAAGCGGGGCCGTGACCTACCGTGCGTAATTAAACATTGCTAAACAGGAAGATAGATTTTCAACTCCAAATATAAAATTGTTAGATGTATTCATAATAAGTATAAACATATTTTGGTCAGTTTTGTATTCACACTTAATAAATGTGGGATCCTCCATTTTCACAAATGATAAATCACAATTTCTTTACAAATGATTATTTTATATGTAACTGTTTTATAACATGTCTTTCTCAAGTTGATTTTATGACATTGATATATTTTTTATGATGTTGACTCGTTATGATTGTATTTATTTGATTTATATTTTGTTGAAAATGAAATAAATGAAATGAAAATGTTCTATTTCGCCGCCACAACCACTGTTTTGGTTCACTGGATGCCCTATTATTCATCATCTGAATTGCCAATATTTCAGAGACATCAGGCAAGCCTATTGTCTTAATTTTTCCGTATTTAATGAGAATTTGATACGAAATTGTTATTTATTATATCGCTGATCTTCGTGCGATTAGTCTCTTTGTTTGGACAATAACATCTCTTGAACCGTTATTTTGGTAAAATAAACAAAATAATTGTTTTACGATCTCATACTTTTGTTTATTTGTTTGAAACCGTAGGCCTACTATACGACTGACAAATATTTACAAAGCATTTCTCGTGAAACATTGTCATATTTTCAACGGAGTTACGATGGCATTCTACTTTTATGAACATGAATTCATTCCTAGTAAAGTCAATGTAATAAACGAGGAATGTCACATTCTTACTCCATGACCGTACCGCGGAATACCCTTGAAAATGATCATTCGCCCACGTCAAACCTGTCAAAACTAGGAAAGGCATCGACAATAGATTGACGAGCGTTACATGTCAAAGGAACAAACAACAAAGCATAAAATAATCAAAATTACTTCTGGGCATGCAACGTTGCAAGTGCAAAAGAATACTCCGTTACAACTTTCTAAAACCATACATTGGGAGTTGCTGATTATTGTTAATCGTACAATTAATAGATGAAACTTGTAAGAATATACATGAGGCAAGTCAAATTGGACACGTTAAAAACAACTAAAAAAAAGAAAGCCCCGTGTTGGCAAAATATGAACGCTTTCACAAAATTGCTTTGTATGTTTAATGTTCTTTTATTCGCCGACACCTAGCGCAAATTCTCGTCGCACCCCTTACCCCTTCCTCCCCTGCACACAAATAAAAAACATACATCCTCACATACCCCCACCCCTCACTCTTTCTCTCTCTCTGGATCATTGATGATTTATAACGCCTCTTTATAACGCCTTACTATCCCATCACCCCCTTCCGTCTCAATTTATTCCTTTAAAATCACGATAAAGGGATGTTTGTCATTTTAGATGAGATATATACGTAGTTATCTACCGTCTACGTGAAATTATTTATCTGAGGACCTGTTTACAAATGTTGATTTGAGGTATATAGGAAGAATGGATTTCTTGCCAAACCTTCAATGTCAGGGTTGAGTTCGCCCACTGACATCGATAAACTCGTTTTATGATGGTAAACGTTATGTTTATCTATTTTTTCGTAACATACCGAACAAAAGATTGGTTATCTATTAATGGTTTCTTGAGATTTCCCTCATTCTTTTGTGTAATATGTCATTGTCAAGTGTTGGAGGAAATGACAGAAAGATGAAGCCTTTTCTTAACCCCCCCCCCCCATAAATCAATATATATTGTTTCGTTTTTGGAATAACATAGGTCTGTAGGTGGAAATGACGAACGATGGCAATTAATCTAATTTTTTTTATCCACCCCCCCCCCAATAAAAAAAGAAAGACATTGAGGAAAGAATTTCACTTGCTCTGTTTTTTTTTAGATATGTATTGATGGCCAGGTAAAAGATTTTTAATAACATCGAAATTCCGTAGGGGCACTCCTTAATCCCTTCCCCTTATTCTTGATAATCCAGGGAAAAATCTACCCGAACATTTTTTATTTCTAAACAGAAAAAAATAGATGAATACCCATATTAGAGACGGTTTGTTGAATTATTGATAAAAGAGCTTCAATGCTATAGTTTAGCTTGTGACGTCACATGCAAGCTGCTTCAATTTGAGGTGTGTTAATTTCACCTGTATGTTTCTCTCTAGTACGTGGCACATGCTCGAAAATTACAACCTTGTGAAAGAGCGCCAACTAGTGACATCCATTAGAAGAATGTGCAAGGATATTGTGACCAAATGGGTTGCAAGTAGTTGGAACGTTTTAGTATCAATATAATTTGTACATGCCCAAAAAATATTTATTTTTGTTTCAAACATATTTCTAAAAGATGAAAAATATGATTTTCTGACACTTCTTACAACCAACATTAATCAACTTGATCTAAAAACAAAACTTTTACACATCGGGGAGGTCTAGTAACATTTATCTAATTTAAAAAAAATCGATCGAAAAGGGCATTAGATGAACTTTCCGAAAATTTCAGACAAAATAAATGATGCTCTTGGTAACCTCATTTTCTGTTATTCTGATTGTCTCCTTCCCAGGGTATTATCAGACAAGATCTTCTTGTTAGTCCGAGACGTGTTGATAGTTGTTGGGAAGACTAGACAAGACTAAAATCTAATGAAAATGTCAGCCAGTGTCTTAGGCGGAAGATATTGTTACATTGTTACCTACTATATCGACCGAAAAGCACGAATGTTTGAACTCTTAAATGAGTCACGCCACACGACAGACGGGGAGATGGGACGTAAAAACTAAAGAAAGGTCAGCAACGGTAGTGGTGATGACAGAGGCATGTTCTAACTTTTTGGAATAATATGAATATAGATTAAAAATGGACCATTCATATAGCGCAGCTATATATTAATACACTCTACTGCGCTTAACATTTGGTATCATAATACTATTACCCCGGCTGTAGCCGAGCGGCCATAATAGGCGCTCCAGCATTCGAGAAATTTCTCCCAACCGGGTACCCATTCACCTCACCTGGGTTGAGGGCAGCAAAATATGGGCAAATTTCATGCTGAAGGAAAACACGCAATGGTTGGGAATCGATCCCACGTCCCTCAGATAGAAAGATGAGAGTCGTAACCATTAGACCAATGCCCCTTATTGAAAAAGCTTCGATCCCTAAAGTTTATATCATTCTGATGGAACGCTAACAAAATGTGAATGTTATCATGTTAATAAATGCGAAAGAACTGTCAAATCGGGATGCGGTGGTGCCCCCTCCTGTTCCATCTCATTCTCACTATTTTCACTATTTTAAAGATTAATCCTTCTTTTTAGGTCATTCATAGTAGAACCTGGATTGGAGATGCCATCCTTCCCATTATTTTAAATCCCTTGAATTAGAATCCATCAAGTTTTTTTATAGAGAGAGAGAGCGCAATACGTGATGGCTTAAGCTGTAACGTGATGGAAGTATAGGATAATGGAATGAGGAGTGACGAGATTACGGAATAAAAAAGGGGTATAAGGGAACACAATCCCTGGACAATTACCCTCTTTGAAAATTCCAGTTTAAAACAAAATCGAAACACCCCATAACGTCAAGCTTGTTTGGTATGTTATGACAGAAACCTTTATGCAATATGTTAATTGTTTATGTAGTGCACGACTAGTTTCTACTTTTGATCGCACACGGTTTCTTCAAATATTTTTTTAAGCAAATTAAATGTATTTTTTGTGATTTTTTTTTCTTACTGAAATGTCCCTAACTAAATAAGTGGCATTACTTTGTCCATAGAATATGTCTATACCAGTGGCGGATCCATGTTTTTCCAAAAGGGGGCAAATTTTTTGGAGGATATTTCGTCCGCGAAAAAATTGACAAGCCCCCCCCCCAAAAAAAGAAGGTATTCAACCACAAATAAAGGAGATTTCGCACCAGAAAAAAAACAGAAAAATTGACAAGCCAAAAAAAAGGTCTTCATGTTCAAATGAGGGGGCACACGTCTGTTACCATGGCATTTTTACATTATAAATTTTTAATTTTGCTTCTCAAGGGGGGGGGCACGTCCCCTGGATCAGTTTTTGTTTTCCTTTCTCTTAAACTCTTTTTTTTCCCCCCTTCCCTCTTTCCTTTTCCTCTCTTTCCTTTTTCCTCTTTTCTTTTTTCTTTCCTTTTTTTTGCTTGTGACTCGTGGGGGGGGGCAGTCTTCCCCCTGCCTCCCTTAGGTACGCTAGTGGTCTATACTCTGTGAATTTTTTTTTGTTTTTCTCTGACCTCTCACACATCTTACGCCTATTCCGTTTTCAGTGTGATAATCACTGCCTATATCTTGACGGCGGAAAGCCAGCATCATCAATATGACATCCAGACATCCTCGGAAGGCCTTCAAACTAGGATCAGATTTTGACTCAAATTCTTTCTCTTTTAAGAAAAAAAAAGAATGGACCCGCCCAAGAAATCATCATGATTGAAAAGGACGTCTCTGTACTAGATGAGAGTTAAAGGACAGTCACATCAACGAAACTGACTCCAAACCGACCGATCATATTTCAATGGAAATAACGTGCTAGCTTTGACTGGTCTGGAGTCGGCTATGTAGTTGTGACTGGATATCATGGTTGGAACGGTCTAGTCGCGATATCGTGAATATCTTCCTACGGTGATTGCGCTGCTCGGAGAGCGTAATCGTTTCGCATCTTTTGAATTCTGCGTGGACCATACAGAAAATATCATTTCGAATACACACTTTTTCATTATTCTTTTTTTATCTTTATTTTTGGTTGATCAAACCTTTTCGTATCGACGGAACAAGTTAAAAGGCATCTTTCATTGTTGGTCCTTTGTTTGTAAGTAAGAATCGCAGCATTATTGCGTCGGTAGAACAGGCATGTCGAAGGAATCGAATCTTTAAAAGATCACAAAATAATCAAACGGATTTTTTTTTCATTGCCCGTAGTATTATTTTGCAAGACCCTGTTCAAAGAAATGATTGAACAAACGATTAGTTAATGGCAAAATGTTGAAGACTACTAGTTTATTATGGAAATGAAATTTAAATGTTTTTTTATATATATATTCAAATACTATTTGCTGTACTTGATACCTCCTTCACCGTTTTATCCTTCTATATCTCCTTCTCCCTCTCATCCATCTTTCTCTTTATCTTTCTCTCTATCTCCCTTCCCTCTGCTTGTCTGTCTCTCCCCCTCTCTCTGTCTCTCCGTCTCTCTCTCTGCACGTCTCTTTTGTTGATTCTCTCCAACCCTTGAGAGGCATCACTTATGGAAAAGGATATGATAATCTACTCCCAGCTTGAATGGTCGCTCCTCATTTCCTCTTCCTTATGTACAAGAAGACAAAAAAAACTGAGAAAAAAGTCTCAGATTGGCCTAGATCCGAATCTTCGGTCAGATGGTGACGATCCCGAATGCTACTATGCTCATTATTATAGATATCTTCAAATTATCCATTGACGTAATGTTGCGTCAGAAGTTGACAGTGACTGTAAAAATATCGTAAGCCTTACGTGGCGGGCCTGTCGGTGAGGTTTTACCCGTAATTTGCTGCTATCCACCAGTTAGACGCAAGTATTTCAGTAGCTTTTAACATTTATTTGGGACGGTGACGACTCACGTCAATTATTAGCGCACCGACATCATTCCGGTTATCGGAAGTAAAGTATCTTGCTGAATCACTGGCGCATGAACTTGATAGCTTGGTACACTAGATTATCCATAGCAATATAGATTATGCAATCCTGGTATGATAACTTTTGTGCAATATATCACTTTCCCAAATGGTCACACTCAACACACAAGAACGAAATACAATATATCACCATGTCCTTGGCATGGTAAGAGTAACGAAATAGAAAAGCAAAGGATTTCGAGACGCATTGTGCATTTGAACTTATTTAGCTAGCATAATCTCTGAAATATATACCTATATTTTTATAGAAAAATATACCGTTAAACATTTTATTGGCATAATGAACCTGATGAATAAACTATGGATTCATAATACTCATTACATGTTGCTTTCTGGTAAAAAAACCCAAAATAATTGGGGTTCGTCATACGGAACAAAATTGCATGAAAACCGAATGGGGATTTCTTTTAAACCGAGAGTAAGGGTGATGATAATTAGTCTATTAATGAAGTTCGGATCGGAAAAAAATTAAAAATCCGATTTTCACAATCACGTGAGTGATTGGCACCAACAGTCGTGTGTTCATGGGATCACATCGAAAGCGGGATTTAGAAGAATATACTCTTTGAACTTGTCATGCCAGAAACAACTACAAAAATTGTTTACACATTGCAAGGACGAGTAATGAAGAAAAATATAGCTAGAAATTAAACTTAAGATAGGTAGAAAATACATAGAGAGAAGCAAAGACATGGACAGAGAGAGAGAGGGGGGGGGGGGGCTAGTGACAGAGAGGTGGGGAAGGGGGAGATAGGAGAGAGGAAGAGAGAGTACATACAGACAGAAGCAGATAGAAACAGAGATGAGGAAGAGGGACAGAGGTAGAAAATGAGACAAAGAAAGAAAAAAAGAAAGAAAGAAAGAAAGAAAGAAAGAAAGAAAAGGGAGAGATAACATAAAATTCCATCACGTATTGATCCAGATGGGAAGCTCTATTCACATCGTTTTGATAGGAGCACTTGATAATCTCTGAATCTTATCATCTATCCAATGATCACATGACTCTCATCTTTCACTGACTTAAAGAAGGGAAGTTTCCTATTGGCGTTTATGACATGTTCACACTATTTAAATTCAGAGACAGTCGGCATAATAGAAGCGCAAACGCTTGAAAAGAAGGTTCGGCACCTGTTCATCCGATTAAGAATCGGTTTCAATCGGCGTAAGAAGAGTGTAAACGCCTGCAAACGGTCTTGACGCTCATCTACCATTATAAACGCATTGGTACTCGACGTATGGCTGTCGGATTCCAAAGCAATGTCACCAATATTAAAGAAGTGATTTTTTTTCACTTTCAACACGGTTTTGATAGGTTTCGTATAAACACACGAACGAGAGAGAGGGTGTGGGGGGGGGGGGAGAGAAAAGCAACGTGATTTCCCAGAAGGAAAGAACAGTTTATTCACAACCTTGTAATTTGGTGTTCGATGATACCATCCTATGGATGTATATACATCATCTACATCCATCGTCATTTTGGTTAGACCTATTTTAAAACATTCTAGTCCGCCTTTTGTTTTTGTCGATCGTGCACTATGTGCTAGTAAAGTCTAATGGCCACTTGATCTAATGTGAGTTTGGTCCAATAGCGACTGCACATATGTTGGCAAAGTTGGTTTATATTAGACGAACTGGTCATAGGACCAAGTAGAAGTTAGACCAAATGGAAAATTGACGAACTGGTTGTCAACAGATTGGAGTAACACCACATGCAGTTCGACTAAGTATTAAATCCACCAGGATGGCTGACATTGTGTTGCAGTGGCGTACCTAGGATTTTCCACCGGGGCGGGGGCAAATTGCGTCCGCCCAAAAACGGTATTAAACCACAAATAAAGGATTTCGTACCAGAAACAAAAATTGACAAGCAAAAAAAAGGTCTTCAGGTAGAAAGGACCGGGGCCAGGGTACCGTTGTGACCCATCAGGGGGGGCTGTCTGCCCCCTCTGCCCCCCCCGTAGGTACGCTAGTGTTGTGTTGTGAACAATGACTATCAAAAATGTTTTTGACAACACATGTACCTCAGAATAAAGAAGAATTCTATTTATCGTCTCTCTGCATGTCTAACAGAAGGTTGAATCTCATTCGTCATTTTATGTCAACTTGGAAATAAAAATTGAACTTGAACTTGATTATGGATTGTAAATCGAGATAACATGAACATGATTTGGTTGTGCCTCGGGATGAGAACCCAACACCATGGTTCGATTGTCCCATTGCCAGCCATATTCAGGAATCCGTGACGAATTGAACCCATGCTTTATGAGACGTGACAAGCCTCGAGGGAAAATACATTCAAATTCGATGATAAATGCACGTTAGATCTACCGAATTCCCGACTTCCCACAATCATGACTATACTTGTACTTTGTGTATGAAATCAATGATTTTGTTCGTGGGGTTAAGATGATTTGTAAGATGCCTTTTTTCATCCCAAAGACCAAAATAAGAGAGAATGCATAAAGCAGATCAAATGGTAATTTCTCTTTTGACATGTTTGAATAGCCAACAATGAAGTAAGACAGACAGTACACAAATTTGATGCATAATTTGACAAATTGAATACCATTGACGGTTATATGTATACCAGTTTGTATGGCAAATTTGTAGTGACGTAGACGAGAATAGAATTAGACGCCAATGGGAAATTGCCACTATTTTCATCAATAGCAATAAATCGTGAAGTTACATACGCTTGATAAAGGATTTTTTCAGCAAAAACATTTAATTACTGAGTCCATTCAATATACATGTGTTTTACTATTCAAGTTATTCATCTTTCGCTTGGCATATGGGTTTCAATGATCTTTGGTACCCATTATTATTTCATTTCATTTATTTGTCCGTTAAAACGGATAATTGTATTACTTGACAATTCTCGCAACAAAAATAAACTTCACAGAATAACATAACAATGAACATACCGGTAACATAATAACATGAACATTATGGAATGCAACTTAGAAATAATACGTCTTGTTTGCGGTTTAAATACACCCACGATTTTCAAAGTATATCATTTTGATAGGGCGACCCATAGCATACATCGAAAAATTCGCAAGATGAGACAAGGAAGTTATACTATTAAATATAAGAATGTTTGGAATGAATTTGACCTGGTATTCTTGCTAACTAACAGGTCATCTTTGTCATTTCGCATTTGTCATATTACACGTTTACGACTCCCTAAGCAGACAGCGTTCCATATTTCTCGTCTGTCCTCTCTCAGTGATTTACGCTCCTCAATCTCCATTAGTATTGCCGCAGTCACACGCCCCCAAAATGACTCCAAACCGACCGATGGCATGTCATTGAATATTACATAATATATTTCATCGGTCTCACAGGTGACTTCGTTATTGTGACTGACGCATAATGCTAAAGAGAAAGTCATACCAACGAAACTGACAGACCGATCCAACGCCATAACGTTTGTTCTAATGGCGTACAATCGGTCGGCTTGTTGTCCAAGAGGATTAGTGTGACTAGAGCGTAAGTTTCGATGATGCTATCCAGAGAATCATTCTTATCCAAAAACAGTTTGACGTTTCTCGTCAGACTGGGTAAACATTTGTCGTTTCGTACGTGGTGGTATGGCGCTCTGACGACACATTGGCATAACGGACCTTTCTTTCTTTAAATACTATTCTTTTCTTCACTGAGACTCACGAAATAATCTTACTTTCTTTATCTTAAGTCTTATGGTTGTCAATCATGCGTGTTTTTTTTCTTGGATCGAATGTGACGGAAACAGCGTCAGTGTTATTGTTTTCTTCTTTCCCACCGATCTTAGCTGTTGAAAGATTGTTTTTGATAGTCGTAACATTGTCTGTCCGACTGAACTATTGTCATTATGTGCGAATGAACTATTGTCATTATGTGGGTTGCTCAAATAACATAAATTCGTATAACTTTATATATAATGTTTTCGTAAGATTTTCATTTAATAATATTATTTCTTATTAGTAACAATGCTGCTACTATACTGCAGCTTTTATCATCTGCTGCTGCTACTACTACTACTACTACTACTACTACTACTAATGATAATAATAATAATGATAAAGATGATACTACTACTATTAATGATGATAATAATAATAATATAATGATGATGATACTACTACTATTAAAAATAATAATGATATTGCTACTACTACTACTACTACTACTACTACTACTACTACTACGACTACTACGACTACTACTACTATTAACTACTACTTATACTACTACTATTACTTATATACTTCATCTTGTAATACCAAAACTTATTCGGACCAACGTCTGATCTATTCTCGTTGGATATTAAGAATAGCAATAGTCATAAATACATAAACCAATTCTTCTAGTCCTACTCCTTGTCAAGCATAATTCTAATCATTACAAGCTCCCCCTTTCCAGTTTGATTTTTTTGTCAATATCAAGATTTCATGATCTTACCTTTATCACAATGTTCGCCTCTGTATCCCGCGTCACATTGACACTTTCCGGGTGATACACACGTACCATGCTTACAAGTTTGCCTGCAGAGGGCTGCATAAAAAAATAAAAAAAGAATATGTGTTATTCAAATACATGTACATTACATTGATCGGATTGTGAATAGCTAAAACAGAATTCAAAATTGATTTGAATAATCAATTGAGATAATACTTGATACATTAAGTAAATGTGAGGGAATGTGAGGAAATTGTTAATTTTTTAACTGAATCGAAGTCATACAATCAAATAATTAAACTGAAGACAGACAAATATCACCACTGGCGGCGGAAGCCAAATGATTTAGGGGGGGGGGGGTTCCACCTGAAATTTTGGAATGGACACAGGTAAAAAATTGTCAAAAAAGAAGGTTATCAACCAAAATTTTAGTGGGACCACGAAAATTCTAAGGGGGGTCCACCTGAATTTAGGGGGGACGCAGGACACAGGAAACAAAATTGACAAGCAAAAGAAAAAAAAGGTAATCAACATAAATTTTAGGGGGGCCGTCCCCCACCTCACATTTAGGGGGGGGAAGCCCCCCCCCCCCCTTCCGCCGCCGAATTCACACAAATAAACCTACACTGATATTTCAACAAAAAACAATTCTGTTCTAACAATAACAAAAGTTTTTATTTTATTATGACATGCAACCAATTTAACAAATATGTATATCTTTATTCCAAGTGACAATTGGATTTCGAAATGAAATCTTTTTTAACATATGCACTTGGAACAATTCATTTCCAAAGCGACAGAAGCTTTTTGTCACACTACTTCATTTTTGAACGAAAAACATATTTTGTCATGGTTGTGGAATGGGTTGTAAACGATTATTTTTATAACCAATTCATGCAAATTATTATTCCCAGCTCCAAACAACGGAGGTGTAACTTTTTTTTTCTTCCACGATCAAGCTTTTAACATGTGGTAACTAATAATGGTATCACGACTAGTCGTTTTTTAATAAGCATGAATATTAGCAAAAAATACTTTTAGAGTCATCTGAACAATTCGAAAGGGTTTGAAATGTAATTCCAGGACATGATCTAATATTTGAAGGTCCAACATTTTTTGGGACAAGATGACAGTTTCTGCCTTTTTTATTAATTCTTTTAGTCCGTGTAAGTGGGCTAAATGAAATATATTCATATTCAAGATATTCAAGATTAATTTTAAGTGAAATTAGATTATTTATTCCGCGGTATTGTACTAGACCCTCTTAACCATGTTAAGGTTTGGTGGTCGTATGGACAGCGAAGGAAAACAGCTGGGAACGGAAATTAAACGGTTTGGAATCAGCTTTGATTCAAGTCACGGATCTAGGCCTTCTCGAAGGGAGAACTGATGCTTATAGAATCAAGTCACGAGTATTGTTATAAGCTACCGAAATCCTTGCATCTCATTGGCTCAGAGCTAATCTGTTAGTGAAAAGCAGTGACTATTTGCTTATTGAAATGCTCTCTAGAACATCACGTACATTGGCAACATCGCGACCAGCAAATATAGACGGCGGAAATCCTTAAAAAGGCGATACAAGATTCAAATAAAAGTTGGAAATTGGGTATCAGACGGAACAATAGTAGGGGTACGAGGTCCTCTTCACACTATGTAGGATGTCATCTTGTCAATTGTGAAATGGATAATGATGCTCTTCATCCTCCTAGGGGTTTCCTGGCTGACCTACAAACTCGTAACCCCTTCCTCTTCATTTTCCTTCATGCATCCAGGATGGTGGTGCGTTCACACTCGATCTTCCCAGACGAGATTTTTCCCCTATGACTTTTCGTTTTATTATTCTGTACCACGGATAAGCTATTTTTGAGTCTTTTTAACGAGACTTTGACTTGTAGTTTGTTCAAAATCTCGCCTCATTTTTACCACTTCTCGGACATTATGGGCCCCAGATGGAAAACCGAAAAAAACACTTTAACGGAGGAGCTTGATGAGTGAAAGGCCTCCTTAATTACTAGTATATCCAATAAGTTTTCACCACAAATTCTCAACCAAAATAACATTAAACACGTGCATAAGGTGGCAATGCCTATATCTTGTTGATTTATTGAATGATTATGATAAAAAAAGATAAGTGCATACAAATGCGTATTTCGTGGTGTTGGAAATGGCCGGAAATTGAACCCCGGACCTTTCATTGTAGACAGTGGCGTAACTACGGGGGGGGGGGGGCATGGGGGGCACGTGCCCCCCCCCCCCAATCGGCTGGCCAAAAAAAAAAACGGGAAAAGGAGAAAAAGAGGGAAAAAGGAAAAGAAACGTAGTGGGGGAAAGAAGAAATTGTTATTTATTATAGTGTTATATTATGTTATATAACACAAGAAGCATTTTTCATAACTTTATGAAACATTATTTGCTTAATTGTGTCTTCATTGTTCCTGGTGCTCGCATAGACTGTTTAAAGAGATATATAAACCTGCTGTACTAAAGCCTCCCGTTTTCAAATCAATATACAACAAAATAATATATTTCCTCGCAATTAGAGTTATTATTGTTTTAAGTAGTGATATATTCTTTTTCATGACTACTGAAAGTTGTTGCCCTATTTTAAGGTCTTAAAATAAAACATTTCCTGTCCGTGCTAACGTTCGCATTAGTGGATTGGTGAGATTTCTGCTCTTCATGAACTCCTAAAATCAGTCCTTAAAATGTCAATTTTTCTGATCTGAATATCAAAAAAATTTAGCTCGCGCTTCGCGCTCGCATCATTTGGTTAGTGAAATACGTGGGTTCTTAGTGAATTCCTACAAATAACCCTTAGAATGCTCCTCTTCATGTCTGAATTTCCTAGATTTTCAGCTCGCGCTTCGCGCTCGCAGTATTTCATTAGTGAGATGCGTATGATAATCATGATTACAATGACTTCAAAAAGTGCTCCATGTGTTTAGATGTAATTCTAACAAACTCAGCAAGCGCTTGGCACTCGCATTAGATGACTATGGTGAGATATATACTCTGACTTAATGAATTCCTAACTATAGTCCTTAAAATATCCATGTTTGGGGTCAATATATACAAAAATTTCAGCTCGCGCTTCGCGCTCGCATCATTTGGTTAGTCAAATACGTAGGGTCTTAGAGAATTCCTACAAACAACCCTTAGAATGCCCCTCTTCAGGTCTATATTTCCTAAATTTTCAGCTCGCGCTTTTGCGCTTGCAGTATTTGATTAGTAAGATGCGTATGATAATCATGATTACATGACTACAAAAGGTGCTTCATGACTGTATTTAGATGTAATTCTAACAAAATCAGCAAAGGATGGCACTAGCATTAGATGACTACGGTAAGATCTTTATACTCTTAATGGATTCTAAAATATAATCCTTAATATTTCCTTGTTCAGGGTCAGTATATACACAAATTTTAGCTCGCGCTTCGCGCTCGCATTGTTTGTTTAGCGAGACAGTTAAGTATCATGATTACAAAACAATTTGCTTATAATGTCCATTTTTAGCCCTCAATATACAAAAATTTCAGCTCGCGCTTCGCGCTCGCATTATTTAACAAGTGAGATACATATCCGTTTAATGGCACCGCATGTCCTTAAAATATCTTTATTAGGTAAGAATACCTGACAACTGACTAAGTGACCCGAAATTTTTGCTGGTGCCCCCAATGCCGTGACCCAAGGTACGCCACTGTCTGTAGTCAGGCACCTCAGATCGCTCTACAACGGCACCACCAAATTAATACTTTCAATAGATTCGTCATAAACGATCGACACCATTGCAACAATATAAAGTTCTGTGCCTTTGCAAGCCGGGACCATTATACCGCGGCCTCCATTCGAAGATGTATCTGGAGCAACAAGTGGTGGCCTCACAGTAACCTTTTTTGGAATCCTTAGAAGTATACCGGCATTTTCGGCATGCAATCAAGATCTAGATCTATAGTGATATAAAAGCGAGTTTAACTTCGATATCCCGAAATTAAACCCCCTAAAGTTCTGCTAAATATACATGGACATGGTTTGTCCCAAAACTTCTCTTCAGGGCTTGACCGAATTAATGTCATGTCCATGATATTTGACAGGGGAAGCCATCTTTAGGAAGTGATGATCCTGATAACGACCTTGATAAGAAAAGCAAGTGAAACTGATGTATGAAGACATACTGCAGACAAAATGAGAGGCACGTCCTATCCCGTGTATGGCAGGCGCACCGCACCATAATACCAGGGAGTTGGGATTTAGCGATGCGATGACGTCGTCAAAGAAATGCCTTGATACTCATATGTTGATCAGTCAGCAGATGATAACTTCGATATGAAAATATACAGAATTACAATTAATATAAAACAAAACAAACAAAATCATTATCAATTTGGCACCATCTTGTTCTAAAATTCACTTCTATTCCTCCAAGAAGATTGCTATTCACATTAACCGTGGTTTGGTTTTTATCTAAAAGCATTCCTTAAAAAGCGGCGATTTCGTTCTCTTAGGTTATATTGTTTAGTTTGTTTCGTTGTCTTTAGTGGATGGAGGTTCATGGCATCTTATGCCCGCCATATTATAGCTCCTCAGGAACGGTCATGGATCTTGGCCCGTTTTCCAAAGTGTGGGTGTTTGATGCCTCGAGATCGACCAAGATAAGAAATATTGAGTCACAGTATCAGAGGTTCCCCCCGTCTCCATCTCCATCGTTCAGTATCTTCTAAAATGATTGAGGAAATTTATTGTCCTTGATTGTGTTTTAGAAACATAGTACCATGGACCTAGTCCATGATAGTACGAACGCATATATACATTGTGTTCAACAGCTGCTGCACACTGCATTTGGCGCCAGGTCATTATGGCACATAAAGTTATTACTTTGACTCAACGCAAAGTGGCTATGGTCAAAGTATCGGATTCTGGGTGTGGAATTTGGATCGGTTTCAATAATAATAATAATGATAATGTCACACTTTACCCAGGGTAGCCACATCGGTTCCGAAAACGGTTCTCCAAGCGGATCCTGTATAATGTTATTATTAACCCGTCTTTACACTGTTAAAATAATTCAATTTAACAATAGTTGTTTAAAAATATTCAAAAAGTGTCTAAAAACTTAAACAACATACATTGTAGTTCAAATTCAAATATTTAATCATCAATGCTTTGAGCATGGTTGTTTAATATTTTAAACACTTGTTAATACTTTTGTGCGATTCATATAGTATTTTATAGAGTGTAGCACGGCTAATCCTGATCGAGCGCTCAAACATTCGATAAATTTCTTCCTACCAATTTATTGCACCTGAGTGAAGAGTGGAAAATGTAGATAAACGCCTTGCTAAAGGACACGATTGGTGTGGTGGGATTCGAACCCCAGTTATTGTGGTTCATAGTCCAGACACTTATTGACTGGTCCACAACACACTCTTAAAATGTTGGGCAACATATTGTCCACATTACAATTGTTAAAAAATTCATCAATCTCTGTGTGGTTTTCAACCAAAACTGTGTGTAGTTTTAACCCAAATCACACATTATTGGTTTAAAAATACCCAGACTTTGATAAATTTTTAGCCAATTGTTGTGTGGACAGTATGTTGCCCAACATTTATAAGAGTGCACATCTACATGTTTTTACATGGTAGGCCAATGGTTTGAATAACTCATGGATGAGGTTGTTTGATATCCAAGGCCATGAGCCATACAAAGAACTTTGTTAAACATTTTTCTCTCGATATCCTCTGGCATTATGTCGAGCTGGCATTTATCGAATCAAATGTGAAATGACAGTCCAAAAAAACTACAGCATGCCTCTGGGAAATTAGATCAAATCAAAGAAATTGTTTACTGGTAAACTGAGCCCTTTTTCATTCCTTGAAGCAAGATTTAGGGTATGTTAACCCCTGACACACGTTTTCTCTTAGGCCTATTTCCATACTTGCAGATGCACGAGAGGAGCGTCACTCCTAATTTTACAGGAGGCCGTTTTCAGATGGACAAAATACATTTTTCTAAAGTAAATTTTAAACAAGTACGAACTAAATCGATGAAATAATACTTTTTATGTTATCTTCTACTAGTAATATTGAGACACAGGCTTTCGTTTTTTTTTTTTTTTTTTTGCGGGGTTGGTTTTGGTTTGGTTTGCTTTGTTAACTTAAAAAGAATTTCTGACCAATGACCCTTTAGTCAGAACTTGACTAAAATTTTCGATCTAATGATAACGATAAAGGTGAACTTAAAGTGACCTTCTAACTTCGAAGAATCGGAAATGACTATGAACAGGGTATCTTGCAACCACGTGTAAGGAAATAGTTCGACACCAAACGTAATTTAGCTCAAATCCGTTGTCTAATGTAAGGAGAATATCACTCATTATTTCTGCACGATGTACTAAAAATTGTCGTGGATAATGAACAAATCAACGGACAGACTTTACAGTCATTGTACTAATATCAGAATACATATTTGGAAAAACATTAATGATGTAGGGAGTTAGGGATTTGCCAATTTATCAGTTTTATTACGTTTATTTTGACCCCTATTTCTTTATTTATACGTTATGATATCTTGATAACCACATTCTTTCAATGTTTGCTAAAAACGCAATGAAAATCAGATAGGAATGAGACGCACATTAGAACAATGTCGACAATGGCTGCAAGGCCCACAATAAATAACTGGGCAACAAAAATATTCGGAATATTTATCTTTCAGATTTCTATTTCGAATAATAAAATATGTGGGTTTTTTTCTTCATTTAAAAAAAAACAAATTAAAAAATCATGTTTAAAAAAGGTTAAAATCTGATTTCAAGGTTCACTTTGTACTTTTCGTTTACACGGTGTACCAAGCCGATACCATAGCCAGCGATAACGGACGATACTCTATGATCGTCCAGGGATCTAAATAATGTCGTCTGCTAAAAGATGTCTTTTCCATTGGGAATGCGTAGGTGAGAATGCAGACACATGCTGTAATGTGGAAGCGGAGTTGATACTTTTTCATGATTTAATCAGAAATTTGGCCCCATTTGACGACATCCTCATATAATTTGACTCACATGCAACTAAATAGTGATGTTCGGTCAATTTCAGAGACATGATTTCGAACTGAAAAAGGATCGTTGATTTCGATAGACAATTAGGTACCCTAATGCGATATATTACATGGTGAAGACGCCGATATACAAGAATGTATGCAAAGCCTACATGTACATTTCATTTTGTTATCTGCCCTTTAGTGAGCAGCATAGATGATAATTGTGCAAATTCAGTTAACTGAACCAAATGTGCGATGAATTTACATGTAGGTTTAAAAACATGTATTATATTAACCCATGAAGATTGGGATAAGTTTTAATAAAATATTTAAAACACGGCGTCTACTTGTGAAATTGTCACCCACAGGGCACGTTGCATTGATTTTAATAAGGTCCAATACAAAAGATAAAAGTGAAGTTAGGACCACTCACATATGAACATTTCAGGGCTCCCCCCCAAAAAAAAAAATGATGCGAGGGCTCACTTTGATAAAATTGGAGCTTGTACAATGTAAACATATTTTCAGATTTTGTATTCTAATCTAAATGGCGGTGGGTCATCGTTAAAATAATATCACTGCTCATAAACTTCTAATAATCACAGTTCAATATCTAAGATAAAATTGATATTTAGGTAAAACAACATATAAAACAATAACTCACACTAAAATACTTGAGGGGAACCAAAAATATGAACCGAAGTGATCGTTTTCGCTCGCCCTTTGATTAGGTTTACATCAATTGCAGATGCAGGTAATGACGATAATTAGGGGAAGCAGCGCTTTGCTGACAACCTGTAGTGAAAGAGAGGATGAAGGGGAGCGATAGATAGAGCAAGACGGGGGAGGGGGATCTCTCTCCGTAGAGGCTTTATTTAAAGGACAAGTCCACCCCAGCAAAATAAAGAGATAAAATCCAACAAGCATAACACTGAAAATTTCATCAAAATCAGATGTAAAATAGGAAAGTTATGACATTCTAAATGTTTGTTTAATTTCACAAAATATATGCACATCCCGGTCGGTACGGATATGAGGGAACTGATCACATCACCTACTCACTATTTTTTAAATTTTATTATTATTTTTTTCTTGGGGGGGGATTTCATTATATAAGATATTCTTTTTTTTCACCTCATTGTCCTGTGAAACAAGCTTTATTTCTCCCTCCTGAACACGTGGAATTACCATTATGGTTCAGTCAAGTAAATCCTTACTGTCAAATCTCTAAACATTGAAATATTGTATAATTCAAACAATTACAAAGAAATAGTGAGCGAGGGACATCATCGATTCTCTCATTTGCATAATAATAATAATAATAATTGGCATTTATATAGCGCTTTATCAATCTACGACTGTTTTAAAGCGCTTCACAATTAGTATTACCCGGTTACTGGATTCATAGCATTCCAAGCAGCCTGTTAGGCGCAAACTTGCTAAACCAACCACAATGACGGTTGTTTCCTACCGGTACCCAATTAGCACCTGGGTGAGAGTGGCAAAGTGTGGATTGACGCCTTGCCAAAGGGCGCTAGGCCATGGTGGGATTCGAACACACGACCCTCTGATTACAAGGCGAGAGTCAGAACCGCTACACCACGGCGCTTCCACTTGCATGTGACTAAATTGTGCATATAACTTTTTTTGTGATAAATAAGCGAAACTTTAAAATGTCATGACATTCTTATTTTATATCCGATTTTGATGAAATTTTTAGCATTCAATGCTTGTCTGATTTTTTTCTCTATTGGTTTTGAATCAACACTTTTCTGAGGTGGACTTGACCTTTAATATCAACAGAGCTAGATCATTCAAGAAACCATGAATTCAGGGAACATTTTGAGGTAGCAATATGGCTAAATTTGGTGTCTTAAAATTTGTTTAATGAAACCCTAGGCTCTTCCTTTCGGACTCCCGAATAACACATTCTTTCTTTCTCCCCATGCGCTTGTTAATCTATTTTAAAATAATATTCACCCCTCCCTGGACCGCTTGAATCACATCTAATGAGTCGATATTAAAAAAAAATGATTTCAGTAACAAATCACCTTGAGTTATACAATTTTATTTTTACGGTTTGACAAATATTAACCAACACATAAGTTATTCCACCAATCATTATAAAAGAGAGGAGAGCAATATTTCTCCTTAATGCAGCAATGGGAGAAAATTCATTGGACCAAAGGCATGAAGAATAATCCCACGATTTCCCCCTCCAAAAAGGAAACTTTTAGAATATTTTTTTTCTTTTCGGTTCTCACTTTTTTGTTGCCTTTCTATTGAGGTATAATAAAAAAAAATCAAGCCGAAGTCATGTTGCTTTTAACGAACGCAAACCGATATGGCATAGATCACAAACATTTTCGAGGTACCTAGAAACCAGGAGAAACTGTCATGAAAGAGTTTTGTGAATGATTTTTACTGACTAATTCGTTGTCAGCCAATCAGAGGCATACATTTCCAGTAGCTTATAACATCCGTCGGTGAAAATCATCGACAGAAATCTTCATGATGCGCTCCCGAGGAGAAGAAACTATACCCTGAGATGGTCGGGCCATCAATCTACGCTCAAAATATTTAAGATCGAAATCTATAATCTCGTTTCCAGTCAAAGTTCATATTGGAGACGAAGATGATGAAACGTGAACAAGATTGTAAATGTAAGAAATGCAGGCATGGTGAGAGGTCATAGCATGAATGTGGTGATCGTGATGTAGTGCGAACATAATTCGAAATCGCAGTTAGCCCCCCCCCCTTCTCCCCCTCACCCGGACCCATCTTTGTATGCAACGTGGCTCATGTGACATGGTATTTCTTTTCTTTCTGTTGCCTATCGTCATGATCGTTGATCATGTTGATGACGGAGCCATATTGAGCCAAAATAATTGAGGGGTATACAACATGGCATATGTGGGGAAACTTTCTAAAAATCGCGAGCGAGCTGAAATATTTGGCCTTTCAAAATTTAAAAAATTGAATATTTGATAATTTTTGCGATACTATGCAGCAAATAATTTAATAATTTCTCCCTTCGTGTAGGCTCTATTCGTTCCAGATTTTTTTTCTTTATCTTTGAACTTTGTTGAGGGGAGCTTGTACAAAAGAGCCCCTCCCCCTCTTCTTCCCCATATGAACGCCAGTGAATAATTATTAAGATTTTGAAAGATATTTCTTGTCAACAACCCTGTGAACATGATCATTTTCGAGGTGCGACATGAATATAATAATTCCTTTGACATCACAACACAACAATGACGGATAAATAGATTGCCCATTCATCTCGGAGTATTATTATCACTCCCACAACTAGACATTACATCAACATTGTCACAATGTGAATGATGTGAAACGCCGGTTCTACTATCACAACATCAAAGTCATCGAGTCTTCGGAAATATAACATCTGCATTTGTTCCTTATTTTTACAACCCCGAACAAATATCAGCGTATCGTGTATTTCTTCCAATTCATCAATCATGCTTGAAAAGCTTCTATTTTCACATGAGCTCTGGCCTTTGTGATTTCATTTGGAGGAAACATATCGCTTAAAAGAGCGATATTTTGATACAAATACATATTGGCTGTTCAATGATCTGGGTTGGGTCCGAATATTGAACAATTTTCTTCACTCATGTCAATCTGAAATCATGTTTTAAATAACTTATACTCTTCTTTTTTTTTGCTTTTAAAGGACAAGTCCACCCCAACAAGAAGTTGATTTGAATATAAAAAGAGAAAAATCCAACCCGCATAACACTGAAAATTTCATTAAAATCCTATGTAAAATAAGAAAACTATGACATTTTAAAGTTTCGCTTAATTTCACAAAATAGTTATATGCACATCCTGGTCGGTATACAAATGAGGGAACTGATGACATCACTCACTCACTATTTCTTTTGTATTTTATTATATGAAATATTCTAATTTTCTCCTCATTGTCAGTGTGAAACAAAGTTTTATTTCTCCCTGAACATGTTGAATTATCATTGCTTAACATTTTATGGTTCATTCAAGTTGGTCCTCATTGTCAAATCTGCAATAAAAACAAAAGAAATAGTGAGTGAGGGACATCATCGATCCTCTCGTTTGCATGTGACTAAATTGTGCATATAATTACTATGTGAAAAATAAGCAAAACTTCAAAATGTCATAACTTTCTTATTTTACATCCGATTTTAATGAAATTTGCAGCATAATGCTTGTATGACATTCCTCTTTTGATTCAATTAACATTTTTCTGAGGTGGACTTGACCTTTAAATGCCAAATTAACCTTCCCTGGTTTTAGGTGGGTGGTCCCAAATTATCTTCTGACTTGCCCAAACCTGACCTTCAAAACTTCCCTTCATCAAACCATGAACCCTACATTATTCAAACCATCATCTGACCTGAAGTCAAACGGAGTTATAATTATACTCGTATGACTGGTCTAGATATGACCATGATGACCGAAACACCGCTTGAAAATTTGTGTCTAATAATGACTTGGCAGAATTTGTCTTTCCTCTCTCGAGATCATCGCAGTTTACATTAATAATTGACGGAGATGTCATTTCTGTCATAACTCTACAAGTTGATTTAAAGTAAATTTAAAGGCAAACCTTGTCAGCATGTGACTTAGAGGTTTGATTTGATTTAATAAACTAAATCTAGTGAGCGGCGTACAAATTGCCATTACACGATGGCCCGAAAATTTAATCATGGACAGGCGGAGATCTGAACGGCAGCTGTGACCGCTTTTTGCAGCGTCATTTTGGCCCGTTGCGATTATGCACGCAAGTTTGTTTATGAATTATCGGTGAGCAGGGGAATTGGGAGGCGATGTTCACGTTGTGACGTCACGCACCCGAATGCACTTTTCTTGCGCCACCTGATAGTGTAACATGGCACATATGCTATGTCAGGTGTTACATTTGTTGTTTTGAAAAGTTGGGTAAGAGCAGGGATATGCAACAACTCTCTGGTAAGAGTGATGAATAAGGTGAACGATTGTCGGCTTCAAAGTTTGAATAAGGATTAATTAAAAGTTGAAGTAATCATGGTATTTAGTTCTGGTATAGATAGAGAATATCTATTTAAGGTCTGTATGCGAATGAATGAAGATAATGAATGTGACAGAAGTAAACTCGGTTATTGTATAGTGCATGTCATATACCATTAAGGATATATATATGCGCTTCCAAAGGACTTGGTTTTTATTAACCCGGGCTTCGTCCCGGCAAGCCCGTTTACAGCGAACAAGCATTAAAAACAAATTCCAGCCCAGTACCCATTGAACCCGTGACCCTCTGCTCCAACGTCAAGATACTTATCCAATTGGCCACGCAACGCTCCACGAAGGACATCTGAAAGCTATGCGATTCTGCTGGGAGGTGTTTTACAAAGCATCAGGTTGATTGTTCAGAATAAACTTCTATTTTTTCGGAAGGGAAGGGAAGGGGAGGGGGTGGGGGTCTTGCTTATAGTGAAATGCGAAATGTCAAATTATTCTATGAGGATTACTTGTCAGTATAATAATCGTCAAGATGTTGCACATTATGGGAAGGGGAAGAGATGGGAGGGGATTATTATAGAAGCGTGCTTTGGGAAATCAAAGCCGGATAACATATTTATTTTGTTAACACCTATGTCAAAATCTTGAAGTCATTCTAAAGTGAGCCCGGTGAGGATGGTATAGGTCGATTTGAAAAATGTATATGACGAACGTAAAAGTGTCTTGACCAAATGACAATCTCTAATGCTTTTCTCGAGCACTTTGAATATAATTAAATGAAGTTAAGTGACTGTGATTTAGGCTTATTTGCAAATTAAGTTCACCTGTTCTGTAAATGTCATTCAAAATTGTTCCCTATACTCGGGTCTCATTTGAGTTTCCTTTACATTCTTAGAAAGTCTTTTTTTCTAAATTCCTCTATATTTACCAAATTACTTAAATTTAGTCATCGTAGTGAGCAGTTTCCCTCATTTTTAATGTAAATCACGTGGTGTTAAATGTGCACAAATGGTTGCTAAGGAGCTCTTCAGAAAATAATCGCTATTTGACTTTCAACCAACCAGAGGCCCATATTTTGAGACTTGCCCTTTTTTTTGTCGTTTTCATGTTATCCCGCATACCCCTGGATTTTCGTTTGATATTGAGAGGAACTATTCACTAAGATTAATAGATTCAAAAGATGAGTTTTAACCAAAGTGGAACCATCAGATACAGAGTAACGATGAATGAAGTCATAACGGCACATTTCAATGTGAAAATACTCCATGTCATTCCGTCCATAGAGTGAATCAAGATGTTAAATTTATATCAAAAGATCTTAAATGACTATCAAAAGTAGTTACTATTTATGTCGATGTAGCATCATCATTCAGAGTGAATGTCCCGAAGAACCTAAAACTGTCAAATATGTTATATTTCATGTGACCCTTTTAAAATTAAGAAGCATGATCAGTTTGTTGATTTGGAGGGTAAGGGATCGATATTCAATTCAATTCAAATAAATTCTTTTATTTCATTTCCAATTCAAACATAATATGAAGAAATATATTTTAGAGATATATTTCAGTCCCATTAAAAAAAACTCGACCTGGAATCATGCACGATATTTTATTTGTTTCACTCTTTTATCAATAAAAAGGAAACAGTATTTAATGCAGTGTACATTCTACAAAATTTGGAATAAAACAATAACCCATGAAACACCGATTTGATACAAACAACCTTGCAAGTTCCATTTAAACCAACATTGGATAACTTTTTACTAAAAATTGTTAGAGTGTACTGTCTACAAAACAATAAGAAAAATTTTATCGATCGATTAATTCATTATAGGATATGACCAAGAGTTACACAATATTTATGACAAGTGGTTATTTCTAAACAAGTCATGGCTGTTGGTTGTCAAACGAACTTGTACAATTTCTCGTGACGGTAAGCATGGTAACGCTTTTAAAGTGTTTAATAAATTCTGATTTCGGATATCACAGTTGTATGCCATGTTACGTTCAGCGTTGTGTCTGACAAAAAAAATGGCAAAAAACAAGACTCATGAAGCAATTAATTTGCCAAAAATTACAGACACAGGTAGAATTAGGGATTTAAAATTCCGATGAATTCCAATATTATGACATCAGCTTCCGTGATATATAGACTAAATTTGTAGACTTGCTGACAAATACATACTAATCCAATAAAATACTCAGGCATAAGCACTTTGAAAAAGACAAGATACATAAATAAACACGTCCTGAATATCAAATATCAGGCAAATGCAGGAATGCAGTGGTATCACTTATTTCCCAGGGGAACGACATCAGACCTCGCTCTCTGTGACGTCATCGTCTACATCATGAATAAGAAAATAAAGAATGACTGACTATTGGAGTTCTCCAGACAGCAGCACCACCCAAGCTTATTTTATTAGAAATGTGTAGTATTTCAATGAATTGTAGTTGATATCAAGCAGTGAGCAGCCCAATGACGATTTGACTTCGTTTAAGTTTTCGACCTTGTTCCAATTTAAATAAATTCCGAATAAAACTTGGATCAAGTGCATCCTTTCTTTTGATTTTGAAGATGAGAAGGGTTTGTTTTATCAAATAAGAGTATTGGTTAGTGTCTACCCACACTTCTAACTGTTAATAATATAATGTCTACCGATATGACATGCTACAATATATTATTTTCAAGAACGTATTTCATTATTATATGGAAATACAACTGGGCAGCTGGGTGAGGTATATGAATTTTATTACAAACCTTGATAAACACAAAATATAACTTCTTTCTCTTTTACCCCCATTCGTCTCTCGGTGTCCTTTTGTCTGTATCTATTTGTTTCTCTTTCTGCTTGTCTCCATCTGTCTCTCACTTTTCACGCCATTTGTCTGTCTTGTTCTCTCTCAAATTTTCTTTCTGTAAGTTTGATATACTGACAATTACACGTCCTTTGCTTTTTATTGAACTACCCCCCCCCAAAAAAAAATAGTAATAATAATTTGAATAATTATGATAATAATCAGATCTATGTATAATCATCCATGGTTACATTTGTTTTGATTTGCATTCTATTTAGTTTTCCCTTTTCTTGAACCCTATCTAATGCATGGTAAGTATACAGTTAAATTTGAACAGTGAAAGGTTACGGTAGACATGTATACAGTTTACTAAAGATAAGACAAACCTTCGGGCGATTTCTGGTTTTGCATTTCTGATGAACCAGATAATTGAGAAAAAGAAAATCTAGTTATGAAATTAGATATGTCTTTGATATTTCTGTTTCCCAACCGTTTCGGAGCAATGACCTCGTATTTTACCTCGGATAATGTTAACCCTGTAAAGTCAAACGGACCTGGTGAGCTGTAATAGGGATTGTCGGTAGGGTGGTGTTATTATATCGGGCAGGGGCGGCCGCCCCTAAGATTTTTCAAGGAGTAAAAGCAAACAAAGAAAGGGAAGGGAAAAATAGAGTATCAAAATGAGAGTTGGATACCACTCTTATTTAACTGAAAAATATAACGTTACCTTCAATAGATAGTCTTGCCCTGTCTGAATACAGTCCACCGATTTTTTTTATGTTTTTTTTTTATAATACAATTACAAAAGTACAACGCTCGAATTTTATTATAATGTTGTACAATCAATGAAATATACTTCTGATTATTTGACTGAAAACTCCATTGAACTGTGATTTGCCATGCACGACTGATGCAAACCAAACGGATAGATTGTTTCACTTCTTAGGGAACAATGCATTTCTTTCAATGGTTTCTATGATATTTTGATGCATCAAGGGCTGTGCGGATTTTCCCTTGATAATGAAAACTACTATTATGCAAATCTCAAAATATGTGTGAAATCAATGCTCATCAGGGTAACCGTCAATCATGATTAATCCAAATAATATGACGCCTTCTCACATGAAAGAATCTTTTATCACCAAGCCCATGAAGCATTTTTGAGTCGGATTGAGCTGTGTAATGTTTAGTATAGTTTATTCTGAGCAGAAAGCTCATGCAAAATAACGCTAAGCAAAAACAAATATTGAAGTAAAAATAATTAAATTATAATACGTAAACAATTAGGTAACACAATATTTTAATGAAATAATTGAACAAGTCAAATAATAAATTAACTGATGGAATTAAACAAAAATACATGAAAATGATATAACCGAGAAACGGCGTTTGAAACGTTTACTGGTTGACACGCATTATTATTATTGATTTAAACAGTCTATGCACAGTTTGTGTGATTTCTATTTGAGCTTATGATATGAGCTTGTATGATGGATATTTGAGACCCCCCCCCCCGAAAAAAAATGAAGGCAATATTGAAATATCAGTGCAAAGCTTACGATAACTACGCGTCTTGGTTGCGACGAAAATAAGAGAGCAATACGACAATCAGATAAGACTGTTACAATAAAATCGATGTGAAGCTTTTGAAATTGACATCTTAGTAGCTACTAATGAGGAGTAATTACATTACATTGTTCTCTGAATAATTCTGTTAGATTGTGTCTAAGGATCGGAGGCAATCTCGCCCAGCATGAATCACCTTGTTATTATTCGGTCCATCAAGAGAGAATGATCTGGAGCTTGGCCCAGATTTATCAGGAATCCATGCCAAAGTGAGCTTGATGTCCTTTATCAGGTTTTTAATCTACAGAGGGACTTCTTTAAACACATCTGTAAATATCATAGAATGAGTATGCACTTCACATACGCCCTTGACTTTACCGAATTTCTTGGTAATAAAATGCTACTTTTTCAGAGGCAGCGTACCGACTGACATCATGTTGCGTTTCGGATACGTCTAATATTGGCAGCACGAATCACGTGGTTTCATTTCGATCCATTCAAGTTTGGCCCCCCATTTCATCAATGATATCAACGATAATGCCTCATCATCTTGACATTTCGTGTCTTTTTTACAATCTCAGTGTCCTCGAACATACAGATTAATGTTGAATTCTCAAATGTTACTTATTATTGGTGCCATCGTGGTCTTGCTAGATTTAACACTTCATCTGAAGGATGTAGGGTGTGATCATATTATGATCCGGAATACTTGACCAAGTCTGCTTAATCTTGTTCTCAGTAAAGTATCCCATTTTCCCTGAGTTGAAATACATGTGTAACACTATAAGTTTTAATGATGATTGATAATATATATTTGCAGTTGTAGTAGCGTTCGATGGCGTATATAGGCCAGTGTTACAGTCGAAGAAAGATGACAAGAAGACAATGCTCATTCAGTTCCCGATAATTGTAATATATTTATTTACCCTTTCTCGATGGTAGAAAGGATGTAATGATGAAGTACAAAAGGAATATCGATGGGAAGTATACATATGAAGAAATATAAATAACAGTATATGTGAACGCTATAGGACTCCTTTGTTTACGGCCATTGGATGGGCCAGGAGAACAAACTGTGTGATTCTATGCGGGGTGGAGCGGTAGCTCAATAACCCCAAAATCTATCTGAAATATCTATTTTTTGTACAACTGTATTATACCCTGGACTTGATATAACAATCACAATGTTTCTATCTTCTTGGACCAGTTGACTCATACTATTTCTGGATAAGAAGGAAATGGGTGTATTTAGAAAGACCACAGTGAGTGAGAGTGGGATAGAGAGACTGGGAGAGAGAAAGAGAGACCCAAGTATGAAGGAGAAACCTTGTTGAGTCCGTAATGGTCATTTTCATGGAAGAAACCTTGTGAGTGTGACGTAGTGAACAAGTGGACATAAACAAAGACATATTGGGTTAGTGAACTCTTTCGATTACAGTTCAACTAATGTTTCTTATTTTAAATCATTTATTGATTATTTCTACTCTTACACATGCGATGGGTGACCTTTTTATATTGCCCTCGTCGGATTTTGAACTGTTCATAAAGTTATGCTCAACTTTACGCACGACTGGAACATGTTCTTAGGTAACTTAGGGATATCTTAGCACTTGTAAGAAAGAAAGGGTCACCAGTCAGCGGTAATGACCTTCTGAACTATAATACCAAAAGCTTTTTGAAACGTACGGTTGAAGCGAGTAAAATATAAGATTATTTAGCATTCAAGAAAATTTCACCGGTCACTCGTTTAGTTTAGCCTCTTGGCACGGCTTTGATACTGTCTCTCTCTCTGAACAGGTAAAATAGATACCTGACTTCGCATGATACCGACTAAAGGAAGGAAAGAAAAAATTATACTGATTGGCTACCCTTGACCCTTGGTAAATATCACCTAATTTTAGTGATACAATATCATGACATGAAACGGGTAGGCCTATATATATCATGCCTATAGGCCTTCAGGGGAACCAGCAACACAACAAGAAGGCATAACCTGAAATGGTCAAAATATTAATGTTCGTCGTCTGTCGGATTTAGGGCCTTTGGGCCAGTGGAAACCAAATAACGACGACCAAAAAAAAAGCAAAGGAAATGTGAAAGAGGGAAGATGCATTCATGTTTAACATAATTATGACTGAAACTTTAACAAATTAGATTTCTTTTACTTTAAAACGGCCAAAAGGTTTCGCTCTCTCGCTTCGTTCACTAGTGATTTCTTGAAATCTAGCCCCATGCACCATACTGTGTCCCACAAATTGCAGGCTCATTGTTCTACTTTGTTTGACTAGTTGAGCCAGGTAGCATAACGGTAAATAATTATCACCTAGATATTCCTCGCATAGATTTCAACGTCAATGTACTTTTCATACTTCCTTTCTGTAATTATGGTTTGGATATATTTTAATGATTAAAACTGTCAGGTGGATATTGTCCTCTGCTTGACACGTGGGTTGACGTGGAGGCAGTCCAATTATTCCAGGAACACCTATCCGTGTAGATGATGTAAACACTCTACATTCGGCACATGGTTAGAATTGACATAGATTTGCCCTCTGAAGAATCACCTTACGGGTGAACAGAGAGGGGTAATTGTATATTTAAATTAAAACATTTCCTCACTTGGGGGTCCGAAAAGTGGAAAGTACTTTCATCTGGACACGCTAGATGTCAACATTTCTTTGGCTGTATCAGTGTAGAAATTCACATATTGCCTTTGGTTTCCAGTGGTTCATCAATGTGGAAATAGCATTAACGCTTAATACTCGATAATGTTTAAATCTATTCTACCAAATCTAGGTAGTTTCGATGCCGTGGTTTAGGATTCGAACCTATATAACTCTTGATGACCACTGTACCACTGCACCTTATTGCCCCCAATATTAATCCCCACCGCCATCATTATAAAAATGACTTTTTTCGTGTTCCCTTATCGCAGTAGCACGGGGTAATGATATCGATATTCCACCACTGACGATACGACTTGGACGTTATACGTTTCAATCAACAGTTATACTCATACTGCGCGGCAAATTCCCACCGTCTCGGGCGGTCCTAAAGCCTAATTGAATTCATATTTCACGCATATATAAAAATGGTGATGATACAACTGTATGATCATGATGATACAGGAGTCACTTCCCGCGGCCTTCGTTGTACCATGGATCCTTCTAGTAGGATCAAGGAGATATACATGTATCTCTTTGGTAGGATCCATGGTTGTACCAGCTATGTACGCAAGTTTAGAGTTGAAATTCATTTCTGCTAGAAAGTTGTCCATGCATGATGTTAGAGAGAACAAGGTCTTTCAATTCTAAAAGGAAACGAGATATATTTTTTTTCCTTCTAAACGAAGGAAGAATCCTTGACGATTTTAAAATCAAGGAAGATTATCTTGGAATTATGAAAACAGAATGTCTATATCATGCAAAACAACAGAAGGATGCCCATGATATAGAAACTTGTCGTCATCAAATGTGATTTTATGCGAGAATTCGGTAGGCCCATAATTAATTAAACCAATAATTCTTTCAGCAGACTTGGTTATACTGCTATTCACAAATCGATGTGAGAAATTCTGTCCATGAGACCATTTAAAAATTCCCAATGCTAATTTCATATCATAAATCTCTTAATCTCTGAGAACAATATCTAATTCAGTTAATGGACTTCAAAGATACAAATGCCACTTAAAGATAAATGCCAGTTTGGGTAAAAAAAAATCAAAATAAGTTCGTACCGAATCTAATGAAATAACAATGTAAGTAAACTATGTGTAAATATAAATGAAATTAAAAAAAGTATGCCAACAGATTATCAAGCAAATTGTGTAATTGCTAATAAAATAAGTATGGAATTCGAGCTTATCTGTGTTGATTATCTTCAGTAGGGGCAGACTGGATCTACGATGATAAAATTATAGTGAGGAATAACCTTGGTTTTAAGACTTTCTCTTGAAATAAGTGTTCATGGCAACGATATATTTTTTTTATCTTCAGGCAGATACGGGAGTGGTATGGGCGTGGCTTCCATGTGATGAGGACGCACAACATTAGCAAGCAAAAACAATATGATCATGAAACTTTCCACGAAGAAGGGCAACATTCAGGTCACAAAGAGCGTTATCCGTCTGGACATCTCTAAAAGGGATGCACATCACGGCTTATCTGATATCCGTGATCATCTAATGGATGCCTTCTATTTCAGAAGCAGAATGACTGAATTTGATTAAAAAGTGGAAGTACCGGCTGGTTTTAGGGGACACTGTCATCATGTCGCAGCTGTGTTCATGTTCAAGTCCGTATGACGTAGGTTCAGAAGTAATCTATTGAAGTCAGACCATTTTGTAGTTCATGAACGCTAGGACATTGTAAAAGTAATTTTACGATGTACATGATGTCAGGTTATTTTTTTCGTTTACCCTTACTTTATTTTTTTTTTTGGGGGGTGTAAATTCAGCAATTATTCTAGCTGATACATGCACAAATCTTTGGCAAAAAACTGACAAAACAACCAATGTAAAAACGTTTCATGAAGCATGTCACAAATCTGTAAACAATTTAATTATAAGTGGGTCCAATGGCGTTTCTAGGATAAGCAATGCCCGGGATGAATGTGCGAACTTTGCTTCCCCCCCAAAAAAATAATAATCATTTGACGCCAGCGGTTTTCGCTTAAATCACTCATCTTCCACATATTTTACGCTAGTGGCATTTTTGCTACTGGTAAGATTTGAAATTTCCTTCATTCCCTTTTCTTTCTTCTTTCAATTTGTTTGTATATGCCCCTCGAAATTGGCGCCCGGGCACTGGCTACCCCCCCCCCCGCTTCCCCGTATACCAAAAAGCAAGGACATGTGTCAAAGCAGGTTGTGCGAGTGATGTCATGAGTGTGCTGGTAACCTAATATTTTTCAGTGTTTTATTTTTTTTCAGAATTGTGTAGGTATTCACAGGCCCTTAGAGTTGAACCTCTTTTGCAGAAGTAAAAGGAAACATCTCTCTTTTAATGACACCCTCTCTGCCTTGCCTGCAAGACCATGATAAAGTGCCATTAATGTGAATGGCATTAGGTGGAGTAAAGCCCTTCTTGCATTCAGTCCATGTCAATGTCTGATCATGTATCGAACTCCGTCAACTTAACTTGATTCTTATCACGATCAGACGGCGAAAAAATGAACCTTCATGAAAAGACTTTCTGAAAATCATTAACACTTACATGCATGCATGGGCTATGCTCTTTGCCAATCTTTGATCGATGACTTTCGACTGGTTGATGAAATGGGCCCTCCTTTACCCGTACTCACCTGTAACAATCTCTCCAGTGTATCAAATTTGGAGTTAATCTAATATCATGATTATAAACATGATAGAGACGATGGAGAAGTCATTGACTGTGTTTGACAACTGCTTACGCTACGGTGCATACATATGTAACGCCCATGTTAAAGCATGGAGGTTGTTCAACTTTTTAGTCTTAGGATGAAGTTTTTCAAACCACTTTCCCGGCTTATTAATACTCGATAAAATGAATGTAGAGCTGCTTACCTGATCAAGAACATTTCAGTATAATGTACCACAGGACAACGCATAAAACGGAAACTTCAGAAATCGTTAATCTGCATGAAACCATCAGACTATTCATCTCATTTTCATTATTAATTACTGAAAATCAGTTCTATTTGAGAGCTCTGTATTTGGCAACACGATTCACATACGAATAAATGATTAAAAATTGCGATGTATTAGAATCGAAGAAAGACACTGGGAAATCAACAACAACAACAACAACAAAAGAAGCGTTGTGATGAAATTGATCAGATTTCTAATCCTTTTAACAATCCGTTTGTACCTCTTCGTTATTATGGTACATCAAACGGTAGAATCATAACTCGACATAACTTCTGATTGCAGTAATATCAATATCACCTGTCTAAAAGGCCTGCTGCGGGGCCTATATGGCTTCGTGAGGCTTGTCCTCATTTTAACCCCGACGGTTCAAAACTGTAATTGTCGAAGATAAAAATCAAAATATATCCAATATCATATCGCAGAATGAATACCATGTGTGGGGACAGTGGAGAGGAGTGAGAAACTCGAAACATATGGTCTAGGTGACCCGTGGGTTTGTAGGTACAAGAACATGGTTATGACATCTTAATCCAGACACAAATGTGTCTGGCTGAACATGATGAAGCAACATACGCGTACTCCAAAGAAAACCATTGAAAACGGAAAGTTGTTGCCCCCACCCCCTAAGAAACGCGTCTCATCATAAAAAAAAAAATAGATGGCTCCCGACCGTACGTTTGTCCGAACCGCTATAAAATGTCTTTGCAAATCGCTCGTTTTCTTACCACGTCTAATTCGTATATTAGGCCTTTGATTATACGATTACTTCATTGATTTCATTTGAAATTACATTAAAGTTCCACTAGCTAGAAAATTAAAGCAAAACATGGTAAAACTCGAAAAGAAAAAGAAACATACACAATTTTGGGATTGCGTTGAATTAAATAGATGGAAATTTAGGTGGCTCACTCGAACTTGCCCCCCCCCCCGATCCCTTGCTTATTCCACTCCCACCCTCTTCCCTCTTCAATCTTTTGAAACGTCCAGCCAGAAACTAAATTAACCCCACACTTTGGTGAATTTCTGGCTTCGTTCTTGGCGAGCGGCTGCATCCTCCAATATCCAAACAAGATCTTGATGAACCGTGTCCATTGTAAAATGTTACTCATCTTTCACCCATTTCGATTCAATTTCATTTTTACCCTACTCTCCTATTGTTGTATTTAGGGGTATTTATTGGTAACTTCCGAAAGAGGAACTTCGGGAAGACCAGTTTCTGACACCATCGTCGGGCTATATTTATTTGGAATACTCAATGAATACATTTGTGAAAGGAGATTCCTTGCAAGCGCAGTATTATTAAGTTCAAGCTGAGAAGCCTGAAAGTATCGCAGTTTTTTTTAAGTTATTTTCATATCAGTCCATTATCTGTTGTCGTGATTCCTTTTGAATTGCTTTTGTCATCGAACTGATGATAAGAAAAAAAATGCCAAGCCCATTAGTCAAGTTCGTAGTGAAGAAGGAAAACGTGTACAAATTTAATACATTTGTTGTATTTTTATTGATTTAAAAAAAAAACATTTTGCTTTGAAAGTATCGGATGCATAATTTTGTAAGTATGCATTGCAGTTATTTTTTTAATAGGATGCCAACAATTTACAGATTAAGAAAACATGAGGTTCTTATCAAAGGAGGGTAGAATTTAGAAGACCCATAATTAATGAAAGGTAACCTCTAAATGACTACTGACATAGCACCGCATCCCCCTAAGTACCTTAATGGATACCTTATGCTTTGACACGCGACCTAACCAACATCCCGCACTCTACCTGTCTCCTGTGCCCCCATCACACCATGCCCACTTCACCTACCCAATGCGTTTCTCTCTATGAGGGACCGAAGCGAGAAGGTAGGGGTCGCCCCCACCCAAGGTATGCCACGAAGGGCTGAAAATTGATAACCTCTGGTCGTTTCGTTAGCGGTAACATGATACGGTTAATGTGAACGGCAGGAGATTAATTGATCAAATCGGAGGGAATGCGATGTTGCTCAACCAACTTGCGGCAAGGGCGCCGCGTGGAAGGTGATGTTTTTTGGCAACTGCCCATCCTAAAGGTTGATTCATAGAAGACATTCACATCACTTCTACGGGGCTTCTATAAGGAAGGATTGCATAGTTTTGGTATTGAGAGGACAGAGCAGTTCATGGCGTTGCAGTAACAATAATGTACGAAGGTCAAGTTCCACCTCGGTACGAAAAACTGCCAGTAACTGTTGGTGTTGACGATGTTGCTCGCGATTAAAAATCAAAGACGGCACCCTTTTGATATCTTACAGAGCTCCAATATGCATTAATGGTAGTTAAGTGTTTAGACAATTGTTCGGTAAATTATGAAGTTTCGATTTATTGATATCATAAAAGAGGTCTGGAGCAGAATGTAGACCTACCTTTTTTGAGGGGGGGGGGGGGTGGGATGGTTGAATTGCATTACCGCAAAGACATTTCGAATAAAGGAAAAGGTGAACATATCTTGGGTCACAATACTATATAAAAGCTCCTTTCTTCATGTTATTATTATTTTCTGCCCGCGATATGATTGTCTATCTTTAGCAGTCGATCTGAATGATAAACTCAATAATAGTCGATGAAAAACATTCGAAACCTTTATAAGTACACACAAACTGACAAAAGAAAAATAATGTCGTCACCTTTGACTTTTGAGTTGAACCCGAACTAGTTTTCAAAGCAAACATTCATAAATTACGGACTGCATCAGTATCAACCTGAAAGCCGGCGTTGAAATATTCCAGGTTTTCTTGTTGGAGATGGGTGGCCGTTTTATTCATTCCCTTCTCAGTTTTACGCGCCATGTCAAATACTTGAATAAACAAAGTCTGACAAATATCGTCGAGAATTCTCCGAAGTTATTGTATCTATTTTGATAAATCCGTTAGCCGAACCTGTTAGGTCCCTCTAAGATTTATCCTGAAATGCATAATGACAGCGATGTATCTGGTTATATTGCGACCAACCGGAGTAGTAATCGGTGCTTATAATTCCAATGACGGAGAGAGAATTCCTGAATTATATTATCTAGAGCAAGCCCTCTCGAGAATTGGTTTTTATATAACAAAAGATCTTCGTGAAATCGATGAAAAGACAAATACTTAAAATGAGCCAAATTATGACAGTGTTTATGAATTTTACCTCACTTGACTGTAATATATCGTAATGATGTGCTTGCCTATCATGTGAAATTCCTACTCTGGAATACAGAAGGGAGAAACTCAGCCTGGATTTCGCAATGTCTTTAACCAAACATCCAACATTCAGTACCTGGTTACCTCCTCCAAAAAACTTGACCATCTGATCAATCTCCGACATACTCCTAGATATCAGCAATACAAATGAAAGACAAATCGATTTCGCAATAGCCCCATACCATATTTTATAGATCTCCTGAATAAAGACATGCCCAATTAATAAACCTATACCAGTCTACTTGCAATATCAAGTTTGTTCACAAATGAGGAAATCAACTCTCTTATTTAATATCCATACATTTTATTGATCTTTTACAGCTTACTTATTTTGTTTTTATTATTCTTAATTTACCTTTCCTCACTATCTTATGTACATGTATATAAATTTTCATTGCCTAAGTATTCTTGCCTATACACATGTTTCTCATGTCAGTTTTTACAAAGGTTACTGCTTTTAATGTTTGAAATATGTAATGAGTCTGTTAATTGTTCTTACTTTGTATACATGACCAATTCAGCCATTTGGCTGCGACTCATGTTTTTAATAAACCTTGAATTGAAATGAATTGATATTGGAACCCAAAATACTAAATGATATCGTAATAAAGTTACGACTCTCTTCAATGTGAAGTACATGTATATATTTATAACAAGGTTTGATTTTCCACACTTTGCATGTTTCCATAATTTTAAAATGAATTGCAGTGAATTTATGTTTCGGAGCAGACATTTTTGAAATAATGAAGTCAATAGGTATACAGTGATCGAGTTGTTCATCAAGCCAAGAGTGAATTAACGAGCTGTGTTACGAAATAAAAAATAATATGCTAACAAAAGAAAATCACCTTAGTTAGAGGAGGGGGATACATGTGATGCCTGAGACTAACATAGCATTTACAACAAAGGTGGAAACTTGTTCTTGACAGTCGTGAAACTAAAGGGTATATCTAACTTTATCTATTTCTTCTTTTTTTTTCTTTTTACGAAAGCCGTAGGAAGCAACTTTTTCCCCATCATATGTCTATGTACCGTATTAAAAAGAGCAATAAAGAAGCGCCCGTGGCTGCCGGACGGACGTATGAAGCGATTGGGGTTTACTGGTTAATGCGCTTCGGACGTCGGCCACAGTGTGTTATGATACGAGGATATCAGTTCTGACATAATGACATTCAATGTTTTCCTCCCATCCTCCTAGCTAGAAATAACTCACTCCCAGGGTAACATCCACCTACATGGGGAAGGCCACTTCACACCTAAGAATTAATCCCTTACAACATCAGCCGTGACATTAAATTGATACAAAGCTCGGCTGTACATTGGGCTGGCCACTGGCCTACGCATATCGTGGACCAACCAAAGCAGAGATGGCAAGTTCAAAGATCAGCTATGCGTGAGATTCTCCGTGACTCGGCGTGAGATCAACATGCCTTATGTAGAATGTATGTGGACAGGGGCGGATCCTGCCTTCGTCAATAAGGGGGGGGGGGGCGGCCGCTCAAAGTTGATTTCTGTTTGTTTCTTTGAAGGGATAGGGCTAATAGTCACTTCTTAGCTTTATTCTAATAAATCAACATAAATATAATCTCATGAGCCTTATTTAAATAGTTCGAGCGCGAAGCGCGAGTTATTTATTATTATTTGTTTATTTTAAAATTCTGAGCAACGTTTGCGACCCTGAAAAGATTTGCATGCAACTAAAAAATAATGCAAGTGCGAAGTTCGAGCAGAATCGTTTTGATCTGATCGAAAAGTAACCTATTAAGGACTGCTTGCAGTTAGACATTACATATTTCAACAATCAAATAATGCGAGAGCAAAACGCACGCTGAATTTTTTGACATTTCTACCAAAAGAATGGACATTCCAAGCACTTTTTTGTGAGCGTGAACAGCATAGGTAGGTTTTATATGACTAAACAATCGATGCGAGCACGAAGCATTAGAGAGTATAAGGGTTCCATTTATACCCCTGAAAGAAAAGTTTAATGTCAGTCGGAATTTCCGTGCAATTCTTCTTCATGCGAAATGTAATTTGGACCAGAACATTGCAGAAAGAAACTTATAAGATTCCGATCCAAATTGTTCTTCCATTGTCACAATGATTAACAATCATCATACACGTTTCCTTCCTGTCCTCTCGATCAGCTTATGAAAATATTATAATAATGATATTTTATATCGGCGTGCCAATGCACAAGAAAATTGTAAACAGACAATATCCTGACAAGGAAGTGATTCTAGTCGAATTATCATTTTATTTCTTGTTGTATTAATTCATATCGTATGTTTCAAAATGACATATATTAATCACAATCAAAATCAATTCCTGGTTTCAATATAAAGAAACATTAGTCTGTTAGTCGGAGATCACTGACATAATCATTCACATTCGAGGACTTTCTCCTAATCGCAGTTTTTATACTTCGAAGATATAACACTTTAACGGTTCATTACGTCACTGTAAACAAGTTATACAATACTATTACTATATTATTATTATTACCACTACTACTACTACTACTACTACTACAACATCAACAACAAAAACTACTACTACTACAACTACTACTACTAATAATAATAATGATAATAGCAATGATAAAATTAATGATAATAATAATAACAAAAATTGAATAGTTTTTCACTACTTGAAAAATCAAAGTTGGCGGTCACCCCCGCCCCCTCCCCCACTCCACTTTTCCATCCCTGCCATGGAGGAAAAATACATATGCCGTGTCACAATTTCAAGCTGAAAGAGAAAACGTTATTATGTGCTTAGTTATTAAAAATTATCACCTGCTAATAATGGGATCATCATCGTTCATGACACGTTTGCATCTTACTTACAGGGTTGCTGTAAATCATTAACCTTCATAATCGAAGGTTTCTGAAAGTATACGTTAAAGGTTTCAACTTTGAACATTGTAATGGTTTCCTGTTCTCGGAATCGTTAAAGGACATGTCCACCCCAACAAAAAGTTGGCTTGAATAAAAAAAATCCAACAAGCACAACACTAAAAATTTCATCAAAATCGGATGTAAAATAAGAAAGTTATGACATTCTAAACTTTTACTTAATTTCACATAATAGTTATATTCACATCCTGATGACCTGATCACTATGCAAATGAGGAGACTGATGACATCATCCACTCACAATTTATTTTGTATTTCATTACATGGAATATGAAATATTCTGATTTTCTCCTCGTTGTCTGAACACGTGTAATTGTCATTGTTTAAACATTTTGTGATTATAAGAAGATGTTCCTTATTTTCAAATTTGTACACATTTAAATATTGTATAATTCACACAATAAAAAAACAAAAAAGAGTAAGTGAGGGACATCATTGACTCTCATTTGCATATCACCGAGTTGTGCATATAAATCTTTTGTTAAAAATAAGCGAAACTTTAAAATGTCTGAACATTCTTATTAACATCCGATTTTGATGAAATTTTTAGTGTTATCCTTCTTTGATTTTTCACTATAGATTCAAATAAAAAAAATTCTTGGGTGGACTTGACCTTTAAGAAAAATTAAAAGGTTGTGCATGCAAAATCGATGGTATTCTTCTCCGATTTTTGAGAGAGTGGTCGGAACAATTAATCAGGTGAATTATTACACACTGAGAATAACATACTGGTGATTATAATCTCTTATTCACCTTTAAGAGTTGTCCAATGAACGATAGAGTGCTTTGGGAATATTCGTTAAGAACTTATTCTACAAGGAACTGTCGGGGTTTCGGAGGAACCTCTAACTTTTATCGGGAAGTTCTCTGAACATAAATTCAATTTTTTATATGCAAACTACAAATTTATATCATTATCACACATTTTTTGTAGACAATTTCTGTTTACCGTGGCAGTGAAATCTTATGACATGTATAAGGTCATGTTGAACTGGAATAGGTCCATTTGAAAACTTCTGAGTTTAATTCCCTAATAATTAGTACGAAAAAAAATCCAGATGTGAATGATTCCCTTTAGATATTTAATATGACTATAAGCAACCTTTCTAACAACATTAATATTTCCTTTTCCTTTACGTTGATGCGGCCATGTGTCACTATATAATTCAAGGTATTTTAAGCCCACCACATTGGGAATGCTTTTAATGTTTTAGAAGGTATTTTGGGGATTCTACCTTACAATCCATGGATCCGTTTGAGAATGTAGCACGCGATTCTCCAGTGAATTCATTTGTAACTATTGTATCCAAATCAAACCAAAAACAATTTCTGGGATTGGGAGCAAAGAGGAAGAAACGTAAAAATAGATTTTCAATATTCCTGAACATTCGATGAACGAGGGATTTACAGAACTATTAGCAGGTGAGTCATTCTAAAATATGGAATATTTCAGGAGACCTTCTGTCATAATAGTGATCTTTATGAAATAAAAAGTTATACAGATTTCGTGGGGGTGTTGTGATTGTAGTTGCCAAATTTTACCAAATTTGTTCACATTCTTCTACAGTAAATGTTTGATAAAATACGACATTTAATGATATTTGTTAAGCTGTATGCTGGTTTCATTTTCGTAAGATGAAGGTTTTCTGCACTTTAATGTTCAGCATCATAGGGTGAAAAAAAATGAAGCACAATATTTTTAAAAAGAGAGAAATTCGATACAGTGATTGGTTTAAGAGCCAAATGTATTATTTAAGAAATTAAAGCATCAACGTGAATGAGAATGAAATGTAGTAATAAATTTCCTCGTTTCGCTTTTCATTTTTATTCGTTTATTTTTTGTGTGCAACGTTCCATTGTCTGCATGCTATCTCCAAAGAGCGAATATTCATCTCACGTGAAATAATAAGGAAGACATTTGGTAAATGTCCAAAACGCCTGAGTTCCACTGGTCCATCTGAATTTCCGTTTCTCCAAAGAGGGGTGCGCGAAGAGGGTAGTCAATACTGACGAGTCCACGCAATCTCTATAGAAATAACTAAACAAAATTGAGGATACTCTACAATCGAAGTACACTGATCTTATAAATCTTCAAGATTATGAAGATATTGTCATCGCACTGATTCTAACCACGCTGCTGCAAATGCATAGCATATAAGCCTATTTCACAAAAAGCAGATGAGATGTCCAAATAAGGGCGCCGGATGACTTGTGTGAATGTCCCTTTATTACAAGGGAAATGTTGGGTATTGATCTGTAGTAAGATGCTAATCTCTTGTGTAAACTTTTCTATCAGTAACCCTGACATATCATCAATCTTGTTTAATTTTTGCATTTTTAGTTGTACTGTCGAACATGGACCAGAGAAGTAATACTGTACTGGACACATAACTCAAATCAAAAGATATCGATCATGTTGAGTTTTTGATCCCTTGACTCTCTTACTTTTCTATTTTCAGCAGTTTAATACACAAAAAGGTGCCCAAAATTCTGCATATTCGTCCAATGCACCCAAGATGTCTGCAATCTTCGATGTTGATGTCTTAAGACGATACTGTCAAAATTAATCATTTGACACAGAAAATAATTTTGAAGGGTTCAATGAAGGACCGACCTTACTTGGACACCTACCCCGTTCAAGACTGACTTCCGTTTTGGTTTCGCTTCATTGGTGTCAGTAACCGTGATACAGTTACGAGCAATTAGGATCATTACCGGAGGAACTCTTCATATCTGAACAGCCAATAACGATGATCAGCAAAAAATGGGGGTTAGGGTGAATTAGATGGATCAAGACTGGCACAGATAATCGATCCCGACACCTTTATCCTGATCTTACAATGACTGACTTGATGATGATAAAAGGAACTTAATCCTCAACATCAACTTTGATCTTTAAATGTTGCAAAATAAATGATAACAAACTTCACTTTTTTGATTAGATGTAGAGCCCATTCGATGTACTACAAATGAAATCTTCACTATAGACCTGGCCATATTTTCAAATCTAATTCGATTGATCATTTTCCACTTTGTCATTTTTTATTATTTGTCAAGTGAAACTAGTTAAAATATACCAACCTAACCATTAGACTAAGTGGTGTTAGAAAAATTGTATATTAGACGAAATGGGTATAGCCCGACGTGAAAATGGTAAATGGGCTGCATGGCAATTAGACGGAAGGAAAGTAGACGAAGTGGGTGCAGACCAGTCGACAATTTATCATAGAAAGAGGGATACTCCCGGCATGGCCGAAGCTCTTGGCATAACCGCCAGGAAAGAAGCACTTCATTGAATTTATACAGTCTTGTATAGTTTTACCTCACTTGGGATGAACAGTATAGAGATCAATGCCAGAGGATGTACATGATATAGGCACCGTCCTGGGATTCGGATCCTGTACCCTGTTATTCACAGGCCGGAAACCTTTCCACCCGATAACACTTCGGCAGAATTCATGGACATGTTAATCATGATAAATAATGATACACGGTAATATTTTATTAGGATGACAGAATATTAATACTATATGAAGTTGTGTTATGGTCAAGGAGATGTGTCTCCGGATTATATCGCTCGCGTGGATTAATTCGCCGCAACACGTAATCGAGACATTTATCTTTATTTTCCTCTTTCTACCCAGGTGAGGTAGATGGGTATCCGGTATTAGGAGTTTATTTCTTGAAATGATGAAGATCCATTTGGTCCTTATTGGCAGGTAGTTTAAACCCAAGGGGAAAGCAGCAAAATAAATAATTATGGAGAGCAACAAAAAGGAAGAGTTGAAACTGAGAGAAGAAAAAGGGCATAATGACATACTTGGTAAACAATGTCTAAAAATATGTCAAAGGTCACTGTTTTTTTTGTCAGGGGGCAATTTGACCCCATCCCCCCTCTCCAGATACACTAGTGATTGTAGTAAGATAATACAACAACTCTTATTAACCAAAGGGAGCATCTTCAGCTATAGCTGAGCTGAGCTTCCAGCGGGCCATTCACTTGCCGCCAAACTATGCTATTATAACCATGATAACTATTCTCCTTTCTCAAGTCGGAGGCCTGACAAGGAGACAGGAGCTCCGTTTTTTAAGGTCGTTCATACACTATTTAAAAAAACCCTGATTTTACAGAAAAAACAGAAGATTTTGCAGAAAGCAGTAACGTAATCATTCTGTAAATTCATAAAACAGGAATTTTCTACAATTTAACAGGAAAGGTCTGTTTAAAAAGGAGAAAGGGCTATTTTATTTAAGGAAATTTGTAAGATTCCATACACCAAATACCAATTTCCTGTAAAGATTGCAGGTGTTCTCTAGACTCTGCTGCAGGAACTTCTAAGGATTATTCTAAGGATATAATTTCTGACAGTTAGGCAGTTTGACTCTGTCGGGAATTGAACCCACGACCTCGGGTTCATGAGGAGGGCGTTCAACCACTGAGCCATTATTTCTGGTCAATGTTCATCATTTTACATGCAATCACATGTTCTAGGTAGCCAGTTCGAAATAAGGCGGATGTGAGAAAGCTAATGAATGAAAAACCGTTTCAAAGTGTATCTTACCTAGGAGAAGAAGCAAAACCAGTTTCAAGGTCTGTCAATAGCATGGGACCGTTCGGGTAAAGTGCCTATCTATTTGATTAAAGACTTTCAAGTGACTAGCAGTCGAATGAGGATGACTCTTACATTAATGTTCCTTTTGGGGAAACCCTCAAAGTGTCAGAATACACTCTGTCTGGTCACAATGTTAAACATTAATCTTGTGCAACTACTTTTATTCATGGTTGGGGTATCTGGTATATATAGTACAGGAAATAGAGTGTTCATGGTTCACATACAATAAATAGTTTCAAAGCTCCAAATCAAATTTGAATCATGGATTAATTTTGACATCTAATGGTAATCAAGATTGCAAAATTACACTCTAAAAACAGAAAGTAAAATTGACACAATATTGGATAGAAAGGGAACATGCATGTTTGCTGTGTATTTTCCCCTCAATATTGGGCAAAATGCGTGATTGAAGGGTAAATTTCAACGCGTAAAATTTACAAAATGTTTGGTAAATTTTTACCCAGCAAACATGCATGTTCCCATTTTACCCAATATTGGGTAAACCCTTTTTAGAGTTTAATCTATATTATGTTTGACTTGTAGCAATATTACCATTGACTTGTAACGTTACTACAGTTATAGCTTTCATGACGCTGAGCCCATAAGCAATGACCGTCGCGTCGTCTGATTGTGACGATACCTTTCGTTAGAATGTTACCATACTGTTTTTAGTCCCTCATATCTATGGTACTGTTACATATTTACCTCAATGAAGTCACGGCGGTTGCTTTCGCCCGCTTCATTTGTATAATAATTAACCGAACTATCAATGTTTTCTATGTGTTTTACACCTTGAACTCCATATAATGCAAAGGCATCCCTGAACGAGGTCTATCTGGAAATAAAGAATTCAGTAGCCAATGGGTTAAAACTTCGTTAATACAATGACATCTTGTTGAACAAAAAAATGTAAAATATTGTAGCAGCTCTATATCTGAAGGGAAATTTTGATAGCTATATTATGTAGTAGGATGTAACCGACGAGGTCATACGAGAACATATGCGCGCACACACACCCCACCCTCACACACACACACGCATCCTCACCATCCCTCACGTATTCGCACCCACCCTCCCTACCTCACAAACACACACGCAGACAGTCAGTAAAATTGTCAAGCACCCGTAGCCCTAGTTATCCAAAACCATCATAAAATTCTGCTTTTGATTTATCTTAACAAACACAGCAATTGGAAGGTGATTGCGTGAAACCATGTTGAAAATGTACTCCCTCCTCTCCTCCCGGGTCATTTACACGGGTAAGGGGGTTTCCGTTCACAGGAAAACCACCGGAAACTGTCGGGGTAGAAAACGCCGAGGAAGACACCGCCGGTAATCCATGTAAGTCAGCCGAGATGTTATCGAATGGGGATGATGATTTTTAAGAAATTTCCTCCCTTTTCCACTTAAAGATCTTGAGTAATTCGTGTTCATATTTCATACACGCGCCCTTGCGTGCAGGAACCTTCTGCTAAGAAGTGTGTAGGTGTTGCTTTTAATAGCAGACAGAATGCCGACTGGGAAGGGTGTAGAGTGAATGACCGCACACCCCACCCAATCCAAAAGAGGTCAGGGTGAGATCACGAATCACACATCAGCTTATGGTCAAAATGAATTATGGAAATCTATAAACATAAGAAAATAGAAATCAATTTAGACCATGAAAAATAAAATGATTTTTTGTTGCGAGCAGTTCTGTGTCAGAGCATGGTATTTCGGCGAGAATCTATTAAGGGGTGGGGTTACTAACTGGGGAACCATGCAACTTACCACAGTCTAATCTAAGAGACAAGAAGAAAAGAATTCACATTATTAAACATTAGTTTGCTCAGCGCAATGCAAGCCGGCTACATAGAACAAATAAGTCAAGGACTCATAGAGCGGATTTTATGTTGACTTAAGTGTAATGACCTTTACTTTCCAGAATGTTGTATTTGAAGTGGTGTTTATACATAAACAACTTGAGTAAACCCACTTGAAAACAAGGTGCTACAATACTATGAGAGCATTTCAAACAGCCCGTTGTATACTGGATATTTATGGATCTTCATCATGTGACACTTGTAACATAATTTCTACTCAAAGCGCAAATACATGTAACTGCCTACATTCTATTGCCGCGCTGACGCATCGCAACGATCCCAGTCCGTTACCTCTGTACCCCCCCCCCCCCCCCCCATCTATCAATCATGGTTCTATTTCATTTTGCCTAATTTTTCTCCCATTTTGTCTCCCCTTTATCTCCATTCGCACAGTACTCTAATCATGCTGATTACTGAATTAGAGTCAGTCCCCTCAACCACGATGACTTCTTTCAAGAAGAATTATGTGAAAATGACTTATTTCGATTACTGCAATTGTTCTCGTCGTTTTCTTTATATTAGATAATGGTACTTTGCAGTGGTCCAAGTTTTCAAGCTCGCTACAATTAACACTTAAAACCATTATTTTGATATGAGTACAGAGGTATTCACTGAGTTAGTTCAGTGCAGTAATTTCATCATGCCAATTTCATGGAATCTAGCTGTAGATACATTTTTCGCAGGTCCTCTCGATTGCAGAAGCCCTAATACGGAACATGTCAACATTAATCACGATGCTAACGGGCGACACAAAACATCTATAATAATGTTCAGGACACCTCAATAATGTTTACTACTCAATTATTTCCCCCTCGTCATTCCCAGGGCCTATCTAGCTGGTCCCCCGATAATGACAGTTATATCAACGAAACCGGCTCCAAACCGACTGATGGTCTGTAATTGGAAATAACGTTATAGATTTGATCGGTCAAGAGTTGGTTTCGCGGGTGTGACGTTTTCTCAAGAAGTCACCTTGTTAAAGTTTAATGTCCGCAGAGAGTTTCGTGAAGACCCACTCCGTTCCCCTTGCTCCCTTTGTTTCCTCGTAAGAATGATGGATACCAAAGGTTAATAGTACTTCAGAGATTCCACGTTCTTCCCCATCCCACTTTCGTTATGATAATTATGTTCGGGTTAATGCAGAAAGGTCTTTAGTCGATGTAATGTTTATTGCAAAAAAAAGAATATATATTTTGTTGACAGACTGTTTCGTCGTCACCTTCTAAAAGTGTTACGATATACACCCTTCAAAATATAGTATAGACTGCATTTCAATAATTATGATTAGTGTTTGCAATGGTCGGTTTATAGAATCCAAGTTTTCGTTGCTTTTATTTGAAAGATATTATTTGGAGGCTTAAAAACATATTGGCTCACTGTTTGTAATGTAAATAGCCGATGTACGTGTATACGCATTGAACCAAAATGTGGAGCGTTGTAACCCAATAGATTAGTCTCTGGACTTTGAAATAGAGGGTCGTGGGTTCGAATCCCAGCCATGGCGTAATTTCCCTCGGGAAGAAATTTATGCACATTGTGCTGCACTCAACCCAGGTGAGGTGAATGGGTACCTGGCAGGAATTTATTCCTTGAAATGCGTGTGCGCTGTAATCTTAGTAATTACGGCTGCCAAGCGACAGCTGGGGTAATGATATCCATGTCCTTCGGAAGCGCATATAGACATAATTCCTAATTGTGATATGCGCTATACAAGAGCTGTATATTATCATCATTATTATTAAAATGATATCAATCATAGCAATCTCTGCTTCCATGTATCTTTGATTTATGATAATTTATTTTTTTGTTATTTATTTATTTAAAAATCTTTATACAGGGTAAGCATGTTCAGATAAATATATACACTGTTTTTCAACATGGTCCTGTTGACATAGTAAACATCTAACAATGTACAGCAAAGAATGCATTAAACAATTTAAATTCAGAAATAGTAAAAAAAATGAGTGACATAGCATTAAAAAATTCAAATTCAGACAAAGTAAAAAAAGATAGTGACATAGGTATTAACGAACATAGATAAATAAAAAAAAAACTAAAGATACATATGCACTGGGTGATGAATGCTAAATTGAAAGTAGAAAACATAAACCGGCATAGAGATGTACAAAATGAAGAGCGGAGAGTGTTATGCCAAGTGTGTTTTCTTATATTTCCTTTTAAAAGTATCAATTGAAGTTGCATTCTGGAGTTCTGAATCTAAACTGTTCCATACATTTCCTCCTGCATATCTTAAGCTATTCTTAAAAAAAACTCAATGTCTGGTTTAGGTCCTTAATAGTGGTTTAGCGTCTTTGATGTTAAGATCTAATTATGAGAAATATATTGGACTTTAATTGTTTTTAATACAACAAAATTTAAGTGACCGTTCAATATTAATTGACTGTTTTCTCTTTTGAAAAAAAAGTAAGGGTTAACAGATTTAGTGCCTTCCCAAATTTTTAAAATCTATGTCAACCATAAAATGCCTTTAAGCACTACTTGATAGATTCAGTAACTTAAATAAAAAAAACACAAAGATTAAACTTTATTCTCTCCTTTTTATTTACGTTTTCATGGTTTTGGCAAGCGTTGTTTTCCTTTATAAGAAACGCCATGGTACAAAACAGTATTTACCAATATCGAATTCTTAATAACACATGATAATTATAAATTGTATGTACCACATATTTTAATATCTAGAAAAACTCTTTCAGACATTATTCACTGGCGTGATATGAATACACATGGGTGCATGCTTGGTGTCACCGTTTATTTAAGACTACACATAATAGAGCTATTGACAATGATTGATGCAAAATGTGGGCATATTCAAATTTACCAATTGCAGTTCGGGGTTGCTACCCATGCCGAAGAATTCCAAAAGATAAATAAACATTTTTTTTATTTTGGTCAGTTCTGCAGGTTAAAGGGACAAAAAAAGTAAGTCCATGAAATAATATTGCAGTCAACCATTTGAGACTCAAGAGTAAATATTTGCGTTGAAGAAAGGGCGATTTTGGGTGACCTCCTTTTGCTAACCTTTATGCCAGTGGTGCAGAACAGTTGTCGTTTTGATACGACTACAACTAATAACGATCTGACCATAAAGCATGCTTGATATATTTTAATTTTGGGGGTGCTTTGACAGAATCATTAATAAATGACAGGAATTTACAATTTTCCAATTGTGTAAATGTTGTGTTCGTCCCTTTGTGGCTTTTTGTTTGGTTGGTTGGTTGGTTTACGACACAAGCTCTTTTAACAGGTTTATACTAATAAAATCTATGCGCCAAAGACGCCCAAAGTAAAAAACACAATGATAAGCTGATGGCAGTTGCAAAATTGACTGAACAGACGCAGTTCGGAGCATGTTGGAGCAAGCATACTTCGCAACAGCACCATCAGACCATGAATACAGACGCCCCCACCCAACTTCATTGATCGCAGGCAAGAAACAGTATGTTTCATTGGTGAAAACATTCAAAGGTTTCTCTTGTAATGACCTATTCTGTCGTGTTTATACCCTATTATACCCATGCTTATACATGTAGAAACCATCCAAACCCTTCCGATTCACTCGTGAAAATATTTGATTTTCCTGCTCGCTTGCTACGCTACCTCGCGTCCTTTGAAATAAAGTGTCTACAAGGTAGGCCTGGCCGTGTTACGGTTTGTTCGGTCCATCGCTATGCCCCCCTCCCCTTTGAAAATGTCTGTGTCAGGGGCGTTCATCTCGTCAACACTTTACAGATTTCTCATCTCGCCTTCCTATTCTTCATGTCAATACATTATTGTTGAAGAACGTGATTTTATGTTCACCGGATAAGTGATCTTATTATCTTGTTATGATGGCGGCATGACGCCAAACACTTTGCAAGAATGCTCAGTCAGTAAGTTTGGTTTGGAATGATGTTCGCGCTTTTAAGATTTCTTCAGTAAGCTTAAGGTGGGTTGAAGAAAGGCTGAGAGCAAGAAATTTTCAGCCCCAAAAAGGCTTGTGATGATAGATATAGAGTGAGATATTGAAAGGGTATTGATGAGATCAACTAATTTTCGTTGATGAATTTAAAATCGGATTGTTTCATATTCATTTTAATTCATTGCAATGGGATTAGTTTATAACAAGAATTACAATTCATTAATTGTCTTCTTATAAACATTCATTTTTTTTTCTTTCCTTTTCCTTTTCTTAGCTTTAGATGAATGGAATTGATTTTAATTATAATGACCGAGCAGTGCACTTTATACTGTAAGCAGGTAAGTGTGCTTTGGTAATTCACTAATTATAATGATATCCTATGCATGTATTGTGTATTTTTCTCAAGTGCGACCAAGCCGAATTTCCATTTGGGCAAATAATGAAAATTGAAGCTGACACTGAAATTAAAAAACTTTACAATGAATGAGAATACTACAATTATCAAGTTGAACAATCAACATGATAATAATGAATATGTCTGACAAAAAAAAAGGTTTCCGTATCTAGCCAGCATCATCCCGCTGGCGGCATTATTATGTCAAAAATATCAATGACAATATGGAATCTGCTGTAAGTATGCTAAATGAATTACTTCTTTTATGTTTGGCATACTAACCGACAACAAGGGAGGATTGTTTGAAATCCTAAAAAGTACAGAGATGTACCATACTTGCTTTTGACATGTTTGAAGGCATTGGAACATGTTGACAAGGAGAGGGGCGAGTTCGTAATTTGTGTCACCCAGCATGTAAAAAATCGATATGTTTAAGAATTCATATGAAGTGTATAGGAGTCAGATTCAGAGTTTATTAATCCATATTCACAACATACAAACGTTTGTTTCCAGCTCTGCCAGTCCAAATCCAGAAAACAAACTGGTTTCAATTATTTTCAATCTCTTGCCCCCCCCCCCTCCCCGTCGTTGGAACAAACTTCCCCCATCTCTCCGAAACATCCCTCCTCTTGAACTCTTAAAAACATCTTAAAACACACCTGTATAACTATAAACCTTACCTTGTCTGTTTGTCTATCTTTCCCTATTATTTACAAAAATCGGTGTGTGTGTGGTCTATTTAAACTTACATCAATGCCAACCTCGAAAATTCGAATATCGCTTTTGACAAAAGATACAGGCATTATCTCTATGTTTATAAGCAAAGGAATCTCCTTGATATAAGTCAACAAAAAGTCATTATTAGACGCTCTCGTCTTAACTTAAAAGCAATACGCAAGAGATCGGCACGTTTGGACGATAACGCAGCACGGGTTACAAGAAGCTAGCTCATCTTCGAGAGGAATAGCCTCCATCATTAAAATAGCTCCAAAACATGCAATTAACTTCTAATGTGCTACATTGAAGTTGATATTTTTTATTATTCAGAGTGTACGATGTGAAGGATATAGAATGTTGATTGATAAACATTGGGCGGGGAGTAGGATCATGTATAATTGCGATGATGATACACATGATAAGCCCTAATCTTGCCCAGTGGAATAATCACATAACTTGATACTTTTCTGAGAATTGATTACATGACATGGCTGAAGTTCCTGCAAACTTCAAAGGAAATTATAAGGTCGTACATGCAGACATATGATATTAATGTGCTAGTAATAAGACGATTAAAGGACAAGTCCACCCCAATGAAAACTTGATTTGAATAAAAAGAGAAAAATTCAACTTGCATAACACTGAAAATTTCATCAAAATCGGATGTAAATTAAGAAAGTTATGGCATTTTAAAGTTTCGCTTATTTTCAACAAAATAGTTATATGAACGAGCCAATTACATCCAAATGAGAGAGTTGATGACATCACTCACTCACTATTTCTTTTGTTTTTTATTATATGAAATATTTTTATTTTCTCGTCATTGTCATGTGAAATGAAGTTCCATTCCTCCCTGAACTCATGGAGTTCCATTAATTTAACATTTCGTGCTTCAGGCAATGAGGTCCTAATCATTAAATTCGTAAAAATTGAAATATTGTATAATTCAAACAATAAAAAACAAAAGAAATAGTGAGTGAGTGAGTGAGTGACGTCATCGACTCTCTCATTTGGATGTAACTGGCTCGTTCATATAACTATTTTGTTGAAAATAAGCGAAACTTTGAAACTTTGTCATAACTTTCTTATTTTACATCAGATTTTGATGAAATTTTCAGCATTGTGCTTGTCTGATTTTTCTCTATTGATTTAAATCAACATTTTTCTGAGGTAGACTTGACCTTTAACATGTTCAGATTCGCCAAAGAATTCCTTCAAGGGCAAAGGTCGACATTAAAAAAAAAGAATGTTATTATTTTGTTTTTCTTTTGTTTCACTTCATTTCTTTGTTTTCTCAAACGCATGCTCTTAATCTGCTGTACTCTATACGTATATTAAAATAGTAAACAGTGCAACGCACTTTTAACATGTAGTAAACGTTTTGAAACACACTTTAATTTGGGCATGCTCCAGAAAGTGATGACATTTTATTTGAAGCTGATATTAAAGATCTTAAACGGAGAGAGATATGCCAAATGAAAAACATTATCCTGTGGTAGATAAAATTGTACATTTGATCACCAGCAGCATTCCTATAATAGTACGTGGATTGAAAACGAGAATTTATTCTAATGGGGTCCAAACTACGTGACTGACTAGTACTGGGTTGATCATAACATAAATTGTTGTTTTTAACAGTATGAAATATTTATACGTGGGTTTAAAATCGTACTTGGACTCGCTCTATTTACCAAAATATCGCAAAAATACTTTAATTTTTCATCCATTCGGGAAATTTTGGTTTGTTTTCCAACACACATATGATGACGTTTCAAGGAAATCTTCTTTCATATGTCAGCTACGGACAGCACCAATGGTTTTGTGTCAATAGAGCTAACAAATAGAAATCCCAAAATTCATTATTTGAATTTCATCAACGTTTAATAGCGAGACCTCGAACGAATACGGCCGAAGATTGAGTGTGTTGGTCACCATGGACCAGATGGCACGGCATAAAGAGAACAACCTTTAGGGACTCAACTAGAAGGAGAACTGTTCCAAGAGATAAGTGGGGTGGTTCATTTATTATAGATCATAATACAAGATGGGTAAAAGGCAGAGGGGTGTTGAGGTTATGATGGAGCGTACTGGACGGAAGGGGGTATAATTCGGCTGAAGTCGTTCTTTCTAGCGTCTCGGTGACTTGGCAGTTCCTGCTTTTGAGGCAACTGGGCCCATGATGCAGCTGCATGACGTTGGTAACAGCTTGTCACAATTTTAAATTAAAACCAATTTGATTTGTACTTGATTTGTATTCCGACGAGAGCATCTCTTACGAAAAAGTGAAGAATAACCTTTTTTAAAAAAAAAGCAATTGTTGACGTTGTCTTTTACTGACCTTGATGGGTTAACCTTGTTCATTGACCTGGGTATCACAGAGTAACTGTGCTATTGATCTTACTAGTGAATTGGTACATTTTCGAGCAAAAAAGACTATCGACACAGAAAGTATCACTAACAAGAAATATTCCATTCATTTCATTATTTTTTAAATTCAATTATTTGACGAACGGTCCTCATATTTGCATAACCTGTCCATATTTTGTTTGGACAGTTTAACAAAGGATGCTCTTCATATAAGGTCCAATAGATTTGACCTAAACATATTCAATAATCGGAATGTTAAATATAATACTTCTGCATGAGATATGACCACAAAAATTGTAGATAAATATTGATTAGGTATACTATTTTAATCAAAATGTATCCAGTAAGACCCGAAATTAGAGGTTAGCCCTTATCACAGAATACTAAGGCGAAAGTTAAATCTTACGCGTGCAGAACACAGACATGAAACGGCTCTTCTGACATTCGAGAGTTACAAAGTTTATTTTTATGTTGTTGAGGTTTGTTGAGGTTTTTTGAGAAGTGGATCTATGTTTTTAATTCACATATATGTGTGTTTCTGTCATTGTGCTGTATACGTCAACATATATTCAAATCTCACGAAAGAGTGTTGTATTAAGAATCGGCATAATAAGAATTTGAATTGACTTAAGGGTTCCGATGATAATTGTGCTCTATGAATAATAATAATAATTGTTTTCTCATTCAGCGCTTTTACAAAAGTTACAGAGCGTTATACAAATGAAAATAAACAAATACAATCGGTGAACACTTGAAATATACCTACACAAAATGACACATTACTTGCAATATAACAAAAAATCATTGATCAAAATACCTTAATGACCGGCTTGACTATCACATTAATAAATTGAGGTCCGAGGTAGGAGACCTTAGTCGCATCTCTCAGATAGACTGGATGACCCTCATAGATAAAGTATAGTTGATTGACACCGTATCCCCCCCCCCCATTTAAAAACATGAACATGGATTCATATAATCGTATTATCATTATAAAACCGAACGGTTGAAGACATTTTTATCTACTCGCAACATTATCAAATATGAGAATGATCTTAAATAATTTGTTTATAAATGGGGTGAAATTAAAGACCACTAAGTCTATATCCTGTGTCCTGACTCCTGAAGTGGCCCCTCTGCTTCTAAAACCTCACTCCAATTCACTTGGTAGGCCTATATTGACTCTATGCTGAAGGGGGTCAAGTTCAAGACGGTGCTATTCTATTGTGTAAGAGTGAGGAATGCAACACTGCAGGGATATAACACGTCACACCCATTTTTCTGGTGCGGTCCTTCAAATTCACCTGTTAAATACCCCTTACAGGGGAAATCATCGTGTTCCAAACCCACCTTGGAAGTGAAATGGTGAATGGTGATGCTACTGTCACACGGGCGAAACCCCGACGGTGACACGTCATTTTGTCCGACGACAATTGCTCCGGTATCTGAGATGGCGTAGGGTTAGAGTTAGGATTGTACTAGACTTTTTGATGCAGAATAATGTGAATATAAGGATAAGGGTTCGTTTAGTTCAGGATGTTAGGGTTTATGTTTGCCTTAACATGCAGATTTTTCCATCGGAGCAATTGTCGCCGGAGCAAATGTCATAGAACCAAACTTACTCCAGACGGACAAAAATCTTATGTTATTACAATGACATACCATTTTGAAAATTGTCCTTTGGGCCTGATGTTGCCATCATAAAATGATGAAAACTGACCCATGACTGCCACGTAAAAAGCATAATTAGGTTTTACATCAAGCTAATTAAATATGTATTAACACTATTTTTAATCTGTCCATGTTGGGAGCTCAGGGAATGTGTACGGTGGGAAATGAATTCCACAGCCTAGCCACCTTATATGAGGATTGATGACGGACATTGGTCCGTTCAGAGTCGCTTCTATTGATATGACTGCAGCATGATGTATTGTGATGCCTCAGTCACATGAAACCGACCCGATCAAAACGATTAGGTTATTCCCAATGAAATACTAACGATCGGTTACTGTAGTGTTACTGTACCACCTTGCGAAAACGCTCTTTGTACACGGAGAGGTGTCGAGGTGGGTTCTCTCTCACCTTATTGCCTCATACTGCGAGGTTTGGGTGTCGGATAAAGGTTTACAAAAAATGCTATAAAAAAACAGGAAAATGTACCCTTCACTTATGAAAATGGTGAGTCATTGCTTCAATTCACGTTATACTTTATTTTGAAATAAAACTAAATTTTTCGTGATTAAAACTATTCAGAAAATGAACGTCTAGAATTAAACTGATACAAAGTCGTGGCAGGGGTCGATCAAATATACTCGTAATTCATTCTCTCAGTTTCGATACCATCAAGTGAAGGTGGTGGTTTGTCAAGATGGATATCTAACACATCACTTTGGAAGTAATGTGGGGTTCAAAACTATTAATTGTCGTTAGGACTACGTGAGGGCATGCGAAAGCATTATGTTTTCAAGACATACAAAACCAGACGGAGTTCTTACTTCGTTTTAGTAAGATAAATACTAGAAATACGATGAAGCAGGTTGATGAACTTCTGCTCTGGAAATAAACTATCAAAGATTCGGTTCCTTGTCCTGGATAATTATTCTCCCAGTCAGCATAATCGATATGTATATGTCATTCTGGGGTGGTTTTCATGATGATCACAGGGGCGTGACCAGGGTAGGGGGCATGCCACAAGGGCAAATGGCCCCCTAAACTCCGGGTACCAACCCGTAAAGAGGGAGCGTGAAATATTCGTGTTTATTAACAAACTTGACTGTATCACAACGACCTATATGTAGAGTGATGGTACAGGTGTATATAAAAACCTATTTTTCATCTCGGGATTTGCGTCCCCTCCTTACACCAATCCGGACTCTGCCATTTGAACGTGTTTGGTATCAGTTCTTGTTTTTCACTTGGGTTTAAGTCCTCCTTAAGTTAACCAAATACCTTTGGAATGGGAACGCACATAAACACTTTAAAGATCATGTCACATGTTTATATACGACTGGTTTTCCTCGATGTGTATCTCTCATTTTTAGATGCATGTGCGGATAATGTAGATGGTCTTATTTAAAGTTAAAGTTCACTGAAGTGTCCAGATGTTGACTGATAAAAATTGTATACACTTCTACTACTTCTAATATGCCGTTGTTTATACGACATCAACAACAACAACGACGACAACTATTTTAGATACTTATTTTTCAACAACTACTAATACTGCTGGTGCTTCTGATGTTGCTATTGTTGCTACTATAGTACTTCTACTACGGCTGCTGCTTCTACTCGTGCTTCTACTAATGCTCATACTATTACTGCTACTTTGAAGTTCTTCTTCCACTTCTTCTTCGTCTTGTTTTTCTTCTTCTTCTTCGTATTCAACTTCTTCTTTCTCCTCCTCCTACTTCTTCTTCTTCTTCTATTCCTCCTTCTTCTGATTATTCTAGACTACGACTACGACGACTACTATTACTACTACTACTACTACTACTACTACTACTACTACTACTATATACTACTACAACGACGACGACTACTACGAACTACTACTACTACACTGTGAAATATTGGGCAAAATTTTAACCAGCACGAGGGTTATTATGTGTCCAACCAATATGGGGCAGTATTTTACCCAATACGGGAAGCATATTGTAAAGTAAGGTTAAAAAATAGCAGCAATTACTTTAGACTGAGCAAAATTTTCATCACACTTGATAAATAAAAATGCCCAACTTGGTTGGATACATAATTACCCTCATGGAGCATTTTTACCTAATATTTTTAAGAGTGTACTACTACTACAACAACTACAGCTATATCACTTCTATTACTACCCCCACCACCTCTTCTTCTACAGGTGATGACGATAACAATTCCATCAATAGATCCCTCAATTTCAAAAGCAATCCTTGTGAATTATTTTGATTTGGTCGCCCATGGGGGAGATATCCATTCATAGAGGGGGTACGAGAAGACAAGTTATGGTCAACTGTGAGATGATATCCAAAGCCAAGTCAATTAAAAGTAGTTTTGAAAAGGAAATATTTTGACCGGCAATATAATATTCATGGGTCACGCTATCTTCGGTTCCTTCTCGGAGCATATCCATTTCCTTTCTTGATTCTCCGAAGAATCTTGTTTTGGGGACCTTCCTCTTGAAGGCGACACGGGCAGCAAAATAAAATGCCATTTACTATTTGGCTCCCGGCTGGAATCATTCCCATGGTTTATTTTCTTTCAATGGTCTGTCATATTTGCCAATAGTTGTCACCTTTGAACCTTCGGATGATGGAGAGGGTATGGAAAGTGCCATTGAACTACTAAAAGTTTGATTTTCCGCGGGTAATTGCAATGGTCGGACAGGTGCGCTTTTTGGCGTGTAGAATTACACCCACGCATCTGTTCGGAGACACGCACACGAACGCTCTCGGATCACGAACCATTATGATTTCCGAGTGTTTGTGCATTTCATCGAGGACAAACTACCCGAAAGGGGTACGGGGTGCATACGACCCCCCCCCCCCTTCCCTGAAAAAAAGTAACGAAGTTCTATTGCACACTTCTTCCTGAATGAATTTGGAATTAAGAAAAAAACAAAACTTTCGTTTAATCAAATTGGCGATACTATGGAAGCATTTCCAATACTTCTCGGTAACCTCTTGCCCGCCACGGGGAAAATTTTCCCGGATAAAATATTTTGACAAGCAAAAGCAGACAGAAAAAACAATGGGTATAGGGGCGACCGCCCCCTTCCCCTTCTCCCACACCTAGGTCGGGGCATGTTAGGCTTCCCCGATGCAGCCAAACTGCATGCAAACGAATAGGCCTACATATGCCTAGGTCCAACTTCAATCTGCCATCTCATATGACTGCAGCGAAACGCATCAACTGGTTGGCTAGAATATTTATCAGCAAATGAATTAAGTTATATACTTTTTGCGCATACATCTATAGGTAAACTAGAATCGACATTGAATAATGTATTTCTAAAGGCGAAGAGTGATATATGATGTCGCACATTCAAGGACTATTGAGTAAGTATGATATACGATTCCCCTAAATTATTATGCCGTATTGGCCATGAGTTATTTGAAGCGGTAACTCTGTCAGACTCCCTAGTGCCAAAGAAAATGAAAATGAAATAAAACTTAATAAAACGTCCTTGGTGTAGCATTTTGAGCATTCTAAGCTTCTTTTTTTCCAATGTCATGAATGTTGCAACCTGAAGAAATAACAGATATATATATATATATATGGGAATGGTCACAGTGTCGTTTCAGAAGTATGTTTGTAATTGTACGGACGACTTTAAATGAACAACTGGGATCATTATGAAAAGGAAATGGGCTCTTTTGACATGTTTGAGGAATGCCAAAAATATAATCTTCTAATTGATGGTGCAAAGTGTATTTTGATTACCAATATTAAGTAGGTCTACATGTATGCCACCTTAAATAATGTCATATTCATATTGTTTAAATATCAGCTAAATTTATTGGATTACATTAACTTGGCATTTCATATATCTGTCGGCCGTAAAGGGTACACATGGGTAATTCCAAGCCATGTCGAGTTTTCCTTCAGCAAGAAATTTACCCACATTGTGATTCACTCAACCCAGGTGAGGTGAATGGGTACTAGCAGGAAGTAATTCCTCATAAAGACTCATTAGCTTATAGCCGGGGTAATATGGGTCTACGCCTTGAGCACCTAGCAAGGTGGATACATATCCTATACAAATACATACATGTATCCTATACATACAAATACATACCCTATACATACAAATCCTATATATATTAGAGTGCAAAACGTTCATATATCAAACTCAAAACAACAAAACAAAACTGTATTCGAGCTTAAGGATGCATTTTAATGTTGTTTTAATCATTAGTCTTTATCAACCAATTTTATATCTTTTTTTCTCGCATAGAATGAAATAATTTATTGTAAGTCTTGTTTCAGGCCTGATAATTGTTTTTCAAGCTGAGAAAGTAGTCTCTTCAGGGATCTATCTTTGTTGAAGATGGTGTGGATAAAAACGAATCCATAGACGGATTATTTTCCAGTGGTTCTCGGTGAACTGTGATTTAACTCGTTATTGAACGGGAATCTGAATTACACATGTGTGCCTGCGTAAATCACCTCAAGAAAAGGGAACAATTCCCGTTGCATGCATAGTCATGATAGTTGCGAGTTTTTTTTAAGAAAAAGGCGTGAATTTTTTTCTCTAGTTCTGATGAATAGATCCAAGCACTAGCCATGCTAGCATTGAGAAATGAAGATAGGGTTTCACGCATCAGTTTCAGCATAGGCTTAGCATTCTCGTCGACCTGCAAATGTACTCTCTGTATTTACCTAGCCCACTTTGCCTATTTATCTTCCAGAACATGTCCGACAATAAGAGACATTATGGGTTAGTTTTGCCCATCTGCACAGAACGATAAATTAAAGGGATGCGTTAATTTGAAAGCTTTAATGGAGTCAGTAAAACTAAATACCATTTGCTGAAGTTTTCAAAACGGGCAAAACACCAGGAAAACCCGAGGAAACTATGTCAGGGCTAGTCCTAGTTGGTGTCTCCACTCGATGTGCCACTAGCCACACTCCTGTCTTAATCTTATTGCAGATAATGGAACAGATATTATATTTCATAGGGTAAATATCCAAATACAATCAGTAATCTTCATCCGATTGAACATATTTACATATTTCAGGTGTTTTGCCTCCACCTGCGAAGAATGTTAAAAATCCCGACACCTGCCGGGAAACAGATATGCCGAGCGTAAACCATGGGGTTAAGCGTATCTTCCGTTCATATAAAACACTGAAACTTATACTACAAGAACTCTTTTAGGAACCTATCGCAAATAATAAGTAGAAGTAAATCCTTTGCCATCGTTGCCATAGATTTTAACATGGAGCTATAGCTCTATGATTTTAAGAAGGCTCATAAAGAGTAAAGGCCTACCCTTGACGCGTAATCTCGTCACCCTCGTTTTTTATCCAAAAAAATATCTTGACTCGGGGAAACATAAAAGTCGTGAAAAATCATGACAATGGCTTATGGGTCAAGGCCAGGTGTTGACAAATAATCAAATTAAAAAGGAGAATGAATGATTGAAAATGGGTTATTTATTAAAAATTAGGTTGAATAATTGGATTAATTTCACACTATTGTCCTGTTACACGGCACCCAGGTCAGACACTAGCAGACTGATGAGGTTGTCAAGAATGCATTTCATTCTGGAAATAACATATGAATGAAAAAAAAGCAGTGTCAACTTCATTCTACACTTTGAGTACTTCAGATAAGTTATAAGTTAAAGCCGTCAGTCAATATTGCACAAAAGTCGCGAGGGTGATTTTTAATTAACGAACTGAAATGACTAGATTTCAGGTGTATCGCAGCGGCTTTTTTCGTTTTTATTATATCTAATGTTAACCGAACCCCAATCCCTCTTACCTTTTATGCGAAGTCCCACAGTTCTAGGTTTCAGCCTTGATCATTTGATTGCTTATAATATTTCCAGATAAAGGGAAAATATAAAAGGGATATTATCTGATTGCGCTTTTAAGATGATCATCGTAAATCACTTATTAGCAACTGGATCGATTAAACCATATACATTTTTATTTATGACCCGTCAAATTTAGTCAGTGCTGTTTCCGGATCCACAAAAGGGAAAAAAAACAAATAAAGCCCCTGTATGAATTAACCCACACCTCCTACTATTTCCTGTAGCCTTTTATTTATTTGGTTGTTCATCTTTGGTCATGACAGTTATAAATTTTTTACTATATCCTACTATTTCCTGTAGCCTTTTATTTATTTGGTTGTTCATCTTTGGTCATGACAGTTATTAATTTTTTAAATCATATTCGTGCCCCCGGGAATACGTGGCCTATCGCCCCCTAGATACGCCATTAGCTGTCCCAACATAAGTATTAAAACAAAATCAGTGTCTCCATTTTACAAAAAGTACATTAGATAAATAAGGCGATATCTTAAAGTAAATCGAATACCAGAATGCTAAAAAAAAAACGCGCTCTTCCTTCACTCAGCGAAGCCTATGCCGCCAGCCGAAGAACGTCTGTCGGAACCAAAACTTTTCGTTAAGTCTATATCGAAAGATACACAAATAAACCAAAGCCTAGCTGTGTCTTCGCATGCCTCAGAGAGTACTTCAGGGATTTGCCTTCGTTCTGGTCTTGACATTTTCGTTCATGTGGTGTGCATTAGTCAACTCAGAAATATGGATGTGGTGGTTATGTTTTCTGAACTTTAGACCTTAAATGCATGTAGGATTTGAAGTCATGAGCATGGTGAGCGTCCACTTTGAAACCCCCATTTTGGTCCGTCCCAAGGGTAAAACAGGTCGGGTCTGAAATATGATTTGTTTACATGAACATCAGAATAAAGTATGGTTAAATTGGTCATATCGGGACAAACCTGATGTTTCAAATTTTGTACTGAAATGATTGCTAACTTTGAGTGAACCTTAAAGTGTTCTCAAATTACGACTTGAAACCTGACAAGTTCTATTGAAAGAGTAGATAATGAATAGAATGTACTGTAGCTTGGAAAAATAAAATGCCGATAGAAATTACCAAGGACAGGGGCATAGACAGAATATAACACATTAACATGGATCTATCTACAGATATAAATCAATGGTACAAATAAGTTTTCTAAATTGTTCATTTGGCATCATTTTGCTCAAGATCAAAATTTTGTGTAAGAAACGACATTGTACAACATCCTTTATTCCTGGCCTCGCCCCTCCATCGTTATTCATTCATTCATCTTCCTCAAACCTGATACCTATCTCCCTACCTCTATCTAAATAAACGTTGAAATTTTACATCCTTCCATCAATCGCCATTGATCAATCGTCTTCTTTAATTCCGGTTACAACTTTCTATTTTCATCTTCGAACCAGTCTTACGACTTTCGCTCTCTTCCAGCCACATCCTCTCACGGTGACCAATTGCGTCCAGCATGGCGTCGGTATTTGACCAGATTGTCTGCCAAGCACAATAATTATTTATCAGTTGTTTCCTTCCAAAATCAAGCAAGAAGTATGATTGTTACTCATCTGCCATAACGGAAACAATGGATGAATCTTCAGAAATAACGAATTAAAATCTGTAAACCAACCTCCTTCCCAATGGAACGGGATAGGAAGGGATCCTTTTTGAAAACACTCAAAATAGAAAAGCCACGATGGATAGATCATTGTTTTTATATTACAGTCAATTGATAAAATCCGAAATAAATTGAGAATCATGGGCTAGAATAATTTGATAAACAAGCTCATAAAAACGCACAGGAAAATGGCAAGTAAATGGAATTGTAACTTGGGCTTAGTCATCTGTTATGGGGAAATGGAAAAGAACGTTCATGGTCCAACCCTTGTAGATCCGGCTCCTTTTAAATCTCCAACGCCTTCAAATATTTTATTAGGGTCTTGTTGAAAGGTATAGCAACGGATCCGGTAACGATTTTTAACCAAACTATCTGAGGAGTAAATTCATTATACAACATTACCATTATTGGTTAGATTTGAACTCATAGGCCCGTATTCTGAAGTTAGGTTTAATTTAAACTCCGGTTTAAAGTTGTGGTTTAACTATGGAGAGCCAAAAGTTGCATAAATCTCTAACAATATAATACAAATGTATCAGCTCATTTTTCACTCAAATCATTCTTAACTGTTTCGGAAAGATAAATAACATCACTTTCTTCACCATTAACGAGTAAGGAAAGAGCAAAGTAAGCATGAGAAACATGCAATGTACGGAAACATTTTGACATATTTGGCTTTCCATAATTTTAGCACAGAGTGAGACCATGGTCTGAGCTAAACCTGACTACAGAATACGGGCCTCTGACTAACTAGTGCAGACATTTACCGACCTGTTTACGTAATACTTGCCCTCCTGAATTCTATTTTTCATTATCATTCAATCTTCAAGTAAAGGCTTTTGAACCTAAATGTAATGGTGAAGAATAGCACCAAGGACACATGAAGGGTTACAAATTGATCACTTAGCATACTCGTCCATTTATATCTTGTATTACCATGATTACACTCTTGTTACTCTCCGACTTAAATTTCTCACCAGATCATGTGTGTTCAATGGTGGTCACTGACTAGTGAGATAATCTATTTGCCCTCTCTTTACAAACCTTAACAAAAGGGTATACAAGAAAACATTCAATCATGTTTCTTTCATGTTTTTCGCTCTTTCACTCCTCTTCGTCACTCAGTGAATCACTTGTCTGTAAAGTGGACCAATACTAGGTCCAAATAATGAGTTAAGGCAGGGAGCTCCCTGGATAAAGTGACACATTTTGAGCCAAAGTGTTTTACTTATATCGACAAATTGACTCAGCACATCACCTTTTTTTATCTACTGTGATCGTATCCGTATTTGTTGCAGCTGGTGCTATTCATGTATTGCTGATGTCCTTAAAAAATTATATAGTTGGGTCTTCTTTTGGTTGCTTCTTTGTACTTGCTTTCCCTTGTTTTATACTTTTTTTTAAATTGATTTATCTTATCCATTTCCAAGACAAATCTTTCCTTCTCTTGTCAGCTTGTCTTGAAGTTTTGCTTCCATTGTTTTTTAATTCGCAAACAATAATCCCGGCGAAATTATAATCCGTATTACATACACAGCAATTGAAACATCTAGCATTCAAGCTGAAACTAGATTAAATGCATACGTGCCTTTTTTAATAAATTCCATAAAAATGATTTATTGGTGTTGATAGGAAGGAAATGGTTTAATGAGACAATGACATGAGATTATTGTACTTATCACGCGATTTATCCGTTGGTTCAAATTCAAATTCAAATTGTCGTAGTGTGCATTGTTTCTTTTCTATTGTTCTCTCCCTGGATGACATACAATTTGAACAAATCACATTCCAAAAAATAATGACATCCTTGGCTCGTTCGTATCAAATGTCACCCAAAACATCACCTTTTTCGCAAAACCTTACAAAACTCAAAAAAAGATATTTCCTAAAAATATTATAGAATATGTTAATCCTTGTTTGTATGCTTAGCAGAACGACCCCTCCCGAATAATCGTGCATAACCATGATAACGGTATAAACAAAGTCCGAAGCAAATTCTGGAGACGAGAAACCTTTCCTGGGAAGCGATTCATGAAAGGAATTGTCGGACGTTTTATCCGACATGTCCCATTTTATCCGACAGTTAACAGTGCCTCGGCCAATCAGAATCAAGGAAAGATGTCAGATCTGACAACTTGTCAGACAAAAATGTTGATGAAACGGTCCCCAGAGCATGTTGAAAAAGTGAAAAACTAAACCTATGATAGTCTATGTCCCCCCCATCCCAGCAAACCTACACCCCATTGCCCCCCCTTTCTCTCTCTCTCTCTCTCACTCTCTCTCTCTCACTCTCTTCCGTCTCCCTCACTCCCCTTTAATTGTTTTTAAACCATATCCCAACAAAGTTAATTATGGTGACCGATGCTGTGACCTGGATTCCACTTCCAATTCATTCAGGTTGGTCTATGAATAGATGAAACACTAATCAATTGATATGTAATCCCACTGTGATCGTGAATCTATCCTTGAACGGTCATATGAGAAACATCGATCGGTGAACCCCCCCCCCCCCGGCCTGAGTTTATATTCTCTTCAACACATATCAGCAAATGCTTTTTAACACTGTCCAAGCCAATAACCTCCAAGTCCATTCCATGAAATAACTGAACAATACGCAATATTTTGACGATACATAGATAAATAAATAAATAAAACAAAATTAATGAATGACTAAATGAATTGATACATAATGAATAAATGAATAAGTCAACAAGTCAATAAATGTAGAAAAATGTATATATAAATGAATAGATTAATGCAAACTAATATCAATTCAATTTTGTATCATGAATAGAAATTATTAAACTAAAAGCTGATCTCAACTTATCAATTTCAACCTTTTTAAGTCTTCCAAATGAATCCTGAGAAAGATGATTTTCGTAAATTTGGCAAATTTTCAAAGCTACATAACTATCATTTCACAAGTTTTTTGAAGAAAAAACCCAGCGACCAACCAACGAATCGCACAGCACATGTTTAATGTCCTACTGCATTATTCTGTCATCTCTGGCCCAATGGTGTCAGTTCATGAGGATTGCCTTATAAGTTTCACCATCGTCAAGTATTCACTGAGATGACAGAGCTGTTTTAAAGAGATGCTTCCTAATTACTAACCAATGACTGCGGTATATCAATGACACGGGCATTCCTGTCATTGGTAGAGTCATCTATCCTAAATCAATCATAGGAAATGCTTGACAGTAAAGCTGTTTGAGGACCGATTCACTGACAATCCACAAGCTCATCCCAAAAAGGTTCAGTAATATCCAAATTGTTCTCAAAGTTTGGTCATTTGCAATGCATCTATAGATATAAAAAAAACATGTCCGAGCTTCTTGATTTTTATTGTACATTTATTTCGGCCATTAATTTATAATAAGTGATGTTTAGACTGAATTTTAATTTTATCTTTTTATCACCAGCAAATGGGAGAGCCATCAAGCAGAAATTTTATTTTCTTTGAAAACCCACAGGAAATTGCCGGTGTTTATTATCTCTCTCCCTTTTTATGTTTATTTTGTTTATTTATTTTTGTTTGTGGGGGGCTGTATTATCTTTATCTCCTGTTTGATCGTATTTATATTTTGTACTGATCATTGATTTTTGTTGTCAATGTACTGTCAGTCTTTGCTATTACCATGATTGTCATATTTTGCATTCATGTAAATAAAAAAATATATATATATCTATATATTCAAATGGATATGATTACATATATTGGTCATCCCACCCCTGAACCCACATATACTTATCATGCCTGAAAAGGGAGATGTCTTGTACATGTTGTAGGGCAAGGCTGGGATATCACATACAGCTTTCCCTTGCCACCCGGGAAACGCATAAGATTAAGAGGGGCGTGAACGTATAAGACCTATATAATCAAAGACAGGATAATTGTGTCAAGTTCATTCCTGAGATCGTATTTAGACACTGGGTCTGGGAGGTCAATCAGTAGAGAATCGGCCAGCTAAAAGGGGCAGAGCCTTACCAAATAAACTCGGATGAGATGCAAGGTGGTGACAGATGCAACAGAAAGCGGGGCAACGGAGACGCTGCGTATGCGTTCCTCGCTGCACCTTCGGGTGAATTTGACGAAAGATGACACCACCATAATTACTGTTACATTACTTAGGAGATTTACAAAGAACGACACCGTATTAGAATAGATATGTATATATTAAAAAGAGAGAGAATACGGGCAGTGCTTGTACTTACGTTTGCAGGAATAGGTCCAAGGTTTAGTAGGGTTCACTACTCTTTTCCAACCAGTGCAACAAGCGATGGGATAGTATCCATGGTACCTGCAAACTCCATTGGTGCGGGTTTTAGGAAGGGCTCCATGCTGCACGTGGAGGTGTCTTGAGGTTAATACTTGCTGCGTGGTGTGGGTCCTTGACTGACTGTACAACTGCGTCCTAGAGATATAAGGGTTCCTGGATGGCTCTCTGGAAGGTGTTCTTGAAGGAGTCCTGACTGGTGTTCGAACCGGTGTCCTCCGGGGAATCGTCGGTCGTGCGTTCGCTTGTGTCCTAGAAGGAAATTTCCCGATGGGTGAAGTCCCGGAGGGAGTCCTTGAGTGAATCGTGCCCCGTCCTGGGACATGCAGTTGCGTTTGTGTTCTACTTGGAATACTTGCACTAGGTCTAGTCCTTACAGGATTTGTTGGCATCCTATGCGTCGTGACCTGGGGTCTTGTTAATACAGGTCTTTGGACCACAGGCCTCGGTACCACTCTCGGCCGTTGTTGTCCAACAATAGGTCTCTGTCCCGATGGAAAATAGTGCGTCCTAGACCCAGGGGTGATTGAAGGAGGTCTCAAGGAGCCACCAGTCTGTACCCTTTGGACTGTCCCACCTGAATCTTGCCCTATCTTGTTGTCCAATGGCACGTATATTTTAGTTCCCCTGTTAAGAAAGCGATAAAATTAAATGATTGAAATGACACACAACAAGTGCACACGATATTTACGTTTGTTTGGGTGATAATTTCAAGTAGACAAGAATCACATTCTAAAATATTCTAATTGGTTTTATAAACTTGGATAAATATACACTCTTTTCAAACACATTCTTTCTCCTGGCAGAAATGAAATCTTTGACAGTCGGTGGTATTATTGACAATACCTCTGCATTATTAAACCCATCCACTTCTTGCATTGTGACTTTCCCCTCCTTTTTCATTATTCTGTTATTATTTGTCCCGTTGTTCCAGCTAAAGACATGTTCTTAATTTTGACAATGGTTTGGCATGACAACGCAACAGAGGCAGACGAGGAAGTCTTTAAGCAAACTAAAACTAAAAGATTTCCTTAATTTCTTCAGTTTTGTTCACATCTGTTTCGCAGATGTTGGATGTCAGTTTTTCAGACATCATGCTAGTTCATTTCATCTAAAAAGCATAGCATGGAGTACGTAGACAACCTGTGTAAAACTTATGGCACAAACTTTAAAAGGAACATCAAAAAGGTTCCCTCCAACCTCAATCTGAAAACAGAGCTTAATTACATTCTGGGCAAGTTTTATAGTGTGCATTCCAAACACTCCTGTCTCCATCTCACACAGAATTCACCCAGCCACACCCCCTTCTGACCTAAAACTTGCAGAGAATGAAAAGATTCTTCTCTGAATATGGGGGTAAATGGGACTTCATTCATTAAAGCTATCGAGATTTATAAATAGAATGTCGGCCACAGGCGAGCCATCCATTTTATTTAGAGTATCATATCTACGACGCCGGTTGAAACTTTGCCCGCTCTGTCCAATTTTGTCCGATTCCCCAGTCTCTTTCACTCCCTGCCCCTTCCTGTCCCTTTTCCGTACAGCTTGGCAAATCGTTGATTTTATTCAATCAAATGCTGCCCCTAGAATCGGTATCTATTTTATTATTCTGACTAAAACTGGACAGACAGAAGACCACTGACAGGATATCTTGACCTGGTCCGTCTGGTCAAGATTAGCCCAAGAACATGATGAAGTGTAGTATCTCTATCATCATTCTATCGCGATGAGTTTGAAAAGAACACAAGACTATATTCGGGGGGGGGGGGAGGTGCTGGGATGAGATTGGGGTATATGTAGTTTTTACTCCATGCATCAGAATAACATAATTATATAATATTGACTGGCCTTGAGGGGAACATCAAATATATTGCCAGCAAAAGAATCATATTGGCCCGAGTCTTTAGACGAGGGCAATATGGGTCTTTTAAGGGCAATATATTTGATGTTGCCCGAAAGAAGAGCCAGTCAATATTTTTATTATCATCCAAATCAGATATGTAGAGCAAAAATCGTGATAATGGTGATATTTCTTTTTAAAATAGTTATGTTGTGCCTTGTTATAATGGTCTAGGCTCTGCACTTTACCATTATGACGTACTTGCAAGCGCTTGGATCCAGTGATGTCTTTATTATGACGTACATTGTTGGTGCGCAGATCCTTATGAAGCGTATCTCTTTATACATGTTATACGCATCCTCAAATGCCCGGATGTGAGACCAGGGAAAATACAAAGGTATATTTTGCGTCGTCTCTGCATGCAAAGTAAATATGCGCATTGAGACCGAGGAAAATACAAATAATATACCTATCCCTTTCCGATATTTATGAATCTAGGGCAATACGGTTTTGTAAATGACCAGCTCAGATGTCTGATACGGATGATAATACGTGATAACCGTGGTTAAGTAAAGACATTTTTGAAGAGTTCCAGAAATGTCAGACCTTGAAAATGGATATGAAATTTAAAAGGACAAATAATTCATAAAATATCGATTTTAAAGTTTGGTCTACAAAGACTCATTGGTGATGTGGCCGAGTGGTCTAAGGCGCCTGGCTATACACGAAAAGTCTGGGGTTCGATCCCCGGCCGCGGCACCTATGCCCGTGAGCAAAGCATTTGATATACAATGCTCTTTTATGAAAAAGCCCATGTACTAATGTAATCAGTAGTTTTATCAAGTCTTCTTTGGTGTACATCTTTTCGTAACCACATGATACTAATTTAGTGAATCCTTGGAAGTGTCAGAATAGAAAAATAACAGTTTATCACAAGATTGTGAGGCACGAATATGAACATTTTCAGAAAGAAAGCCAATTTTGTATAATTGTTTAGCGATTTTTTTTCAAAATGTACCGTTGGCCTCATTTTCTGGAGAACTCTCTTTTCATGATAGGTTTTGGCACATACCTGATAAAATGCGAACTTCATAGAATGCGTCTATGGAGAACTATTATGATTGTCGAAAATGCCCTTTTTATACATTGTTATTTTTTTCCTCAAAGGATCATTGAGCCAAACAATTTGTTGGAATTTTTCAACATTTCGATTCATGGCCTTTATCAACATTGTAATTCTGATTACTGCCATTCATATACCACGAAGTGAGGTAGTTTTCTACACCTGTAAAAAAAAGAACGATGTTTATTCATCTGTATATATTCTCTGCCGATACTTTGCAGGTGTTTAGCACGAATGTGTGAGATTTCGAGAGAAATAACAAGAAAGTGACATCATTCAGGAGTGGGAGAGCTGGACAACAGACACAATAGAGAAAGTATTATAGGACGAGAAAGAATGATGGGGAGTTGCTTGTATTATAATAAACCGATACCGTGTATAAATGTAAGGTCATCTCGATTTCTGTAAGATTGGGGTATTTGTTACTTGTTATTCCTCTTACATGTTCTTGTATTTTTGTGCAAGCTATCTCAAACTCTCGCACTTTTTCTTCATAATGGATAATTTAATTGCGAAGCATTGTCTTCAATTTGTGCAGCGATTAAAATGCATTTTGAATATTCCCCCTTTCATCATTCAATAGCATTCAACAAAGGGTGAAATACCATAATAATCTAGTAGTTCACAGAACTTTCATCTCGTTCGCCCTGGAAAGGGAAACTCATTTTTCACGATGTTTTCATAACGCTTTATCACAGGTTTGAGCAAATATTCATGCATGGCGATATATGTATTTTTTTTTCTTTTATCTTAAGATCTAATAATTATGTTTGCGTTGCTACCGTCAGTCGTCTAGCGAATGCCATTAAATGGAAATGATAAGAATGAAAAGCACCATCGAATGTTATCCAACGGATATCCACCTGCAAGCTCAGATGTATGACACACCACAAAGCCCGATCTTTCCGCAAACATTAGTCTATGAACTTGACCGTGATACCTGCCTGTAATTACTCCCACCTGTTTGGGTGCGTGGGACTGTGTGTCGTCGACGTGCAGGTTTAACCGCATAATTTCTATACCTGCGGCTCTGAATGACTGAAATTTGAAATAGGTTGACACATTTTATGTTGGCTCTGTAAACAAACACAGATCGATACCATTTATCGCGAAATGCATTTCTGTCTGGCCAGGAGGTCGTAAAAAGGTTGGAATGTTAACATTGAGAATGGGATATTTGGTAACGTGGAAATGACTAGCTTCCAAAATCAAAATCATGCATGCTGAATAAATTGCCAGTTGGTCCGCATCCACTTGGTCTAATTTCAAATGGCGCCATCCCAAATGGTCAAGGGGATCAATCCTATAGTTCGTCTACGTAACATTTGGTCATACTGCCATCATACAGTACCCATTTACCGTCTTGTCTAATAATTTATTGTAAGGCTGGCCCATTTCGTCTAATACTGACTCGGAGTAACAGTACTATTATGGTCCATTTATGAACCAAATGCTTGCGATGGATAACTAACTATTTTTGATGTTCTTCCAAATTCCAAAATATCATGAACGAATTCAATTGTTTATGATAATTTTTTTCGCCTTTCCCACAACTTTTTTTTTCTTTGATATTTCGGCAATATGCTGCTATTAATAATAACACAATGTGAGACGTCGATTTAAGATTGACTCCATGATTTAAAGACGCACAGTAAAACTTGTTTAATTTTTAACAACGCTGTTTAGTATATGAACCTTAACGCAGTTTAAACAAGCATGCTCAATTCATTGGGAATTAAGTATTAAAAATTCAACTTTATTGTTTAAGATTTTCTATACTTGTTAAAACTGATTAAACTACTACTGTATTACACAGCGTTGATTAAACGAAATAAACAGCGTTGATTAAACAAATAAACAGCATTTTTACTGTGCACACAAACTAGGAATGCGATAAACCATGCCAAAGCAGGTGATCAAACTTTCAAATTGGTATTCTCCGAACCTTGTTTGACAACAGATCAGAGTAGACACGCCATGTAGGGCGGGTTGACGTTATAACGTTTTGTGACGGTAGATAACCGGAAAATAAAGATGACGAAAAGTGACAAGAGTAGTTACGATTACACCGGAAGGGCCATTCGGGCCGGAGTAACGACCACAGAATGAAGATTGATGATATGGGGAAGTACTCAATAAATGGTGTGGGTTCGATGAGTACAACTTGCCAACGGGGTCGGTGTGGTCATGGAACCGTGCTGGTATCTCCACGTTGTCGTCATTCAGTGGGTCATACATAATGCAAGTAAAACAGCAAGAACAACAACACAGCGTTACAAAGTGTTCACATAGTGGAAGACGCGATTCACGCTGACACCGTTCCAATGGTCACATCGTACAGTGCAATGATAAATTCCCCCACAGTTGACGCCTCTACACCAGTGAATCACTGTGGCGTCACACAGTGGAATCTATGTAGTCGTGATTATGACTTTGTCCACTCCACAGTGTGTTTACATATTGGTCGATATGAAGACGTGATTCAAGTACGTCACTGACACTGTTAAAATAATCCTATTGAATGGTGCAATGATAATTGCACACGATTGACGCATCTGCATCGTGTGGGTGTCCACATGCAGTGTGTCACACAGTGGACTATGGGAAGCTTCCATACTGCGTTCACATTGGGGTCTATAATGAATGCTTGATGCACGATGACACAGTTAAACAGTGTAATGACAATTTCACACGGTTGACGCCTCTACACCATGTGGGCGTCCACAGTGGTGTCACACGTGTGGAGTGCGTGCAGACGTGCTTATTACTGTGGCAACTCCACAGTGAATTCACACTGGGGTCTATAAGGAATACGTGATGCACACCGACAATGTTAAAATAGTCACATTGGACAATTCCACACGTCGGACACCAATCACTGTGGATGTTCAAACTGTGTTCACACAGTGGACTATGACTTTGTGAAGACGCGATTGTGACTGTCCCCACTGCACAGCAGTGTGTTGACATAGTTGTGACTGTGGATTATGTAAAATTGTGATCTACTCCTGAAATGCTCAAATTTAACAGTGTGAAGGTGATTTTTTTTGTGTTCCACACTGTGAACACACTGTGGGACACTGTGTTATTTCCATTATGGATACTTCGCAAGAAGCACACAAGATTTATTAACAGGCCTAATGTTGAAAAAAAATCCACTAGAGAGAAGGGTTTAAAGATAATTTCCCTTTGAAACACTATAATTGAAATAGGTGATATCATCTCGAATCACCCCTCCGAGGATTAAAGTAAAACAAACTCTAATCATTACTGCCAACATCAATCAAATGCCAAATGATGTGTTAAGATACCAAACCGTGTTGCTTCAAAACAAAAATAAAAAATATTATGTTTGGGTAAAATTCTATTGAAAATAATTTTCTTTTGCTTATTTGATAGTCGAGTAGTCAATAATCCGAAACGTCACGACTGCAGAATGCATCCACCCCAAAATTGTGCAGCTGTCTACGTTCTTTCAAAGTGAGGAATGTGAGTAAGAGTGGACGTAACACCCTCACATCCCTCATTTCAAGGAGAACCATGGGTAGAAGAATGTCTTCAAAGGACATGGTCTTGGCGCCATGCTGACAATCTTCCGAGAATATCATCCGGGTACTCTTCATCAACCGCCGAGGCATCCAAGAGATTTGTGGACTCTTCGAATTGCTCGCTGACACTAGCGTCACCGTATGACGTCATTTTGTTAACGTACCGCGCTTGTCGACTCCAAGTTTCACCATCCAATGAGAACGCATTTTTTACCGACTTTTACCGTCCACCAAAATGCGCAGACAGTGTTGACTATGACGTCATACCCCTCTTGCCCTCTTGATGGACGAACGTGTCAACCTAGCGGGTCGACGTGGGGAGGTGACGGTGACGCGTCGACAAACATCTGCCACCGTCAACGTTTTAATATCGTTCACCATAATATGGAATTGCCTGATGAATAGCACACGAGCCGTATGATGTGTCAGTTACGTGACGGATGGTTATAATCTGCGTCAATCAACGACGCAATGGGTCACTCTGCAATTCTTTCTGAAACAGGGAGTTGATGTCATGATAATCATGATTATCATTCCGTATTCAGTAAGAGGTGAGTGTGTCGTAAAACCGAATGGTATAAGGCCCTTGACTAGGCACATGGCAGTTCGGGTTTCGATCCGCGGCCATGGCACCTTGAAAAATCATTTGTCTGCACTACGCTAACATTAACAAAATTATACAGGCATTACGGGTGACACCAATTGCACGCGTTAAATACATTTGACGTTTCTATGTCACTGACGCAATTATTCGTCGTCAGATATTTGATGCGTCACGTCATTGACGCGCTATTCGTCAGATATTTGACGCAACATGTCACTAATGCCGGTATGTGTCAGATATTTGACGCAAAATGACACTAACGCAGTTATTCGTCAGATTTCTGACGCATCACGTCACTGACGTCGCTATGAAGCATCACGTCATTAACGCCGTTTTTGTCAGATATTTCATCTACCAAACTTGGTATGCCTGAGAATTGGGGTCATTTGTTGGTTAAACGCAAGGCTCAATCCAGGGTGTGCGCCATTGATTCGCAAATGACATGAGGACATTGGAAGTAGAAAGTACAGACGTACATTCGTCATTTATTTTTCTGTAGGCCCAACGGAGAGACTAAATGGGACTAGGGGACAGGGTCTTTAATCCACGACTCAATATCTGTAAATATTCAACAACAACAACAACAACAACAACAAGAAATCCTTGAGAGAAACAAAAACAGTTATATCTCGAACAAATTTGCAAATACTCGCCAAAATTGCGGGAAATTCTTAACATATTATCCTGCCCAAGTGCATCTTTTAATGATTATAAAGCTACACCTGCCGGGAGTACATTCCATTTTGTAATGTCTAGGTGCCATGTTAATTTTTAATGGTATTACAATCGCAAGACACTCCTGACACAAGTCTACGGACGAGTTATTGAAGTAGAACCTGAATAACTTTGGCGTAACGAAGAGCCTTCGGGCAGCATTACCCCGCATGGAAATTCATCAATCAACAATTTGATAAAAAGATTGGTTCGAACCTGACGGATCGAGATGGATCGTGTGGTTTGAATCAAATCAGAAAATTAGATTACAATCAATGCTATCTGGGATCGCCATCTCACGGGTTCCCATTTTTGGTGTGAATGTTGATCTGTATCAGTACGGGTGACAGCTCAATCAATTGATGTGATGTTATAAAGAGGATTAGCAGTAGTTTGTTGAATGTAGAATATTACCAAGTTAGGTGATCTTTCATGAGATAAAAGCCAGAGCGACAATTCAGAGGTATCCCCATTTTTTTCATGAGGAAGTATTCTAAAGGTAAAGCATCAAGCAGAATGGTTTAAAATTACTTTATGGTTCACAATGATTTCTCCTCGTGTGTTTCAGCTGGGCTGGTAGTTGTTAACAGCTTTGAAGATCACCTCGCAAGCCAATTAACAGACATCGAATTTAAAGTTTTCATGTTGTAAGTTTGGGGCAACATTTTGTTTACAGTTGGATTTAATCAAGCTTACCTAACTTTTAAATATTGAAAAAAGGAAAACTATATTAAGAAACCAAGGTCGACAGAAATGTTGATAGATCCTGCAGATTTGCCGACCTTAGACATGTTTATATCTTGTCCGTTAGATAAAATCAAAACGTAAATTACGTGCAGAGTACACATTTTAAAAATACCTGTTCATTACAGCACTGCAACGCAAAGCGATGGGCGTATAAATCATAATTTCGTACTTCGTTGTGTCAGGTTTAAACTTTTTCTTTGCACAAATAAAAATGAAGGGAAAATGGAAAGTGAGGACTTAACATTCATATTCAGGATTCAGGACAACCGTATCAAGCATATCCCCGAGTGCAAAAAATGATGAAGGCTGCCTCAAGAAAAGAAAAAAAAGTAGATAGGTGGGAGGGAGGGTACAGGAGTAAGGCAAAGAGCAAAGGTTTGGTAAATCAAATTCCTCCCTGCAAAATGTCAGTCAATTAAAAAAAAATGGAACAATCATATCAATTAGGACTTGTATTTCTATTTAAAAACAAGATAACGATAATGACATGAATGAAGAAGTATGAAGAAGGAGTTAGAATAAGGAAATGCACATAGCAACGGCATGGACGTGGATATCGGCGAGCTCACATCAATCACGAACGATCTATCTCGACAGGATTATTTTATCCAGTCTAGATATATAAACAAAGAAAAAAAAACAAGGAAATCCCTGGCAAAGACCATGAAAACGGGTACGGTTATATTTGACGAGGTGGACCTTTTGATCCCGGGTACATTTTCATGATTTTCGGGCACACACGACGGTATTTGACATGTATCATGAATATGTGGTAGCAGGATTTTGTTTTTTACACAAAGCCCCATCTAGCAATTTCCTGTAGACTAAACAAATCTCAATCCATTTGATCATGTTGATGCTATTAATATCAGAAACTGGTTGTGTTTCCCGAACTCTGCTCATTGTACAGTATATCAATGCGTATAGTTGTTTCTTCTTGAATTTATTGGTGCAATCAAATATTTGTTTTCAAATCACTGTTTACACAATTGTGTTAAATTGGAATATCAGAATGAAAATAATATGATTCATTTGAATAAAAAAAATATTGACAAGATGAAAAACTGATAATTCATCAAATGGGTTATCCAATATGTTCGCTTTATTTTGGTTAACTGTTGTATCCATCTCATATTCATGCAATGAGCTAGCTGATCCCTAGTTCCAATTTCTTGTCAACTATATTATTTTGTCCAGTGTGTTTTTTTTAGTCTATGCTGCTTCTGCGTGTACATGATGTCAGTTGTTTTATAATTTCTCATTATCGCCGACCATAAGGCATATCGCGTGATTTGAGAAATGTAGAGGCCATCTCGGAGAGGAAGGCAGGAATTCACCGAGGTAAAGATCGGTCGGCTCAAAGCCAAGAAATGAATCTAGCATGTCTAGTAATATTCGTCAAAAGAACGAAATAAATTAAGTTTTATTAGGGGTAGCAGGAAAGCATTTTTTAGCCTTATACAGATACACCTACTCCATGTTTATTGCCCCATGCTTAAACCACAATACCTGTGAATCTTCAATTACTCCGTTGGACCTGCATGTATGTTGGCCTATAATATGTCTGAATCACACTGGCGTATACATGTAGATGGGGGCGGATCTTGGGGGCCAAGGCCTTAAACGTTTCTTGACCAAGACAGAATGAGAAGAAAAAGGGGTAAATTATGATATATATACTTATAGACAAAGACATGCCAAAATCTATTCCAAAATTCGATTTTGGAATTGAAAATATCACCATTTCGTTTGATCGCTTCACTCCTTGTAACTGCGCAAAAATAATACCGTATACGCCATGTCTGCCCCCATCAATTTTTGTTCAGGTCGTAATTTTTTGATAATCTTTATTACGGTACTGGTGAATCGGTCGTCAGAGATTAATGGATCAAATGATGTTGTACTGATACTAAATCAGTGTATAGATTATAATCTCAGTTTATTGGGGTTAAGTAAACTACGTTAATTGGGAATCGAGTTTAACATAGATTCGGGGTGTAAAGATAATACCCGAAATATGTCGAAATTCGACATCTTTACTACAATTTTCTTGCCTGGAGACGATGGAGCTATAATTGACAATTAAGGTCTAGATAATGGGGTGGCGCCAGGGTGTTTAACAAACAGCAAACTAAAAGAGATAATCGAAACATAAAATGCCTCACTGAGACATTCAATCGAATCTTCGAATTCAAATTAATATGCAACATTGGCGACAGTGTATACAGTACATCAGTTTCTGCACATTGGGCATTTTACAGGGGACAGCGCAGTATTTTCTTTCAAAATACTATTGATTCGTTTCGCCCAAAGGCATCAATATTTACAGTCTTGGAAATTTGAAATCACCTTAATGAATATCAAATAATCTTTTCCTACCGTTTTCTTTTCCGGAAAGAAAATAAGATAGAGAAAATCGAAGAAAGAAATATGAGACACCCGTACCCGTGCACATCCTAGAACAATATTTCCTTCTTAGCTCTCATCATGTCTAAATAAATCCTTCAAATCAAGATAGCCAATCAACCCCGTCTCCCCTTCGACTCTATGTTGGGAGGTACCCTTTTCGTACCCCCCCCCCCCCACCAACTTTTGGGACTGCCGATACGTGAGCAAAGGAAAAGGGTGTTGGAGAGTGGAAAGATAAAAAGACGAACAAAGAGGGCGTTTGGTATTTGAGAGGAGAGGAGAAGTGGAAGAGAATGGATAAAATTGATGACGGAGGAAAAGGAAGGGGCGGATATTGGCGGAGGATAAAAAGATGAAGACACAGGGTGAAGTGGAGTGATAGGGTTAAGAGAGAAGAGTAAGGTAGCGTAAGTTATTATGGTGAAAACCTATGACAAGCGAGTGTCATCAGCACTCGAAATGGAGATGAAAGCATACTTTAAAAAACAATTTTGCAACTACGATGTAATTTGGGACGGTATTCCGATGTCTTCTCTGGTACAAGGCCAGGTTTTTTAACAACTTAGCTAACTTTTGCCTACTCCCTGGGATAATTCATAAAGCCAGTGACAGCAGTGATGTGTCACTAATTAATAAAATTGCCATTTATTTTGTCATCTTATCAGAAAACCTTCAAGGTCAAGTGACGCATAGCACATAAGGATGGTATTTAATCGATCCTGAGTCAACTGAAATGTTCATCACCATTGTAACACAAACGACCATGTAAACATTCATTTACACGAGAAGTGTCGAGAGATAGTCCAGTTCATGGATGTATCTTGCTCCCACAATCATGTCAATAACCTAACAGAGAATTCGTTATTTGTCCTGTTTCATATTAATGTAGTGATAGTAGATTATTAGCTACATAAATGGTGTTCATGCTGCAATGTCGGGCAGGGTTGTTTGATAACCACCTTGAGTAGAAAGCATGGGTAAGTGCATGTCTATTTAACACAGTGGTGTCTTTTCACGAGGCCGAGGAGGAGGTTTGTCTACCACAATATTATTATATCCTCAGCCTATAAACCTTGCGTTTGTCTAACCCGTGCTCCGAAGGTGCATAGTTAACTTTTACATGCATGCAGACGTGGTTAAAATGGCTCAGGTGTTTTCTATTGTATATTATTTCAATTCGCATGGAAGATCATAAAAATAGTTTGATGAGTACCCCCACTACAGAAAGTTCTAGTTTAAGAACTTTCAAGTGACTGGGTCCGTTCCAATAAACAATCAGATACATTCTGATTTCACACGTGAAACCAGACACCATCGTAAACACCTTTTTAGGGGTGTCTTTTAATTGCAATCGAGTGGCGCCGAATGAAGGAGGTGCAGTGGCCGAGTGGTCTAAGGCGCCTGACTGTACCATGGAAAGACCGGGGTTCGGGCCTCGGCGCCAACACCCGTGAGCAAGGCATTCAATCGGTATCAATGCTCTTTTACCCTGTATTCAAATAGATGAAAATGCTATACGCATTCTTGGTAACTAGGTGTGCACTTGTTAAAAAACAAAAGAGAAGAATCACCCAACTGAACTACAGTAGAAATGCAATTGTAGTAGTGGTGGTACTAATGAAAGGAAGGTAAGTGGTGGTACTAATAGTACCCGGTAATATTATGCAGCGCTTAGAAACATTTGTATTAAGCGCTATATAAATGTTGCATATTATTATTATTATTACTAATGAAGGGAAGGTCGCCAAGGCGATACTTACCTTCCAGCCACAAAAGCTATGCAGCAGATATTACACAATGTCCGCAGAAAAAGTGATAATTCCATTTTGAGTCAAAATATCTCGTGCACAAATAGATCAAAAATATCAGGGAAACCGATCTTCACTGACTGCTATGCCGGATTACTTTAGGCAATATTTCGTATCTTGGCACACACGGTGATGATCCTTACTTCATCCAGTAAATAGACTTGTTCTTTGATGTTCTATCCGAATCCAGATTCGAAATGATAATGCGAGCAACTGCAGCAGATATAATTCTTTAAGTGAATAGAATGTTGGTTCTAATGATGGTCACCAATTTCAACGTCTCGGCGAGGCATCGTAAAGGGTTTTTATCGAGATGTCTCGAAGATATTAAAGTGGTTCGTCTCTGAAAATTAACTGACAGTGGTATTTGTACAGACGACCGTTGGAGGGTGACGAAGCATCAAATAAAATACATATGATTAGAATCTTCCTCAAAAACAAAATATATCAGAAGCGCTTAATGAATATTCCAATATAATGTCCACAATACGAGCTGGTTCACTGCTTTTTTTTACACAAGATATTAGAATCCAGGGGAGAATTGATCGAAGCAGAAAATTATTCCAACAAAGCTATGCACATGCTGAATGAAACACGCCATGAATAAATACAAACATTTTCTTAGCCTTGAAGTTAGTAGTCTGTTTGCGTTTTGGCCAACAATGTTTATTCAAAAACAATATCTATTCCCGGTATCTTGTGCAAGCATTTGTAGGATGTGAATGTCCAATGTCCAGCAAATTATAATAATATCCAAGCGGTGATGAAAATAAATGCATGTCCTCACATCTGAGAGACGTTGCTCACTCTTATAGAACTCCAGACGACGCTGGGAGAACTTATGGAGCACGAGATGATAATTACAAAAGTTTGTGCGTGCGTCGCGGCCGTGCGATTGACGACGAGTCGAGAGTACAAGAGTTACTACGTCATAATACAATCAGCCAATCACGGCAATGGCTGTGAAAACTTCTTGATACCGAAGGGCTTTCGATGTAAGTAATGCGGATACGTGCTTGTCATTTTTTTTTGGGGGGGGGACAATAAATGCAAACATATACCAGAGAAAAGGGATAATATGTATAGCCCTTATAAAATATTTGATAGAATTTTCATATTTTCTTATTTTACGTAACAAAATTATTATCAATAATGATAATAATGATAATAGTAATTAGCAATAATAATGACAATAAAAATAAAAATGATAATATTAACAATAATAATGATAATGATACTGGCAGTATACATCATTACTGTCATCATTATGGCATGGAGAAAAAAAACGATATTAATACTAGTCTTCATTGGCCATTTCTGTAAGTATCCGTATTTTACACCTTCAAGAGATAAAGTATTTCAGACAAAGTCTCGAGAATACCTTCATACATTAAAATAGTTCAACTTGCGCACAAACTGAAAACAGGTTTTCTGTACCGTCTGTTTTCAGATTTATAGCATCTAAAATTAAAGCAATTCCTCGACGCCCCTTCATTTGCGATACGGGAGGCATATATCCCAGGTCCCTCAGAGTGTGTCGGGTCAGACAAAGCCCCTAAACCATTGTCAACCACAAACAAACACGGCCCAAACAATGACCGCCACCTCTAAAGAAGCAACAATCTTGCACACCCTACGTGCTGCAGTCACACTCACACAACCGACTCCAGACCGATCAAATCTATTACGTTATTACCAATGGCAATATCATCGATCGGTTTGGGGTAGGTTTCGTTGGTGTGCCAGACATCATTCGCCTGCATACCCATTTATTTATTATTCCCCAATGATAATGAAAACGATGCCAGAGGTATAGACGATCTGTGCGGGTTTGTTGTGAAAAGTAATTTTCAGGATGGGTAGACATGGAAAGAAATTAGTGTAAAAGGTTCAACACCAATGGGCATGCTTTTCTCAGAGGGGTTACCAGACGTTTTACACTACTTTGTGAAAATATGCAAAGGGTACGAAGTTCAATATTAGTATTAAGGTCGTTTTTTAACCGCAGTGCAATATATACGCGCGAATATTGATCATTTATTATAATTACGAGTTCCCAGGCACATTATAGGCTGTAGAAATACAATTATGTCATTTAGTAGAGTCAAAGTGATTTTCATGATTTGACCTTGTAATTTGTTAAACATGATCGAAGAGTTCATGAAAACCATCATATCCTAATTAATGATTCTGTTCTCATCTTTATTAACGACTTAACAATTAATCCAAATAACTTTGAATATCTGAAGACGTCACACAAATCCCTGACATACATTTTCTTTCAGCCTCTGAAGTCTTAATCTTGCATGTTTATTGTGATCATTATTATTATTAAACAATCTATAAATAACAACGTTTTCATGTTATACGGTTCATTGATAAACACAACCTCCATAGAAAAATAATCAAATTATCTAATTTTTATATACTAATATTCAATTAAGTTCCATAGGTAGATCCCGAGTTCGAATCTAATAAACAGTAACCCTTTTTGTGTTGAACATGTTGATGGTGTCTAAATATTGAATGCCGCAGGCGGAAATAATTATAAATGATAAGGGAAAATTATGGAAGTGTAAAAAAATTATAAAGCGTTTTAACAATGTCATTAGAAAATGCAGAATACAGTATACCTCAAGAATAATATTTGTGCTTGGTTGTAATATGGTAAAAGCTGTGCGAAACTATTAACTGTATAATGACATTGGCATTCTAAAGCACACAAAATACCGCATATCCCTAAGGCCTTCAGAATTTCATAGGGCACTATAGATGCCAACAAAGGTCTGTGGTCATTTTAAGAAATCGGCATGACTTTGAAGAAAATTATACACAAAATGGCAAATTCTATTACCATGATTAAGGTGATCTAACGCCTTCTCAAGAAAATATCTGTTTAAAAGGAGCACGCCCTAAATTTAGAAATCTATTATCATCGATAAAAGCCCGATATTCTTAGGAAAAAAACTTCCAGGGAAACTTTCACCTGTTAAAATTGCTTAAAATATGTGTATAAAAAAAACAGCGTCAAGGGAAATTATCATTTGTTGTAAATCATCAAAATGACATGTGTGAATGATAAAAAACACATAAATATTGACGTCACAATAGCTTTGATCTGGGACAGCTATTGCTAGTGGAAGTGGTGTTCGTATAAAGAGTTGAATTCATTCACTTCCAAAAAAAAACCAATGCTTAGCCATGGAATAATCTTGTCCCTACACAAGAATAATAGTATATCACACTTTGACATGCAACTGATACAATCTTGCTCATTCGTACAATTAGATTCAACGATCGTAATAATCATGTTTCTCCTTGAACTTTATATTTTTATATATAAATAAAGAGGCCAATAAAGGGATATGTAGTACTTTGGTTACATCTATAGAATAGACATCAGTATCAATGATGTAATACATATTTCTAAACCCAAAGAAAATATCAAGGACAGTTGTCATTATTATATCCCGGAAGTAAACCCTCATGATATGAACCCTTTTTTTATTCGTCCTCAACTTCGAATGATCTATAAATATAAATTCTTCGTGACTGATCCGTCAGTGTGATGCATGTTAAGAGAAGAATTTTCGTGGAAATAGAAAGATGGCAAATCCCAAAAAGATGAAATCAGCATAATACGATCTTATGAAAAACATGAAAACCGCGATCAAACTCGGACCCATCGGATTATCGAAAGTTGCATCGTTGCGGACAGGAGATGCAGGGTCGTATCAATGCAGATGGCCAAAACAACCAAAGAGACAGACAGACAGACAGCGGTTAATACACTTCCAGGTAGACAACAGGCGGCGATGGGCAGACAGACAGCGGGAGGTAGTGGTGAAAAATGCGGAGCAATGTTGATTTCAAATATTGGTAAATATACACCTCTTCGTTTCTCTGGCTGTATTTTCTAGCAGAATAGAATCAGCTTACCGATCGAAGACACCTGATCTTTCCAGTGTTTGAGTCAGACAGCTAACCAATAAGGTTGCATTTCAAAATTATGAATTATATATTTTTTTCGGCAACGTTATCATTGTTATACTTGGTAATGACGGGGGAGGTTTGGATATCAAGTATTTACCACTTCCACGACGTAACGAAACAGTCAGCGTGGACATAGTCAGGCAATGTTTTGTAACGTGTTTTGGTATGCTAGGAAATTTGTTTGATGACTTCATCATTTTTCTCTATTTATCAGAAAATTTGTTATTTCTTTTCACCTCATACTTATTCTTTTTATCTACTTTTTATTACATTTGATTAAAACAAGTTAATTATGATAGCTGGATGCCGTTTTCTAGCGCTTGATACATTTGAACGACGTCTCTGCCATGTCTGCGCGATTTTACAGATTGTCATTTTAGCGGTCATCGGACATCGGACATGCTACATGTTTTTGTCCGAAAACGATGTATGTCCGTCATCATTCCAATCAATCATCCATGATCATTCTGTTTATTTTTTTCTAAGTCAGTTGGTTTTCGTCATCACAATCCCACATCATCATCAATATCTGGGGGTTCTGCACTTGCACTTGAAAATGTAAAATGTTATCATTTTATTGTACAGTGCGTCTCCCAAAAAAACTACACTTTTGAAATGGCTGCCAAATAAAAAAAAAATGTACTTTGGGGGAACAAACTTTTAGATATGGGAAGCCAGTAAAGTAAACTTTCAAATGACACCAAAAAGTTGAAAAACTATTCATGCATGAGCGAGCACTGCCCACTAAAACAAAGGGTATGGAAATTAGCATGATTAGGGTGGACCGGAATTAGCCTTCTAATTTGTTTTAGGTTTGTCTGTTTGGTGCTTGCAAAGTTGAGGGTTATTTGGTGAATTAAAGATCAGTTGTGATCAGTTTGTTGTTTGTGAAAATTTAATGCGTTATTAAATTGAAATTTAATGCATGAGTGATCATGAATTATCATGTGGATCTCAACAATGTGTTCATGACAGTCAGGAGAAGAGGGGTAATATGACTTAGGTAGGTGAAGTACGTTGATGGGATAAAGGGCAACAGAACATTTAAGCAACCCCTCACTCCATCTCCCCCCCCCCCTCCGCTTCTCCTCTCCTGAGAGACTAAGCTCGGCTAGGCTGACAGAAATTAGCCTTACAGTTTTTTTTGAGTGGTTAGTCCTTAGGAACTTGCTAAGCTAGTGAGATAAGTTTTGGATTCCTAGGCAAATTTCATGAGTTACTAAATTGAAATTTGATGCATGAGTTAACAGGTTTTGTAATTTTAGTGTAGCATATTCATCTTGTGGACCTCAGAAGTGTGCTCGTGAGAATCAGAGTAATGTGGTGGTACCTGCTACAAGCAAGAGGGCGAGATATGCTAAGACTTGGTTAAAAGGGCATTTTTCTTCTTTTTGTTATTTTACAATTTAAAAGTCAAATGTACCCTCCCCTCTACAGCTCCAATTCCCAGCCCAACTCCCCCTCTCTCTGTCTCACTTCCTGGATTGTAGCCTATTCTAAACTTAACTGCCAAGTGACAGGTGGCTGATTGTCAGTTTTTATTAAATGATTACCAAGACATTTAATGATTATAATGATTAGTGAAATAATTTATTGAAAAAAAAATGAATGTTTGATTGATCATATTGCACATTTAATGAGTTGATTAAATGATAGGAAAAGGTTGATGCCCCAATTCAGAATTAATCATTAAATCAACATTCTGCTCTGGACTTTGCGTACATGACAATAGCCATCAGTCTCTCGACAGGAGGGGAGGGCGGGAAAGAGGGAGGGGGCGGGGGTTGAATGTTCTCTTGACGTTTATTCCATCAACCTACTTCTCCCACTTAAGTCCTATCCCCCCCCCCCCCCCTCTTCTCCCGACTCCCATGAACACATTGCTGAGATCCACATGATAAAGTTGAAATGCTGCCCCAAAAGTGATCCAAATGATTAAGTTGAAATGCTGCAAAGAAATTGTTATTTGTGTTCACTTATGCATTAAAGTTCAATTTAATAATTCATAAAATTTGCTTAAGCAACCAAAACTGGTCACGGTTGATCATTTATTTATCACAACGCTCTTAACTTTGCAAGTTCGAAAGGATTCGCCTCTCAAAAACTGACATAAATTGGAAGGCTAATTCCAGCCCACGCTAATTTTCATACCCTTTGTTTCAGTGGGCAGTGCTCGCTCAAGCATTAATAGTTTTCCACTTTTTTGGTGTCATTTGAAAGTTGACTTTATTGGCTTTCCATATCCATAAGTCTTTTCCCCCAAAGTGCTACATTTTTATTTGGCAGCCATTTCAAATGTGCATAGTTTTTATTGGGACGCACTGTATAGAGTTGCATCTTGAGATATTTTTTCAGTCTCCTAGAAACTGAAGCATGGTCAACCACCACTAAAGTCTCTTCTATTTCCACCCTCCCCCCCCTTACCCGTATTTCTAAGGGCAATTAACACTTATGAAACGGTATCAGACTATATTGTCTATATTTTTTTGCCCTCATGACGTTAATTTAAACATTAAATTTTTTTTAATTAAAGAAGAACAGATATTATCTCTGTGATTTTTAAATCAGAATATGGCCCCGTCACCCCCTCCATTTCATTCTTCATTCTTTCTTTCATCGCGCCATTTATCCGCCGGAAACAACTGGTACAGGAAAGAGTGGAATGGGCAAACTTTTTATGAACAATATTGTCTGCCGCTCTCCTCTCTGTCAACCCTTTTCCTCCTTCTCATCCTATCCCCATTTATTAATTACCAGAAGTTGTAACTCTCCCCCTTCTTTCCGAGCTAGGTCGTAACTAAGAACACAGAAAAACATCGTTCTTCTACGGCGCTTTGGAAATTTAATTAGAGATTGACCTGGATTAAAAAAAATGAGGGATTTCTTGGTTGAAATCTCGGATTGATGGACCTGTTTTTGTTATGAAGTATTGTAGCAAAGGTTAATGAAGTTGTAGTATTATAGTTAATGGCCAGTATGTCTTCAGGGATCAAGTATTCGTTAAAGGATATGAGAAGCGGAAGGATGATGCAAGGGAATGTTAAGCGTCATTGGATATGTCACAGAATGGTCATGACGTTTTCGAATCCTGGACGCAAGTTTTGTGTCTTCACTTTTGTGCAAGCCATTCGTAGGGTGTTGCTTCGATATTCTCCCTACATGGAAGCTGTGTGTTTTTGTATCCATGAATTGATTCAAGTCAAGAATTAAATTTTAAAGGCTTCGGTCGACATCTTGATAAACCCCATAATTAATGCACATGTACCTATTCCCCGCCTATGTCAGGTCCACATTTAAAAATAAATCCGGTTTAGTTGACCCCGAAAACCGGGTTTGTTAGTGCCACTCTCCGCTTGGGATTAAAAACAAATGACCCGGACTATCATAGTTCAAATTATTCAAAGGAAGGGTCCAACTGACCCACAAATAGTCACATCGGACCTAATTATGGATCACTTTGACCCAGAACGGGATGTAGCACTAACAGACCCGGTTTCTGGTCAACGTGATCCGAGATTATTTTGTTGGAGGTAAATTGCAGATTCCAGTGCATGATTATGAGACAGATCCAATCGGATAGTCGTTCATTTTACTGTCTTTAGCTCTCCAATTTTTGTGAACTTTCTAAGAATACGAATTGCTTATGAATAGATGTTTTCATCATGATATTTCATATGTATTAATCTTTTTCCATATGACTTCGCCACTACTTTCATGATTCTGAAGTCTTAACAATAATAATAATTATATACAGTTCTTGTATAGCGCATATCACAATTATGAATAATGTCTCTATGTGCTTCCAAAGGATTTGGATATTATACATGGTAATGCCTATAATCAGTGACGATCGTCTTTCAGTAGAGTTCATCTTTATCTAAACACTCATCGCGCTCTGTATGGAGAGATGCAATGTTGGATATTTCCGATAGCATTATGAATACCTAAGGATCCTTCACTTAATGGTGTGACCATTATCCTTGTCACTTAGCAATAAGGCAGATAAACCGTCGGGGTTGAGCATCTTGCGGTAATAAATCTCTGCCCTTAGAGTCAAAAAGACGTTACAACTAAGCACTGATATGAAGAAAAGGCCATTTGGCTTCGACAAAATATGACAGGAGAAAAGAGATGATGTAAATAACTTTCTTGATCGAGGTTAACGAATGGCTAGCCGCAGAATCAACGTTTATGAGTTCACAAACAAGGGTTTGAGATCCAGACGAAGATATGCACTCAATGATACAGTGCTATCTTGCCTTTAGACTTGACAGGCATCACACATCTTGGAAAGTTTATTAAATTTCGTTATCATAGTCATGATAATTTTAATTACCCTTAAATCAAGAGGGTTTTACTGTGGGTTAAAGTATGCCTACTGTAAGATGAATTATGAATTCCCTGTGCCTTTATCATGTACATTAAATGTCATTTGTAAGTCATGGATAATTTGCAAATCAAATAACCAATTTGATCACTAAGTAAATTACACATCGTTCCATCAAAATGCCATATTTTACCCTAGCCCATGACTGGGAGAAAACGGTTCTATTTCGAGGAACTCATGGACACGATAAGTGGGATTTGTTCATGATTTTTTTTTCAAATTATGACAAGTCAATATAATCTTTAATTTGATTAGCGTGTATCCTTTAAAGTTAAACAATGTCAATGCGTCCGTCTTATTGCTTTTCCCCCTTTCTGACTTGCATTTGGCATGTTATATTTCAATTTTTTCATAATCCATTTGGACTGATGGTCCCTACCCCCCCCCCCCCACCCGTTGATCTGCTACTGACCAAAGATATCATCCTCGATGCTTTAAGCTATTGAAAATGACACACGTCGGAGCAGCCCAATGCCAATGGATGTTATGCTGACATTGCTAAGGGGCAATGGCTATTTAAAGACTTAAATATGACTAAATTTTCCAAATATGAACCTACAAATAATTTATCATATTGGAGTTCGTCTGCATGCAGCACGAATGCATAGTCTGAACTGTTCACACGCAAGGTTAAATTAGGTTAGTCATAACCTCATCATCAGCTAATAGATGAAATGTAACTAAGAAAAGAAAGACAAAAATGTAAAATAATTCGAGGATTACGCGCTTTCGTTTTTCCTCAAAAAAATCTTTTTTAATATATTACCATGATGAACATATCATTTATCAACAGGTATCCTCTGTTTATATCTGCTATTTCCTTAACCAACCCTTCCCCCTTCTTTCTCCTTCTATCCTCTCTCTATATACGATTTTCTTCAATCGATCCCCACTCTTTCATTTTCTTGTACAATCACCAATTTCATTTCACTCTTATTCATGAATTAAAAAAAATCATTTTAGGTCAAACGAAATAGCGCTGGGTTTCGTGAGTTTCGCATTCTTTCTTTTCTCTTCTGTTTCTGTCCACTTGACTTTTCGAACAATCGAAGAAAATTCATTACGATATAAAAGTTTTGAGGGGCAATACGTCATGGCAGCATCATACTTCATCATCCTACGGACATCAATCATTATTTCAAATATGCATTGTATTAATGAAAGCGGTCAGCGCTAATCAACAACTTCAGCCAAGCGAAGGAAATAGAGCAGTACTTCGAGACGAACGGTCAAGATCGTCAACTCTGACCTCCATACTTCGGCCAGAACCACGGTCAAGTCAACAATTACGTCATTGTGACGTAGGGCAATAAAACCTCTGAACTCTCCGGCCATTGGTAAATTCTCGAGGGCCCAGAAAATATTGAATTTCACATAACTTGCACCTAAACAAAAACAAGAGTTACACTTTTACCAAGAAATTTAATGCCTGCTGGCGCAAACAATCTTGGAACGCTGACCGAAATTTTGTTAATCTATTTGGACTGAATTTCTGACCGAATGTTAAAAAATATCTCTATTAGAAATCAATAAATAAAAATATATGTTGTTTAATGATGCTTTTAATGTGATTTAATGTTATCACGTACGTATGCATACCTTGATTAAACATTGTGCCTTTATTTAAAAGTGAAAATTGATATTTTTCGACGACCTGGTACTGCCATTTTTAACAAAACAAAGGGGGCGTTATGGTGTAGTATTTAATACTAAAAAAAATATTGTTTTTTTAGCATCAGAGTTTGAATATTCCTGATTAAACGTATGACCTCTCATGTCATTTTGTTTCAATGACAGCAAATTATCGAAATAGTCTACTCTTACTGATATATGTACCAAAACTTTTAGGCGTGGCACAACTAACCGAGTTAAGTTATTAAAGGACAAATATTTAGTTCTGACCTTGTAATTTTATTCAAAGTTATGGAATAGTTCATTTGGCAGTTGTCAAATTGATAATAGATGACAAAGCGAGAGAATAGTGCATGATTGATGATGCTTAATATTTTAATGTAAAAAACTGCCTTAGTTTACCTGCCATCTGTCTTGACTCCCCACTCCCTCCCTCTCTCCTTCTCTCTCTCTCTCCCTTTCTCTCTGGCTCTCTGTCTATCGCCCTTCTTTATATGTCACCCCTCTTATAATTACATATATACGGAGTCTATTTCCAAGCAGATATGGAATGTCTTTCATGACTGCTCTTTTTTGTCTCATCCTCACATGAAAATGAAACAAGTATTTCCCCCAAATTGACAAATGTCCTTCAACTTACGTGAATCACATTTTCTAACCCAAAATATTATACGTTTCAGATAACAGACGACACACAAAATTTGTCATGCAACTGACAGTTGACATTTTTTAGTTATACCTGTAGCTATGCCTAATGATTTCAAACCATTTCATATTTACAAAAAAAGTGAACGTAGGGGAAGGGGTCAGCCTGCCCTGGTCGAGGAATCCTCCTATATAAAAAAAAAAACAACAAAAAACACCTCAAGTGAAAATTTTCAAAAAATGTTACCAAATCTTTCAATATTAATTTTATAAGGCAAAATAAATAAATAAATAAAAAAAGATAAATGAATGAATGAATAAATAAATAAATAAATTTCATGAAATATTGTACATTACACCCCCCCCCCCGAAAAAAAATCCGTGTACCTGCGAACAGCGAAAATCATGAACATGGCGAAATTTTATCAGCTAAAATATTGCACCTTCTTCGTGATTTTTCTCCATCTCGTCTCTCTCTCTCTCTCTCCCTCTTTCTCTCCCTATCTCCCTCTTCATCTCTGACAGTCAAAATTAGATTCCGGACATGAAAACATGTCTACCAGCATGTAATTTCAAAGAAATTATCATTGAATCAGATTAGATTACCAATTATTGTGTTTATTTCATATTCTCTTTAAAAGATGGAAATAAAGTGAAAAAAAAAACATATACTTCAGGTTGTGCTGATTGACACGGGTCCTTATTTCATATCAAATCAAATATTCTGTCAAAAAAACCTAATTCATCAAAAGTATACTGATGAAGAAGCCAATTTACGCCAACCTCAGTAAATTAAACTATCGGTCACCAGGGGCAACCACGGGTATTTAAGAAGAGGAAATATTTCAAACCTCCATGGAAATATTGAAGATATTTTGGGGTTTTTTGTGAGTCATCTGCAAGAAGGGTGAAAGCATCACGAGTCGTGCGAAGGAAGGAGGTCAAACTTTGCTTCATTCTTTTATTATTTAAAGAAATTGGGAATTTTATGGTTTTACTAATTTAAAAGTGTCAATCACGACGTGATCACGACAGGCCTACTCAATAGAAAGCTGTATTTATTGATGATCTTAAACTAATGGTATTGTACACTGTCTTTCTATTCACCCCCCCCCCCCCTCTCCCTACTCTTCCTCTGTGTATCCCACCCTCACACTCTTAAACACACTCATATACCCTAACATATGCACACACACCCATCCATTCTTTTTCAACATGTTTTTATTAAGGATTTCATTCAAATGGATTACATAAACTCCAGATAAATTAAAAAAAATACAAATCTTCATTTTATATCAACAAGGATATGGAAAAAACATATATATTAACCAAAAACTGAAGCAACTAAGGACGGAATGAAATTCCTTTAAGAATATACTTTTATATCTAAGAAAAAAACTGACTAAACTGATCCCCCATACACATACATCCATTTTTGTTCAACACTGTCATACACTGCTATACACACGCACGCACCCACACAATAATCTAAAACACAAACAATATCGTTTAAAGAAACATTTCGTTCGTTTCAGAAACGATATCACGAATTTGAAAATATTTTGAAACCAAACATATCAATTGTATTCATGTCATGTGCTCTTATCAATTTTCGTATTTTTTATTAAAGGGGATTTTTTTCTTCTCCTGCTTTTCACCTTTAAAAGATCATTAGTCATATTCCATGAATAGAAAGCACAACAGATTATACAGGTGCGTCAAATATACTTAATCTGATGGTGTTTATTTAAAGAAGTGAATGTTTTACCTCCAGGGAAATTCACCTCGATGCATTGTCGCATTGTGTGTATCCAAAAAGCGTATTTTAATTTGCCTTCTTATATTCGCGGGTGTGAATTATGGTCACGTCGGCAGATTAAGATCGCATTTGGGAGAAATCATTATAAGATGTCTTCCGCGTCTTGGGGCTAAATAGTACGGAGTTCAACACGGTCAGGAGAAGGAGGTAAAAACTTGAAGCTCAAGTCATGTCCCTGGTGAAACATTATCGAAAAAAATGTAGTCTCGATAAATAAAATAAAATGAATAGAGATGAACCTGCATAGTCACTGGAGTATAGCTGGGAAAGGGCTTGGAGACCCCAAATGTTGCACAACCATGAAAAAAAGAAATGGAAAAAAAAGAAAGAAAGAAAGAAAGAAACAAGGTAAAATCTTATATCTATTTAAACATCAAAATTGTCAAAATATATCTCAAAATTCTGATTTATTGTAAAAAGTAACACAATTTTCGTATGCTCGCTTCGCTTACTCGATATGTTTTTCCCTATACGCCATGTTTGATCCCCTCAAACCCTTCATTAACGCTTGTGTGTATAACTATTTATTGCAGTGCAGGGAACCCATACAACAAGCTTTGCTTACTAGTGGGTTCCCTTTTTTCATTTCTGTATATTTTATGTTTTGTGTGTGAGTTTTGCTATACATTATATCTTTTGGTAAATTTTGGAATGAAAAAGAATAAATGCAATCAATCAATCAACAGCCGTGTTTTCTTCAACATTTGTATAGATTCTAATGACTTATAATGATGATATTCTCTGATTGTCTGTGAGGTAACACGACGTAATCGTATCTGAGTATGTACATTGCTCATCATCATTCTATGTCCATATTTTTGGTTGATGTAAGTGTAATGGAATGGAAAATCTGTGCACCTACAGTTTATGAAAAAGTAGACTAGAAAAAAAATCAAAACAAATTAACAAAGATTAAAAATTTTTCCTAATTTATTTTATCCCATTATTATTATTGTTTAGTTGTTAAAAGGTTAATTATTCAACAGAAGGCTGAACATATTCATTTTTCTTGAGAAAAAGGGAAAATAATTGATATATTGGTTGTCATTTACCACATATCAGCCATAGTCAAGGCACCTTCTAACTGCACTCCAATATTTTGGAAAGTATGAAATCATGAAAGTTCGAGCATAACATGCAGGTATAGTGAAACTCGTCACTTCTCAAACAGGAATACCTGTTTATTCTCGGGAGAAATTCATCATGTGACGTAACTAATGGCATAATTTCCCACATTATCCTTCTTTATAACTTACCGTTATATCGAATACTTCATTCTGCTGACATTAAATAGAGAGTAGGAATGGTTGACGGGGCAGACAGCTGTGTATCTTTTTAAAAAGGCAATCAGAAACCATGGAAACGAAGAACCAACAATAATTAACAACGATTATAGAAAAGTAACTTTGATATACATTTGGGTACCCCCCCCCCCCATAAAAGGAGGCTGGTTTAAAGCATGGAGCTATCAACTGTTGAATTAAAAAAATAATGAAATAATGCAAGAAATAATGAATGGGAATCTTTGAAAACAACCAGTTTCTATTAAAGTTCATGTAAATTATTGAAAGCGTATTGAACCATATTCATTGGAATATGATAGATCGAGAAAAAGGAGGATGGTTAAGTTGTTTCATTTCTTCTTTGGCTAAACTAAGTGGTATATAATCATGAATGTCTCTAATATGCCATACGTTTAGCTTATAATGTCCCCATTTCACTTCCTGTTCGCAATGATCGACTAGTGTTCCTTATTCTATTTTTCTATTTCCAAGATCGTCAAAAGTATAGATCGTCAATTAGTAATAGCGACGTTATATAGGATATATATATAGGGATACTATTAAGCCAATCATGCCAATTGGAAAACTTAAACCTATTTATAGTTGACCCATTTTCCCACAAGTTTATTAAACATGTTAAAGGAGAATGAAATATTTGGAACAAGATAGCTTGTGTGAAAAAAGAAAAATCAAAGAAACAGATCAACGAAAGTTTGAGAAAAATCAGACAAATAATGAGAAAATTATGAGCATTTGAATATTGCGATCACTAATGCTATGGATACCCTCATATTGGCATTACGTAAGTATATATTTCACTTAAAATGCCTCTTTTATCACATCTAACAGTAGAGCATGCGTTATTTATATAGGAGTGCATGTAATACATATTTTTAAAGAATACATCATGGATGAAGAATTTGTATCACCGTATATAAGAAAAAGCAAAAAGATACATTTTAGGGGTATTTATAGTCCATCAAAGGCAAAGTTGTTCACATGAGACATCACACCTCCTTGTCGCATTGCCAATGGTAGGATCTTCATGGCATTAATGATTGCAAGATTCAAATGCTCATAATTTTCTCATTTTTTGTCTGATTTTTCTCAAACTTTTTTTGTTCTTATTCATCGATTTTTTCTGTTTTGACACAAGCCTACTTTTTCCAAGGTTTCATTCCCCTATATTGGTGAATTTGGTTAATAGAATCTAATCATCGAATCATAATTTGGATGTAAGGGGGGAGGCGTCCTTCAACTCATTTAAAGACCTCGACACCAGGAAAGAGGGGATAGGGGGCTATTTTTAACGAAGAATTCACAAAAGTTGGACGTTCTTAAAACTATTGTAATCTCTTTTCATCACCATCACATTTTGATGGAAAAATATTTGCCCAAAGAATATTCATTACAAAATTAATGATTTATCTTACCTAATATTGAAATTAGAAGCATTTTGATGTAGTTGAAGAAATTGAATTTTCAAATAGAACTAAATCGCTTCTAGTTTCGAGGTCTCAGCAACCCACCCCTCCAATATCGGTAGATCTGGCGTGTATATTCCGGGCCTAGTATCTCTCCTGGGTTCTTACGGAAACTTTTTCAACCACCATTCGAACATGATATATCTATCGAGAAATAATTCATGCTGAACCTAAAACACTGTAAAAAATATTGGGTAAAATTTTTACCATCACGAGGGTAATTATGTGTCCAACCAATAATTTTGGGCAGTATTTTACCCAATGCCGGAAGCATATTTTCCGGTAAGGTTAAAAAATAAGCAGCAATTACTTAAGAATGGGCAAAATTTTCATCACACTGGATAAATAAAAATACCCAAGAGAAATGCCCAATGTTGGTTTGCATATAATTACCCTCATGGAGCATTTTTACCCAATATTTATTAGCGATGAAAAAAAAAAGAATACTGATATAAAAAGGTCGACCTCTGTATACGCGCCCAGCAGCGGAAAACCAAATGCATGATAGGCGCGCTGAAAGGCGGGAAATTTTATACCGCACCGGACAGCACGGTCAATTGCCTGCTAATTCTCAGATCAAAAAATAGAAACAAATTGCACTCTCCTTTCCGCCGTCCTGAAATGCTTTAGTGAGAAAAGTGAATTTCTTTCCACCTGATATGACATGGATACAAAACACCAAAAGGAGTGATTTCATGAAACATATTTTCAATGATTTTTCACTGACTACCTTGTTCTGAGCCAATCAGATGCAATGATTCAGTAGCTTATAACCGTTATTAAAAAAATCACCATTTTGTTCAGTTGAGGAATGAGCCAAAAAATTGAGGGGGTCAGATACGCCATCGGTTAAATATATTTTTTTTAGTTGCGAGCGTGCGAGCAAATCTTTCGACATTCATATTTTCAAAAATCCAATCTTGTGACAGAATGTCTTATTGAGCACACACACCGTCCAGAGACACTCATGTCGCTAGCGCAGCAATAGTTCCTTTGTATACAAAATTTTATACACTTACATTACATATAGAAATATTAAATCACTACAAGTACCATCCTGCATCACCTCCACTTCCCAGCTAAAGCCTTGTGGGGCCTGGTGCCCTTGTTTCTGCTGCACTGTTCACCGACGATTTAAGGGGCAAGCCCGTAGTTTACACTTCTCTCTTTCCTTTTTCCCTTAACTTTTTCTTTCTTGGTCGTCTTTTTTTTGGGGGGAGGGGGCAAGCGCCCCTAAGCCCCTCCCCTCCTGTATACCATTGATTTGTTTCATGAAATGCTTCCCAGGGGCTGATCCAAAAGTTTTTTTTTTTAAATGGCACACAAACCTTTTTTTATACCAAAATTTTTATTAATGAAAAAGAGGTTTAATCAAAAAGGGGAATAAAAGAAAAGTGAAACCGGTTCTCAGATTCTTCTTGAGCCACCTTATAGGGGGGGATAACCTGCAAGTACAAGATTCTTAGCCTGAAGTACGAGTCTTTGCCCAATCATTGTATCCAAATGCTGCCCCTGATTTGACATGATGTAAGTAGAACATAGCGAGACATGGAATGTGAGAGTGAGACACTCAGATTTTGGAAAGGGTAGGGGTGTTCTGCCCCCCCCCCCAATCTGGAAACCATACTATGAACTAAAGTTGCCATGAAATGAGGGACATACGAACAGGGCCCTGGGACAGATTTTTCTAAAGTGAGGCTGCATGCTGATGTAAATGAGAAAAAATAGTGTTTTCACTACAAAAAGTAAGTAAAATTGGTCCCGAGAAATTTGAAAAGCAAAACATCAAAATCAAAACAAAAAAGAAAAAAAGGTTCACTACAAAATGGAAGTGAAATTACCCCTAAGAAGATTTAAAAGCAAACAAACTGAAAAAATATATTTAACAAAGAAAGGGGGTTCACTTCAAAATGAAAGTAATTTTGCATTTTTTCACTTTTTCCTGTATATGCTGCCCATGGAGAGATAATACACGCAGTATTTGGGGGTGCTTTAGCACCCCCAGTAACCCCGCATTCCAGGGTCATGCATAAGAACTAGATATCCCTCTGCAAATTGGGATACCTGATGGGTGTTTCACAAAGCTGTTCTTAAGTTAAGATCGACTTTTGAGAACGACTGGTGATCCTTTCTTGTGATAATTTGTATATTAATTGACGATGGCTTAGCACGTAAGATAGGTTCACCAGTCGTTCTTAAAGTCGCCCTTAACTTACGAACAGCTGTAGGAAACGCCCCCCCCCCCCGGGAACTGGAATGCAACATGATTTTTTTTTCAAGAACTGACGCCTGAAATAAGAGGCTTAGGAACGAGGGGGGAACGGATCGGTCAATGAAAAATGTGTTATAATTGGGAACTGCTGGTAAGGCGTGAAGGGGGAGGGGCTTAATTGCTGCACAAGAGTACCCCGCCCCCGGACCAAGATAGTTGTGTGAATATTCCTACCTCATGATAATGAGAACGAAATTTTTATTTTAGAAAGCTACGAACAGCCCATCCCGATTTTCTGAAAAAAAATAAATATATCAATAAAAATAAAGATATACGCATATCTCAATTCTTCCGTCGGGATCCTGACCAAACTAAATTTTTGTGCATTTTGGGGGTTTGTATTTTTAATGACATAACGTTGTTGTTCCAAGAATGTGGGAGGTGGCAGTAAATTACAGATAGACGATCATACTCAAGGAAGAAGCCAGTTCTAGACAATGTCAAGCAGATCTCCCACAGGACCATAGCCGGGTTATTTCCATAAAATCCAGAGAATCAACATAAAGATAAGTTTAACGATAATTTAAAGGAATCACTTTTTCCACATTACAAAAACAGACAATAAGTTGAGGATTCCGCTTAATCATTTTAGTAATCATGTATTAAAAGTTGCATGTTCATGTATTTGCTTTTAGCAAAACGTTTCATTTGTATACAACCCCACGCTCCAAATTAAAGCATTCACTCAAATATCCACATTCGCTATTTAATATTCTGATTTTACTCAACTGCTATACACAGCACCAGCACCTGCACTTGCAATGCACCCACTTGGTCAGTAAATATCAATCTTAGTCACGAATCTTTTATGAGGCCGCCATCAATTCAAGCCTAACCGCTCACGATGGCGGTCTCCTGCGTTCATTTATTACATATATATATATGTTTACATTTATAAATGATTAATTTATACTCACATCCTTATTTGTATTTATTATGTAATATGACCACATTGCTTATATTGTGAATTATTTTGTATATTGTAATCATAAATAATTTTCTATTGTGTTTTCGAACGCAGGAATAAATGCAAACAAACAAACAAAATTAATGTGGCGTGATTCTATGTAGACTTTACTCTGATTTACTGTGATAAATATGAATTGAAATGGAATAAATGTCTCGAATCTTGGAAACATCTGCTCAGTCAGATGTTTGATGTTCTATAGGTACTTTGGGAGTCTATTGAACTTGACCTCCTTGATAACAGTCCTTAAGAATTGAAAGAGTTCCAGAGATCAATTGATCCCTTGAGGCTAATTCATTGCAATGGAATCAAACATTGCCCGAAGGTTTGTCATTACATTCGACATGTTTGTCATGATTTCAATTTCATCTTCGCGCAGGGGCATCTTTACACCCACCTGGGCAAAGTAGCACGAGATTGGCCAGGGTAAATAAAGTTGGAACGTTAATGATATGTGGAGCACTTTGATGATTTTATAAATACATATCCGTGTTTTAGGGAATGAGATACGCCAACTGAATTGCAATCCTCGTATGGTAATCATCGCCTTCATTATTGATAGAGATAGAGATTCATAGAGATAAAAACAAAATGATATCACGGTCGTGATCATAAAGAAGTTTCTAACGAAGTGATGCAATTTCCCTACCACAGTACAGCGACCATCCATACATTCTTCTATTTTTAGTCGTCATCTCGGCAGTGATGCCAGCCAGGAGATGATAAATTTGACGAGCTTTGTTTCGGATATGGTACACTATTCTGAAAGAATGTGCGAGCGAGCGCCTCTAGAAAGCCGAGAAAAACGCCAATAATGAATAAGTGATTATTTTGTATGAATTAAGCGTGAAAAAATCTTATCGACCAGTGATCAAATGAAATTGAATGAATATCAACATTTCGGAGATGCACAAATATTTCATTAAAAAATACCAATTCTTTTTACGGGTTGGTAGTCCCTCCTCCCAACTTCGCCTACGCACAGTCTGCCTTGCATTAGGTTGTTAGAAACAAATGAAATCTATCAAACAGTGGAACAAAAAAGAGTTAATTGAATATCAGACTGATGTCTTCCAGACGAGAAATAATTCCTTTCCCGTCTTGATTTCCCAAATCGTCAATTAAACGGTTTATTGAGTATTCTGATGATACATCATGAATACATCCTCTATAAAAGAGATGCATTTCTGCAAACTTTCAGATCAGAGGTACCGTTCTGCTTTCGATCGTTTCCTTGCTCGGCCGTTCCCCCGTCGCATCGCACATCAAGCGTCAATCGAAAAACCGCATTTTACTTGTCCTCAAACACTTTACTGAATCATAATTAATTTGTCGAAAGACATGTTCATGGCCCAACACGTAGGGTGCTAACATTGGAACAACATTTTCTGAATACGTTTTCAAAATTTAAATGCGGTTTTTAAAGAGGGAAACCAACAAGGTCCCAGCAAATTGAGAATCCTTCGTGATTGTTATAATCAAAAAGAGATCGCATGGGCGGGAGATGAAGGAAATCGGGTATTATGAGGTTGGAATTTATTTTTGGGGAAAAAAGGTATTTTGTGGGGTGAAGGAGAAAAGAACTTGCGTGTGTTCGGTTGTTGCACCTGAACCCCATCAATTACTCGTATGTACTTCCAATTGACAATGTAGTAAACAATATTTGGATGCGAGTGGTAGTGCAGGACAACAACTATTGCCTCTGATATGAAAATAATTGATAGTAAAGCAGGAATTCGATGAGCAAGTCATCATTTTGCGCGCTGTTGATGGTTTAGTGGTCGTGATGTAAATTGATTTTTTCAATATTTTTTTCAGACTGATGCTACAGACACCCCAAAGAAATTGAATCCAAACCAACCAATTTTGTATTATTAAGGGACATAATAGATTTGGTTAGCTTTGCTGCAGTCACATTTTCCTTACGGCTGCCGTACGACGAGTCGAAAACAGCGGTTTTAACATTTTTTTTGTACTAGCTGCATATAGGTGATCTGAATAAAAATGAATAAAACGACTGTTTTCAAACCTAGTATACGGCCGCCGTATGGGAAATGTGACTACAGCAAAACTAACCAAATCTATTATGTCCTTCAATAACACAACATTGGTTGGTTTGGAGTCAATTTCGTTGTAGTGACTGCGACATCACGGTGGTGTAGCCGTTAGTGTTTACATTGATCAGGAAGTAATTTTGGGAGTCATGCGCACCCATGCGCTCACCCAGGTGACGTCATGTCCTTGAGGTCACAACAAGACCAACCCCGCAGACACCGCATCGTCGCCGCAACGCAGCCGCAACTTTACCGCCAAGCTTCCGCAAAGTTTTCATTTTTTATTGGAATCGTCTCGTCAAACACATGACTGAAGCTGACTGTCATTATTGAGGAGACAGGCAGCTGCAGAAGAGAAAGAAAGACGTATAAATCGAACGACTTTCCATTTCCTTTCCACTTGTGTTAGGCATGGACCTAATGCGTTAGGGAGAACCTACTAGCGATTCGTTCTCGAGGTTTCCTTTGCATATCTTAAGAAAGAAAAAGAAATTGTCTCAGACGTATATATATATTCATTTATTCATTTATTTATTCATTAGAACATATTTAATCAGGTACAAAAGATCTGTATAAAACTGTTTTCATCATGACCTGATGAAAACATATAGAACAGCATATATCATCAAATCATACATGAAAATGAAGTCAAAATCTAAATCAAAGATAACAGTACTTAGTAACATAAATAAACAAATATTCTTACTTAAATGATAACATGAATCAAACTAAAATATTTTAAATTATTAAAAGGGAACAGTAACTCATTTTAAAACTACTAATTGTATAATTTATTCGCCAAGGATAAAAACAATGAACAATGAAATAATTCTGGCACAATAGAAAATCGAGTGAAAAAATGGCAATCAGTTATAAATGTATGTCTAACTATAAGATATTAAAGGGTTAAGATCAATGTTAAAGAGGAATAGGGAAATTGTATATTACAACAAATGAAATATAAGTAAGGGTTATTATGAACAAAATCATGGATTACTAATACTATCTGAAAAGAATTTAAAAGTATAGGAATATCGGTATTAACCATGGTAACATTGTTATCATGTGTTATTTTTGCGTGTGTGTGTGTGTCGGGTCTGGCAATAATACAGTCTTTACTGAGTCAAATAACTTCAGCGCATATGTACTTTCTTTGAGATCTTAAACACACTTTAGATGAAACGAATATTTCCAGTTTAAAAGTGAACTTTTTTTCACTTTCGAATACTTACCCCGCCCCTAAAAACCCCCACGATTATGATCCGTCTAATAAAAACAAATCATTCTGCATGGTTTTATTAAGAAAATAAACAATAATCATGAAAAAAAAATTAAATATATATTGTTTGATTTTGTCTGGTTTTCAATCAAAGTTGGCAGCTAAAACACCAACATGGTTTTGTTAGTGAGAAAATGTATAACCGTGGGATGTATGGTTTATAATCACATTTTCATGTCCAGATCTAAGGGCCTTATCGCCAAGATTCTAGAGAGTTTAGTTTGTCTATTAATTGGCCTCTTCCAAACGCATGGGGGCGGGATTTTCCTCCCACTCAGTTACCTTGGTAACCAGGTCCCTTGGGGAGGAAGCTAAAATATGCAATGAAAGAAACTGATTTTTAATGATTGTTCACGTATTAGCCATTGCCAGCACTTACTTACTGGACGAAAACGTGTGTGTACACTGAAATATGCCGTATATTTATCATGTTCATTATGCGACTGAATCTCAATACCTATCATTAAGAATCTATCACAAAATTAGATTTTTTTTTCATCCAAAGGTCATCATTTTTGCTCGCTCGCTGCGGTCGCCCGCTGCTTTTTAATTTTTTTCTTGCCTCATACACCATGTCTTACCCTTAAAAAATGTTGGCTTATTAAGCTATTGGAATAAAGATTTTTTATATAGAAGGAACGCTATAGTGTGTCTAATCGTATATACACTGTCGAAATAATATTCGAATAACTCCAGTCCTTGACCTTGTTACAGCGATAATTTAGCATAAATCAATGATCTAATGAATGTTCATAATACGGATATGAGAAGAATAACTTCACGCCAGTTCTTATAATGAGGCAGGTATGTAAAGTACAAGAAAGTACTCATTCTATGGAAGAAGGAAATATTTAATCATCCTACTTACATCCTTGATCTCATTACTCATATCCAATCGTTACTCCCACGGATGATTTCTGGAATACTGGGCTGAATATGTATGTATATTCGATTGCACATTATCCAGCCTTGCAGTCACACCAATGAAACTGACTCCAAACCGATCAAAATATGTGGCGTTATTTTCGAATGGCATATCATCTGTCGGTTTCGTTCGTGGGACTGTAGCCATGGTAGCGTGTATAATCATATAGTTACACCATCGAAACGTCTCCAGTTCGATTAAAGCTTCTGCGTTATTTGAATGCCATAAACATCGGTCGGTTTGGAGTCGATTTCGAGTGTAGCTGCAGCAAAGGTGCATTAGAAGAAATGTGTCTGATGGGTAACACGACATTTGCATTATTTCGTCTAGAAAAGATGTATTGTATAAAAGTTAGGGCTGCAATTTTGGATTTTATGTTAGGTTTAGGGTTAAGTTTAGGATAGGGTATATAGTGTTTATAAATCAAGGGTTAAAGTTGATAAATCCGTTAGTGTGTGTGAAATTCACAGCGGAGAAATTGTCGCAGGAGCAAATGTCATTGAACCGTATTATGAGGGTGGAGGGGATGATCTCATGTCTGAAAGAAACCAGTATAATATTGCTTAATCCTGTTATCTGTTTATACAATTTTCAAAGTTATCATTTTTACACATTTTTCTTCAATATTTTTTATACCATTAGACATAAATTATGCTTTTCATTCACAACTTCTCCATTTCGTTACGTCATTTAATTTTAATGCACAGACGCCCACCCCCTCCCATACACACACAAATATTTAGACGGAAACCAATAAAATCGATATCATTACGAAAATGTTGACAGGTCACACAAACAGCTCGAATGGGTAAGATTTTATTGACTGTGACAGATTCAATTCTGGAGAAGCTCCACCAATGTCACATTTCTCAAGACTGAGACTGAAATCTGGTCTGGAGTCATCCAATCAAGGTTTGGTGACCAACGTATTATACACGGGGTTACTTTCACTGGTGTGAATGCATATATTCAAGAATCTATTTTTGTGGTGTTGTGTGCATAGATTTTGTGCTGATTTGGGTCACTTCACAGACCAGGGGACCGTTACCTAAATTTTTTTGCCCTGTGTTAAAGTCAATGGCAGAAATCAGACTAACCTTAGTTTTCAGTTTTTACCAGAGTTTTCTCAAGTAAAAAGTTTTATGCAACAGGCCCCAGGCGTATGCGCGGCGCACACTTTACGATCCGTTGTGATCCGATTAAAAAAAAACAACTGTAATAACAATCGATATGTAGTAACCCTATCCATTGTATACAATTGTATCGATATATGATACGGATAGTGATTGTATAATTTGCTTTTGAGATTGATATTGTTATTGTATATTTCATTTGAGAAGAGATAATAAAAACAATGCATTCGCTCACTTTTAAGGGAGTGAATGATTATGACATGAACGGCCCGTCATAGCAGGCAACGTGGAGGGTACACCCTATTCTGCTGGGCAAACCCTTCACTCGAGTTAAGGGTCTGAATTTGCAGCCTACTCATGCCTTGTGCACCGAAGGGCCCTCTCGCTCATGCAGTTTTGTATGTGCCATAGTCTTTGCGTGGAGGCATACTTGTTGATCAAAGTTCCAATCAGGGTCTATACCTGCAGACTGGGTACACCCCCCCCCCCCGAACAGGATGAACAGTCCTTGATATTATACCATGACAAATAACGTGGTGTTTATAAGAATCCCCAAGAAAAATACGAGAAAAGAAAGAATTCCAATTAACCTAGGTCCATGGGTAAACAGAACAAACAGAACTTGGCATTGATGTGCTCCATCCACCTGTTTGAAAATGAAGAATTATTGTTTGGACTTTGCTTTGACCAGTTTCATGGGTTTTTAGATTGTTTTATTTCAAAGATCATTTGCGGTCATTGTCGAATATGGTCACCTGTTGTAGTTTATCATTGCCAAAGGTTGCTCGCCTTTCTAAGAAGAATCGGAAGACTAAATCTTAAAAATGTTAATAGGATGGAAAGATTCTATGAAATCATTAGTTTCCGAAAGGTTTAAGAGTGTAATAAAAAAGAGATGTCTATACCAATGAAGATATATAAATAAACGTCAATCTGGAAGATATAAATCAATAATTGAACACGTTCGACAAACTGTTCATTGCAAGGTGCATATTGTATGACCATACAACGATATGCTAGGGGTTACTGGTATACCCCCCACCTCCACCCGCCCCTCCCCTTCTTCATCCGAAATACTAAGGAGAATGAAACTAGCAAATAAAAATCGTCATAAAAGGACTCGTTACACTGTAAAAACTGTGGTGTTAAAACTGACACCAATTGGTGTTAATAGAGGACCACACCGTGAGGTGTTAAAATAACACCCTAGAGATTGAACATTACACCAAAGAGTGTAAATGTAACAACCATAGGTGTTGTAATAACACCTATAGGTGTAAAACTAACACCACCAATTTAACACCGGTGTAAAATGAGTGGTGTGGTCCTCTATGTACACCGGTTAACACCACAGTTTTTGCTGTGTACCTTTATTCAAATTCGGTTTGAGAGCAAATAGGGGATAAAGGGCCTCTCCCTCTTATATAACTTAAATTTTCATTAAATAATTTCCCATTACATTTTTTTTTAATTCACCTGAGACATAAAATGCAAGGAACGCCGTAATGATAAATTAGATTTAATCGATCGTTTTGATTTGTCTCTAACATTATTTTCTCAAACATTTTACATAATTATTATTTCCACCCCAGTTCCCAACAAAAACACACAAAGTGTGCATCGTAAAACTACAATTAAATTTAGAATCATTTACAATCAGTTTTACGGTATTATAGGCCCATTTGGTATGAATTGTGTCTATTTTTTGTTTTCATTCATATTTCACACTGTTATAAATGTTTTTTAATGTAATTCGTTAAATAAAGAGATGTTTTAACAAAAAAGTGTTACTCGCATGAAATACGCAGCCGTCCAACTTAAATATCCTTGTGGTATTCATTTTTAGTAGGAAGTACATTGATATGATATTCAAGATTCAAGAAGTTTATTTCATTTCCATGACAAATATAAATCAAATACAGATACAAATCAAAGTATGAGTACAAGATCAATTTTATCTCAGCATAATTATATAATAAAAGCTTGTGTAAAATAGTATTAAGCGTGTATGGAAATGAGGAGATCCTCCATGTCCACTAAGAAGCATTGCTTGCACAGCGTGGATCCCCTCTCCTATAGCGAGTTGAAGAAATAATGTTTATTAAGCGATTGAGAAAAGGCTAAGTAATAACAGTTAATGAAATGTGGAAATTGATTCGATTGTACAAATATACAAATATACAATATTATAAAATGGGAAAGTAAAATGTGATAAATATAATAGGAAAAATAGTTTAAAGAAAAAAAAATGATAGCAAAAAATGAAAACAAGGTGACAGAAGTACGGGACGACATGCATTATCAAAGACACACACAACACACACGAAACAAAGAAAAAAAATATTAGACATGTACATGCATATATCGGTGATATATTATTACAAGAATCATTAGAAACAAAGATTGAACAATGCACGTCCGCTCAAAATAATATCCAGTGTCGGCTGTACTTTTTGTATGCAGGTCAAAGGTTAAAAGTCACCCCTACCCTAGAATTTGAAGGTTTATTTTATTTGATTGCACACACATTGGTTTAATGATGTGTTGATACCTTTGCTACTCACGGTGGCAAGGGGATTAATTTAGACTGACCGAACGCAGGTTCAACCTGAAGTTCATCTACTCCCCAAGGTCCATCTGATCTTTAAAGTGAAAGTCGGGTCCTACTTCTAGACTTGCGATGCGATGGTATCTGTGGAGAAATATACATATACTGTCCATACGTACAGATATGTAATACTTAATGATAACAGTATTTTGTAATACGCCGGCATCCATTGTGAGAACATGCGATTCGCATGGTATATCAAAGAAAAAAAAATGAAATTGAAATAAAGAGGAATGACTGTTACGTTTACTGGACAGCTTGTCTGAATACATAGGAATAGCCATTTTTAGTGAGTTTTCGAAGTTGTTTTTTTTCGGGGGGGGGGGTATTACATGAATGTCCTGTTGTTGTTTTTTAGGGGGGTTCGAAATCTCCATTACAAATGAAAAGACGCGGCTAATATACAGGATATAATTTGCTAGTGTGATACGATGTGATACTAGCGAGTTTCCGCAACCACATATGCAGCCGCTTTCTAGAACGTTGAAATTCTATTGAAAAAAGGGATATCATATTGGAAAACCTAGAGGTCATTGTCGAAAAGTGGTGAACCGTGACAGCAGATCGTCTTAAGAGTCGGATCGAGCTGACAATTTTTTTCCTTGGTCCAAGAGGACACTGCTGTTCGACAAAGACTGCTTTGTCATGAAGAGCTTTTGACAATATATTCTCTACGTTCAAAAAAGCGTCTGCGCATTCCTTGTGAAAACTCTCGAATGTCTCTGTGTCTACGGTACATTCAAATAACGGGGGCGAGCTTAAGAGGTTTGGATTGATTCAAAGTAGGCCCTTCGTCATTTCGTTTGTGTTTGCAAGAGTACATCCAGGATATTATTCGGCAGGGGGTACCACAACATTTCCCTTTTTTCTGACTTATCAAACAGATCGATCAATGCGATCTTATTCACTGGGAGAAAGCCATAAGTATTAACAATGTGATTTCCCATTTCGATTTGGAATTTTCCTTTTTATGAAAAATATGAACAAGGAATTCTCTCTATCAAAATGTTTTAATTGAACAAGGAAGGTCTTCACTTCAAACAGTTGACAATATTATTTTTGCTCTCAAATCTGACCCCTCCCCCTCCACCCTTCAGTCCGCAACACGATTTTTACTGACTTCAAGTAAATCCATCGAGTTTCATTGGTTGAGACGCAGTCTTCATCGTCTGAAAGTAACTTTATTTTCAAACGGTCTTGATTTTCCATTTAATCATTTAAAATAAAGGGGGTCAGTTTTGGAGAGTGTGTGGTCCAAGGAGGTCATGTATGCCCCTTAGAATTGAACGCAAATCATATTTTCATGATAAAGTGGAGATTTCTCGGTGAATAGCCAGTGACACCTTCGGTTAAAGTTGAATGCCCTAGTGAGTTGAGCTGTCTTTAGCGGTTTCGAAAGAATAGCAAGATCAGAGTGAGGAAAGGTGTAGTCGCACTTTTTGATAAGCTTTTTTTTTATTATTCCTTGAACCCCCCCCCCCTCCCTCGCTCCCCCTTCAATATGCCACTTTCCGGATTATACAATTGTTGGACAGGGGTGATGGGGTCTCTTGTGCAAGAACTATACATTATGGGGGGGATGGTGATAAGAAAGGTGTCTACAAGAAGTGAAAAAGAATGACTAATCTCGGTGAAGCATGGAAAAATGAATGGGCCAATACAAAATTGCAAGCAGTATATACCACATGGACGTGACTTGCTTATTATTAGCCTTATGCTCCACCTTTCTGGGATAAAAAAAAAACCGCCTCGATAACAAAACTGCGCTCTATCCACCTTACGGAATCCAATTGGATCTGTTGAGTTGATAAAAAAATGCTGTGACCAGGATTCGAACCTGGGTTATTGCGGCCACAACGCAATGTCCTAACCACTAGACGATCACGGCTTGTTTGACTGTATCATGTCGTTTATATCTTACATAGATTCTCTATATTCATGATATTGCATCTCTGTTTTGTTTTTGATTGATTGATTGATTGATAACGAATTTATTCATTCCAAAATTTCAACAAAGTTACGAAGTAAAGCAAAATATAATATAACATTTTGAAATGAAATAGGAACCTTCTGGAAAGCAAAGCTTGTTATTGAAGGATTCCTTCAATAAATAAGACATATTAATGCAGAAAAAACAATATATATATATAATATACAAGTCATCATATCTTTCTTGTAAAAATTATATGTAAATCCTTGTCAAATATATATATATATATATATATATATATATATATATATCTATTATATAAATAGTGTACAATCTATTGTACAATATACTGGATTATATGTACGACAAATATAAAATTATCCCGAGTGCAGGTTTATTTCACCGAGGCCGAAGGCCGAGGTGAAATAGGCTTGCACGAGGGATAATTTTATATTTGGCGTTCATATAGTCCAGTAATATTGTATGATAGAAGTTCACTATTTATTATAGTAAATAGATCCCTCAATCTAAGCCCCCCATCATGGATTTTACCATAGTCTAGATCTAGATGGCATACGTTCTTCTTACCTCATATTTGTGAAATTCCAATTGAACACGATGTTCAATTTGTCGTCTGCTGCAAGGGGTTAAACCACGTAAATTTGTATTTCTATCTGCTATCGGAAATTATAAAAATGCTACTTTGGGAAATCGATATACAAATATATCGATTGAAAACAAATTAATCGATATTCTCCCCATTCATTTAACACGGGTTTTGCCATCCAAAAATGGAAAGTTATATTGTACATATGTACAATATAACTTTTTGAAGGGAGGTCACGTGGTACCAATCCAGCCAATCACAGCTCGTATTTTACTACCACTATTTACTATATATATATATTACATATTCTCCTAAGTAAAAGATAAACAAGGCTGGGTTATATAACAAGATATGAAGAAAAATTGAAAAAGACACACAAGACAAAACGTTACGAAAACAGGACGTGACAGAAGGGATCAGGACAACTACCCCCGCACAACTACCCCCGGACAATTACCCCCCGGACAACTACCCCCCGAGGATAATTACCCCCGGAAAACTACCCCCGCACAACTACCCCCGCACAACTACCCCCGGACAATTACCCCCCGGACAACTACCCCTCGAGGATAATTACCCCCGGAAAACTACCCCCCGGATAACTACCCCCGGACAACTACCCCCCAGACAATTACCCCCGGATAATTACCCCCGGACAATTACCCCCTGGACAATTACCCCCGGATAACTACCCCCCGGACAATTACCCTCCCCCCCCCGGAACAACTACCCCCAGACAACTACCCCCCGGACAACTACCCCCCCCCGGACAATTACCTCCTGGACAATTACCCCCCGGATAATTACCTCCCGGACAATTACCCCTGGACAATTAACCCCGGCCAATTACCCCCGGACAACTACCACCCGGACAATTACCCCCCCCCCCCCGCACCATAACTCCCTAGACAAAAGGAGTGCACAGAGTCATACGTCGGCCGTACGTTTGACGTAAGAAGTACTCGAGTATGTTGGATTCAAACGAACGCTGTAAGAAAGTTGTAAAAGTTATAAATTCTTACAAACCGTCCTTAAAATGCACCTTCAACGAATTGTATACTATCATGGTTGCCAATTTGCATAAAAAACACTGTATTTGATTATGTCATATTGTTTACAATTTAGTAATTTTGGTACTTAATTTCCTTCTTTAATGTTGCTTTCACCAAAGAATAATACAAAAAAAAACACCTTGTAATTTTACCAATTAGGGCCTAAATGGTAAAATTACAAGATGTTCTTGTGTGTATTATCTCTGCATAAAGTTTTTTTAGCTTACTGTATTAAGTTATAAAGCCGCATCTTAATCTGGAATGTGCACCAATTGTTTCATAATTCTAAGCTTCTTGTTAGTTGAATTGTTTTAAAATAACAGGATTATAGGTCCTACTTGACAGTGTAAGTGTTGATAGTTGCGTTATCGACTTTCAATATATTTCTACCTATGAAGGTGTCTTTTTTTACGTTTTATCTATTTGCCTGATTTCTTTCCTGAAATTAAACCCAAAATAAATATTAAAAAAAATCAGATCAGTTGTTATCAGAGATATTCAGCATTTGTTATTATCATGACTAATCTTGTTCAATTGTTCTAAGAAAACTTAGTATGAGGGCCAGTTTACACATTTTCTGATGAATATATGCATAGCCAAATGGGAGGTTTCGGGTGCAAGCCCCCCCCCCCTCCCCCATTTTTCATGATGCAGAAGGCGCCGCTAAACAAAAAAAAGAAAGAAAAGAAGAAAGTGAGAGGACAGGAAAAAGAGCAATATAAAGAGAAAGAAAAAGTTATCAACGTAAGATAAAGTAGAAAATAAACCCCTCAAAAAAAGTTTTGCAACTCAGTTTTGGGGATGATATCTTTTTGGTTAATGAAGTATAAAAGATGAAACTGGTATCATTAGAAAGCTAAATTATTCTTCTTTACAATGACATGCCATTTGCTGTGATTATGTAATCATGGAATATGCAATCACCCTGAACATTGAGAAAAGTCAGAAGTGAAATGTTGCAAAATGCATTGATTTCTAACAAGAGTCTCCATTTCTATAGAATTTCCACCATGCAGGTGACAGTGAATGCACTCGGTCCATCATCGAAACAATTGGAAATTCGCTATTGCAAACGACGCATTTTGCAACATTTCATTTTTTACATTGCTGCATATTTATCATGTCTGTGTATTTCATAACACCAGCATTACAAATGACACATGATCGTAAAGAAGTATAATCATACTTTCCAATGACACCACTTTTACATATGATGATGGCACACTAAGAAATTTATTAGCACTCAAACTTGAGCTGCGGAACTTTTTTTGAGGGGTTTATTTCGAAAACCTGTGCCACCGACCAAAACTTACAATGGGTCCCGTTTAATTCTGATGCTGGAGAAAAGGGAGGATTTATACTGGGGGCAATTGTCCGGGGGTAGTTGTCCGGGGGGTAGTTGTCCGGGGGGTAATTGTCCGGGGGGTAATTGTCCGGGGGATAATTGTCCTCGGGGGGTAATTGTCCTCAGGGGGTAATTGTCCGGAGGTAGTTGTCCGGGGGGTAATTGTCCTAGAACCGTGACAGAACGGTACAAGAACAAGACATGACAAAAAGTTATACCAAAACAAGACAGACGAGATATTACAAGAAGAGACAAATTGAAAAAAAAGACAACAACAACAAAACAAAGGACAAAAACGAGTAAAAAAAAAATCTGCACAGGTAGCACTATTATTGCGTTTTAAACATAATGTATATTTTTTTGTCTTCTTCAAATGGTCACTGCATGTTACGTATTTATTTATTTCTTTATTATGTACTTTTTAGATGTAAACTCACATTGTTAGTCTTCGGACTTTTGATGAGTATTGTTTAACAAATCCGAATTGAATTTGAAAAAAAAAATTGAATGAAAGGAGACGGTAAAAGAAGCGAAATAAAGGCAGGGGGGAATCCGGAAGAACAGAAGATCCACAAGATATCCTAAATAGGATGAATGATGTGCGTGTTATAGTTATTGGTTAGATTTTTTAAAGTGCTCTATGGAAGATTTTTTTTTTTAGTTTTTCTCTTTTAATGTGGACGCTTACTGAGTGCGATTCCTTCTGGTCAGGAATTCATTGCTTATCATGTTCAACAAAATTCAAAAGTTTGACTGTTTTGATGTTGTGTCTTCTGTGGACTTAATGAAATGAATAATGAATTTCAAAGCTCCACAGGAAATAATGCATCGTGAAAAAAAATACAAAAAATGCCGTGACCAGGATTCGAACCTGGGTTATTGCGGCCACAACGCAATGTCCTAACCACTAGACGATCACGGCTTGTATGGTTGCACATTGTCTAGTATTGTTAATATCTTAATTTTAAACAGTAAAAACGCTGTTCATATTGTATACAACCTCTTTTACGATATGAGCCTTGCAGGAGCTGTTTAAATTGAAACAAATCAAACGAGTGTTTACTATCTTAAACAACAAAAATTATATTTTAGTATGCATTTCTCAATAAATTAAAGGTGAACGTTTAGGCCAGTAAACAACTATTGAAGGTTCATACACTAGAAAAAGCGTTGTATAAAATTTTAAACTGCGTCTTTACTGTGTATCCAGCTCTGTCGCTCTCCGCTACCTCCCCTCCCCCTCCCTTCCTTTTTCTCTCTCCCACTCTCTCTTCTTCTCTCTCTCTCTTTCTCTTCCTCTCTCATTTATTCTTCATTTTTCTACTCTACTTATTTATATTAACTGAAATATACAAAAATAAGTCAAACTTCTTGCAATATCAACAATAAGCGCAATCAGTCTGAGCAGGCGTGCATTCATAGTTATTTTCAGCAAAATTGACTAAAACGGTTTTAATGTTTTCCTTCCGTGTCTTCTTCCGACCTAATAAAATAAATAAACAAATAACATAAAATTCAAAGCCCTACAAGGAATTACTGAATAATAATGAGGGAAAATAATTCAATGAACCAGAATGCCGTGACCAGGATTCGAACCTGGGTTATTGCGGCCACAACGCAATGTCCTAACCTCTAGACGATCACGGCTTGACTGATTTTAATTATTGTTTGTACCTTTATCTCCATTCTTTATCTCTCTTTCTGCTCTATTTTCTTCTTATGGAGGTTAATACCATGGTCACATTTGTTCTACGGCGGCCGTACGGCGAGTCGAAAACAGCCGTTTTAACATTTTTGTACCAGCTAAACATTGGTGGTTTGAATAAAAGTGAATTAAACGGCTGTTTTCGACTCGCCGTACGGCCGCCGTAGACATGGTAGAGCAAATGTGACCAACATGACCAAGGTACATGTATTACTGAGATGATACAAATCCAACTTTGTGCGTTATGCTTCAGGGCAGGATTCCTTTATTGTGAGATTCAACAAAATTGATTGACATTGACATTTTAATTAAATATCGTATCTTCTGTCGACTAATTGAAATAAATGAAATCAAAATTATTTAAAAGAAATGAGTAAAAATTGTACAAAAAATAATATAAGTGAAAACAATGCCGTGACCAGGATTCGAACATGGGTTATTGCGGCCACAACGCAATGTCCTAACCTCTAGACGATCACGGCTTTTATGAGTGTATTATGTCGTTTATATATGTTACATTAACTCTCTATATTCATGATATTGCATCTCAGTACCTATTTTTGTTTTGCTTTTCCCTTATAATATGGACGCTTACTGAGTGCCATTCCTTCTGTTCAGGATTTCATTGCTTATGATATTCAACATAATTCAAAAGTTTGACTGTTTTGATGTTGTGTCTTCTGTGGACTTAATGAAATGAATAATGGATTTCAAAGCTCCACAGGAAATAATGATCGTGAAAAAAAAATTACTAAAAAATGCCGTGACCAGGATTCGAACCTGGGTTATTGCGGCCACAACGCAATGTCCTAACCACTAGACGATCACGGCTTGTGTGATTGCGTTCTGTCCTGGTTTCGTATGTACGTTAAGCATACAACTCAAATTTTGTGCATTCATATCAACATTAATTCTGGGCAGAATATCCCTCATCATGATATACAACTAAATTGATTGACATTAAAATTTAACTTGTTAATGTCGCATCTTCTGTGGACCAATTGAAATAAAAGAAATTAAAAAAAGCATTTAAAGGAAATGAACAGATAGCAAATTGAAAAAAAGGATTCGAACCTGGGTTATTGCGGCCACAACGCAATGTCCTAACCTCTAGACGATCACGGCTGGAGTAACTCGTTGGTCCAGACCAGGCCCGGGCTACTTATAAGATGTACGTCGTATTTTTTAGTTAAGAATGGCGCTGGCTAATATTTAGGTGTTTTATCCGCTCCAGATCAGCGCCATCCCTTATGTATGGAAGCTTAAAAGTGCCACCGAGATGTTGAGATAATTATCTCGGGAAGTCGACATCTTGATAGCAAAATATAAGATGACGAGATCCTGGATCTCATCATGTTGACATCTTTTAGAAGAGATGATGAGATGACGAGATCCTGGATCTCATCATGTCAACATCTTTTAGAAGAGATGTTGAGATGACGAGATCCTGGATCTCATCATGTCAACATCTTTTAGAAGAGATGTTGAGATGACGAGATCCTGGATCTCATCATGTCGACATCTTTTAGAAGAGATGATGAGATGACAAGATCCTGGATCTCATCATGTCAACATCTTTTAGAACAGATGATGAGATGACAAGATCCCGGATCTCATCATGTCAACATCTTTTAGAAGAGATGTTGAGATGACAAGATCCCGGATCTCATCATGTTGACATCTTGTAGAAAAGATGATGAGATGATGAGATGATCTTGTCATCTCAACATCTCTTCTTACGATGTTGACATGATGAGATCCAGGATCTTGTCATCTCATCATCTCTTCTACAAGATGTCAACATGATGAGATCCAGGATCTTGTCATCTCATCATCTCTTCTACAAGATGTCAACATGATGAGATCCGGGATCTTGTCATCTCATCATCTCTTCCAAAAGATGTCAACATGATGAGATCCAGGATCTTGTCATCTCATCATCTCTTCTAAAAGTTGTCAACATGATGAGATCCGGGATCTTGTCATCTCAACATCTCTTCCAAAAGATGTTGACATGATGAGATCCGGGATCTTGTCATCTCATCATCTCTTCTAAAAGATGTCGACATGATGAGATCCAGGATCTCGTCATCTTATCTTTTGCTATCAAGATGTCGACTTCCCGAGATAATTATCTCAACATCTCGGTGGCACTTTTAAGCTTCCATACTTATGTACTCGAGTGAATCGGTGATCATAAAAGTAGCGCGACTTTACAGTATAATGAAAAAACATGAGTTACTATAAACGGTACACGATACCCATGTCTCTTTCTTTTTTTTTGTTTCTCTCTCTCTCTCTCTCTCTCTCTCTCTTTCTCCTACTCAGTGGTGTAATCAGCCAAAAAGTTTGAGGGGGCTAAATATGGCGTATTGCGTAAAATGAAAACAAAGAAAAAAAGAGCGAGCAAAAATTTCGGCATCCTATTTCGTGATAGATTATGATATGATATTCAGAAAAAATACAATATTTCACCCTTCTCTCTTTCCTTTTGTATACACCCCCCCCCCCCCCCACCCCTGGATATCGTTAGATGTTTATCAAAAATCAATAAATCATAAATCTAAACAAATGTGATGTCTAAGTAACATCCTCCACTTCTGTTCCGCTTTCGTAATGGAGATTAAATACGTAAACAGTCCATTGGAAGATTCAGCACCCGGATTCTAAGGTGACACGACAAATGCTCTTGCGACATTTGATCCTGATTAATACCTCACGCGGCAGAATAATGAAAAGATAAAGACGGGGGTTTATTTAGATTTGGAGATTAGTTTTATGTTTGGCTTAACATGCAGATTTTCCATTGGAGCAATTGTCGCCGGAACTAATGCTATGCAACCGATTCGAATGTATAATAGGTTCAACTGGCCTCAAAATATATTTGTGAAAGTATTGACAATTTGCAATGGCTGTCTGTTTTCTTTCAGGTCAACCTGTATGTGTTTTGCTTGCGTGCAAGGTGTGCGGAACACTAATTAAAATCAGACCTCATTAAACCTGGAACGGATTTGTACGTCTTATCACCTTCAAAACAGCGGACATAGTGTTTCTGACCCGCCTGCATTTAAGGTCAATGAAATTTGAAATCTAGCAGACACACTTAATTTCCTTGAAATAAATTTGATACGTCTATATTCCAGTTTTATCACTTGCAAAAAAAATAGTGATAAGTCAAAGCAAATAATCCAGTCTCCGCTAAACAATCGAGATATTTAAAGTCAATCGACTATTTTGTTTCATTAATTGTTTTATTTCAATATTTTTTTCGGGGGGGGGGTCCCTCTACCGCCCCTCGATAGTTCGGATTCGAACTGACCGTCCCCACCTCCCAAGGCGTGTAAGTTTGAAGTTGCTGAGTAAAATTGTCAATGGCCCAGAAATGAAATGGGTAACTCGCTTTGATAAAAATATATATATATATATGTCATTCCTCTGACCAGTATTTTCAAAACAGGGATTTGCCCCCTATGACCCCCCCCCCCCCATTATGCCGCAAGTGGCCGGCGTTACTTTTAACCCAGTCAGGGGGCACAACAAAGCGTAAATGGGAGTTTCTAAATAGTTGAGAGTGAGAAAAGCAAGCGAGGAAACAGCGTGACCTTTTAAAATATGAAAATTCAATATGAAGCCTTTTCTAAGAAGAAAATTTAATATCCTGACAGATATTAAAGATATTATTATCTTTTATCAAAGCTTATATCCTAATTATTATTTCTCTTTTTTTTCTTTTTTTTAAATCTTTGTTGTGGAAATATTGGGGGTCTACTGCCCCAAGCTTCCACTTCCTCCCTTCCCCATCCCCCTGTGACCATTGTCTGTTCTAAGAACTGTCGGTATTCAGATTATGGACACCGCTCAGACCTTAATCAAACACCCCAATCCCTCTTGTCCAATAATCGTATATACGGGATGTAAGCGTCTGACTAAAAATAGTGAAGGGGGTCTAGATAAGGCACCCTATATTGGGATCATGGGTGTATTTATTAGCCCCTTGGAATTAAAGTTGCTCAGAAAGGGCAATGACTTTATTGTGGATGAGACGGTAGCCAGAGACTGGTCCTTTACATTTTAAAATCGCTTTTTAAAAATTCATACAGCCTTACGCTATTACAGTAGCTGTTTAAAACTGTTTCAAAGAGATCAATTAAATGTGCAGGTGCTGTGAGAATGCATGCGTAATGACTGATGAGTATAGGCCTATCATATTTGATAATTTTGATACAATTATCTATAGACTTTATATCCTCATTTATCTAGCCCACTATCTTGCTGAATGAACGTACCCCCCCCCCCTCCTTGAAAAAATGGAATACAATTTCAGCTTCACCTTTTTATAAAAAAATATTTATAATTATTACTTATACTTTTCGAACGATTCGCTTGCACGCTTCAATAACTCGAAATAATTTTAAATTGTAGTATTGCGCCTCCCATTCCCATTATCATTACACCACCGGAGATACCTCATGTTAAACAGTTAAAGGGAGGGAAAGAGGCAAACGGAGATGCCATGTTGAGATGTAAGAGACCATCATATTTTATTTATCCCTTAGCTGCCCGATCTTGCGATTTTTATAAAAAAAATATATTTATTGTGAATTGCAGTGTCAAGTCTTCGCTCAAGAAAAAAAGGCATGTATTACATGTATATATAATGTAAACTGATCATATTGCAATTACATTTTCGACCATCATTAATTCGTTATGTTTTATGATTTTTATATCATATGTGAAAGGAGTGCCATTCCGCTATTTTTGACACTTGTTTTCACTCTAATACACATGATATATGTATTTATCCTCATTTTATGAGAACTTGAGGTTACCCTTTGCCTAAGTCATGTATTGTCTGATTTAAACACAGCTGGTAGCTCCATGATCTAGGAGGCTCATTCCCAATAGTAACGGGAAAATAAACCACATACGCGTAAAAACTGACAGAATTTTCATGGTCTGGTTTGATGAGATTGGGCACGTATGAGCTATCAGCCTTGACAAGCTCTCGAAGTCTGTGCATAGACTGAAGACTAGCTTAAAATATCACGAAATCTCGAAGGTTTCGGGAAGGTATGTCTCGCCCCGCCCTCCTCTTGACCCATCATTGCACCCCCTTCCCCCTTCGTTCTCCCCAACTAGTTGAAATCCTTACCCACTGATCAGATATTTTGAAGACAATTAAAAACGAAATACTACTTTAATTATTTAACAACATATTTTTTGTGACGTCAAAGGTTATCCCTTGCAACATCGCCAGGGACAGGGCAAGCGTCTCTTGTTAAGGGGGGGGGGGGGTGGGGGGGCTAAACAGTATGGCGTCTGCATTTTACCTTATATTTGTTATCATGTCATTGGGAAGCAAGAAATATGCATGCGAAATTGCAACAAACATATCTTGGTGTTCGATATTTGTACATCCGAACCATATTTTTTTTCAGAAGTTTTGTATTCGTTTTTGTCTTGTATTTTAAGCATTTAAAATCACTTGAAGTTAAAACCCCTTGCCCACAATACAACAAAAGCTTGGAGGTATGTTATCATCGAATGTAAGAGATGGAAAATGTAAAAAAAAAAAAACTGTAAAGCATCTTCATCAACATATTTCCAGCCCCTCTCCAAAAGATCAATCTCTATCAAGTTGTTGAAAAAAATGCCTAAATGATCATTCGTCGGATGGGTTACCATAACAACCCAATACATCGACAAACCCCAGTCGGTACTCAACTACTCATACCCCGTTCTCTACCCGCCCGCCCCTGGTATCACCTTACCCTTCGTGCCTCAGCTGGAGGTGGATTAACCCCTTGGGTTTGAGGTTTTCCCCGTGAGGGATACCATCCATGCGATGAAATCCAGCCGTCATATCAGCCAAAATATGATATTGTATACTTCATGTGATACGTGTCGGTTCCCTATCACGTATAGTTTAAATGTATATTCTAACGTATGATTTGATGGCACCTTAAACGCCTTTCAAAATTTATACAACGCTATTTACGATATGAATTCATTGTTTGACCATGCTTACTTTATTGAAGATTAGGTATTAAAATAAACAAAACTTCATTTAACAACACTAAATATTCAACTTATTGTGCAGAGTTCATACAACAGAGTTGTGTAAGAATTTAAATAGTGTTTTTATTTTGCAAATGTTTCAAAGGAATGTATTTGCCTCATTTGTATATAATAATTTTTAAAATCTTTTCTCAATTTTTCAAATAATTTATCTTTGTTATTATTGTTTGTGAGGGACAATGTCTTCGAATAAAATATGGTGATTAGATAACAAATCCCGAAATAAAATCTGGCTCATGAAAAATATTCAAGATTCAAGATTCAAGATATGTTTTATTCAATTTAGCAGCTACGAAGGCTGAATTGACATTGAATTTACAATAAAAACATATAAATTGCACATAAACATGGTAAAATCTCAATTACAATAATAATCTTAATTCAATATAGCCATTATAATTCAAATATACAGTGATAATTCAAATTTCAAAAATAGTGATTCTAATTGCAATACTAATTTCGATTAACCATAATTATTTCACTGAACAATAATGATTCAAAAATAAGAGAAATGATAATTTGAGTGTGTGTGTAAGGAAGCGTTTACAAGTAGAACATAAAGAGGAAAAACGGTCCTGCTGAACACAAAATCGAAAAGGTTCAACATAATGGGAATAATATGGAAGAGGGGGGGGGGGTAAAAACTATCTTTCAGCAAATTATTATTTAAGTTTCAAAATAGATGGGGCATTGTTACAAAATAGGATAAAGTCATAATTGGTAAAATTGGCCATTGTTTCGTTCATCTGGTGTTTGTTATACAATGAATATATAATTATTTGAACATACATAGGAAATTGGTAATATTCATCATGGATATAAAAAGGGTAATTAATACATTATAAGATCATTCCGGGAATACATAGGACGTTTAAACTTCATAGAAAATAGAAATATGTTTAAAAATGCCGTGACCAGGATTCGAACCTGGGTTATTGCGGCCACAACGCAATGTCCTAACCTCTAGACGATCACGGCTTTTATGAGTGTATTATGTCGTTTATATCTTACATTAACTCTCTATATTCATGATATTGCATCTCAGTACCTATTTTTGTTTTGCTTTTCCCTTTTAATATGGACGCTTACTGAGTGCGATTCCTTCTGTTCAGGATTTCATTGCTTATGATATTCAACAAAATTCAAAAGTTTCAAATCGCACTAAATTTTGATGTTGTGTCTTCTGTGGACTTAATGAAATGAATAATGGATTTCAAAGCTCCACAGGAAATAATGATCGTGAAAAAAAATTACTAAAAAATGCCGTGACCAGGATTCGAACCTGGGTTATTGCGGCCACAACGCAATGTCCTAACCACTAGACGATCACGGCTTGTGTGATTGCGTTCTGTCCTGGTTTCGTATGTACGTTAAGCATACAACTCAAATTTTGTGCATTCATATCAACATTAATTCTGGGCAGAATATCCCTCATCATGATATACAACTAAATTGATTGACATTAAAATTTAACTTGTTAATGTCGCATCTTCTGTGGACCAATTGAAATAAAAGAAATTAAAAAAAGCATTTAAAGGAAATGAACAGATAGCAAATTGAAAAAAAAATATGAAAAAAAATGCCGTGACCAGGATTCGAACCTGGGTTATTGCGGCCACAACGCAATGTCCTAACCTCTAGACGATCACGGCTTAACTGATTTCACAAGTATGACGTAGGCCTATCTTACATGAACACCCCTGGCATGTCTGGTACCGGTCTTTAACACGTATGTTGATGTGGCATGTTTTAAGTGAGAAAAAAAATCTTAGACGTGATCGTATTTAAATAACCCAGTATAAGTTCAGGCAATACTAATAATCCATTCCAAATTTTGCACTCATTGTCATATGAAAATAGTGAAAAGGCTTTACATATATTTTATATCATGTTCCGTGAATAATGCGATGTACACATCAAACGTTTAAAAAATAAAGTGGAAAAAATGTTGTATAACTTTTATACTGCATGATTTACTATACAAAATATTTAGGTTGGTCCTGAAAGTTTTGAAAAAAAGGTTTTAAGAAAATGTCATTTTCATTCTTTTAAACACTAAAGATGACTATGAAATTCAATGCATACGTCAAAGCGTTTATAGTGTGTAAAATCTGTACTCATGGAAGTATATTGTCATCAAAAAGTAAAACTAGAAATCATTGTAAATATAGGGCTGCATGTATGGTGTAAAACCAGTGTAAGAATAACAAAACGAATGTTTTATAGGATAAACTCTCCGTATATGATTCTGATATAAATGTATATAAGAACTTCTTGGTGCACCATACGAAAGCTTTAGCACGGCCACGAAGGAGGATAGACTACCAATCTTGGCTTGTAGATTTGGGACTTAGAGCAGTTTTCCTCTTTTTTTGGAGGGGGTGGGAGGGGGGTCTTCATAGAGATTGTCACAATACAAAACATGTAACATATTTTCCCTAATTTTTTTTCCTGCCAACCCTATAGGAATAGGTTTGAAAACAAGAGCCCTCTGATATTTAGCTCTCATTTTTCATCTCTGATATACGTTGTCATTTGCCCAAAATAAAGTAACTCCTTAAATTGTCTTACTCACATAATTGCAATATAAGCTTCGTGTATTGTTACATGAATCTTTGCCTTTATTTCAGAGCATTTTAAGCTACTTTGTATCAGCTCCGCAATGAAACATGTCCGACAAATCACGTCCCTTGTTTTTAGCAAAAGCATGTATAGTACCACGAAATGGGTGGATGCGGCAATTTCCTTGTATTAAGTCCTCAATGTTAACTACCTGGCGAAAACACCCAAACAATCATTCACAGTGTCTTCCCGACATCTCTCCAATGATTGACAAGATAATATGATGACGTCAGGCTGAGGCATCCGTCTCAAAGCAGCGGGATTCTCATAGCATCATTACAAAATCTATCACTATCACCGCTGGGTATGCGCGATATTGTAGTTTGCCTATATAAAAAATACTGAACCTCCAAACAGTTTTCTCTACGTGTGGTGCTACACGTTCGTGAGGCACCGAGAGGTAGATCCTGTCTTGACTAACCCTTTTTTCTTTCTTTTCTGAATACTTGAATCACATTCCTCTTGGTGAAGGAAAATGAAAGAAGGAGACTCACAAAAGAACAGAAAAAACTAACAAACAAAACAAGCAACCAAAACAGCTTTGTAGAATTCATTTTGTTCTTGCCGGTAGACATATTGAGAGAGCGACATATCCTCAACATGAAGTCCATCTTAACACCTAGACACATACAAACACAGGGAGTGGAAAAACAAAAGGGAACTTCATAAAATCAAATCATAACCTTAAGGCAAAGTCCACCCAAGCATCAAAACGATTTGAATAAAAGAGAAAATCAAACGCTGGAAAAAATCGTCAAAAAATCCGAATAAGAAAAAAAACTTATGACATTCATATCACCGGTCACATTTTTACGTTCTCTTTTTATTCAAGTCCACTTTCTCTTGGGGTAGACTTGGCCTTTAACAAATAAACTTTTAGTCTGCTACTTAGAGTAAGGGTAATTCTTATAAAGTAATTACTCGACAATCTCATCTTGTAAACTAACTAGTGACAACGTTGGTTGCTCGGGGTTAACCTGTAACAAAAGAGCCGTCATCATTTTTCGTCGCTGACCGTAATAAAGTCCCGGAAATATGGCGGCGCCATTTTGAAACTTGGTCCAGTAGTCCGTAACGTTTCTCCAAGCGCGGAACATCCTCGTCACGCTCAGCCATCCTTCAACACTGTTCGAAAACTGTTGTAGGTAGCAGTTTTAAAGGCAGAATGTCCTATCAATTTCCAAAGCGAAATTAAACAACGAAGGCATTAGTGCATGTAGTCTTTTGTAAAGTAAGCATATAATCTATAATGTGAAATATAATCTTTAAATGAAACTAGTATGACTCTGATTTAGTTTCTGAGCTTAGAATGAAAAAAAAATAGAGAAAGGAGCCATCGTTCTGCACATTGTTTCATTTGCAATTCATTTCAATTTTACAGTATATACTTCTTCAGAAATAAAGAAATATCTTTTTCAGAAAAAATATTTTTTCCTTTATCATTTAAAACGATTCCTGCAACTTAACAAAGTACTCCGTTACCTTTAGCAATTGTGTTAATTTCTTGATGACAATTTTTTTTCTAGCTCGTGGACACTTTTAGCCAAATTTCATAAAAGCTCTTAAAGGAAACGATTATTTTTCACGCAAAATCACGAAGAAAAAAAGCCCAGTCCCTTTAAACCAAATCGTCTTCCCTTGCATGTCTGGGGGCGCAATTCCTCAGAAATTTCAGAATGAATGTTGAATATCTCCTCTGACATTGATCCTACGGATACAGTCACAACAAAACCGCTCATAAACCAACCGGTGGTTTGTTAATGAAGAATAACCTAATAATTTTGGTCAGTCTCGAATCAGTTTCACCGGTCTGACTGTGGCATAACACGTCTTGGTCAGTCTAAAGTGACCAAAAGTACCATCTCACAGATTTAAAAAAAAAAAAACGCATACGTCCAAAAACTCCATAAATTTCTCGCTTTTTCTGTTCAACGTTTTGAAACCCTACGCGAGTCGAGTGATGAAAGTGTCTTCTTTGAGTTTATTCTCGAGAGGAATGCGAGTGTAAAGGATACGGTTACAGGTACAATGACTTGCAGGATGATGCGACAGTCACAATAAAGCGAAATCAACTCCAATCAAATCTATTACATTATTTCCATTGACAATTACCATCGGTCGGTTTGGAGTCAATTTCATTAGTGTGACAGCAGCAACAGTTGAACAATCTATTCAGTCAGATGGGTGCATTGATTCGATCTTCTGGTGGGGTACAGGCAAAGCAGAGTTTGCTAATAGTCTCTTAAAGTCAATAATAATTGCTTACCCTGTTTACTGAGATCGGTAGCCATTCTTTGGGGTTTTTTTTAATAAAAGAAGTCAAGATACCCCCCCCCCCGCTTACTATAAACCCCGAAAATTACTGCTGTGAAAATGTTTGCACCCACATGATTGACGCGACCATTCAATTTATTCTGTAATGACACTCATGTCATATTATCTTTCATAAAAACAATTTTCGGGAAAGGTTATGATATTTTTACAAAAAAGGAGATAATTTTGTGTTTTTAAAAGACAGGGTGTGATCATAGTGTGTTCACATATTGGACTCTATGTGAATTTTTTTTCGTAATGTTAAAATGCTCAAATTCAACAAGGTTAGGGACCTGCACTGTGTGTTCACATGGTCGACTATTTGAATAGGTGATTCACACTGTTGAAATTCTCAAATTTAACAGTGTGAAGGTGATTTCACGCTGTGTTCCACAATGTGAACATAACGTGAACACACTGTGGCACACATCATAAGACACTGTGTTCTTTCTAATAGGATATTTTCACACAAATTCAAGCCTGTCGGGAACCTGTCGTTTATGTCCCAAGGTCTATTCAAATTTCAATCAATGTCAAGAAAGGGCGGGATACATGGTCGCCCATAATCATCTGCTTAAAGATATAAGATGCCCACTCGGAAGGATGCTGTTATTTTTGGTCCGCATACAGATTAAGCACTCATGCTCATTCCATGGTATCTTAATGTTTGTCCTGCAAATCAATTCCAACATGATAGACGCCCTCTGCGGTGACCCTAGGGGTCAGGAGGGAGTAAATGTATTGAATGTCTGGAGTAATCTCTTAATGGCATCGACAAGTTGGTCAGATTAGACAGGAAGACACAATTCACACGTAGGAGGGATCTTTCATAATGATTATCAGAAAGTAATTCCAAGCATTCCCTTGATCTGACCAGCGATGTCACACGATGGGGTCGCAAAGTGCATGGCCATAATTGGCCTTGAAAAGGAATTGAATATACTTGGAATTTTGTTTCAATGTTATACAATTTTGATTGCTGTATTCACCAGTTCACGACAGTCACAACAACGGAACCGATACCACTTCGGAAGCAGTTCCAAGGAACTCGATATTTCATTAGGAATTTTTGCCACCACGCAGACGCTTTCTGGAACGTAGAGGATCTATTGTCAAAAGCCATTCATGACAAAAGAGTCTTTGTCCAAAATCAGTGAATCAAAACAGCAGTGTCGTCCTGGACTCTGGAAAAATTACATATTTGACATTTTTAGTCAGATCCGAATCTCAGGATGATCTGCTGTCCCGGACGGGTTCACTAGTTTTCGACAATAATCTCTTATCTCTTCATTGACTGTGATTTCACGGCCTTTTCAATAGATTCTCAACGTTCCAGAAAACGTCTGTGTAGCTCTTGCGCTCAGTCTGGAGTCGGATTCGGTCGAATTTGCTTATCCATTTGTTTTTTGACTAAATAATCTACAACCCGTGAGAGCACATGAGAGTTTTTTTTTTTTATATAAATCGATGTCGATAATGAAATAATCTCTTCAAACGCACGCAATAGAAAGCTCAAACATGCTGTTTTCCATCTTCATCAATTTCAAGCACGTAGACTCTGAAATAGAATGCCGCGGTAGTTATAAATTTTGATTTGGGGGATCAATTTGAGAAAAAAAATGAAGAAGTGATAAGTATTCAAACTCTTTATTGTCCTAAAAAAAAAAAAGTTTAATCTGTTTTCAATTCTAAAACTAATTTTTATGTAAATGGATCTTTACATGTTTATGAGTTTACGACAGTCCGCTTTCCATGTGATTGTCTAAAAAATGGGCAAAAGTAATTTGCAACTTCAAGCAGTAAGTCCCCTTTTAATCAGCCCCTGAAGAAAAATGATTTTAGCTTCAAACTTCCCAAACCGTCAAACTCTAATTTTCTCTGCCCTTCCGCTAGTAGGGAGGTCAGTTATAGTTCAAACCCCTAATTTTTCAGGGGCATACGTTATATTCCAGAAATTGCATATGAACGCAAAAGGCAAAACTTTTTTTTAACTTCATACATTAATTAATTTAATTTACTGGTATCGATTCAACACATTACCCCCATCCCACATTTGCATATTGTTTCTACGACTGATAACAAATCAATGTTGTTGTTGTTGTTTTTTCTCTCTCTCTCTCTCTTCCCTCTACCCCTTCGTCTTTTGACTTAGTCTCCCCATTACGTTTCTTACTTTTTATGTGCTTTTTTCGCATACATTCGTAATTCCGAAGCTTCGTTATTCCGAAGGTTCGGATATTCCGAAGGTTCGTTATTCCGAAGGTTCGTAGTGCCGAAGGTTCGTAAGTCCGAAAAAGAAATGATTAACGGACTAACGAACCTTCGGATCAACGAACCTTATTTCGTTTTCGGATTAACAAACCTTCGGAACATCGAACCTTATTTCGTTTTCGGATTATCGAACCTTCGGAATAACGATCCTTCGGAATAACGCCACAAATGTTCGGATTAACGAACACTGACGTATAGTCAATTTACGTGTTTCGGAATTACGAACCTTCGGTATAAAGAACCTTCGGAATTACGAAGTGTAATCGTTTTTTAGACTCCTTCAGGGACGGATGGAACCGAGTGACTTTAGATCGCACAAACCTTTAGCATAAATGAGAGCTTTGAAACTAAATACAAATCGCTTCGTCACATGAAATATCTTTTGTTAACCAGTGTGATATTTTAATCAACACATAAGAATGGTGCCGACGGTGGTCTGATTTTTTTTTGTCAAATCCCATATAACTTTCGAGTATGCATCTCGGAAGTGGAAATATGATATAAGACAAAGAGTTCAGCTCGAACTAGGCTGTTGTACTTTTGTCGGGTGCGGAAATGCTGAAAGTCGGTAAATATTCTTTCTAGACCAATCAATGGGATATAATTTAATTACGCAGTAAACTCGAAATGGACGTTTCATATGATTAACTAGACCTCTCTACACATTTTTGTACACACCCACACCCCTGCGAACACACCCCTCCCCACACACAAACTTATCCAATCGTTGTATTCAATTGTAATTTCCATAAGAAATACAACATGAAAATGGTACATTTAGGCTCCTTGATCACTCTTACAGACTCATTTTCACGTTATTTCAAATAGAGTAACAGTTATCATTCCCTCCAAATAAAATAATTAAATGAAATTGTCTTCATACGGAATAAAAAAAATAAGATTGAGTCATTATGCATAAAGATACAATATATAGGGAAAAATATAGGATTGAGTCATTATGCATAAGGATACAATATGTTCATCCCAATTATTTCCTGTATACGTTTATTTTTAATTACTGACCAAAAAGGGTACGGGCACCACCATTATAACAGTGCCGTTGAAATAATATCGTAGCTATAGGTAACCATGTCACGTACATGTACATGTATTCATCATATTTTTTACTTTAGCAGTAGCTTTTTGCATGCTCTATGTGGCTATGAACTTTCAGGCAATTTATACAACACCATCTGTTGACACATTAACAAGAAAAATAAGAATTCATATTTCATCGAGAGATAAGTTAAAGTGCTGTCGGATATTGAAAAGTTGTCCGTCACTATACGTCAAAAATTATTTTAGCCAATTTGGAGGGGAAAACAGAATTTCATGAATGTGAATATATTCGTCCGATAAATTGATTTTTGTTTAGTTTCCCAAGATTTATCAAAAACATATTTTGATCAATCTCTTTTTCATTTTCCTGTATAAGAATTTTTTTTATAAAACAAAGGTAAGACAAAACTAGTTCCCCGTTCAGTACTGTACCCGTTTAACAGCTTATCATGAAAAAAAAATCATATTTTTCAACCGACAAGGACGAAAAATCTAGCTGAAACAAAAAAAAGGATAATGTTACCCATTGACCACTGATCTACATTATTTCTTATTAATATTTAAATAGATTTCTCTATAAAAGTGACACAAACAAAATAAAGAAAATAGTTTTGGTCAATTCAGACTTGTTATTGGATTTCACGTCAGAAGAAAATGGATTTGGTGTAGAGGGAGTTGGAAAATAGAAACCAAAATAGGAACAGAGAAATAGTTTAATAGAATTTGGACCACGGTCATCTATCAATCAGGAATTAAATCAATCATCCGGCTCGGATTGGGCTACGAAAATCTGTCGTTTTTTAAAGTAATCCCCATTTAACGGGTAGGTAACAAAAAGTGACCATTTTGTAGCCACGAAAGTCTTCAATGGGGCACTGTGATTTCGTGCGATTTTCCTCTTTTTAAAGAATTGCCAGTAGTCATGTTTAGATGACCGAGGTGGAAAAGGAAAGGGATTTTTGGCGTTATTGAAAAAGACCTGAAGAGGGATTTAGTAGATGCAGGTCAATCGTAAAGGTCGTTTTTATTCCAAAAAAATGATGGGGAGAAAGGAGGAATTGAAAAGGAACGAGGAAGAAAATATTATTTTCAGAGGCTATTCGTCTTTGGGGTGTCAAATATGATCACGATTCGATGGCATGTTGTCATGGCCATGATGGCCATGGATGTGCAGTTGGCTAAGGGGGGGGGGGTCAATGAAAAACCTGCCGCTGAAGTCACGAGGTGCTTTCACATTCCTATATCCAAAGAGTCCATAAGTTATACACTGCAAAAACACCGGTGTTGATTTAGCACCTGCCAGGTATCAATATCGGAAAACACCAGGGAAGTGTTAAAAAACGTTAAGAAACAAAACGATATTGGCTTAACACTGATTAGTGTTGTCTTAATGCTTACCCGGTGTTAGCCTTAAGTTGTTAACCCGAAGAAGTGCTCAACACCTCTCCGGTGTGTTCAAAAATAAATACCGAGCTGATGTTGAATTAACACCGATATTTAATCAACATGTAATGATCGATGGGAAATTCAAGGGAGGGAGGTGCATGGATCACCCCCATCATGACTTGTCTAATTCTTCTTCTTATTTCATTCATCCTTCTTCCTTTCTTGCCTTAATCCCCTCAAGTCCCCCCCCCCCACCTCCCCCACATACAGCCCTGCATCTCAAAATTAGTTTTCATGTATCTATCAAGGAACTTTGTTACTGTATCTGTACCTTACGGTCAGAGAGTTTACAATAGTCCTCAATAATTGCAAGTCGTGCATGGAGAATGAAAAAAAGTAAATAGCTGAGGGGTTGGTGCAACCACAATGTTATTTTTCTCCAAATCCAAGTCTACTTACGCTCAAGCGTAAGTAGTTCAGATTCGCATAGACCTTCTTAGCTGCTGGTATTTTTTCAAGGAGTTCATGAAAATTCAGGTCAATACCAATAATGCATCATGTAATATAAGCACTAAACGCAGAAATGAGGGCATTACAAAATAATATATTTTTTTTATTCATGATTTTCGAGGATTCTATTTTTGTCTTGTTCCATAGTCTGGTGATGAAATACATTGCGCTATAGGCTACACTGTCCAACCACAACTTTGTATTATTCATTTTTAGACTAAACCTGAAACCTGTTTCACATGCTTTGCTTTCCTAGGTTTTTTCCCCACATGAAAGCCTCAATGAGTTTCAAATATTTCCATTATCATATCAAGGGTATTATTTCAGCCAATTATCACTCTCACCTATAACCATCCGATGATTGCATGAAACACTGTTCGCAGCTGTTCAAAATCAAGTTCTCATTTTTTTTTTTAAAAAAGTAAGTATTAAGATCCAGCCAGTGGAATCTCAGCAAAATTCTATTGGAAATAAGGAACATAGTACGTTGTGTCGGATCAATCAAAATCCAGTGATGTAGTAGCCTATAATCAGGGCTGATGCTGCAGTTATTGTCTTTGCAAGAGATACGGCTGATCTCGCATCCACAATGTGTAGTCTTTGCCAGATCAGACGTATCGCTTGCGTTCAGTTTAACAGCAAATATAATAACTGCAGCCTTCGCCTAGATTATAGGCTAGTGATGTAGTGGTTGACTAGAAACAAAAGGAAAAGGGATCCTAGCTAAACCTGGTGTGTTCTCAGGTTTTCTTTTACATGATAATCCACAGATTGAATGGCTATTTCTAACAGTAAATATTTCATTTTACTCAAGTTTTATCCATTCACTTGAATGAATATTCGGTGTTAAATTCAACTTTTTTTTCAATCACAACACATTTGAAAAATATGACAAAAGTAAAAGGGAAAATCACAATCATGATGAAAAATATAAAAAGGTTTAAGGTACATTAACCGTGCATACTGACATGGGGGGGGGGTCAGGTTTGGTGTATATGGAACATTAAGAACCATTTATCCCACCTAGTTACCTATTCTCCTATTTTCTCTTTCTACCACCCCCCCCCCCCCCTTCTATGATCATCATTCCTTCCTTTCCTGTCGTTAGTAGGACAAGAATTGAACCATGCGAAAAGTCAAAATATGTCAGCAATTCAGTATGAAACAACATATTTTTGAAATCCTTTTTGAGTCGGTTCAATCTCCTGAACGATTTCCCAGATGATATTTCGAAATATATCTGATCATTTTTTGTTTGTTGTTTTTTTTCTTGTCATGACAGCAAATGGTTTCTTTAAAAAAAGAAAAAACAAAGTATACGGATAATGATTTTCACCTCTTATTACCCCCATCAAATGCTGTTTGTTATTGTTGTTGTGTTACTTCATCTTCAATTTCCCTGCTATGCACCTTATTATTCTTAAAAGATATTTTATTTGTAAATTTGTAATTTTATACTTGCAAAGTCAACGTTAACATCAGCATTGTCTTCATGATTTTCACCATCAACAACATCATCATCATCATGACCACCAACTTCATAATACATACTAACTACTAACATTCCATGGGTAAAGTGAGCCAGCAAGTTGTTAATTTGGTGTGTACAATATGATAGATGTTCGTGAGTATTTACTCTTTGTTATTTTTTTTCTTTTTTAATTGCTTCGTTGTATGAGAATAATTTGTACAATTTATGTTGGGATAAATGTGCCATTCTGTTTGCAAAAAAATAAACATGCTTAGCGTTTGTCTCAGAACAAAATGAGGACATCATTTCTAGTATTAAAGAGCAATGATATCAAATAATATAAATTTACGTCAGCTATTTTCAGGTAGACGACATTAACCACAAAAGTGCTGCCGTTGCATCATTACAAACAGAAAATAATGATAACTTTGTTCCTTTACCTGAGCGGAATATCATACATCTGTTTGACGAGAATCTCGTGACTTATTGAATTATTAAGATATAATTGGTATGTTGAATAGTGAGGTTATTTCTTATGATGTCGACCGCTTTTAAGACCACATTAGGTCAAAGGTCAAGTCTATGGATAACCCGGATGTCACAGTCATGTCTGTGTCGAGTGATGAACTATGATGTTATTATCATTCCTCTATCATTTATTTTGTTACATTTCATTCTTTTGGAATATTTCTTTTGGAAAAATATGGATGGGGTACTTCATCCCACTGGCTTTAAATTTCATAAGAATCTGCTTCATGAATTCCCTACACAGAGGCAAAACAAAGACATTCAACATGTTCAAATTAGAATATTTTTTAATGAAGAATGTATTTATATATGTTGATAGTTGATGGCATTCCACATTAATGGAGAAGAAGAAAACAGACCTACATTAGTACGTCGTCTTTTTGATATACCATGAGGCAGTGGCGTACCTAGGATTTTCAACAGGGGGGGGGGGCAAAACCGTCCGCCAAAAAAAATGACAAGCAAAAAAAAAGGTCTTCAATAAAAATTAAAGGATTTCGTACAAGAAAAAAAATTACAAGAAAAAAAAGGTCTTCAAGCTCGTCAGGGGGAGGGATGCGTCCTTTGCATGGGTTGTGGCTCGTTAGGAGGGGCAGACCCCCCCCGTAGGTACGCTAGTGCTATGAGGTAAATGACAATATAAAAAGAAAGTGGTGAATGTATTTGAGATGGAAAGACGATATGATAATCACTTAAAGATTCACACCATAATCTTTGTCCCCCTCTTCTTCGCTATCGCAATATATCTGTGATTGGTGTACTGTATTTGTGAGACATAATCTAAGACATTTAAAGCACACCATGTCTTTTGGTTTTCTTGTAGCATTGACAAAATAAATATTATAAAAACCGAGATGTTACTTTCACTAAGTATATTGACCGACCGGGCAATTGCAATCGAGTGACAGGAAGAATGTACAAACTGAAAATGTGGTGGCGTTCTTTTGCGAAAGTCATCGCAGTGATTTATTCATTTTCTCGATGAGGGATTGCCACTGATATACATGTAATGGTTAACAGATCAGCGGGATTGTACCATTCAGTTACATGGATTCATATTGATGGGCTTGATTGAGGATCATCTGACAGGTAAAACTCATGAATATGTGCAAGGTGTTCAATAAGAATACAATTATTCCTGAACCAGTATGTTCACAAATGTAATTTCCTCTACATGTGTTTAAAGTGATTGGTTAACATTGGTTTGACTTTTAAAAAGTCTGAGCTAGAAGGTCACACTTGTCACCTGTGTCTGTGATATGTTTAAAAAATGAAGCCCAGAAAAAATTGCGTTCGAAAATAAATATTTAGTGCTTCAAAAATTGAAATATAAAGTGACCGGAAACACCATCTGAATTTCATCCCATACACTTATGTGTACTATTTAGGCGTCTATAAGACGCCTATTTACAAAATCGGGGTTTGCCTTGTAGTTTTAGCTTTTCATTCTCAATAATGGTTGTTTTCAGGGTTTATTAGTTCTAATACATGCACTTGTACACATGTTTCATCTTGGTTTAAGAATTTTTTAAATCGGCTGCTCACAAAGTTAAACAATACCTTTAAGTTCTCAAATTCCACACAAAAAATCGTGATTCGTTTTAATAGGCATGTTTCAAAGTTTTAAGAAATAAAACTTTGACTCCCTTTGGGGAGGGTAACCATTGTTAAATCTATATTAATACCGAAATTAAATTACTTTCTTTTATCTTTTCCAGAACCAAAAATAGAAATTATGAAGGATATTCACCGATGTTATTACGACTTTATATGGGAAGGCAAACCCCGATAAAATAAGTAGGAAACAAATGTGTCAATCGTATAGTGAGGGTGGTGTTAAGATGACTGATATTTTTATTAATTCCAAATCATTAAAAATTTCATGGATAAGAAGGTTTATTTCTTGTTCTGAAAATTTTACTTTTCATATGTTTCAGTCGTTTTTGCCTACAGCATATACATCTTTTCGGTTATTAATGAGGGCTGAGCGTTGTAAATCACTTGCTATATCAATGAATAACCCATTTTGGGCACAGGTATTGTTGGCCTTTTCAGATCTTACCCGCCTTCTTGTTGACGACGTTGCATGTCAAGCCCTTTGGAATAATCCAAAAAATAATAATGTGATATTTTTCAGGTCTTGGTGTGTTAATGTGGTGCGTTTTGTTAAAGATATATAAGGAACAGATGGAAAATTTATTTCATATCTTGATTTTCAACGCAAATACAATGTACACGTAAATTTTCTATAATATTATGGCCTATGCAACGCCATTAGATATAGTTTCAATAAACATGTAATACCAAAAGCTATGGAACCTATTATTCCAGAAGAACTGCTTTTGATAATAAAAGTTAAAAAAAGGTTGTGCTCACATTTACAATATTTTTTTGAGGTACAAGTTGAGAGATTGCAAAAGTCTCATCAACTGGAAACAAACGTTTGACTTTGACAACACTATATGGAAGTTTCACTATCAAATAACCTTTTATTCAACCGCAGATGTCAACATGAGGTGGTTTCAGTTCAAAATAGCGAATAAAATCATTCATATGAAAGATGCTTTGTTACGATTTAAATTAGTTACAGATAACTTATGTAATTTTTGTAATAATAATGAAGAAACTAATTATGCATATTTTTTTGTTCTTGTGCCCACACAAACGAAATATGGTCTCAACTCGAAATCTGGTTTTCTCGTAACAATTTGCACATCAACATTTTAAATCAGAATAAATTATTCGGTTTTTACGGAAACAATAATGGAGCTCTTAATTGTGTTTTCATAATCGTTAGAAAAAAAAAATGCAGCGAAGTGCAAACACTGTCTTCCAGTTTTCGACCATATTTTGTCTGAAATAAAATCGTATTATGGTATGGAAAAGTATATATATAAAACAAATCTGAAAGAGAAGAAATTCATAAAAAGGTGGTCTTTATCTTGTATGGATTTTTTCTTTCTTTCATTTGCATTTTGATTTTTCGTTTTTATACAAATATTAGGACAATGGAATATTGTATTGTACATATTCAACCTGTGTGTCATATACTGTGTTAATCATTCAATTATGTATTGTTTGAAAATGTGTATTATAGTGATTTCAATAAAGGAACCCTGTGGAAGGGTTAAAAAGGAAAAAAATGTTTCAAACATACCCTCTCAAATAATCAAACATCCATTCCTAAACATAGAAATGCATCTTTCAACACAACATTCATTATACTGGACCCAAAATATGAAACGAAAATCCGGATTACAAAAAAATACAAAATCTTTATACTTTTGTCATCCTATATGTAAGAATATCATCCATATTTCGTTTCCTTTTGACTTTAATTTAACATGATAATTTTTTGCCGCGTCCGCTCACGTCTCCCTCTCTCGTTCCCTTTCCTTCTCTTCCTTTTCTCTGCCCATTTCGAGCCCTTCGTCTTTTCTTTGTATTGTTTATTGTATTTGATTTATGTCTACATGCGTAAGGCGTATTCTGCCACAAGCCTTTGCTTTTAGGGAATACGCCTTCTTCTCTTAACCTTACATGTACAGATGTATATATTATTGTATTGTATGAATTTATGTTTACGAAAATATGTATATGTATAAATTTATGAAATCCCTCGCTGGCTAATCTGGAGTTGGAAGGAATGACTTGCGGGTTACAGTAATTTTACATTTCATTTTTCTTCCAGGCAACTCCAGGACTGTCATACTTTGTAATGTCATCATTCTATGGTTTTTAGTGTTGTTTGAAATGCCGAACAAATTATAATAATAACAATAATAATGATAATAATAATAATAATAATTATTATTATTATTAAACATTAAACAGTAAGTTAAACAGCAAAGTCAAACACTACGGATATCACAATTTATTTGAAAGATTTGGTCTATCCATTTTATTACATTATAATGATTGTTAGAATTTACATAGTAATAGTTATAGTGTTAACAACTTTTTATTTCATTTCTTTTTTTTGTTCTATTCAACTTCGGTGATACAGCACATTTTGTGCAATTCCTCGATCTTATCCACAAACTACAAACTTCTTTCTGCCATGCTATACACACAAATAAAATCAGCATTCTATCTATATTAAATGATATTAATAATAACCAAAACAAATTAACTTAGTAATAACCTCATGCACTTCTAAAATTTGTGGTATATGACGTCAATTAAAAAAGGCACAATTTTGATCGACCCGCTGGACTCAGTCAGTCACCCATAAAATGCACAGTATCGTCAGTTGAGCACACATTTTGCAAATGATGAAGTATGACATATTTATATGAATTAAGTTGTCTTCTCGCGGAATGTGATTGACCACTCCTCTGAAAAAATGATTTTTATAGATAAGTTTTACCTAATAAATAAGAATAAAACAAAAGTATATACATAAGAGTATTATAATTGAGGAGGAAACATTGTAGAAGTATATATAAGTTTAGTGGAGTCAATAAAGTATATCATCTGATCTAACTTTGTGTCTCTGCCCCCACCCACCCCCCCCCCTCTCACACACACTCATCCCCCTCTTTCCCTCTTGCTCAATGCACGAAAAAGCACCTTTATCAAAATTAAGTACACATTTACTTACTTTACTAAACCTTACTAAAATTCACTAACTTCCATTCCGAAAGCCTGCTTGAAATTACAACAGGCGAACCAAATGAGGATAAGAATAATGTGAATTATTAGAATCTTATTTGTTAGCACCATAACCAGAAAATTAATTTTATTATATCGTATAAACATTTCAAAACTATTGAAAAACACAAAATAACTAATCATGAAGTTTAATTCATTTGTGTGAAATTGCTGGCAGTCAAAACGACAATCTATCTGATGAAACATTGCAATATCCAACGTAGAAACAATGATAATAATTATTAAAATTGCATTAGCATGAAACAAGAAGGCTTTGCCAGGGGATACCCCTATGGTTAACTTAATATACTTCTAATATAAAACCTATAGACATAACTGAATATAAAATTGCTACCGAAGGTTTTAAAAGGTGATGCAGAATAATTAACTGACCTTGGCTTAGTTTTCAATTTCCTCACCATTGTGTAATCTACAGAAAGCATATTAAGCAGCATAATGAGATTTCCGTACAAACTGATTATCCTAAAAGTCACGATGGGGAACATTTGAATACATGTAGACACGATACACTATAAATTCCAAAAAATTGAAATAAATCTAGATCGGCTGTGAATAGTGACCCGTCGAATGTTACATTTAGATTTAAACCTTGTGAATTTGAATATAAAGCGAACAGATTTGAATCTTAAGTATTTGAGATTTAAAGGTTAATCCTTTAGATTACGATTTAATTATAAATTTAGATTTAAACATTGTGGGTACATATAAAATGAATTTAAATCTTTGGAGATTTAAAAGTTAATCCTATATGAATCCAAAATTTGAATGGTCTATACTCACAACCAATCTGGATCTATGTTAACCTTTGAATTTAGAGTGTATATCGATCTAAAATATTGAGTAGTTCAAGACATTTAATATCAATGAAATACAAACTGCTTATAAGACCATAGGCGGCGAAGCGGGGGGGGGGGGACGTGTCCCCCCCTAAATTTTGTTTTGATAACCTTATTTTTTTATTTTTTTTTTTTTCCTTCTCAACTTTTTTTCCTGCGTCCCCCCTAAATTCACGTGGACCCCCCACCCTGAAACGTGTGTTGTCCCCTCCCCCCTCTAAAATTTAGGTTGATGACCTTTTTTTTTTTTTTTCTTTTTTTTTGCTTGTCAAAAAAATTTTCGTTAGCAACTCATAAAAGGTTCAAAACCTTTTTGGGGGGCGCTTGTCAAATTTTTTACCTGTGTCCATCCCAAAATTTCAAGTGGACACCCCCTAAATTTTCTGGCTTCCGCCGCCAATGTATAAGACTGAACGTGCAGTTGCATAAAATTAATGTGAAATATCCTGTGGATCAAGGTTAATGGCTATCATCATTGAAAAAAGATACACAAAACCATTTGGAATTTACTGACATACTTCGCAGATATCTTCTTCCCATTCGAACTAAAAAAGTCTTATATCCTTTATAAAAGATAAAGTGTGCTAAATCTGTCCACGAAAAAGTGACAAGTGAATCATTGTCATGGTAACATACATAATTGCAAAATGAAGGGTATCATTTCATTAAAAGACATTATTAACAACACAAAAGAAAGACAGCACATGAAACACATATTTTGCCCCAAAACACTATTTACAAACAAATGATAATAATCAATACATAACTTTGTATACCTTTTTGTCAAAGAGACTGAGAGCGTTGTCTTTCACTTATGGAATTCAATACATACGGTATTAATGTGTATCCATAGGTTTGTTTTTTCTTTTATTATCAATGTTTCTTTAAAAAAAATGATGATACTTTAAAGGTTTCTGCTTTAAGTGTTTCTATTGGAAGTAAATATTTTGAGCCGAAAATGTTGTCATAGATTCCCTCAATAAAACAGGAATTAAATGCCCAGTGGGCCATCTCCCGACACTTCTGGATCACTTGTGTATAGTTCTGCAGGGCTGCTGCTAGTAATGCTACCGTATGATGATGTCGATGATGATGTCGATGATGATGAGTAAAGGAAACCTTCTTCCTCGCAGTACGGTTGGAACCCGCTCCATGTTCCGCACGGTGTACAGACGCGACGTGAGCTGCCGTGAATGGTGTAGCCTGGGTCGCAGAAGTAGGTGACCTCACCACCGACAGAGAAGTCCTGGTCGTCACGGCGAGCACCATTAGTTACCTGACCAGGGTCGTTGCAGCCGTCATGGTTGGCAGTATCTGAGGTGGATGAATGCATTGTATGACATGTTTAGTGCAAAGGTTTATTCACTTGGTCTTATAAGCTGTTGGTCTAGTCCGAAGCTAGTCTAGTACCACACCTGATAACCCCATTTGGTCAACTATCAAGTTGGTCTAACTGATTGGCCATTTGGTCTACACAACACTTGGCCTGATACCCATTTAGTCTTTTGGTAATACATCGTGAAAACACTGTGCTCACACTGTTAACACACACTGTGAACACTCGGTGAACACACTGCAAACACACTGTGAACACATTGCCAACACATTGTGAACACTCTGTGAATAATATGAACACACTGCAAACACACTGTGAACACACAGCAAACATACTGTGAACACACTGAAAACATACTGTGAACACACTGGAAACACACTGGTAACCCACTATTAACACACCGGTAACACACTGTGAACACACCGGTAACACACTGTGAACACAGTGCAAATACACTGTGAACACATTGTGAACACTCTGTGAACACACTGGTAGATAGTTACACACTGAGAACACACTATGAACACATTGTGAACACACTGGTAACACACTTTGAACACACTGTGTTCTTTCTAGCAAAGAACAAAGCAAACTTCCTATATCCCACCCCTTCATCCAAAACCAGTTTTACCTGGAACCTTGTAAGTGACTTCCTCTGTCATGGGTGTAATGACAAAGGTCACTGCCTCTCTACTGCTGCTACTGCAGTCAAGGTATAGGTTGATAGCAGCATATGTCTTGGCGAATGTGACGACGGTACCATCATTTCTGGTGACCAGGTTCGATTGATAGTAATAGTCAGCGCCCTCTAATCTGATGGAATAATGGATAGATAGGATAAGATAATTATGTTAAAATGTGAATAATCCACGCCAATATAGAGGCTAAAAATTTCTGAGACAATATTTTTTATTTTAGATATGAATAAACTATATAATCTTTTTAACCACGTGTAATTAAAATGAATCATAGTCTATTTGTTCTTATCTATTTTCAAAAATCCAAATCCTGAGCTCTTATCTGCCATCTGCACCTCTTAATAGGTAACTAGATATAAGGCATACTTTGATATTATTACAATTATCATTATTGTTATTATAAATTATTTGCATCATCATCATTACCATTATCATCACATTTACTACTTTTATCATGATAATTATTCTTTTCATCACTATTTTTATATTTAGCGGAAATTTCTCTTACTGAATGGCGGTGTTTGGTGCTATGACGGAGCAATCCTCTCTAAAGCATGTCTTGATGGTAATGAGCTGCATACCAGGCCAGACGACACCTACTGCCCACCAGGAGAAGTGTTCCGTTTGATAGACCCAGATTAGACCACCTTCACCATCGTCTTCAATGGTACCAAGACCATCATTTACCCATAGACCTAAAGGGGATGACCATTCCATCTCAGACGTCACAAAGTTGTTCAGTTAAACAAAAAATTTAAGTGTATTTCATTTCTTCCTTTCATTTTCTCATTTTGCATCTCAAATGTCTCTGTTGGCAATTGCTGCCATTCCTGCCTTGTCCCTGTACATTCTGTTGACTTCCATTGCCTTATTTTGTAGATGTACTAGAGAGCAATGTATATGACTTGCCCAATGGCAGAAGTATCTTGCCCAAGATTAGCCTATAACCTAGGCTGAGGCTGCAGTTATTGTCTTTGCTGTTATGCTGAACTCAAGAGATACGTCTGATCTGGCAAAGACTACGCATTTGTGGATGCGAACCATCCACAAATCCACAAATGCGTAGTCTTCGCCAGATCAGACGTATCTCTTGCATTCAGCATAACAGCAAAGACAATAACTGCAGCCTCCGCCTAGATTATAGGCTGGCCACAGATCGAATCCTGGGCCCCGTCTTAAAAAGAGTCACGATTGATCCAATCAATCGTAACTCTATGGAAATCCATCAGTGTCATAGTTTTTTCTACAGGAAATTTGCGAAATGTCATTTGTAAACAAAGGAGAACACATCAAATTGTCAAGAAATCAATGAATTTATGGATATACATTCATATATATATTTTTGGGGAAAAAACATGCATTTTATATGTTGACTTTGCTGGCTTTCCATAGTTGCAACTGATCTGATCAATCGCAACTATTTGTAAGACAGGACCCAGATATTTCAAATTCTTTTTTAAATCCAGTTTTGAATAAATTTTCAGTATGCGCTTCATTGGTTTAAAGCTTTTTATCAAAATCAACTTCTTGTTGTTATTATTTGAAAATAATAATAATAAAAAAACTTACCGATAGCTTCATCGAAGTACCACGCTGGGACAGTATCTCCAACCGACACTTCATTCAAGAAACGATCAGCCAGAGGTATGCGTATAGTAGCTGATTCGGTTAGATCAACTTTCTCGCCGGTTTTTTCATTGGTAAGGTCAATTTCTGTAAGAGCATAGGCCTCTAATCGAGCGACATCGGAACCTTTAAATTGAATGAAAAAGAGCAAATGAAAACTTAGTAGTCTGGGTTCTGCGCCATTTTACACCATGGATTAATGGATTGCTCTCGACATTTACTTGCTCGCTCGGGCAGCCTCCGGACTCGAACCTCATTTGCCCTGGAGTATAGGGAATTCTCATGAGTGGTGTCACACTGAGATGTGGCCATCATCCCCTATGGTTTTCAAATCATAAGATTAAAAGGGAGAACAGAAAATAATAAAGAGAAACAAGGCTGTTAGAAAAAGAGGGATGGATTGCCGTTTCATTAAGACTAAAAATTAAATTATAATAGGTTGTCTGCCTCCTCCGATTGGCTTCGTCATGTAAGAATAAGAATAATAATGTTTTACCTTGATCTGGAGAAGCAGCAAGCTCAGGTACATTGCGAACATCTTGAGGGTCGCTTATATCAACAGTTTTTATGTTCAGGCTGACCCGTGATCCAGGCTCTACGTCCAGACCGTCTGAAATTAAAACAAATGTGTCATTATTCCATTATTTTGTTATTAGTTAATGCCATCATTCATCCCATCCAACTTATCACAATGGATTTCATATAATACAGAGTTACTACTTATTACAATGAAACAAAACAAGCAAAATCGTAAACACCTTATTATATATTTGCTTTTGTTAATCTTGTAGGTTTTTGTTGATTTCTGATTTAATCCTAACTCAAAGTATATGGCCATAAATGAGACTTAATGGTAGTATTTTTTAAAATATTTTTTCATCATCAGCTCTTGTTATGACTATTACCATAATAATCCTCAGACTCATCATTATCACCGCTAGTAGTACATAGTTTCAGTAGTAAGAGTAAAATAAGTAGAAGTACAAGTAGTAGTAGTAGTAGTAGTAGTAGTAGTAGTAGTAGTAGTAGTAGAATTAGTAGTAGTAGGAGTAGTAGCATCAGCATCAGTAGTAGTAGTAGTAGTAGTAGTAGTAGTAGTAGTAGTAGTAGTAGTAGTAGTAGTAGTAGTAGTAATGTAATATGTGATCCATTATATCATGAATGTTTTTATGTATATTTTGATGAAAAGGATCAATAAAACATGAATTACAAAAGAAATTAATGTAATATCGCTAGTTTGGGTAATAGTTTTGAACAATGGGATATGATCAAAGTAGTCTTCCCTAATATTTGATGTAAAAATAATTATTATTGTCATTATGTTGATTCATTTCAATAAAACATATCAAAAAATATCTATTCAATTTCATTATAAATGTTATTATAAATATAGTTATTATCATTTAATTATTATTATTATTACTGTTATCCTTCATTACTACTGCTTTTATGATAACCATCGCTACCATCATTGATAAATAAAGAAACATATTTATAAGCTTACCTGCGGGTATTTCTACTTGAAGTTGTCCATCGACACTGTTAGGGTCTGAGAAGGCAAAGGTCCGAGCCCTCGGAAGTGGGTAGGGGAATTCTGCTCCATCGTTAAACCTGGTCAGAGTCATGGTTATCAGATTATCTGTTCAGGAAGGGAAAAACAATCGTCAAATATTGAAACATCTCTCTTGATTGAATGTCAGGGTGATACGCTTCATTTTTAATGAAATTTTGACACTGGTTTGTTTAGACATCGAGAAGACGAGGCGTCTCAGCCTTTGGCCTTGTTTCTTCGACCCCCACCCCAAAAAGATCTGTATCAGCGTAAATGTATACTTAACCCTAACTTTTTTATTATTAAAAATAGGGGAAGAGCAGATAAAGCGAGTTGACGAGATAGAATATGAGAAACAAGTGAAACGCTTCTCGCAGTCTCGCCTGTGTTACGCGATTAAAGAGTTGAGATTTTGAAAACATCGAAGATGAATACCCTAAATTAAAATTGATCTCGATACTTGATAACCATATGATCAAGTTTCATGCAATAGATCCACTTTTTACTCTCTATTTTCAAAGTTATGAGAACATTTAAAAAAACTTAACCTTGGTTAAGATTTTAAAGTTGATACGTTCATTGATCCTACATGACCTTTGACCTTGGTCATGTGACCTGAACTCATGCAAGATGATAAATGATACTCTATAACATCTCTATCCAAGTTTCATGAACTTGGCCCATAACATTTTTTATGATGAATTTTCAAAAAAAACTTTAACCTTGATAACGATTTCAATGTTGACGACGTCTCTGTCGCTGCGGCGACTATAGTCTCACTCTGCTATGCAGGCGAGATAAAATACAACTTTAAGCGATATAGGAACAAAAATTCACGAAATGGGAAACATTCACTTTATATGGATAATATCTCGAATGGTACATTGCATTTATGTCTATAAGGCAGACATGGAGAGTTGAGAACAAGACTAAAAAAGGCACGGGACTGACGCAATTTAAGGCATACAGGTTCACAAAACTGGTCCATAGTTTAACTTTACTAAACTTAATGCGGACAGAAGAATACCCTGGACAATGAATATGAATAACAACCGGCACAAACTACCACTCTGGGAATCATTTCGCTCATAATTATCTTAAAGATTAGCCGAAGAGCCAGACGCCCTCATATCGTGGAGGTGTTTGGTCTTAAGCGGTCGTTAACCCGTAGAAAAAGGTAAAACAACAGTCAAATGTAAATAGTTGTTTTGAAGGGATAATAGCAAGCTTTCGCAATTGCAACGGGACGTAATAGTCAGTAGTAAATGCATTGGAAATGCCTTTCAAATCACAATGGAACAATTGAGAGGTCTTTGTCGAAAATGGGTGAACCGGAAGAGCAGATTGTCCTTCGAATCGGAGGTGACAAGAAATATGCAAATATGTCTTTTGTCCAGAGTCCAAGACGACACTGCTGTTTTAATTCACTGATTTTCGACAAAAGCTGCTTTGTCATGAAGGACTTTTGACAATAGATTCCCTACGATCCAGAAAGCGTGTGCGTAGTAGTTGTGAAAACTCAATCATCACTTTTAATGAGAGAAACGTATACTGGAGGAGTACCACAGAGTCAAATCTAAATTATTAGCGTAAGCTTTCTTGAAATCATGTACGTGTAAATATGTGATGAAATACTTATTATCAATTATCATTAACATGATCGTTACTATTTATCGCAGCAACTGAGTTTATAATATAAAATCTATAGTGAGATTGGGACACTCTATACCCAATTATATGTAATTAAATACCACGAATTGTGGGATTGCCTTCCATTTTATTTTCAAGTCATTTTTAACGTCATACTTAACGGAAATGAATTCGATGGAAGAGCACAGAGGCAAATCTATGACAAAAATAGCCATTATCGCATTAATGAGATATTTAGCTTAATTTTGCCACTCTCTTTACATAAAGAATAAATGATAATTGGGAAGTGTGGTCCAGTGGTTAGAGCATTGGACTCATTATCGCAAGGTTGTGAGTTCGAATCCCCACTTTTCTATTGTCTGCACTTTGATAAAATGCCCGAGGGTAATATTTGTCGTCTGTAAGGTCAGACACTATGACTGATTAACCTAGACGTAAAATGTTTCCTTGGTGATTATTTATATGCCAGCTTGGCGTTTACCAGCAAAAATGCTGTCCTACCGAGTTCCTACGTGAGTTACCATAAACAGGAACAGAACAAAACAGAACATCATTAAATGAAATAAAAAATTACCAACAGATTAATATTCCAATATGAGAAACGAATTCAAAGGACTATCTATACGTATATTTGGCATGTTCAAGGGTATGTTCACTTTATACCAATAAGCATTAAGCATTAAAAATTAGGCATGGAGTCATTTCACAGCACATCATCAGCCTTTGCATGTTGTGATAAAAGTGATAGATGTTTAGTATGAAACACACCACTTGATATTTCAAGCAGGAGCTTATCTCACATAATTGATCTGAGGCCAGACAGTGGTCATTCCATCGGAAATAAATGACTGTTAGATTAACATAATCATTAATCACAAAGGTCGTGACCTTCCAAATCCCACTGCACTTTCTGTGTGTCATCCTCGCAAAAATAAATTTTGATAATCAAATGAAATGCGACATTTCATTCCCAAACAACAATAGGGTTTGTGCTCTTATACTTGGCCGCAGTTGGCGCTACGCCCCCATTTACATCTGGGAGGTTACCACTGCGTCGTTGGAATTTCAGAGAAAATGCCTAGGACGTAGTGCCAAAATCGTTTTTTTCGAAAAATGTGAAATTTCCACGTGCATGCTACGGCTGCGTCACGTTCTTACTAAGTTCATGTTGCGTTGGCGCGGGGGGGGGGGCACTCGACCACAAAAGTTGTAGGTTTATGCCGTTTGCGAGACAAAAAAAAACGGGGGCTTTGGAACGGGCTTATTCTAAACAGGAGGGTCTTCGGAAAGGGATTCGAAACAACAATTTTTTGTGAAAACGGGTGTCCTTGGAACGGTTCGCCTGTCTGTGAGTGCGTACATATATGCATCCCTATGGAACGGGCATATGCCTGCAGCTAGCCCGGCGCCACACGCAGAAGCGATGGTCGGACAGCGATCTGCGGCTGCTTTTCACCAAATTTGAAGCTCATTGTAGCGGATAAAGGCGACCGGAACGGCGTAACGAAAAAATATGCGAAGCATTGGAACAAATCTCTTTCCTTTTTCCTTGATTAGAAGAAAATGTTATGCTCTTGAACGGCTTTCTTTGCTTTGTTTTTCTCTAGAAGAAAAAAATGCTATGCTTTGGAACGAAATTTGAGTGTGAAAATGGGGTTCCTCTCCGCGGCACATACCCACTACGCATTTTATTGAGTGCCCCCCCCCCCCGGCGTTGACTGCGTTTCCACTGAGTTTATTGTGCGCACAGAAGAGGTATATGCGGCGTCGAAATTCCAGCTAGTCCGTGGTACCACCAACACACCATAAACTAATTAGCAAGGACATGACGAAATGTAAATCACATTCAATCGCCATCACTAGGGCAGCAAGTTTGCTTTTTTCATAAGATTCAAATACATTGATAAAAAATATAATTCCGAGTTATCAAGATAAACATGAAATAAGTACATAATTTACACCCCACCCCCAGCTGAGAAAAAAAATGATAACAAAAATAATGAATTTTAAATGAGATTTTTGTCCTTCATATTATCTTAAGACTGATGCGTCTGGTAATCCGATTAGAGTCATCTTTCCGTACTGAAACCTAGTTTACAAAGAATACTTATATCATGATGTTTATTCTCATAACTTTGAAATGACCTCGTCATTATAAAAAGGGAATAAAATAATGTAAATAATACGATTACCCGATTCTGCACAATGAATTTTTTTGCGTCATTAAAACTCATAAAATAAAACCCATGTTTCACTTGATGTGACAAAATTCACAGAATAAAAACGCTCTTACTTTTCCGATGTAATATTTTTAGACTAGGTATCCTGAATACACTTATTTCTACTACCCCCAAACAATGGACCACTGTGTTATTGTTGTATTATTCTTTTTATTGCAATCATGATATGAGTGGTCATCTCTGCAACAGCAATCAAGAAATCACGTCCTATTATTCTTTACTTCTAGTATTTGTGCCAGGTTATTAGAAATAGATTTCCGCCATGCTCCAGGTGAAATCATCATCTCTGGAGGGGGAAAATGGAGTTTTAATGACATTCTCTTCAAGAGAATAAATAATAAAGTATTTCATCCCGGGGAAATACTGCCCTTCATAACGATTCCACATTTTGTCAACAAATAATGAAAGTAAAGCTTCCGTATTCTACCAAACCTTCGGTATTGCAATACTGACGTAATACTGACGTAATTGAATCGACTTCAATCATGATTTTAGCTCCGAAATTTAAAACATCTGCGCTATAATCTATTTCAGCATCTACCATTTCACTGCTTCAGGAATATCTTATTTTGTAATAACGGTATCTTGATGAGAAATCGTTTTTGACATCGATACTAAAAGAATCAACGAATGAATATTGGAATATTAACGAAATTTCTAGTTTCTTGACGGACATTTTGTTTTAATTGGGAACAATGGAAGCAAAGACCTGTTCTTGGGAATGTTCTTTGCACTCTAAAACCAAAATCAAAAGGTCTTGGGCAGGGGCGGATCCAGGATTTTCCAAAGGAAGGGGACACATTTTTCCGACGAAAATTTGCCAAAGCCCCCCCCCCTCCCCTCAAAAAAAAAAAAATGGGTCCTCAATTACAAAGGGGGGGGGGGGCAAACTCGGGTAAAAGCGGTATATTTACATTACGAATTTTAATATGGATATCAAAGAGGGGCGGACTGTGCCCCCCGATAAATACCTCTGTGGAGCAACTTACTCTCGTTGTTGCGGACGTCGAAGGTAGTCGATGAGGTCGGATGTCCCTTCTTGCTGGCTACAACCACGATGTTGGCATCGTTGGGAACAGCGAGCTTCGCGACACCGTTCTCCCCTGTGAATATCGCAGTACCGAATTGGGCTCCCACGTTGCTAGCGTCGAGGGTACGGATCTTGACATCAGGTACAGGATTGCCCCCTATCTGTTCCAGGACAAGGACTGTGACGTCAACGTTCGAAGCTACAGAGTGAGACAGAGAGATAGGGAGATAGAGAGAGAATTATTATAATCAATAATTTACATGCATAATGATGATGATCATAATGACAAAAATTATAAAGAGAATTATGAGGATGCTATAAAGGTTCATACAAAAAGAATATTTCATGGAACAAGACATTCTGACAGAGAATAAAATATTAATTAATGTATTAAGAAATAATGTTAACATGAGAAGTACACATCAAGTAATAGATCGTAGTATTTTCAGGTGTTTTTTCGGGTAACCACGTAATATACATAACAGAATATCAATCTTTGAAAGACGTTTTGAAGCATTGCCTTTTTACAGAAAATAAAAATAAATGGAGTGATGAGGACAAGTGGGATGGAACCCTCACCTTCGCATGTGACGCCGTCACCAACATGTCCTGGCGGACAGGGGCCGCACTCGAACCTCTTTGCTTCTAGATCGCTAGAGTAATCCAAAGTGTTCACATCAATCCTGACGTTTGAACATTGAACACCTTCGAAACATGGTCTATCTGCGCAGGTTTCACGACCTAAAGTAATCAAGAAAACAATCAATGGTAAATAAAATATATATTTAATTTATTCTGTTTCATCTGTTATGAAATATATGCAAAAAAAATATTTTTCTTCTCTGTGGAGAGATATGTTGGGGTACTATATCAAAGATGCTTTTGAATCCAGTGGTAGCGTCAGCATATTTTTAGAGGGGATAAAGAAAAACTAAATGTGACATAATTTTCTTGTTAATATAGGGGCATAACATCACACTAGGGAAAACTACATCAATTTATGTGCTTATTCATACACTTTCTAGGGTGCAGTTAGCTACATTAAAGGTCAAGTCCACCTTAGAAAAACATTGATTTGAGAAAAATCAAACAAGCATTATACTGAAAATTTCATCAAAATCGGATGTAAAATAAGAAAGTTATGACATTTCGCTTATTTTCCACAAAACAGTGATATGCACAACTCAATGACATAGTTAATGTTCCTCACTCACTATTTCTTCTGTTTTTTTATTGTGTGAATAATACAATATTTCATTTTTTTAAAGATTTGACAATAAGGACCAACTTGATTGAACCCAGAAGCGGATCTTGAGGGGGGTGGGGGTTGCACCCCCCCAAAAAAAAAAATCAAGGGACCATTTTTTTTAATCTTATCTTTTTTTAAAACTTGTAATTTTATTTTATTCTATTTCTTTGTATTTATTATTATTATTATTATTATTTCTTATTGGGGGGAGGAGGGGGGGGGGGGTTGGCGAACAAATGTCACAGAGTCCCTTGCCCCCCCCCCCCATATCAGCTTTTTTGTGGACACGGGCCACCGCCGAAGTGACAAGCTAGGCCAGCGTACCAGGCAACCCTGCAGCTAAGTTCTAGCAAAATAATTCAGGGATTTGTACAGAAACATCCAAGGCGTCTCTTCTGCCAGTCCATCATATTTGACTGAGATTTGTATCTGTGTATCTGTGTTGTTAACTGGCCTTACAGTGCAGGAAAATGCAACTTAATTTTACAAATTTTCATGGGGGTTAATTTGGCAACGACCTCTATACCAAAAAATAGTGGTGTTTTAGATGCAAGAAAACGCAATTTTACACACAGATTTTCAAAGATTTTCCCTACTGTACCCTCCCCCCTCGCTCGCTCGCTTGGACTCGGTCGCTACGCTCCCTCGCATACCACCAACCCCCCTTTTATGAAAAGCTGGATCCGCCCCTGGAACCATATAGTATCAAACACTGCTAATTCCATATGTTCAGGGAGGAATTAATCGATGTTTCACAGAACACAGATGGAATATTGAAATATTTCACATTTCATATAACAAAATACAAAAGAAATAGTGATTGAGTGATGTCATCAGTCTCCTCGTTTGCATACCGACAAGGATGTGAACTGTTTTCTGAAATTAAGCAAAACTTTGCAATGTCCTAACTTTCTTATTTTACATCCGATTTTGATGAAGTTTTCAGTGTTATGCTTGTTGGATTTGTCTCTTTTTATTCGAAGCAACTTTTTGTTTGGGTGCAAATGTTAATAAAATGTGTATTTTGCACCTTTACCACTCAGGTGCAGCAAGATTGCACCCCATAAGGTAGTGCCATACTTTCATACTAGAACTTTTATGGTGTTATAGAGTTACACAGCCAATGCCTGTCCTTTACATATCTTAATTTTTTATAATAGATTTCTCAATTTACTGTCAAAATGCTTTATAACCGTATAAGCACGTTGTTTACACCCATCACTATAACAACTATTGCTCAATTTTTTAAACAATTTTTGAAGTTTTAAAGACTTGTTTAAGAGTTTAAAAAAGAGTCATTAACGACTGTGACAGTGTCACGTGAGAGTGACCTTTTTTCAAATTATGTACCTACTGCTGCTTGAGCCCAAAATAAGGAATACGTAAAACTGATAAATACAGTTAGTAAAAGATTTAATAAAATCTCTTCAATCATTCACTTGTTTTCTGAAAGACGGGCTTAAACAACGTGCTTGACATTTTCAACAGGGTTTTTCTTCTTTCATCTTCCCTCTTTTTTCTCCATTTTTATTCAGTACTTCAAAGATTCCAGCCCCGCCCTTTCCCGTGGCGCCGCCCCTGGATACAGAATTGTACTTACCGAGTCTGACACACTGCTCTCCCGTGCCAACGAAGCCTGCATTACAGACACACCGATAGCCACCCGATAGATTCTCACATCTCGCATTTTCATGGCATTTATCCCTGTGTGCGTCACATTCGTTGTCATCTAAAGATTACAAATAGAACATGTATGTCAAAAAATAGTAAATGCTAAACAATATTCGTAACCATTGTAATAAATGAAACTTACTTCCATAGCAATAAAGATATCCATGTATATTTTTTTGTTCAATTGTTTCTAAGTCTTTGTTTGTTTCAAGGTTTTCATATTGACTGACAGGTTGGTATGGAAATGTGTGAAAAGTCTGGAAAAACATATAAAATGAAGAATATCTTCATTATCTTGACCTAAAAAAATAACTCAATGAAATCAGTCGTATAACTCTCGATATGAATCGGCAACATATTTTCAATTTCGAACGTAATTATCACCGGGCACGATTATATTTTGGGATTGCTATCTCAAAAGTATATTATTCAATATTGAGTCATTCTCAACAGATTCTAAACACAATGTTGACATTGTAGTCACTAAGTTTTAAAAGTCAACTATAACCAGGAATATGTCATTCTAACAATGTAATTCCTGATTGGAATTTTGATAGAAGAGACAATTTTAAGCGTAGACCTTATTATACATAGGTGATAAACAAGATTGCAATTCAAACTCGCTATTTTGCGTTTACTTACCTGTTACGTGAACTCCATGTAAGCTTATGAATGGGAAAAGGAAACTTCATGCATGATAGTTTACTCATTATTTACCAAACATATACGTATCCATGTAAACTCACACAACAGATATAACCACACGGGCAAACTAGAAACGGACTCACTATTCCAATGTAAAATCAAGTCCAGATTATCACACAAAATCGCATTTAGTTGGTTGGATTGCACATAGCTGTATCGTAAACAAATACCTGGATCATTCTTATGAATGCAAAATAAGATGTACAACCATCTCCTGGGGCCCGTAACACAAAGGTTAGCGATTGATCGTAAAACATTTTTCTACGATTGATTCCATTGACTACAATGTACAATCAATTGTGAAAATCAAGCGTACGATTAATTGCTAACCTTTGTGTTACGGGACCCAGGTCAAAATAATGTGTCCTCTTTTCTTCATAATCACCATTCATTAGGCACGTTATTCCAATTTCAAAGGAATATAGCAATACGTTAAATGGCATATATTGCCATAATACTATTTTACTCTCCTTAAACCCGACGTTTCTCTCTCTCTCTCTCTATTTACTCCATTCCCTTTTTTCTTTGGTCTTTACTCTCTCCCTGCCCATGGACCTAATAAACATGATCGTTTCGCCGAGTTGAAAATAACATTTTAGGCGGAAAATCAATTGTTTTAGCTCTCCGCCGTTCATCCTTGAACTTCACTACAGTCTGTAGATTTCGAGCAGCAAACAAAAAATCGAAGAGATTTTTTTCCTATATAGCAGACTCTAATTAAGCGTCATTAACATAAGAAAATTGTTAATTGTGACATATAATGCAAGAACATTGAATCTATATCGGGGGTTATATTCATTGTCTATGAAATGATTATTCGTTTCAACATGCACCCCCTTTCTTCCTTTCTTTCTTTCTTTCTTTCTGTCCGTCTTTTTTTTTCTTTCTATCTCTTTCCCATGAACTATCCTCGATGAAGCTGTCTACATAACTCTCTCTCCTCTCTTCACCCCATCCATCGGATTACAATCTACATTCTGCACAGCATTTCTCTAAAAATCCAACTCTTTTTGTGATGTTGTATTCTAATAGCGTGGAAAATTTGGGAAAAAAAGTAAGTTCAAATACTTCAAACTCATCGGCCATCGTACAGTCCTCATTGTCCTGTTTATACCATCTGTATGTTCAAATTCTTGATTTGTTTTTCCTATCTACAATTTTGACAAACCGTCAATATAACCGCACTTTAACCGCATATATTCATGACCGATAAAAGTCACCAAAATATTATTTTCATACAAGCGAGAATGAATAAATACACGCTATTTTCATAATTTTTAACATGTAGAGCGGATGACAGGGATGTGGTAGATTGAGGGGACGTCTTTAGCTGTAAAAGTGTAATATTAATCACTATTCACCTTTCATGACGTAAGACAAGGGTGTTATTGGAAATTTTATCCAAACCGCCCTTTATTTCTAGAAGAATGATTTCCTCCAGGCAATCAAATGTCTAAAACATCTTAATGGATGTGTTATATTCCGAGCTTACGAGATCTGGTCATTGTGGGGATGACATGGAAAAAGGGCACTCCAAAATTATCATATTTTGTGAAATATTGTTTTCTTTTTATTGAATATTTCAGTTATTTTATGGGGCTATCTAGTAGCACTGGGAAATGTGTTTCTTTAAATGAATTATACTATGCCGCGACACTAAACATGCTAAAGAGTGTGATTTATTTTATAGGAAATGGTGTATAAATGCCTTCGTTTTCTCTATATCTTTAGAAAATAGTTTTAACATATTTTTTCTTAATTCAGTTCAATTTGTTTCATTTCTTTTGAAATATTGAATAAAACAGATTTTAAAAATGATTCTGAACAGAAATGAAACAGTTCGAATGATCACAAAGATCAGAAGGATTATTCTTTCTTTTGCATGCTTTCTTGAATAAGGTACATTATGACAAGAATATAGTCACAATTTTCACATTTTTTTTCGAAAATACATTTCAAAGCCCTAAATATCATGTTTTAACTTTAAGTCAACATATCATCGATGCACAAATTTATACGCACAAGTACAGTTCCCGTAAATGTTCGCTATGAAAATAACAATGAAATGGAAAAACAATGTACAAGTTAGAAAGAAAAAAAAACTCTTAAAACAAAAACACCTAAAGAATTTGATATTTCGGCCTGATTTCCCTTAATAGCTTCAAGCTTGTCTGCGTTTGTTTTCCTATCGTCTGGACTTGAGGGCGGTGGGACGTTAAGCAACTAAACCATGAAAACGGAAAATACCCAGTCACACCAGCCAAATTAATTCTTAAACGATCGATAATATACCTTTCAAAATAACGTAATAACTTTGATCGATCTGGTCGTTTCGTGTTAGTGTGACTGTGCTTGATGGGTATATCTATTGCTCAATGACTAACCTGGATAGTGACGTCATAGAATGAATTCGCCGATCATTGTATGATTCCTGCCCGCATGAAGTACAAGATGAGATCCAGATCGTCTATTATCCGTTTTAAATTTCACTAATATCGTGTATAAAAGTTATTTGCCTATGTCGATTAGGCCACACATAAATCCAGTTCGAAATGTTGTCCTGGATTCTGTTTTTTTTCTTGTTTTTGGGGTGGAACATAATGTCGGCTCAAGGTTTAGACAATCCGTATAATAGTATCTGCCAAATAAATATTATATAATAAATTAGGACCATACTCCTCGGCCGGTATTGTAAAATTTGTATCAAGGTAAACGTAGAGAGTAGAGGCTCCGTGATGCATCAGGTGTTACGACGATGAAGACACCTTCACTTGCGAGGGTGAACGAACGGCTTTTGGAAATGACGATACCCATAATGTACTCCGAGTTCTCCCAATTGATGATGCCACTTCGCTGTGATATAATTCGATTCTGTAAGGATGGATCGAAGTGACACCAGACATGGTGGAGAACCCAGGCACGATTCAGTTTGGATTGTTCTTTTCAGGACCAAGCACATTCCCCATAAAATACATTTTGATACATGGTGCATCACGAATCCTCAGCGATGATCCAAAGAAACTATTTCTCAGCGAATCAAGAAATTACGTTAATAAACAAATACCAAAACGATACAAATTTATAAGCAAATATATAGTTCTCGGCAAACCTGCCTTTAATTATTTACCTTAAATAAATCATTAGTATCATACAGTGCTTACCATCAATATGCTCTGCAAATACAAACATACGTGAAATAGAACACCCTAATTTATCCAACAGCATTACAAGATGACAGACTTATTACTACTGTTAATTACTTGAAATCAGAGGTATGGTTAAAAACAGGAACTTTCATCAAATAGCAAAAGGGCTGTGGTATGCGATAACATAAAAAGATGTTTGGATGAGCAAAAACTGGCAACCAATTTACATTGGTCATGTTGGTAGTTTAAACACAACACTGAAACATAAATATAGTTGAATAAACTTTTTCCCATAAAATATGTATAGATTCCCAAACAAGCTATTCATACATCATTATGATGGAAAAGGCCTAAAATAAATATAGAAATTACCGATAAGTAAATCTAAGGGAATCGGTAATTTCCAGAATGTGAATAAAAAGGTATCATTCAAAGGATCATGTTTCATTAAACAGTAATAGTGCTTCAAACTCTATTACCTTGGATATAAGAAACCACAAATCGTCAAATCACGAGAAATCAATTCTACTTCTCTTCGCTTTCACATCGAGTAAAAAGAAAATATCCAATGCGATCTAATAATTCTATTTTTTTCAAGGAACTTTAATTTAGTGTTGAGATTTAATATGAAAATCATAATTCATAATAAACGCACTCTGAAATACATCCCACTCCTGAAATATCTCAAACAATCTGCAAACCTTAAATCTTTTCCCACCATACCTATATGTGACAAAACCGAAGTCCATGAATGAATGAATGAATGAGTAGACTATTTTCAGAATAGAATTGCGCTGAATTAATTTCAAATTAGATGGTTTTACTTTTATTTAACCTTACTCTTCCACTATTGTTCATTGTAGACAAAACGAAAATAAAAAATCAATAGAATTTCAATAAAAGGAATTTCCACAAAAAATCAAACACCAATTAAATACATCTTGTCCATTAGTTTGAACAAGTATCAATGTGAGAAGTTAGAACTAATCCTGTTTTAAATTCATAGGTCAAGTCCACCCCAGAAAAATGTTGATTTGAATAAATAGAGAAAAATCAAACGAGCATAACGTTTAAAATTTCATCAAAATCGGATGTAAAATAAGAAAGTTATGACATTTTAAATTTACGCTTATTTTTCACATAACAGTGATATGCACAACTCAGTGACATGCAAATGAGACAAACGATGGTGTCCCTCACTCACTATTTTCTTTTGTTTTTATTGTTTGAATCTTACAATATTTCATTGTTTGCGGATTCGACAATAAGGACCAACTTGACTGAACCATATAATATTAAACAATGCTATTTCTACATGTTCAGGGAAGAATTCATTATTGTTTCACTTGACAATAAGAAAGAAAATTAGAATATTTCACATGTGAAAAAATACAAGAGAAATAGTGAGGGGATAACGTCATCAGTCCACTCTTAAAAATATTGGGTAAAAATGCTCCATGATGGTAATTATGTATCCAACCAACATTGGGCAATTCTTTTGGGCATTATTATTTATCCAGTGTGATGAAATTTTGCTCATTCTTAAGTAATTTCTGATTATTTTTTAACCTTACTGGACAACATGCTTCCCGCATTGGGTAAAATACCGCCCAAAATTGGTTGGATACATAACTACCCTCTTGCTGGTTAAAATTTTGCCCAATATTTTTTACAGTGTCTCCTTTGCACACTGATTTGCATACTGATCAGGATGTGCATTATTTATAACTGTTTTGTGAAATAAAGCGAAACTTTGAAATGTAATACTCTTTCTTAATTTACATCCGATTTTGATGAAATTGTCAGTGTCTTGTTTGTTATATTATACTCATTTTATTCAAATTATATCTCTGTTGGGGTGGACTTGTCCTTTAAAGGAGTTCAAAGAGTGCGGCTTTTGTGGGGCTTGTGGAGCTTGGTCACAATTGATTACCAACATCTGAATATTATCAAAACCATGCGTCCATCAGATCTGTTATCAAACATCTACGAAAATGTCTTGAAATCATAATAATTCTTTCCGATGATCTATTATCAGTGATACTAAAGAATACCCGGAAATTAGGAGTGTTAAACTGTTAACATAACTGTTGTTGATCCCTTGTGAAGAGACTATACCTCACATCTAACCCGTGCGCATGCCCAGTCGAAGGGCTCTCGCTCTGACTTTATCATACCATGGTCACATTTTACTCTATACGGCGGCCGTACGGCGAGTCGAAAACAGTCGTTTTATTCATTTTTATACAAACCACCTCTATGTAGCACGTACATAAAATGTTAAAACGGCTGTTCACGACTCGCCGTACGGCCACCGTAGAGCAAATGTGACCAAGGTATGATTGACCTTGGTGAAATAGCTAAATGTACATGTACTAGCGAATATTTGCAACTACTATGTAGCCGCTTTCTGGAACGTTGAGAATTTATTCATAAAGCTCGTCAAATCACAATGGACAGCTTAAAAGGTCATTGTCAAAACCAGGATAGCAGATTGAAGCTGGCGAAAACTGGCGATATGTCGTTTGTTCAGAGTCCAGGGCGACAATTCCGTTTTGTATTCACTGATTTTCGACAAAGGCTGTTTTGTCGTGAAGGGCTTTTGACAATGAATTCTCAACTTCCCCCCCCCCCCAAAAAAAAAGAACGTCTGCGTTGTGGTATTAAAAACTCCCGATTCATGCTTCTACACCCAATAACGATATTGATCGTGTCAATATTACCATATATCTTATTTAATGTCAAAGGTCAATCCACGGTGTCGAAAGTATTTTCCAACGAATAGGCAATAATACTTTCTTCTCCGTTTTGTCAAATACACCAGACAGGAGAATAAGTAACCCAACGGTAATTACAATACATCTTTTTTTTATGCGATTAGTGCAATATCATGTTTTCGCAAGTACTTAGTATTGAAAGAATAACACATCAGCCATTTAAGCATATGCGAGCAAAGCTGCTTACTAACGAAATTAATACCCACTTTAATATCAACTCGATTAGGCTATCACACACAGAATACCTTACACATCAAAATGACAATTAATACATCATTAAGGAGTTCTGTGGTTCGGACAGTGCAAAAATAGCAATCAAAATCATAAAAAATAAGCCTAGAAAACATTACAAATTAAACATTTCATTTTCTAATGGTATACGTACCATGCAGAAAGTTGATAAACACAACAAATAAGGGGATGTAAACCAAATAATAAAAGCGGTTGGAAATTTGGATCCACATAATTTATACTGACTAAAAATTCTAACTAATAGCTCACAGTGAAAGAAGTATATCCAGATGTAGTGCCTACTTAAATGTTTTATTGTAATAATTGACAAGATACATCCCTACCGATTCAGGGTTTTTTTTCGTCTTCTGTCAAGTCATATAGGTTGCACCTAAAGCGTCAGCAAATTAATACGTTATTATTGGTGCACCAGCTGTGTGCGCGGATACATCATTAAAAGCTGACGCGAATTTTGACGCATCGTATGAATATTGTATCTTATTTTGGGGCGTTTCTAATGCGTCGCTGCAACACACTCTAGAAGCGCCCTCAAGTGTAACCGTAAAAATCTTGAGACCGTTGCGTCGCACTGGCGCATATTTCAATACGGGCGCAGGAAGATAACAGCAGACACGATAGCAGGTTTCCTTTAAAGTCCCGCTTAAATATGTTAAAACAGTAATAAATAGCCTCAATGTCATGGTTCGAGTTTTCATACCTAAATAGAATAGCATTACCTTTCAGACGAGTTCTAAATGAGAACCATGTTGACCCCCGTATGTTTTTCATTAGGCCTAACTGTATTTAAGCTTGCTATTATAACCAAAGCAGTATTTGAAATAGAGCAGCCAACGATTATTAATATATTATATAGCCTAATATTTCAAATATAGATAATATAGCATTAATATGAACATTTCAAGAAGCACAAAAGCGGGAATTTGAACTAAAATAGCTCTAATCATAGTTGGAAAAATAAGGTAGTCAGAGTCACATATATCCATTAGATATAAAAGGATAATCACCGCAATGAATATTTGCATTTTTTTATTGTTAGTTACTGTTCAACACGCATAATATCGACTAAAAACGCACGACATGCACTAGTTATTCTCATAATATAATGGTTAAATGATTAAACAATATTTTAATTCTAATTATTTACAATCAGTGGTGAAAAAAAATCAACTTTACAGCAAATCCAAAAACTACAAATCGGTGCAATAACATTTTTCCCTTCTATACATTGCAACTACTCTACAAAGTTTTAAAAACAAATGTAAAAGTTCTACGAAAATAAGTCGAAACATGGTTGTTTCTCTTACAAAGGGGAAAAAAGGAAGGAATGGCCGATATTTTCTATATCCACAAGTATCCCCAACCATACCCAAATAAAAGTTTTAAAGAAAATGGGGGATCGATCATATGACTTTGTCAGTTTTAAGCTTGACACCTGGATGATGAGATTCCGGTCAAGATTATTATTTCAACTACAGTTCATGTTCATTGCTGGAGGGCCATACACAGCTGTTATATGCCAGAGGCTGCTATTAGTTCAAGATCAATGTCTGACCTACCGTTGTAGTCGGCATCGTTTTCACTTTGACCAACTGGTTTATCCAAAATCAGGGGAGAGCATTAAGAGAAAATAAAGAGACAACAAAATTATAACATATGTAATGGATAAAGGGGTTGGTTATTTGTGTGAAACAATAAATAAGTTGCCGATTCCATTTGAAGTAATCTGATGAAGAATCACCTGGAGAGCTGCACCTAATGAACTGCATGGTATAAAACCCGAGGGGGCTTTCGGAAAAAAAAAACACGGATGAAAAGGTAAATTAACATAAAACTCAATCTGCGCATGATCACTCCAGCGTAACTTTCGGACTGAGCATGCGCAGGTAATTTTCATCCGAATGTTCCTTCTTCTTTGACTCCCGCCTTATTTTCGAAAACATGTACAAAGTGGGACAGGGTGTGTCACCGTCGCCAAACATTCTTTCATCTATCACTTGGCACCCAAGTGAATCGATTTGCACATGGTTTTCATCTTCTTCGATAAGGTTTGACGTTGAAAATAAGTCTCACATACTCGTCACTCCCGCTTAAAACAATCACACATAAAAACAGCACATAGGAAAAATCATTCTGACACTTAAATGTTATTCGTCAATATCTGACAGCAACACCCACGTGTAGAGATGGATGCGACAAGCATAATGGCTGACGTTAACGTGGGGGTGATTAGTGAGAACTAGAACTAGAAAATTGAAAAATGTGACGATATTTTATAAAGATCTCAAAAACCTCACTCAGTAAAGGGATTAACGGATTTTGCAGATCCATCATTGAAAATGGGTGCCTCCTTGTATATTTCGCCTTGAGATCATATCCAGGTTTCCTCTTCCTTTAGCAAAACTGCCACTATATTATCACCCATCTCCTTCTTTTTCTCTCATCACAAATGCTCTCTCAATCTTCCCTCATCTCTTCCCTTTCCGTCTCCTCTCTCTTCCTCCTCCCCCTTCCCTCTATCCATCTCCCTCCCCATTTCTCCCTCTCTCACCTTTTCCAGCCATGACATGTATCTTCTCATTGAGTTGTATTTATAAGTATGCTACTGCTGTCAATAATTTCGTAATGAATTTGATAATATGAATTCGTATTATTCAGAGAAACAACGGCACCTCTCAAAAACGAAGATACAGAATGCGTCCATGGTATATTAGCAAATCATGAAGGACAACATCTTCATATTTACAGAACCAGCGTTATTATGTATGAATGATGTCGTAAAAACTTTAATGTGGGATGCTCTATTGATCTCCAGAGACTAGGTCCTACTTACCTGGGTCAACTGTGTAACATGATCGTAACAGAAGGATTAACTTCTATCCAATAAAACTATAGAAAAGTTATAATAATACACTTGAAATATCTAACAAGTATTTAGATATTACTCACCTACACACGTTAGACTACCGGCGACATACTGGAATTTGTAACCTTCCGGACACAAGCAAAGAAAGTTTCCATATGTATTTTTGCACCTACGACCACGGGGGCATTGCGCTTCACCTGTTGCACATTCATCGATATCTATTGGAAAGAAAAACACGAAAATTATAATTGAAAAAACAATTTGTTCATGTTATGCTAAATACAATTCTTCGAAACATAAAATAAAAAAAGTACTGACAGATAAAATGTAGTTTTAGATCAAACATCAGTTTAATCACACCGATTCGTATAGTTGTGTGTATGAGTCTGGGATCTGGTAGGAATATCTCTTTCATCCCTGATGTATTTTTAACCATTCACATTCCAAACCATCTCTTGGATTTAAAGTCAAACAGACAATAAATATGCTCGACAGATTTACAAACACATTCCTTTTTTCTATTTTGTTTTCTTATGACTCAAAGTAAAAAGCAGTGGAGCTCTAACTGAAGCGATATTAAGATGACCATACCATTATGGAATCAACTTCCCCTTAGCGTTAGAATGACCATGGACTTACTAGTAGGTCCATGGAATGACCCAGTCTGTTCCTTCTTTAAAACATTATTGAAGACACATCTGTTTTAAGGAAGCTTTTAAGTAGACAATAATTTCTATTTAGTACAAGCAGTAGGAGTAACCAAAGCGCAGTATAATATATTTATATGGTGGCTGCGCTATACAAATTTGTCATATTATTATCATTATTATTATGACGATAATTATACTCACAGGTTACAACATCAGAAGTTTTAAAACAATGTCTAACTGTCATTATATAACGTCCACATTATCGTTTTTCTATTACTCTTCTTATGATTTTTATGGATTAGAGACCTAGCTTCATGAATGTCTGGGAACCTAGGAACTGCATGTCATCGGATTGACAGTTCCTAGGTATCTGTTTGGCCGCAACACGATACACCTTCACCCACCACCAGACAATCTACCTCCAACGTATTTCCGTCTAACAAACCAAAGGACCTGGGGAATTGGCGATGCCTTTGAACTAACCACACAGTTTGGCTTAAAAAACAGTCTTGTAGACATGCCGCAAACTACAGGACCCGCCTCCTCCTAAAATACCCGTTCCGCCCAACTTCTTTAATCGCATCCTTCCGGGCAAGTCGAGTCGATGAAATGTGTCGCTTGACTTGAACCTGAGAAGGGTCTTGGAAAGTTCAATACTTAAGATATCCCAAACCAAACCTGAGGGACTTCCCTGAAGGAGTTTCACCGTCTGCAGAGCGAGACTCACATGCAGCTTTTGGTAGAAAGTTAGGCAATCATGATTAATCGGTTTCTACAGTTCAAAACACATCACATGCTATTTATCACAAACCTGATTACTTTGTAATTCTAAGCAAGCACCGTGCTTTTTCCGAAAGTACAATCTTCTTATAACAAACTAAACAGCTGAGGCTAACGACATATTGTTTGATGACTTGATCAAAGCAATTCATTGTATATTTCTTATTTTTTTACTTTGAAACTGTAACGGACAGTCATACGTTCATGCTGGGGCTCATTAACAAAAAAGATCTTTTTGAGATATACTTTCCAACCGAGCTGTACCATATTCTAAGTGACTAACCCTTATAAGAATAGTGGTCACGAAGTTTTAGCAGAGTCTTAACACCCCTAGCTCCACCCAAAATGAATCATGGCAATTATTTGTAACCACCAAGTATGTAGTTTACCATTGCTCACCTGGCAGTCCTTACTAATTACATTTTTGTTGCTATCGCCCATATTATGTCGTCTAACATTTGGCCATAATCAGATTTCCAAAGTCAGATCCTGATGAATCATTCTTGTTTAATCCATCCTTTGCCATTATGCCATTGGGATGGGATGCATTGAGAGATAGCATAGTAGCCAAATAATACCCTCTCGAGTTATTTATTATCATAATTATCATATTATCATTATTATCATTATTCTAGCATGCATACATGCATGAGAGTGACAGATTGTTGCCTAGAATTGTTTAACCGTGCAGAAATTGCGGCACAGATGCTCAATTAAGCGACACAAATTCAAACGATCATTGGGTTTGTTTCTAGAAGCATCTCTCGTCTTTGTATAAGGTCGAGCCCATCCCAGAAACATGTTGATTGTAATAAATAGAGACAAGTCTAACTAACATAATGCTGAAAATTTGATCGAAATCGGATGTAAAATAAGAATGTTATGACATTTTAAAGTTTCGCTTATTTTTCACAAAACAGTTAGCCTATATGTACAACTTAGTGACATTAAATGAGAGGGTCGATGATGTCACTCAATCCTTTTTTCTTTTGCTTTTTATTGTCTGAATGATACAATTTTTCATTTTTTACAGATTTGACAACAAGGGCCAACTTGACCGACCCATAAAGTATTAAATAAGTTTAATTCCACATGTTCAGGGAGGAATTAATCTTTATCTCACTTGACAATGAGGTGGATGATGTCATCAGTTTCCTCATTTGCAAACCAACAAGGATAACTGTTTTGTGAAATCAAGCGAAACTTTAAAGTATCATAACTTTCTTATTTTTTATCCGATTTTGATGAAATATTCAGTGCTATGCTCGCTGGATTTTTTCCTTTTTTTCATTTAAATCGACTTTTTGTTAGGGGGGACTTGTCCTAGAAATGTTATTACCTTCACATCCTAGTCCATCGGTTGTGAGCGCAAGACCGTTAGGACAGAAGCACTTGAATCCATCAGTGTGTTGAACGCATCCATAATGACACCGAGTCGGGTTACACCTGTCATCACCTTCAAATGAATAATGAAAAAAAAACAATATTAAACCGAAAAGGTTACAATGACCATGAAATGACCAGCTCATGGGCGATGAACTGTTAATATACCATCCACCAAAGAACTCTTTCCAAACTGTTGTCATCCCAATGCTTTTTGTACTCCATAACAATTTTTTTTTAAACTGAATATCCGATGCATGCAAGGGCCATGGTTCTGCTTTAAAGCATCCTGACACCGAACATTTCTTTTAGTGGCATTAGGACACGGAACCATGCCAGTGAAACTCGTGCACATCTTTTTTTTAACACTTCTTAACACCTTCATGTAAAACACTTAAAATATTCATGTGACTCTCACTAAACATAGGCGTCCAAGTTAGAGTTTGTAAAAATGTTTCTTGACCTTCCTAACCAAGAAACGCCTCCCTCCTCATCCTTCGGACCATCAAAGGGGACGAACATGTCAAACTCATGTACGGTATCATTAAATCTTCATGATATGATTCAATTAGAATTTTTATCCATCTAAATCCAATACTGGATTTGTCACTGATAATCTGTTGATATTAATTTATCATCAAGAAGGTCCACAGTGCTCTTTCATCTCTGTCAGATAGTGACTTGATCATTCAGCTGCAAGACACCATATCCATTATGTCTGCCATTTTATTACAAGACTTTAGGCATAGTATCATAGTGAGCTTTATATTGAAATAAGAGTGTAGGCTATTCTCTTTCCGAAACAAATCTTTTCTTCTCACGCCTACATTCAATTATACCAATGTTTATTCTAGAATTTGTTCACTGAAATAAAACGAATCTTGGCCAGACTTTACAATCCAGTTTTGACCAAGAAAATATGATGCCTGCCTTACTGTCCCAGAAATGCGTAATCTGTGTGTGTGTGTGTGCAACATGTAATGTGGGAGGAGATAAAAAAATGTCTGTTCAGCAGATAATTATATTTTCTTGTTGACAATTTGAACAGGTTGATCTGTCCACCTACTTGTCTTCCCTTGCCTAAATCGCCTTCATACACAAAGCTCTCTCGAATCTTCACGGGTTCCCAGGTCTGTCCCTCTAGGGGCCCGATGCGCAAAGGGTTGCGTTTAAACGCAAGTCCAAAAAAATCAAACGCAAGTTACTAATGCGTGCTTTTGATTGGTTGAAAATCAGGATGTGTATGAGTTGTGTTTGATTGAAAACCTTTCTATAACCGGCTCCAATGTAACTCAGATGACTTTCAAAAAGGATAATAAACGCATATTGCAATATTTGTCTTATACCAACGAGTCGGGTATGCTCCCAATTATGGCTATACGCCAGGCATGCCCAGGGCCACCTCAGTTTCATTAGCAACGCAGGATAGAGGTATATTTCCACTTGTTAATGATAGAACGCTTGAAATCAACTGCATTTTATAGTACAGAAGAGTCAAAGAGACAAATCCATGACAGTTTTGAAGAGATTAGAAGAAATTTGTGAGCATAATATTGAGATATATCACATGGATAAAGCAGAGGCGTCGATCCAAGAGGGGGGGGGGGGGCAGGGGGCGTTTGCCCAACCAATGAAAATATTGGGGGGCAAACATATCGCTTTGCTCTCCTCCCCCCCCCCTCCCCAATAATTCCGCATGTCCAAAAATAAAATAAGATTGCAATGTTACACGGAAATCAGCAAGCGAGATTGAGATACCAACTCGTTCTTAATTTAAAGTTGTGCTCAAAATGTCCGCTTTTCAGATTTGAATATAAAAATGTTCAGCTCGCATTATTTCCGTAGCGAAAACCCATACTTTTCATGATTAAATAGGTGAATAGAATGTCCCGTTTTCAGTTCTAAACCTCAAGAGAACTCCCGCTTCGATATGCAATAATCGAATAATTTGTTGGATATATATCTTTATCAAAAACGTCCATTAAACTTCGCGCTCGCAGCTATTGTGATACCCATCATAATCATTGGCACTAAAAATGCTTAGAATATCAAGCTTTCAGGTCAGAATAAAAATAATTTCAGTTCGCTCTCGGCACTCGCATTATCTGTGTAGTAGGATACATGCATCTTCCTCATGAGTTACTACAAACAGTCCTAAACAGGTACTTTATCCAGTTTTCATGTCAGTATACTAAGAAATTTCAGCTCGCACTTCGCGTACGCATTAATTGGTTGGTGAGATATGTGTCTCTTTTTCATGAGTCACCCCCCCACACACATATATATACATATACATATACATATATATATATATATATATATATATATATATATACGTACGTACTAAAAATGCACGTGATATATGACACAACTGTTAACATATAATTTGTTTACAGATACTCACGACTGCATGTTTTGCCGTCCTCTTGTAAATAATATCCATTATCACAATAGCATTTATAAGACCCAACGGTGTTCATACAGCGATGTTGACAAGGAATCACAGCACATTCGTTGGTATCTAAAAAAAGAAGGATGTGAAATCAAACACGAGCGAGGATTACAGCAAGCAGTTTACAGGTAGGGAGAAATGTCGGTAAATTGCTAATTCGTCTACTGCCAACTCGTCCACTCAACACATGCTCTACTTTCATGTATTCTCATGCCATTCCGTCGATCAACATTCCCTAACAACCATTTGGTCCATTAACTATTTAGTCCAATCATCACTTCGTCTAATCACCATTCTGTCTATGGCCATTTCGTCTCATAACCAGTTGGTCTAATATCCATTTAATTTTCATTTCAATTTTTCATTTTTGCACGATTTAACACTTTGTCCAATGAGACCAATAATATGGTATATGGTCTGAATGACAATTGGACCAACTGGTTATTAGAGGGAATGGCATTGGACTACATAAAAGTAGGCCATGTGGTTAGTGGACGAACTGATGGTAGACCAAATGGTAGTAGAGGAGTTGGCAATTGGACGAATTGGCATTAGACGAATTGGAAATAAACCGAAACATACACCACCTCCTTGCTGCCTAAACTAGAATGACGCCAGAAGTCATTAAAAGCATTTACTTCAAACCAAATTATTTTGAATTCCAAGTTTGTTGATAAATTATCATGCGAAATACATTGCTTTCACGAAGTGTTGCAGTCCAGTGGATTAGTCTCATGCGTGTTTTTTGTCGGCAAGGAATTGGTCCACAATGTGCTGCACTCTACCCAGGTGAGGTGAATGGGTAGCCGGTAGGATCTAGTAGTTGAAATGCGTGAGTGCCTACAAAAAAATATGGCGGCTCAAACACAGCCGGTGCAACTTTGAAGTGCAGCAGTGTCATGCGTATGCATAGTGATTTTATCATGTACACATCAATTTTATCATGATTATTAATAATAAGCATAATTTTCATTATTATCGCATTATCATTATCATTCAACTCACTTCAATTCAAAATGGTTTATTTGAAATACTGTCTTTGCGGCAAAAGACGAATTGCAAAAGTTTACATTTCAAACAAATCATCAATTACAAGGTAAAAATAACTTAGTACAAGTACTACGAATAAATTTAAATATAGAATTATAGACATACATGTATATGTAACAAAGAATGTTAAAATAAATTAAAATCGATACTCAAATAGGAAAATATGCAAAATACATGTAAATATACCTACTGTGTTAAAATTATCAATTTAGATATTCTCATTTGTAAGAAAAATCATCGTTGTTATAATAATTATCACTATTATTATATATCATTATTATTATTATCATTATTGTTGTTGTTATCATTAATGTTATCATTTACACCATCATCATCATTATCACCATCATCATCATAAAGACAGATCATCATCGATTCACTCATAAAGTCATGCTCAAATTACAAACAGCACCACCCATGGGTTCATTCTGAATACGTCAGATTGCGCCTTGTAGATAGGGGTTCCACTTCCCCGAGAAGTTACAGGTGGGGAGACGGATATGTGTGCTATTTCTAGCACTGTTTACCGAGCATAGGGGAATATCAGATCGGTACCGAGATTAGCTAGTGGTTTCCCGCCTTTTCATGTGAAAGTTGCAACATGTCACATTATGTATTTTGGCAGCAATTCATGTTGTAGAGCTTTATCTTAGAAAGGAGACTTGTTTTACGATTTATCACTTAAAATTGGACTGAAACTAAGGGAATTAAGTTATTTTGATTGATCTGGCAAATATCTGAACTTAATCTAAAACATGCTGCCCATCATATTAACATCAGCAATAAATACAATTTCCGACTCGAAATGGCCTCTTTTAAAATACATCACTTGGATCTTATATAGTAATAAGCAAAGCGTATCATATTCAGCATGTAAAGTTGAATTAACTTACTCATCAATAATTTCCTAAATCCTTTATAGATATTCATCTTTTCTTCAAAAAAAAAGAAATTCCTATGTTTTTCAAACTTTGGTCAGTCTTTTGATTTATTAATCGTGTGTAACTTATATTCGATTTTTTCCTGTCATTCGCTGCTTACTATTGCCTTTGTTATTTTTGTTATTTTGTTATGTTTGTAATCGATTAAATTTCAGTCATCTTCGAAACACTTTTAAATCAATAAATCATATTTTTGAAAAAAAATACGTAGGCCTGTGAATGAAATGTCTTTGAATATAATCCTACTTCGTTCAGTGCATTTCCTGTAATGCCATTCATTTACGCGGTGTTCTGGCGGATTGTAGTTAGTAACAAATCATAAAGAGCATTTGGTGAAAGGTTGATTTCAAAATATGTCCTTGCTCACACAATACAATCAATGTTAATTTGTAATGCCTGTATACGATCACACACGTCTTAACATAAGTTTGTCCCATCTTCCTTAGCAGCTATAGAACCCAACGCTAGTTGTCGCTACAGGAATCTTGATGAATGAGGGTGTCAGCAGGGTCCCGACTACCGGTGTGGCGCGGGAAGCATTCCCCGGATTCCAAAGACACTGTGATGTCAAGTTCTCTGCTATAACTGACAGTCGGAAACGGGCTGGTGGTCACGGTCGTGGGCATCTTACGAGGGAATATCTCGGTAAGCTGTCTCGATTTAAGGAGATAAATCTGTTTTGGAACCCTCTCCAAACGTCCAACGTGCTCCACCTGACATCGGGATAGTTGGAGGGATGGTGTCTCCGGTCACGGAAATTGCTCTAGGGATTCCTCATCAATGTCGCTTGCGATATCGCCAGGTCAAGGGAAAAATAACGACAGATCTTTTTATCGGTATATTTCAAACTATTTTTGGATAAGCGAGTTCTTATCCTTCCTCCCGGAAACTTTCACGTTTTTTCCGTGGTAGTACGAAAATAAGAGAACAGATGGGTGCAAGTCCTCCCCCCCCCCTCCACAACAATGAATCACGAAAAATATAAAAAGGTAATAAAAATAAAAATATACATGAATAATAGATAACAAATTTTAAAAGACAATAATAAATCTAATAATACAATGAATATGAAATAAATAAAAATGAATTTGTATTCATCTTCTATGATATAATGAAAACAGTTCACCCACTGCCGAAGTTTGACACTGCTGAACTCTTACTTGCACGACCTTGCCTTTAATAATCAGATACATCCAGGTTTCCGATAAGCCCCCTCTCTCCCTTTATTTAATTTATGTTTATTAATTACTATCAGACCATATAGTATATTCCATCAGTCATCTGTCCTTGTGTACAACTCTTCTGCATGAGAATACATTAAATGCATGTTTTATCAGTTCATAAGTCATAAGTCTTCTGTTCGTTCAGGTGTCAGCACCAACCGATCACCCATTTATTCTGCATCACGCGAGACTATAAATACATTGGAATGGCATGATAATGATATAGGTAAACCAAGGATACGTGATGAAGATGCGTTTTAAATTATTCCCAAAGGCCTCCCGGAAATCATTAAGCGCCATCTTGAATCCAGAGAATTTTGTTATATCTGCAAACAATTACTAGAGATTGATATGCGCTGCCTTGGCCACATATCAAACCATCATCACAGGTAGGTAGTCGGTATGCTCATGTCAAGTAACATGCAGTTGGATATGGAAACCAGTGGCACAAGTCACCTTAAATGTTTATTGACATTTCATTATTACAAGGCACGCATGCACATAATACATACAGAGAAAACTTCCAACGAATCGTCGAGATGGTTAAGAGAAAAAGATGCCCCAATTGGACCATTTAGTGTAGCTAATCTGCCTATAGGGTAACAATAGCTAATAAATAATGAAGAATTTTAATAAATGCATTTGGCATGTTTGGTGCAATGCATTATAATGTCATTTCCGTGACCCGACGATTATGATGCTTGCTTGCGATTACTTTCATGGTTGTCGAAATGATTTCCTGGAGGTCGAACTTGATGCAGGTTTGTGTTCTCAAAAAGCTCATCACCCCGACGTCCTGTTAATGCTCCTGAAATCTCGTTTTGATACTCGCGAAAAGATTCTGCGTTATAACGGAATTCTTCCTGGGATTCCACCAAACTTGAAGTCTGGGTAATATTTCATGGACAAAGAAACAAAAGTACGGGAACCGTGCGCCATCTGGAGTCCAGATGACTGAGTGGGTTTTGAAGTCGTGATCAGCCAAAAAAAAAGGTGGTCAGCCCCTCTGGGGTGTTAAAGTTGAAATCGGGGAGAAAACTTTGATTACTGAAACGTATACTCCAGTCACACCAACCAAACCGACTCCAAACAAACCAAATCTATTACGTTCTTGTCAATGATATACGAACGGTCGGCTTGGGGCGGTTTCACCGTTGGGGCTTTGCATTACTGTGTTGACCATCAAGTCCTCAGTCATTAGGCCGTTTCCTTTTTTGCCAAATAGCATTTCATAATCACTTTTATGATTAATTATTGATTATCAGAGTATTTTCTTAAAGAATAATAATAATTATTCTCGTCATCTTTTTTTGGGTGTTTTTTTACCCCTTTCTTTCCAAATGAAATTCACGATCATCTTTATCATAAACTGGCCTACGTTGCTCGTTCTGACATTTCTTCTTCTTCTTCTTCTTCTCCTTCTTCTTCTTATTCTTCTTCTTTTTCTTCTTCTTCTTCTTATTATTATTATTCTTTATTATTATTGTTATTATTATTATTCTTTATTATTATTACTATTATTGTTTTTTATTATTATTATCATCATCACCACAATTACTATAATTATTATCATTATTTGGGGAGTATGTTCTTAAATAGTTTAAATCATTTTCGTCATCTTTCTGTCTTAATTTGACTCATTCGATGCTGACATGGTCCTTTGAAACTTTTACGTAGTGGTGATTTGGTGGTTAGAGTCTTGACAGCAAGCCTGCTGGGCAGCTTGTTTAGGATACACAGTGATTTCCGTGCAGTGCTTACATCTTTCAATCACAAGGAAATCATACTGTGCCAACTTGATCCCATCTCAAATCAGGAATAAATTCAATAAGAATGAGGTACTCCTCTGAACTTACGACCCTTTAAGTTTTGTCCTCAGGCTGCATTTATGTTAAGTACATGTATATTTTTTGATCAGGAAACTTTCTACGAAAATATACATTAATAACGAACATTGACGAAAGGCTTACATAATTCTGGTAGATACACGTATAATATGTCAAGCGAATTTTGAATATACCTAATACCTTCATGTGGAATTGTCATGTATACACTCATTTTGTTCGCTGATTTTTAAGGGTCCAATTGTTTTCACATTATAGAGATGACAACTGTTTGATATTGTAAATTATATCGGACTTTGCTATTGGTGGGAGGCAATAATAGACACATGTCTGACTTCATTCTAATTAATGAATCACTATGTTTTCCTGTTTCGGTTTGAATAATGACTTATTTCTTTTCTCGATCAATGACCTTTTAATGTTTTTTTTCCTCACGTAAGTTTTGATTGTGCAACAGCTCCTTCCGATAACACTTTATGCCATTCCTCTTTTTTTTGCAATTGAATACATGTAGCTGTATATGTGACAAAACTATACGACACGTTTGAGATACAATTTAACTGAACTGTATTTGATATTGTAATATTAAGTCTATCTTTCATATATTTAAAATTGTACATTTAGAAAAAAATGGCAGAAAAGTATAAACTGTAGGTGTACATATTACAAATTTGAAGAAAAAAAATCTACCGTGGAATCTTAGTAATTTCATGATTCTATGTCCTAATTCCCTTTTAAGAGATGCTTCCGTTCTTTTTTCCCTTTCAACATCTCGACGATGATATCATCCTAATGACTATGAAGATTCTTCTGGGAATGGTGTCCTTCTATAGTGAGAACTCAATAATAATCCGTTAATGTCCCTTTAATGCCCCTCATTGAGACAGTAGAGGGTCAGCTGTACCGCTCAAAACAAATACGATCAGAGACCAACAAAGTTATCAGTCACCACCCATGTGCATTTATTATTAATGTGGTTCTCTGTACGATTAATGAAGTTTTTGTTTCTTTGTTTTTATCACATTTTAGTTGTTCGAACCTCGAACTACTATTGATAATGCTAATAATGCAATGTGTTTATAATAGCGCCATCTACGTAGAAATAATATCTATTTAGGGTCGCATTATTATTATTAGCCCAGTTTTTAGCTCGAGCTGCCTTCCAGCGCTCAAAAGGCAGTCAAGGAATGCTTCCTCCCGGTACCCGTTTACTTCACCTGGGTTGAATTCAGCACAATGTGGATACATTTCCTGCTGAAAGAAAACACCACATGGTTGTGATACAAACCCGCGACCAGCTGAATGAAAGACGAGAGTCGTATTAACATTAGAGCAAGACGCCCCCATGATCAATTTACATCATTTTATTAGACTATTTTCATGTTTTTCAGTACTTTCGCAGTAGATCGTAAACATCAAAAAATAAACTGATTTGTACCTGGCAAGTTAATAATAAATTGAGTAGCCACAGTCACAGAAACAGTTGATTGTGTTCCTGAGTCGAAATGAATTTCTAAAGCATCTTATTTCACAGTCTGAATAGGGCACTAGGTGATCAAAATATCGTTGAGAAAGGGGGAATCATGACTAATGTAATATTTTTACCTTATCACAAGAGATCACAAATTGTGATGGCAGGTTGGGGAAATGCGTTTTCCCCCTTCTCACGATAAGACGTTATCATTGGTTATGTTTTAGCTTCCCCTCCTCTGCTTTTAGTAGCGACCACGGATATAATATTAGTACGGGGAAATATAGATTTCCCTTACAAATATTGGTGTATATTTAAAGAATTTAAACATTGATAATGATTTTTATAGTAAGAATTTCCCTTTTTAAATAAGCCACACGGTATGAAATAATGAAAGTTATTAAAGCAAATTTATATAGAAGAAAGATAACTAAGAAAGTCACCAACACGGATAGGAAAACGTGGGGTGCGAATTATCTATTGCCTGAAAAAAAAGTACCGGCACTGCCATGCAGGTATTCTTCCTGAGCAAATAATTTCCAACCAGAATCATTTCGCACATCACTCTTATTCTTACACAAAATCGAGCAAGGTATCCTGGTTGGACAAACCACAGCTGGAATTCATAGTCGAATAATAAATGGCGTTAAAATTCAATAAAAATGAATGATATTTACCTTTTTCACAAAAATCTCCCACCCATCCGGGTTGGCATTTACATCTTCTTGGTGGAGCGACACAAGTTCCATGTGGTCCACATGAAATAGTGCATACAGCTGTAAAGAGAGTAAACAAAGGTCGATATAGTTGTTAAAATATTTTTTTTCACAAATCCTGTAATGTATTTGATTGAATGTAATTCAGTGTAAGGTTCCATAAAAAAAACAATTGTTATGTTGAAATGAATTCATCTGTGTACAGCTTCATAATGGAAGTGAGAGTAAACTATCTAATAATCTTTAGCACAAAGTTTTACTACAAGCATGGCATGTGTGTGCATGCCAGAGTGTGTTTTGGGGTTAGTGCGTTTGTGGGTGAGGGTGTGTGCGTGCCCGTGGGGTTGACGTGTGAGAGGGTGGGTGCGTGTGTGTGTGTGTGTGGGGGTGGATGTGTGTGGGGGGGAGTTATCCACTCGTGTTTATGTGTTTACAATTGTCATAAATTTAACGGGCACAGGAGAAAATATAAATAAAAAAATCATAGATTTGATTGTAAAAGGAAAATCCCCATACAAATCACATTAGATTAAACAAAGATAAAAATTGCATTATTGGAGAAAAAATGAAATATTTCAAATTTTAGATAAGAACATAATAGAAGAAATTAGAGAATGTGTGACAGGGATATATATCCTGGACTGACCCATTTGCATACTCTGCATAATCAATGTTTCCTGCAAACATTATTTTTCTTACATCAATTAAAAAGAAATTGCATAGTGATGATTGATTGAATTCCTTTATCAGAGTATATCGATTCATTATTCAATCAACTGCTCAAAAAGTAAAGAAAATTATCTTTAAATATGTAAATTGTAGATATTTACATTAATGATTCCAAGTTTACTTTTTGCATAGTCGATATAAAGTGTTTATGTATGATGAATTCATGTTGTGCATTATTTTCACATGTTATATATAAAATGAGAAAGAAATAAAATATGATTTTACAAAAAAAAACTAAGTTTTTGATTCGATAGACATGATGTAGTGAATCATGTAAATCAATGGAAATTCTGATTCATAAAATGTTACTTTTAATCATCTTCATATACTAAAAACAAAATCTTAACCTTTGAATTCGCTACTCTGTGATCCTACTAAATCTCCACAAGGCTTCGTCTCCTTATTTCTCGATCACGACAGAAATTGTTCCAATTGAGCAACCCAATATTTGCACGCCTAGGGGTGCAATTAAAACGTCCCATGGATCAGTATACCGCATGCAAGAGATAACTTTCGAATAATGAATGGGAATTGTGTCACACAATCTCGATTAAATAAAACATTGTTAAAGGTCAGGTCCACCTACGATTTTTTTTATTTTAATACATAGAGAAAAATCAAACTAGCATAGCGCTGAAAATTTCATCAAAATCGGATGTAAAATAAGAAAGTTATGACATTTTATAAGTCTCGCTTATTGTTCACTGAACAGTGATTTGCACAATTCAGTGACATGCAGATAAGACAGTCGATGATGCCCTTCACTCACTGTTTCTTTTGTTTTTTATTGTATGGAGTCGATATTATTGCAGTTTTTACAGATTTGACGAGTTAAGGACCATCTTCACTGAGACATATGATATTAAGCAATTCTAATTTCCACATATTCAGGGAGGAATTGATTGTTGATTCGCTTGACAATACGGAGAAAATTAGAATATTTCATGTAAAAAAATACTAAATAAATAGTGAGTGGATGACGTCATCAGTCTCCTCATTTGCATGTCGACCAGGATGTGCATATAAATGTTTTGTAAAAATTAAGCGAAACTTTAAAATGTCATAACTCTCTTTTTTACAATCGGTTTTGATGAAATTTTCACTGTTATGCTTGTTGAATGCCTTTCTTTTTATTCAAATCAACTTTTTGTTGGGGTGGACTTCTCCTTTAATGGGAAATCTGGGAGCCCTACAGCGCAAAAAACGGTTTGTTTGGGGTCTTTTAAGCTTTACTCAATAATCGTTTCGAGTAAATGACTTTTGACTTTGAAGGAAAAGCAATTCGGTTAAGCTATTAGGTTATTAGGTCCCTATCAATTCTTTTCATTTCACAATGTGCTTTTAAAATGCCTAAAGACCCAGCAGAAATTAGTTAATAGTAATGGTATAAAGTTCATTAGTAATTTTCAAGTGTTGAATTGTTTAGATCATGAGATTACATTACGAATCATACGTGGAAAAGATATAGAAAAAAGGTCAGAAAAGGTCTGGTCTACTGTGGCTATGATTGAATAACACTGAAAATGTCATCAAAATCGGATCTGAAATAAGAAGGTTATGACATTTTCAAGTTTTTCTAAATTTCACCCAACAATTATATGCACACCCTGGTCAGTATGCAAATGAGGGGACCGATGACATCAACCACTCACTATTTCTTTTGTATTTTATTATAAGAAATATGAAATGCTTGAATTTTCTCCTCATTGTCGTGTAAGCAAAGTTTCATTCCTCCCTTAACATGTGGAATTTGATTGTTTTAACATTTTGTGGTTCGAACAAGATGGTCATAATCGACAAATCAGTCAAAAAAGAAATATTGTATAATTGAAATAATAATAAAAAAGAGAAATAGTGAGTGTGTGACATTCATCATCAACTCTCTCATTTGCACATCACTGAGTTGAGCATAAAACCGTTTTGAGATGAATAAGCGACACTTTAAAATGTCACAACATTTTCATTTTCCATCCGATTTTGATGAGGTTTTCAGCATTATTCTTGTTTGATTTTTCTCTATTTATTCAAATCAACATTTTTCTGGGATGGACTTGACCTTTAAGGAGATGGGTTAATAGGTTTTAATGTTTATATATCCTGAACGTGGCAGTCTACACGATTCACAAGAGCATTTGGTGACGAGCCATTTTGCCCAGTTACTTGCTTTTACGATCAAGACAAAAAGAGGGGGGGGGGGAAAGAAGAAAAGGGAAGGAAAAGGGTGAATAATATGAATTTATGAATATCATGTGAAAATCCATGGTAAAGTTATTTTTGCTTTTAAAAAGGTCCAAATTTGGCTCTCTCGCTTTTCTCGCTAAAAGCCTTTTAAAATACATATTTTGCCATAATTATAGGCCATTTCTTTCCCCTTCAGTTTTTAGGTTCATTATGCAACTGAATGCCCCATATTATCCATGACGCAAAATTATGTTCGATGAATTTAAAAATACATTTTATATAGGCATTCGCGAAAACCAACTGACCGTCGGCAATGTCGTTTTAATGTACTGTTAAACGTGTGCTCCCACTCGGATAGTCGTTGTTTGAGGCCAATTAAATTCCGAATCGGGAATAATACGAATGCAAAGTAGAAACAGAAAGAACAAAATAAAATGAAAGAGTTCAAAAGCCCAACGCACTCTCTTATCCATTCCTCCGATGAAGATACGCGGCGTTCATCGGCTTTTTCGGCGTCAAAAACTTTCACAGGCGGAATTAAAGAGCAATGAAGGACAAAACACGGCGAAACCACACGACTTCAAATCGTCTTGAAAATGACATGTGCGCAAAATATGCTAGTCTCTGTCGAGGCGTTAAATACCATTCTGCTTTACTTGTCGTAAGCGTTGAAAATCGCTCGAATTGCCCCCCGAGGAGGTAGTGTAACAGATATAGCCTAAATTGCTTTTCTTCCGCCTGTCTGTCAGTCTGAGCTACTAAATGGGCGAATTCCGTTTGCATGTGAACCGAGCCACGTTTAAAGGGAATGCATAATAACTCAAGGTCGCGATCAAAAATATCGTAACGTTTTTTTTTGAAATGCCAATGAAAATTCTCTAAAAAAATAAAATCGTATAACGTAATATAATATGACGTAACGTGTATACCCATGTATTTTCTTTACTTCAACAGGTTCAATGTTAATGAGTTCCTTAACGAAAATGGAACGTTATTACTTCATATCTACCCTAGAAGAGGCATTTGTGTTGAAATTAACCAAACGCACTTCATTATTATGATTTTTATCTATATCATTATCGTCATTATTATTATCGATGTTATTTTTATTATTACTATTATTAGTATCGTTATTGTTTTTATTACTATTATTATCATAATCCTAATTATTATCACTGGTCTGGATAAATATATTAGACAGTGAAATATTACATTGTTTTCCTAACAGACGGACAACTTTGTAAACTCAAACTTAACACTAGTATAACTAATATCTAACTAGTATCTAAATTACTGCCAATTTGATGAACGGTTTTATCTCATCCAAGTTTAAGGTTCTAGACGGTTATATTGCCACGGGGCAGTAACCTCGGGAGCATTACAGCTTTCTTCTTCTTTACAACTGGGACATTATCACCGGGAAGTCATCACTTTTGCCTCATAAGTTAAACATACGTGATATTCTAATTATAAGTCTACATGGTTCTGTAATCCTACTTTTTGTTTTACACATTTCTACGAGTACATTACACATGCAATGAACAAGAGTGGTTATTTCTCACCAGTAGCCTTTATATATACTTTGACATTTACTCTCAGTTCGAAGGTCCACACAGGATTACATGATAAGGCCATAGGCCCTATTCAAATAATGTGGAAATTGTTTCGTGTCGTTTTTCCAGGGGTTTGCCCCAGGTCCCCCCCCCCCCCCCCACACACACACACACGCGCGCGCGCGCCCTGTTCTCCCCAAGATCACTTGACATCGGATTCTATCTCCATCCACAACAATCATGAATGAACAGTGTATCAATGATGAGACAAGGAGAAGTAATGTCATTTACAAGCGAAGTGATTTTAAATTTGGCCGCCGCCTTCTATATTCTTTGAACACACGAACAAGACTATCCGATCGTCTCTGTCTTGATAATGACAATCGAACAAAAAAAGACTTCAATTACATCTGCTTCGTTTGGAACCACATAGAAAATCACATCGCAGCTACAATTAAAGGAAGGGAAACCGTATTCGATAAAATTTGGGATGATAAAACTTTACGCTTCTTACCATAACCACAAAAACCTGTACTTCTTTTTTTTAGTTTTACGTTCACCTTAAACTTGTTAAATTTGATGGAACGAGATAAATTTCAGCAGAACGAACATTTGAGTTCTAGCCAAGAGTATCTTAATTGATTTTCTGAGAACCCCTCACCTCGTGTCTTGTGGTTTCATTAAATTTGTAAGAAGAATTATGATTTCTCTCTAATATTTATGATAATGAATGTGATGTCATCATAAGATTTCAAAATAAAATGGTTTGTAGAAAACTCTTATGGGTGTGGGTGAGAGTGTCACCCCCTTTTCCTATCGCTGGTTGCATAGCTAAATTTGTTGTTTCAATAAAATTCATAGCATAAATATTACGAATAGAGTGATCTTTCTTGGTCGTAAATCGACATTGATTGAATGATTGATTTAAACGGAATTCATTTCATTTCGAATACAGATTTTCCTGTTTGGGAGGAACATGGAATTCCAGGGTGTTTCATGGAATTGATCAGCACTTTGAAACTCTTGATTGGTTGAGGAGTTTGGTCTCTCACAGTATAGTTACATTCGTCATGGTCATCGACAACCAGTCAAAGACAAACGGCTATTTTCTAAGACTCCCAGTGCTGACAAACATTGTGATAACACGGAGCCCAAAATAATTTTTTTCTATTCGGTTGCAGCTAACTTCCGATGTAGTTTGAATCATTGAAAAACATTGCTCGTTACTTATTCCAGAATACTTTTAACCTACGACGATGTTGCCTGATAGAAACGTCTTGAATCTATCCGGCTGGCGCCAGAGGGCTAGTCTATAAAGATAGGATGCTGCCTACTGCACGGATATCCCTAGATCATGTAGATGATGAGTTGTGGGACAATAATTCTATATCAGGCATGCCACAGCCACATTTCAAACTAACTAATGGTATATGTCGTTGAAAATGACGTAATGATTTTGATCGTGTTGGGAATCGTTTCGGTCGACCTCAACGGTATTAGACCGAATCCATACTGAACCCGAACAGATTTCAGACCAACTCTTGCTACATACCACAACAAATTCATATCCCGTCTGATTGTTATAGCCCAAAGACCAAATTTGGCAAATGGTTTGGCTAAAGGTTTATTCAAACCGAGAATCGTTTCAGTTCAGAGTTTACGGTCCGCCTACAATCGTTAAATAGGTGTGGCTGAGTAATCGCAATATTTTTTTCGTCTTGCAGCCAACCGACAAATTATAGTCAGGTAGCGATGAAAGACATTAATGTAACCTCGAATCCGGCAGACTAGACTAAAGCGATGAAAAAGAGGATGTTTCTTAATCAGAATAAATTAGGTGGAGGGAGCAGAAGGTAAGATATCCAATCCTTAAGAAAGGTTTTGTCTCGCGACGGCTAAACGTGCATCATTAAATGCAGAGCCAAGTACGGCGAGGGATCGAGAATACATAAATCTGTTCCAATATGTCATAGATAAATCAGATTTGCATTCTCAGGCGGCCAACCTGATTAAACTCATTCAAGGTCTTTAATCTTATTATTCCTTTATCATTTTTTGTAAAGGGGTATTAAGATTATTCGAAATTAATAACATAATTGTTCACCTATCTTTGTTCATCATACCAATTTTGATTTTATACCATTTCACGTGTTTTCTCACCCTACTGACATGCAAATGCTTCACCAATACTATTATAATACTATGTCTTCCGATACTATTGTAATCATGACTTGTTCAATGCTCGGCATAATACAGGACCTATTTACCTTTCGTCATGTCGTTTGGAATCATGTTCCATACAGTTTTATATTTATCAATTTTCACTTTCCCCTCTTCTATATTTATCGTTTTATGACCATAAAGATTTGTACCTGTTCTATTTATGGGAATAATCCTATTTTTGGCATTGTATATCATCAGATCATCATGCCGGTCCTGCACATATTTTCTATTTGTTATTAGACCAATGCTTCTTCCCTGCCATTTTATTCTATTTTTAAATTCGGTGTCTTGGCTCGTTCCCTCGCTCGATGTAAATGGTTCTCAAAATTGACCCGAACTTTTTTATAGCGACGCACGAAGCTTGATTGAAATATTATTGCCTACGCTATTTATGATATATACAGCTACACAAACGAAGCCGATCCCAGACCGTAGAAAGACATTACGTTATACCAAATGGCATACCATCAGTTGTTTTGTCGGTTTCGCGTTGGTGTAACTGGGGCATTCAATAGAGGGTTTTCGCACAGAGACGCAGAATGAATCATAGACAGTAGCAAATGCATTGAGAATGCAAGTCAAAACACAATAAAAAAATTGGGAGGCTTTGTCGAAAATTTGTGAATCGGAACAATAGTTTCGTCCGAAGTTTCGAAGCTGAAAAAAAATTGCGAATCTGTCGTTTGTCAAGAGTTACGGGTGAAATTGCTGTATATCGATTCCCCGACCCTCGACAAAACCTTCCATTGTCGTGAGGGGCAATTGACAATACATTCTCTATGTTTCGGAAAGCGTTCTGCGAGGTTGTTGCGAAAACTCCTCAGTATGCTATATACAATCACACAGGTGAAAACCATCCCATTCCGCTACTTCGAATAGCATACCATCAGTCGTTATGAAGCCGCCCAATCAGAATCAGTCGTTATAAGGTGTCACGAAGGCGGTATTGTTTGTGTGACCATGACATTACACCAGGATACATAGGCCGCCAAACACAAGGGGGAGCCACGGCAAAGCTGTTTGGTCAATGCGGTCTCAGTCGTTTGGGATTCGAGTGTGACTGGGGTATGGTCATGGAAGATTCCCACTCGTTTTCCCATCGCGAGGAATAAGGTATGAAATTATATTGCACACATAATTATGTGCGATTTGGCGTAGGGGTGTTACCTGATAAAGTATTACCCTTCATTTTTCAATTCTTCCCATTTCCCAGTCCTTACGCATTGTAGGTTTAAACTGAATGTGACAGTAACTCTAATACCTGCGTGTTGTGATTAAATAGACGCGCTTCGTGTTTAACATCACATAGGTACACGTTATCATTTTATTTCTTGTAAATTGATTTTAATATATAAACAATATGGGAATGAACTAATATATGAACGTCACAATTGAGAAAACGTCTGTTGATCTGAATCTACAAAAACTATTAATGTCATAAACACACACACCCACACACACACACACACACACACACACACACACACACACATACACACATATATATATATATATATCCAGGAAGCGTGGTCTCGCGACAAAAGAGGGAAAATACTGATAATTGATTGATAATGAACTACCGACCAGACATGTCAGATTTAATTATTAAATGAATTGCATCACAAAAGTATCGCCTGGAGTAAAGAAGTGATGGAAAGACAATAAAATTCATTTTGACATCACTATCAAGTGCAATGACCGAATAATCGAAAGTTGTCCAGAACATATCTACCAATATTGAAAATTATATTTTAGAAACGGTAAAACGAAGTTATTTGTTTCGTTACTACGCGGTCAATTTACTGTGCCTACGCATACTCATCACAATGACATTGATATTTGAAACGTTTAAACTAATAAAATACAACTGCAATATCGTGAAATATGCCTGAATTAAACAAATATTAACTTTATTTCTACCTCTCACTTCTTATACAACAGTCAATATGAAAATTTTGAAGCGGGGAATTGTTAACAGTTCCATGATTGAACTATTTAGGGTCATCCTTGATACGCTTTGAAAAGCATGATAAATGATAGAAATCTATTTGCTTTTCATGATTTATCATCAACATAATCGAGGGTGTTTCTGGTAGGATTTCATCGTCATGGTCATGATAAGTAAAAGATAAAAAAGTGGTTCCGTCATACGGGGATGGGCTAACATTATTTGACTTTAAGAAATCTGAGCTGCAATGTCCCAATTGTCACCTGTGTCTGGAATATGTTGTAAAAATGAGGCCCAGTACTAATCTAGCCCGAAAATAATTATTTCGAGCTTCTGAAGTGTGATATATAGAATGACCGGAAACACCATCTTAATTTCATTTTATGGACTAACGTGTGTTATATTAATCTCCCCCAAGATATTTAGGTAACGATGATTATTTTTTTTTTCAGTCACAGATATCTTGAAAATGTCTGCACGAATTTGAACTGTTTATTTCTTAGTGCTCTTTTTGAAATCCATATCGAATACGACATAAATTACGACAAGTTTAGTATTTTTAATAAGACTTTTGCAATGTCAGCCTTAGCCTGTAATCCAAGTTTATTAATTTGTGTAATCTCCGTTAATTGATTTGTCACTGGTTTCTAATTTAGGCGAGAATTTGTCATGTTAATCCCGGGAATGAAATAGATGTAACAAAAAAAAAATTGTAATAATGCTAATCGCATAGTATGATTTGGCAATATTAGAAAAAAAATCAATAATTCCTTTAATTATGAAATTAATATGATAGCCAGAATGCATATTTATGAATATCAACGTTTTGCAAAGATAGAAAGCCAAATTTTAATCGAATGGTGAACTAGACTAGCTGGGCGGTGGATAGCAATTTGCTAAAAATGAAAAGGTTATAAAGACCATCCGCTACTTTCACCAAGGAGATATCACATCTCCTTGCTTTCACTTCGTCCCATGAAAGTACCGTTGCTTCGATAACCGTAGTAACTTCATCCATGTAATTACAAACACATATGTTTTCACAACAAAGAGTGCGAGAATTTTCTACTCTATATACTTGGAAATAATAAACACCATTTCGCAAGGGAGGTTGTGACGTGTACATCATTTGTGGATGAGCACGATATGATATGATCATAGTCATTCAATTCAAATAAGAGCTTCTCCCCAGAGGGAAGATGGTAAAATCGTTGAGTTTCCATTCTTTCCTTTTCATAACTTTCATAATTCCTTGGTTCCCTTTCAAATAAAAGTCACAGTTCCGTCTTGCCAGAATCTGTGGTTGTATACTGTTATCAAAAACACGATTTGACATTTACATTTTGAAATGTGCAAGTGTTTTTTTTTTCTCTCAATGATTTTTAATTCCCATGAACCTCGTGAAAAGTCGCTTCTTTTTTGTGTGATTTTATCTTTTCACAATAACAGTTTTTAACTTCTGGTTAATGTAAAAGACGAGTGTCAGAGATACAGAAATGGGTAAAAAAAAAAACATTATTTTCCACTTCCAAAATGAAAAAAAAAATTAAAGTGTCGTTCGTTAACAATTTTGAAATTGGAATCGATAAAATCACAAATCGTGGCCCTGGTACTTCTAACTTTATTTATATTACTAATGTTTAAAATAAAGTTTAAACCCATGCATGTTTTTTACATGTCTTCGAAAATCAAATCAATTAGTGGTTTTCTAAATACACGACAATATCAAGGTAAACTAATTATTTATGATTTTAGTTGCCCCTTCTACAGTTTATAGATTACAGTCATATATACAAGACTCATTATTCACTAATGATATGAATTCAATAAAACAAAACGAAAAAAAATAATAAAGCGGTACAAACTTATGAGTTATATTTGTAAATGTTATAATATCCAATTACAATCACGATATTAGTAATATTAATGATGTTGATGGTAAAATCACATTGCTAATAGGAATAATGATGATGATGATGATGATGATGATGATGATGGTGATGATGATGATGATGATGATAGTGATTATGATGATGATGATGGTGATGGCGATGATGATGATGATGATGATGGTGATGATGGTGATGATGATGGTGATGATGATGAATCATAATGATGATTTTAATATCAGTAATAATAATACCAATAACAAACTAGTAACTATGATGTATAATTCATATATAATTATATAAAGCATAATGCAATGTTTCTATAAAGCGCTGTATATTATTACCCTGGCTTTTAAACGGCTACTCAAATAGGGAGCTCGAGTATTCAAGGCATTTCTTATACTGGGTACCCATTTACTGCACCTGGGTGGAGAGTGGCAAATGTAGATAAACGCATTGCCATTCAGAGTGCCGCGGTGTGATTTAAACCCCGGACCTTGTGTTTAGTTGCAAAGTCTGGAGATTTACCCACTGAGCTTTTGAGGGTTTATTGGAAGGTTCGCACCATTGAGTCCACGTGGGTGTGTATCATTGTGTATCCAGTTGATCATGTTGCGATAACTAAACGACCTTGTTGCGAACTTGTTATTGCAGCTCTTTTCAAGTGGGTCGTCGAAATCAAATGAGAGGTGAAATTGAGTCGCTGATGGGAAAATGCCATAGAGATATAAGCGAATGGCACACATGAGCATTATATCACTTCATCAATTTTACTCAGTGTATTCTTACTGCTAGCCCCGAGCAAGTGGAAATCACAGTTAAATGCTGCAAAACTAAATGTATTCCCAGCCAACCGGTAAAACGCAAAGTTCGTTCATAGTTATACAACTCAAGAAGCACAAAGTACAATGTATGTGTTGCTTTCCCGATCTTCGATTGCATGGAAACATGAATTCACTGTTTCCTCCGATTGCCATTCCGATCAAATAGAAGGAAGTTGGTTTGGTAGATTTCCAGCCGTAATGAGGAAGTGCCAGTCTGGAGGTTACTCATAAAGTTATTAAAAAATCATTATTGTCTCATATAAAGATAACAATAACATGAATAATGTACATTAATATGTATTTTGTGTATGCACTGCATAGACTATAAAACATTTACTTTATTGTTTATTTTGTTATTGTTTGCTTTCTAGAAATAAGAAATGTTTACAAAATCAAAATATTCATGTTGATTTTTCCTGGCTGTATAAATTTTGTTACAATGATTATTTGTTTTCATTTCAAATCACTATGATTTTCACACTTATGCATTCTTTGTGGGGTTGGTGTTTGGTATACACCAATTTTTCTATGAAAGTGAATTTTGGGAAGAAAAACCTTTTAATCATATTTTCATCAACTTCTTCAATTTCATTCCATTTTTCATTATGAAATAGTGATTTAGAAATTGTTAGTATTTGTCATGCTTTTCATTTTATAATCCATACGAAGCAAGCATGTTTGTCATATTTTAATTTCCAATTGTCCAAGAACACTAACGCCCTGTCAAAATTCCCTTTCAAAGTAAGCAATTATTTACGATAATATTCTCATATTTCTGTGAGCCTCCAAATACCGGAATGTCAAAAATCCTCTGATTATATATGAGCTTAGACCCATATCATTTAGGTGAAATTCAGTAAAATTCCGATACAAATTGTTCTCTACGGCGTCGAGTTTGGCGCCGCGATCAACCAGCTGGTCGAATGCACGAGTACTGGGGTGAAGAGGGCGTGGCAGTGCTTACACCCCCTGGGGACCTATTGTGGACGTGCTTCTTGCCTGCATGGTGCACAAGCGCCGACCTCTGCTTCTCCCATTTCATGTCATGAAGATGGGAGGATTATCAAGATGATTGCCACGTAATGAAAGGCATTATTGATTAGTTTTACGAACACTTTTAAACGGAATCATGTGGTGTTTTGTATTCTCTCGGAGAGAACACATCTGAAATTGATATATGGCAATTATTTCATCATGTTTTATTGTTGGGTATCGTGATTTTTTAATCTATATTATTTTGGGGTTTGTTTATGTCATTATTTCTATTGCAAATCTTCCACAGTGAACATTAGTTTAAAAGAATCACCTTATTATACAAGTTATGATTGAACTCATCCTTGATTAACTAACCAATTCCAAACATGAAATAACGTTACATCACAGTTCAAACCTCCTTGCCCTTCTTCCGTGTCTCCTGATGCACTTAGTAATGTCATAAAAATATTGAGTTCAAATCATAAATGTTGATATCATCAAAGGCGGTAGGGACCGGGGAAGACCTTGTTACCATTTGTTCCTGCCGTGTCAAAAGTCATAAATGTCTGATTGGAGAGATATGGTAGCTATGAAGGTCCGAACAAACGACAGAGTTATCAAACTCGTGAGTTCATCGAAGAAATCTAATCCAGATATTTCCGCCGACCCGGGAAAAGAATCTATTCCTGGACCTGAAATACTGATTAAATATTTCCTGCTATAGGGATTGAGTAGTTGAGTGGGATTCTCGATTCTGTATAGAAAAACCCCTGAGTTGTGTTTTTGTTATTCGCTGTTCAATGGTGTCTGTGTAATTCAGAAGTAGGCCTATGCATATTATATACCAAGGAACGTTCTATTGCATGAAGTCCAAACTAAAGACATTTACAACCAAGTAAGAACATTATGTGTCACTTGCGCAATTAATTAATCACCCGAATCGCAGTTACATTAAACGTTCTAAAATCCTCGAAATAATAAATGTTGTCATTTTCATCATTGTCACTCTTCCCTGTTTTGTTGACATATATTATAATCCAAACTAGCCTCGTTTAAAGAATTCAAAATGCCAAGATGGTGTTCCATAAAATTCGTTATGAGGTGCTAGCTCAGCCGCTAAATATTTTAAATATTTTAGCACAAGAAAGGGTATGGGTAACTTACAGACAGATTTATGAAACTGCTCCCGTCGAGAATGTAGCTAAAATTTGCTTACTCCTGAAATCCTTTTCGTCACCGGGACTTCAACCCTGATTGCTCTTAATTGAACATCCTTCCTTATTAAGATTTGAACTATTTTTTTTATCCATTACCTAAGGAAACGTCTCATCGGACATTCCCTTCACTTCTATTTCTGATCAGTCAGGCAAATCGGACATCGATACCCATTTCAATGAAAATCATTTAAGTTCCACTTTAATTTGTTTTCCAGCAAATGTGTCAAAGCAGCCATGACCATTGACATTCTAGAGCTTGACGATTAAAACATAACAGGTACAAAAATAAATAATCATGTACGTCCTGATCAATTAGGAGATAAATTGTGCGCTTAGCGTGAGTGGGATATGCGAGGGTGAGCTGAGAGTGGGTTTGCGGGTGTGTTCTGAATGGTATGTTTGAAAATACTGGGCAAGATCACTTCGTAGCGACGATCCTGGTCAGTTTTTACTTAAATTCATCCTGAGGTGGTAAACCACAGATGTAGGTATAAGATGGCTAATGTTGAAGGATTTATTTTAGAAAATAATCCACTCGTTTGTCAAATTTACTATTAACCTACACCATTCTTTACAATACATATATTCTTTAAGAAACATATTCCATGAATAACCTCTTCGTATCACGCCTAAAGTTGAGTGGAATATTGTGTAACACGAGCTCCGGTCGGAAACAAACAGAGATGAAACGCGATAAAACACGAAATAAAAATATTTGACACTCGTGCGTGAGTTTGCATTCGACAGTGTACTTAGCATACTTAATAAAGTAGTACTGTGAAATTGCTATCGATACCCTTGGCGGTATCCCCTATCGTTCATTGACTTCTGCTTGAGGTAGGAGATTTATTGTGTGCAAATTTTGCGAAATGAACAAACACCGGAAGAGTGATGCACAGCAAATTGTGCCTTTTTCTCTTCCCTATATTTTAAGTCAGTCGAGATGAAATTATTTGGAGCACATTGACTGTACGGTCGAAGTCATTCTGAGAAATAAATAAAATAAGGTAAATAAGAATAAGTTATTCCCTGGCCTGAAGTAAGGTTTTTTGACATGATTTTGCCCATCACTGTTATCCCATACCTGTTCAGTGGCATAATCAGACCGCACGGGAGAGTGGTGAGCGGCATGTCTTCTCTGGAAAATGAACTGGTTGCAATGACTAATCATTAAATATGGCAATATAGCATTTAACACTTACTTAACCAGAAGTCTTTAAGCGCTGTACAGCAATGCAGCATAATGACCTACGTTTTAGCAGAGCAGCTGTTATGCGCGCTGTATTTCGAGGAATAGGTCCAGGCCAGGTACCCATTTACTTCACCTGGGTTGAGCGCAGATCATTGTGGATCAATTTCTCACTGAAGGAAATTACATCATAGCTAGGATTCGAACCAACGAACCTCTGTTTCAAGGTCCAGAGACTAATCCACCGGCGCACAATGCTTCACAATCAGTAAAAGGGACTTTCCTCAAAAGATGTCTTTTGCACAAGGGGATTCTCAAATGATTTAAATTTATGTGTTTCTGATTTTTATGTTGAAAAATTGAATAAATAAAATGAAACTAACTAATAACTCGAAAACACAATAGATCCCTGCCTACCCTAAGCAATCAATTAGTATTAATACATATACATTTTTTTATATAATATTTGACTTTTTGACATATATTTTTGTGGTCTGAATGTTGTAAGAATTTGGTCAGAAGAATAAATCATCATTCTATTTAGATGCATATTATGAGACTTCATGAGCTGATACCCTGTAATGGCAAAATGGTATACTACCTTTAAAGGTACAAATACCGGGATGTATTAATGAACAGCTTTTCATTTATATTGTAATTAGTAATTGGAATAAAGACCCCAATGCACGACTGTATTTTGACGAGTGACGTACACCACACAAATATATCTGTATGAAATTATAATTCCACTATAAGCCATTGCAGTATACGCCTGAGACGACAATGTGCGTAGAAAACGTTACTCATTAATGTCAAGTCAAGATTCACATGGATTACAAATTATGAGAGGTGATAGTTTGTAATTATAAAGTAAGTCTCCTCGGGCAAAAGGACTTACAACTTCATCCAATTATTGTCGACAACACCTGGTTAAGAATAATTGCCACTCGCACATTTTTTTATAATCCCTCTTCAAATTCGCTGCCTGTGTTTTCGCTATATCAGCATGACTTAAAAGAAATGGAAAACATTGAATGTCGTCACCAATGTCCTAAATTTGGGGGATTATTGCTACATTTAAAACATCCTCAATTTTTGGGAATTTCACCGGTTTTGCATCATTCATCGAGGACTTTCTCAGACAGCAGCATCCCTCCCGTCGCACACGCTTTTATCTATTCGTGTTCGCCGTGCCACGTGGCGAACTTGGCACGAGAAATACCAAAAAATTCGACATTGTAAATTTGTCCAAATCAAATCAGACGCGTCGAGCCGACAGACTCGTTTAGATATCTCCCCGTGCCCCAGCAGGAGGGAGGGAAATCCAAGAAACTATTCAGGAAAAAAAAAAACATTTTTTGGTTAGCCTATTTACTAAACTTATAGGTAGGTTCAAGTGGTGCCAAATGTGATTAGCAATACACGCCAGACAGGATCGTCCTAGAGTGCCCCAAAAGTTCGTAATCAAGGTAAAGTCTGGTCTGAGGTATGATATGGAGGTATGATATCAATAATAATGGGCCATGCATATTACTTCATGTTAGGAATAGAAACACAGGAAAGAGCAGAATACAATCAATATCAATATAGAGAAAGTCAAGATTATCGGTCGCTGTTTGAGTGGAAATGTCTATGACAGGACACTAAAGGATTACCAAACAACAAATTTCCGTCAGTAAAAATCCAAACCAAATTTAGATAGAATTATTTGTATAAAAACGTTGATTTGTAATTGATGAAACTAAACGATAACAACCCCTGTCAAAACATTTTATTATCAATATGATTTCATTTTTTTCAACTGTAATTTGAAAGATCGCCCATTACTCAAACACGTACTAGGCCCGTCAGCGCACACTACAAGAAATGTCGAGGTGAAGCTGCAAATGCTATTGTGGACGTTCTCAAAAGCATATCAAGGGATTCGTCAAGGATTCTGATTCGCACCTGGCTCTAGTCAGGTCCGTGTAGAACAGATACTTGGTATGTTTCCCATCCCGGAAGTTCCATCTGTTGCGCTTTCCTTGATCGAAAGCACATGACCAGAATGTGGCATAGCGTGGTCATGACATGGGGGGCACCAGCAATTTTTTTTTAGTTACTTACATTCGTTTCACACTGCATTTCCTCAACCCCATAGTATCCTTAACCTCGGACTATCCTTAACTCCATACTATCTTTCTTTTCACATTGTCTTTCTTAGCCCCATACTATTTGCATAGCCGGGGTTAACGCCTTAACCCCGGACTATCGCACAGCTCATGTATATTAATGATTTCACCATACAGAGCGCGACTAACATGCAATTTCGACTTCTGTGATTGGTTAATGGTCAGCCCCACTTTTCCTTTGCCTTGTTTCGTTTCACACTGCATCTCTTGGCACAGCAATTGTGGTGCTGGCGCCACAATAAGCCGGCTAACCCTTTTCAGGGCCAGATATTACCGTACTATTTACCGTGCTAGCCCACTCTGCTATGTAGTTTGAAAACAACGTGGGCTGAGCTTAACCCCGGGAAATTGGTGGGGCTAAGACCCCCCCCCCCCCCCCTTAGCCCCACCAATTTCCTGGGGTTAAGGGGAAAAAGTACAGTGTGAAAAGCATATTAGCCAGCTTTACTGACCTATTACAGATAGTTTAGGGACAGTACCATTAAAATATTTTTCGTACATATTGACCCCCAAACAGGGACATTTTAAGGATATTTTTTTACGAAATCCATTAAGATTATACATAATCTCACCATAGTCATCTATTGCGAGCGCCAAGCGCTTCCTGATTTTGTTATAATTACATCTAAACACACGAAGCACATTTTGTAGTAATTGTAATCGTGATTATCATACGCATCTCAATAATCAAATATTGCGAGCGCGAAGCACGAGCTGAAAATTTAGAAGAGGGGCATTCTAAAGGCTTGGTTGTAGGAATTCACTAAGACTATACGTATTTCACTAACCGAATAATACAAGCGCGAAGTCCGGGCTAAAAATTTTGATATTCAGATGAGAAAAAGAAAATTTTGGTGACTGATTTTAGGAATTTATTCATTGCATGACTTTGAGGTATTTAAACACTTTCGAAGTTCCAGGGAACGCCTCATAGGCTACAAAGTCATAATAATGTTAATATAAACATGATGGGTTACAAGTCAGTTATAATACAAGCTAGAATCTGAGCCGCAATGATAATAAGTGAACAATTTTCAATTCTCAAATAGTCAGACACGGCTCAAGGAAATTAAAATACAGACTGTGTCCCTTCTGTATTTATTTCACTTTTATATCTTTACAAAATTGTTCGGTTGCCAATGAAGGTTGACTTCTCCTTCAAACGTTATGATCTCCCCGCGGAAGATGACCTTCGGATACCAAGTAACCCTGATCTTCAATCACATTTGTATCGTAATTGCGATTAATAGCTCATTTAAGTCAACTGTCTTATCTTCTGCTCACTCAATGCATATCTACCATGTCGGATGTTTCTCACTTTCATATTTCAAAGAAAATGTAGAGTTCTGAAGAACGTTTTCATCAGATTTTGGTGAGATTTAGGGCTTTTCTTTGTTTTCTTTTGTATTGATCATGGTCCTTGGTAAGAACCATCGTCTACTTACGTTCGCAGTCCCCTTGTGCATTTCTCCTCCATCCTGGGCAGCAATCCCTCTTGAAACGACCATAGCTACATATACGGTTATGAACACCTGTTGGACGCAAAGCTGAAATCATATTGGTCCGTGATCTTGAGAAGAATCCGCCATAGCGAGGGGATGAGTGGACTGGGCTTCTGTTATACAGAAAGAGAAGAGATTAAAAAAATTGGCAGATTCTGGAAGGTAGTATATGAATGCAATTATTCGTCTAAGAAATGTATTCTTACAATGTATGGCTACCCTTTGCCAAATATAAATCATTCGCAATTACGTGACGTGCGAACACTTCAAAGTCAACTTGGTCATACTCTTTCTCAATTTCGACTTATAGATTATTGGGGACATAACACAAAATCAATGTTACGCGAATCAAAGGAAGGCAGTGGCGGTAGAGGAAATGGTTGCTGAAATCAAGAAGTAACTCCTCGGTGAAATCATTCAGAATACTATTGCGTTTGATGGAGAGAGGGGAGTCCTATACACGAATCGGTGATTGACGGAGATTGGATATGATTGCGGGTCGTTAAGATCTCTTCTGCAGTCCCTAGATGGCGTCACCATGAGATAAAATCCATGTAGGGCAACCTACAGAGTGAGAGGGAAACAGCTCGTTAGAGTTTAACGCGGTAGACCCCTCCCTACTCATTGATAGTGATCGTTTCCATTCACCATCCTCATCGAAGTGGTGGTATCACTGCAAACAGATGACCAATCCAGCCCACGCTCTCATCAATACTAGGGGCATTTATACAGAGTGATTTTCAGATTAATTTTGTGGAGTCTTCAACTCTCCAAGATTTCGGGGCACACCGATACATCTTATTACAAATAGTTCAACATTATTTGATTTCTGTACCCTGTTGAGTAAAACGAATAAGAGCCCTCCTAATCTACAACTACATCAAATCGAGATCTGCTTGAAGAAGCCTGTAACACCTTTAAAAGCATGTACCCTGTGGTTTTCTGTATTGACAGTTCACATCGCCAGCCCCTATTTCAGAGTCTTTACAGAAAAGCAGCCCAGTCACTTCCCATAAGACGATCATTAAAATTTTGAAGAGCATATTATAGGGGCTACGCAAAAATAGACACAAAACTATGTGTAGACACGACCCAAAACAGAGGAATGTCCCATTTAAAGGACAAGTCCACCCCAACAAAAACTTGATTTGAATAAAAAGAGAAAAATTCAACAAGCATAACACTGAAAATTTCATCAAAATCGGATGTAAAATAAGAAAGTTATGGCATTTTAAAGTTTCGCTTATATTCAACAAAATAGTTATATGAACGAGCCAGTTACATCCAAATGAGAGAGTTGATGACATCACTCACTCACTATTTCTTTTGTATTTTATTATATGAAATATTGTTATTTTCTCGCCATTGTCATGTGAAATGAAGTTTCATTCCTCCCTGAACACGTGGAATTCCATTATTTTAACATTTTGTGCTTCAGGCAAGGAGGTCCTAATCGTCAAATTCGTAAAAATTGAAATATTGTATAATTCAAACAATAAAAAACAAAAGAAATAGTGAGTGAGTGACATCATCGACTCTCTCATTTGAATGTAACTGGCTCGTTCATAAATCAATTTTGTTGAAAATAAGCGAAACTTTGAAATGTCATAACTTTCTTATTTTACATCCGATTTTGATGAAATTTTCAGCATTGTGCTTGTCTGATTTTTCTCTATTGATTCAAATCAACATTTTTCTGAGGTGGACTTGACCTTTAACAACAGGCACGGTAACCGAATGCATGTGTGTAAGTCTAGATTTAGTCTGGGAATTTATTGGTGCTCCTCTTGGGTGTAGTGGTGTCCCTCAGGGGTGTAAGGGTCACCCGTATCTTTACAACCTTGTCATCATCTTTCATCATTGTTGAACGAGACCACGCTTCAACTCTATTCCATTGCCATTAATCAATGATATTCCCTAAGGCAAGCTATCTCTACTAGACCTCTTCCTTGTAACAAGACATTACGCCCCAATTTGATTTATTCCTAACGCAGGGTTATTACAGTCATAGAATAAAACTATTTCATTTCCAAGGGTAACTAGTATTCCAAACTTATTCTTTGCTATGATATATATTATGCCGAAAGAATAAAGGAACATTAGACATGTTAAAACTCCAATTATTTTTTCTTTAGTTTACATGGTTTAGGTAACTTCGTTATTATATTCCTTTTTAGCATGTTTAGGGGGACAATTATGCAGCATTAACGCCTACTGAATGACTAATTTGATTGCAACCTGAATACAACATTTTATCAAAATGTTACACGTTGTTAAAAAGCTTTTGAAGTCTTGCAATATAGTTACGATTGGTCGAAATCAAAGACCTATGGTATTCCTCTCTTGCATCGAGCGAAATAGAATGAATAATTATAAGAAACACATTAAAAATGTGTCGGTTACAAATTTACGAAACTGACCCAGAGGTTATTAGTGTATTCTACAAAACAGTGTGATGCATAAACATGATAAAGCTAAATGATATACCCTACATATATATATGTAGCTCAGATAAAACCAAGAAAAATGTTGCAATCGTGCATAATTTTACTTAAAACCACCACAATGTCCGTACTGAGTTCCTTTCGACATACATGTATTTCAGAGGAGACAACAAACACACAACGCCCTTTGACGACGAGACAAGAGCATGCGCCTATCATTATAAATGCAGGATTTTCATTTAGACCTTTCAGTCACATTATATAGGAGACCTTGATGTTCCCAAAATCCTCCCAAATTGGTTCATAACAGGATTTTGATAAGACAATACACAAACTTAAAGTCTGTTTGGTTATCAGGCACAACGATTCCGGTTGTAATATCGCGGAAACCAATATTTGGAAGTATAATGATTACCACGTGTTTGGTATAGCTCTATTTGTCACCACCTGTTTTTATTTCATAAATGTTTTGATGTATTTTTTCTTTACCTGGAGTTTTTGAAGATACAGAGAAGCGATCCACAAACATGAAATTTGAAACCATCATTATTTCAGTTATCATAGTCATTATCTTACTGTCGTCCCTACTTACTTAATCTTTATCATCATAAATATTACTAAGAATTTGACTATTTTATCATTACAACAATTATTATAATTATCTTACATGCCCGTCGTCATTATAATGAAGAGTGGTAGCAAAATGATATTCGATGTCACCATTTGAGCGAATTAGACAAAGGAAATTTCCCTCTATTTCGAATACTGAATTCTGCATAACAGATAAATCATGTAAAGTGCTGTAAGAAATGATTCTTCGCGCTTCGTTTTTTTATCTTGGTTCTCTCTATTTTTATTGATATTATTAACTTGGGAATAAACCACGTCTTTTATTGATTACAGTTCCGTTATATCATGCTTTGAAGATGGAGGTTAGTAATGCAAATATCATGGGCTTATAACTTGCCATCAGGAGTCATAATCATAATACGTCTTCATATTCAACTGTTAATCGCATTAAAGGCGATGAAACGATGGTAATGATAACAATTGACAATGTTATTAATACTTCTATCCTTTTTTTTTTTCAGTGTTCCAATGCGTCCCGACTCTATTTATAGATTTCATAACAATACAGTAATTCAACACATACAGAAATTTGACATACGGCAAGGCAATTTCACACGAATTCCACATATGCTAAACCATAGAATCTACCACATTTATCGTATCGTTCCTCTATCGTAATTTTCCATATTTGTTTATGTAAGGTAACAGTAACGTTTTTTTTTCCTTTTAAAATTGAAGATAACTGATTAGTTTCACGTTTTGGCAAATGACATGGCTATTTTTAAAAGAAAAATATGCAATAATTGTTTAATTTGCGAGGGCAAGAGCTGCCCTACACCTCCCCCCTCCCTGCGTATGTAACATCATGTATTATATTCCCCGTAATCTATCCAAATTAAATTGATGTCTGGTTAGACTTCGAACCCAGTGCTTGATATGTAGCTTTAAGACTTATGTTTTGCTTCAAAAGCGATACCATCACTGCGATTCAATTTTTCTATCAAGAATAACAGATCGTAAATCTGTGTCGACTGTGATATGTAATCTTCCCATGAAACGATCGTTCGTTGGTGAGGAAATCAAAAGGCATAAAAGTCATGCCCTCACGAAAAAGATATGATGAACCTGTCCGAATGTATTTCGCACGGTGCACTTCAACCTAAATTGGTGAGGACGCGTTCTTACTCTTCATGCTCTTTGAGTTTATCTTTACTATAAATCATGACTTGAAGTGGCACACAGTCAGCACATTCTTATATTACATCGATTCAAAGGTAGGCCTACTTTTGAATCGACTGGAAGTTACTTGAGAACCGGCAATATATGTATTTTTAGGCTTAAAATAATAATTTGGAAGATGAGCGATGAAATTTTTTTTGTAGTATAACATAGGTAGAATTTGTTTCTGTTATGCCCTTTAGCTGCCGATCGTTGCTACCTGAAGACAGTTCTCATAGTTCTAACATAACACTTTGAATGTGTGATATGGATTTTCAAAAATGTTATCGAAACATGAATAAGATTAAGGCCTTTTTTATAGCTACAACTCAAAATCAAATTGGGGGTTCTGTTTTTTTTTTCAAAGAGAGGCATTGGTGTGACGTGTGTGAACTAACCTATGAAGACGCATCGCTTGTCCAAAAGTAGGATGCAAATGGCACGCGATCAGTAAACCATAAATTCCTCGGCAACACACCGGATAGCGCCTAATTAACCAGGGTAGTTCTGTGTCATCTTCCATCGAAAACGACCACAAAGAGTAACGTTTTGAAGCTGAACTTAAAACATTGATCATTTGCATGTGTTGTACACAGAGATGTCTGTAATGGCCTCATCTCTGGCCTAATGAAAATTAAAATTGAATGGAATTACTCATTCATTGTATCAACAAAATTACGATGACACGACATTTGCTCATGCGACAATCGCTCCCGGCTTATGAATTTCGTCTAAGATGTAGGGTCAGTGATAGGATTGCAAACTGATAGGGTTGTATGTTAGATTTATGGATAAGTTTAGGGTAGGGTATAGCGTTAAACCCGGGGTTAATGTTGATCTTTCGATTACTAGTAGTGTGTGGAATTTAGAGCGGAGCAATTGTCGCCGGAGCAAATGTCATGGAATCCAAATTTACACCCATCAAACCATCTGGCAACAAATCATTGAGTATCTCGGGTCTGCGGGAACACCCATATGTCAATTCAATTTTTTTTTTTTCAATTCAATTTGATTGTAAATATTTATTTTGCAGTATCCGTTGTCCGTTAATTGTAAATATTTATTTTGCAGTATCCGTTGTCCGTTAATTGTAAATATTTATTTTGCAGTATCACAATTATGTTATTTGTTATTATATGGGGTATGCCCTATACATAAATATACATTTGTATAATATGTTATCCTAATCGCTAGAGGGTATTCATTTGTCTCGCAATCTACTATGGTCAACAAGGAAATTCGTGATCACTCTCGCAAAAAGTAGTAGATTGCGAGACAAATGATACCCTCTAGCGATTATTTCAATCCGCAATAATGAACCTATTTAGTATTATATGTTATCCTGTTGACATAATTGCAAAAAAATCATATCAGACTTGAGAATGAACCATCGTCCCTGCGTCTAAAGATACGATAACAAACGCAGGAGCTGCGTTAATTCATGCTCCAAAAATACTCCGACATGTTCAAAGTTCTCAAGGTTTTGAACAAAGCAACATTAAACAATATAATTTTAATTACTTCACTCGCGAGCAAATGTGGAAGAAGGGTGGAAAATACATATGATACATTACCCAGAGACAGACGAATGGAGAAGATATATATACTCGTCTATGTCTGCAATCAGAAGAAACGATTTCAAAACAACGTGATTAAGCCCTATGGCATTTCCTTCGATCTAGCCCATTCTGAATAATCCTTCACATTTTTCAGATATTTATGCATTATGGAATGACGTCGTCGAATCGCTTGATGTTAGATATTATCTTACCAGTTAGGCCTATGAATTTGGCGTATCGTTAACTGAAAAAAAAATTAAAAAAATAAAGTGCTGATTTAGCTCTTAAATTGTGACTGCACCTCGGAGTGCTGACTTTTTTCTTTCAAATTTGTACTAGAAAAATTAGCACTCCGAAGTGCACACAATACAAGCTCTAGAAGTGCTAAATTAACACTTCATTTTTAGAGTGCTCTTGATACATAATGGCTGATATTGTCGAATTTGAAGATTTGCAATATGATACAAATAAAGGACGGATCTAGTAGGTGTATAGTCTGCATGTTAATATATTGTTAATATAATATTTTTCGTGTATATGTCGAATTCGTTTTTTCCTACACGTTTTTTAATTGACACTCATGGTAATGCGGAATGCTTTGGGCACCGCAATCTCCGCTTTTTTATACCTCATTTCAATTAATTTAGTGATAATGGTCTATCCAATGACGTACAAAACAACTTACAAGTCGTTAAACACTAGAAAAAACGGCAACACGAAAATCTTTAAGGTATGTTTTCATAGGAAGAAATCTAGTCTACGCCCCGGCCTTCCCAAGGTCCCACAAAGTGTGATTATGAATGATTGTCCATAAAAGAGTCATATTCAAAAAGACCCTGATACTTTTTTTTTTAAACAAGTGCACACCTAGTTACCAATAATGCATGTAGCATTTCCATTTATTTGAAAGCAGGATAAAAGAGCATTGTAGATTAAATGCCATGCTCACGGGCATAGGTGCCGCGGCTGGGGATCGAACTCCGGACTTTCCATGTATAGCCAGGCGCCTTAGACCACTCGGCCACGGCACCTCCATGCACATACATATACTTACACACTCACGTACACCCTCACTCAGCACATGCACATTATGCTCCGTCATCCCATCCATTTCTCTCAAACGCAAACACACATACACACGGACACCAACACATTCACGAGCACATACACCAATACGCACACCCACACACACCCACCCACGCACAAAATCTTCCCCCATAGGCCTTACACATATTTCTGTGTACCTTCCTGCCGAATGCACACCCTCACCTAGACCATGCCTAGACCCACACTCACGGAGGCCACGCTCAGCCCACGGAGCGTACCCATAAAACCTTCTTGAGATGCCACTATCAGATTCCTCGGAAATTTGTGAGTTGAAGTGATCTAATTCAGTCAGGAAAATGACATCCATTATAGTAAATCACATTGCATGCATGCCATTCCTGTAACAGTCGGTACATTCTTTGCTATAATAGATCACACGAATTGAGGTGTCTCATGTGTTTTCTTGAAATTGAAATCGATTTGAATTACCAAGTAATGGAGGGTAGACGTGTCTTCATTTTCTTTGATTGAGTCATTTCTGGTAGGCGATATACCATGGATCCAGTAGTTTTCTGAAGTAATGGTCATTACGTTAGACCAAATTTGTATTGTATACAGGTCACCGTATGTTTAACAGACACGCATTCTGCATCATTCTGGTGACATTTTCTTATGTAATAATTCTTTAAGAACGTGAAGATTTTAAACTTGTGTTGCCTACAAGGTACGCCTACCACTCCGGTAAGTAACTTTAAAATCCAATGGTAAATATCATGGTAACAATGCTCAACAACCTATCCCAGTCTCTGATTTCGTGGATCTTACCACTGGGATAAAACAAGTGGGTGTAACATTGTTTTCATATACATAGCCTCAGCCAAGTTGTCTGTTTAGAATCTGATTGTTCTAAAAGGATTTATTGAAAAAGAATACTTTCAGAAATGTTTATGGCCTTCTAAGTCTAATATGGTATATAAACTTGCTATATATCTATAATCAAATTTGTAATCTTCTACATGTTAATTTAGATTGGCTATTCAAAAAGTTGACTGAATCACTTTTATCATGTTTATTATTACCACATGAATGTCAGTAAATGAATAGGATGGAAGCACAGAAACATCTGTTCTCCGCGCCTTGCCAAAATGTTCAAATTGTCATAGTTTCGCTATCAAATGCTCACCTTCCAGTTACAAAGAACGGGTAAAACCGATGGAAAATACGAAAAGAGCGAGAATCCATCTAAAAAGGTCTTGCCTTTCTTATAATCAACTTTGTCTCGAAATCCATCAATGTGATTGCATTATGTGATTTGCCATCCGCCTGCGATAAACATTGTACTTATATCAAGTAATTGAACATTTGTACAATTGGAAGTGAATTATCTCACATTCATACATATCTAATGGCGTTCAACTGGAACAATCGTAAGCCCCCCCCCCCCCCCTTCTCTCTCTATTTCAATCTTCTCCGTTCTTCCTTCTTCTGGAAACAACCAAGTATATGCCTACTAAATCTTACAGATACACACAAGTTCTGATTCCTTAACAGTAATGTGTTGAAAACTTTGGAAGTCTCACTGTGATTTGGAAATATTAAACATAATGCATATAATAATTAGTGTATGTTTTAAGATTTTGGAATCACCAAAATGACCATACATCCATACAGACATTTATATAAACACATGCAATATTATACCTAATATTGTACCTAATTTATATGTAAATACTATGTTCGATCCATCTGATTTCTTTTTTTTGTTGGCCGGACGAAGGGCAATGATGGCCGAAAGCTTGCAATAAAAAAGGAAACCTGAGAGCTACGTCTCACTCGTCGTTATTTCTGTCTTCCAAGTATATACATATATATGAATATATATGAATAATTTATTGGTTGGATGCTTAACTAAGCTGGTCGTACAGACTTTTTCACCCGAAGGATCATCAGCGACTGATAGTATGAAGAACACAATTTTTTGAGACAGAATAAAATATGTATATACATATATATATATATATATACATAAATATATGTGTGTGTGTGTATGAGGGGGTGTGTGTGTGTGTGTGCGTGTGTGTAAATGCATATGAGGGAATACAAAACTGAATGTTCTACGAGAACGTGTATGCTGCTTTATGTCATACAAAATATACTTACTTAACTTTAAAAATGTAATACGTTGTTTCTACCTTTCCACAACCAGCACAGCTTTTCCACTTAACACGTACCTTAATCAAAAGACACTGTTGGACAATCATATTGATGAGCTATGAGTTTTCAACACGTAATTTTTTAGATCGAAATCAATTCTCTCTATCGTGTCCTATCTACTCTTTTAGGTGATGAAAGTGGAGTTCGGGAAGGGCGTGTACTTCCTATGAGGGATCTAAATAGCCCCATGTCCCAGAATACAAAATTAACAATATCAGCGCCACAGCGAGGCCAACGAATTGGCGTTCTAAAAAGTAACTACGGCAGGCAAAGGACAGGCAACCTAAATATGACATTATGTTTTCTCGTAGTCCATTTATAAATAGCACAAGTTATCAGACTAATTGCAGTCAGTGTGTTAAGGAGGTCGACCTACTCTTGTACGGAGATGATAGCGATGTGTGGTAACAATACCGTCAAAAGGTGTGTCTTTTGTTTTATTCACAGTAAATTATCTACTATTCGACAGAAAAGAGTGTGCATTTTTTTAGCCGCACAGGAAAACATATAACCGCGTAGTTTCTAATGTAATTTAGACTGTTTAGAAATAAGGTTATTATGATTACTACATCTGTCTACTGAACTATTATGATCCGGAGGGTTTAAGATGTCCGATCTTTTAAGATTTTTACGAGATTCTCTGTTATCATGCTTATAGTACACCTCGCCCGGTGTCCCCCCCCCCCCCCCTGTTTCTCTATAGCCGTCCATTTATCCACATTTTATCAGTCCATGGAAGCAATTATAGGCTACTACGCGTCAATTGCGCTTGTAATCACAACCGGTTCTGACCAGTATCTTAAATTCATCCAATGCCAATGCTAAAACATACACACTTAACGATGCCCTCTTACTCTTACTTTATTCGCCAACTTAAGACGACAAAGTGATGACCGTTGAAGACTAATGGTCAGGTGACACAATACTCGCTGTAATGATAATAAACAAGAGGCCAAAAATACATTAAGATTTTTTAAAAGTTTCACGGGAACAATCATCGGTGGTTCTAACTCAGAACAAATTCAGACCGACGAATATTGTTTTATCCTTTCAAATATTTTCCTATTGAATTTTTTATCATATCTATGTAATAAACATGAGAAATGCCGATTTTTTCATTGTTCTCTGTAAACATGATGATCGTTCTAAAATCTTTCGAGCCTCGAACATGTCGAATTGAAAAAGGCCACATAAGTACACGTCTTTTTTTTTGCTTACGTCGAGTAATAAGGTAATTATTCTCATGAGCAGAAACTTGAAAAGAGTAAAACCTGATTTCATATTTTTCATAATTTGATGTAGCTTGATCAGTATCTTTATCGTCGTCATTATCGTCATCATCGTAAGGAAAAAGTAGATAGTTCGCAATACAGTCCTAGATTTCATTTACGCTAATGGATCGTTTGTCTTGTTTCTTAGTTATGAAACGTTCGCAAATCTATCCCCCCCCCTCGAGAACAATTTCAATAATCCTCTAACTGATATAAAATGAACTTGAGAACAAACAACAAAATTGAGATAGGTATGTCTACCTTTTTCCTCTGCATGATTTGGTAATTACAACTTTCGGAAATATGAAAAGTATATAAAAAGATCTGTGTACAGACGATCATGATGAAAAGACGGACTTGAAACTTGTTTCTGTGAAAACATAATAGGCAAACATTCGGAAACGTCAGCAACTTGCAACGTCTTTCTACATTATATCTCGGACGGATCGTACAGATTGCATTTTTGAATGGGGGTACTCCCAATTTGTTTTCATGTATGCTCTAGACATAAGTCAACTGTTTGTCATGTTTCTAGTTGTTTTTCATTCGTGTGACTGTGAAACAGGAAAGGGAACGACAGAGAGGGTGTTCCTGACCTAGTGCTACCACACCCTAGGACTAGGATTTCCAAAAGCTTAGACAGAAAAACCTCAAAGCATGGATCTACTAGCTCTAAGGTTTTCACAGTTTCCTGGATACTGTTCTTGCCATTCTTGTTGCTAGAAGGAGCAGGAATAATTAGCACCCCACCCCCTTCTCTCTCCAAAACCCATCTCTCTCCTCTATCTATCAAACATTAATGAGTTATTATTTATGGTGCCATATTTGAGACATAACTAATAAGAAGTAGGAATCTAGCTTAGGGGCATTCCTGTAGGATATATGTAAAGTGCCATAGCGAACAAACTGGTGTAAATTCTTCTCATTCATTTATTCAATCTTTCATTCATAACCATTATGCCACAATCATGACAATGGATGTCCTGTTGCATTAAATGACTTAATTGGCAGTTTGAACATATATGTTTGGTTTAAAATGGTTCTCAAAGTTTCATATAAAGATGACAAAGAGTTTACACGTTTACAGCATGTGAATGTGTTGGCAGGTTGTGGATCTATTCCTTGGCTAAAAGCCGAGAGAGCATTTTTCAAAGATATGAAAGAGTTATGTTCATAGTGACAGATAAAGAGAGGCTACATGCAAATGGTTACTGCAGACTCGCCAAGCCTGATACAAGATTCGACAGATACTCGCAAATGGCATTGTTTGATTTGTTTGAACTCGCTCAAGAAATGGAATGACATGAATAATAAAAGGTAGGTCATGCCTATCTGATCGAACGACCAAATCCATCATAACTATTTTTATCCCTGGTAAAAGGTGTTGTTTCACACACAAATATCAATCAATCTTTACTTCTGTCTGATTTTCACACCCGGATGTGCTTTCAAAAGATTAGCAATATTTACTTTGTACGCAATAGTCTAATTATCGAATCGTTTGAATTCATTTTTAGAACATATTTAAAGGTCAAGTCCACCCCAAAAAATTAGACAGTCGATGATGTCCCTCACTCACTATTTCTTTGTTTTTTATAGTTTGAATTACACAATATTTCAATTTTTACAAAGTTAACATTAAGGACCAAATTGACTGAACCATATTAAACATTGCTAATTGCACATGTTCAGGGAGGAATTAATCGTTTTTTCACACGACAACAGGGAGAAAATTTGAATTTGAATATTTCATATTTCACATAATAAAATACAAAAGAAATAGTGAGTGATGTCATCAGTCTCCCCATTTGCATACAGACAAAGATGTGAATATAATTGTTTTGTGAAATTAAGCGAAACCTTAAAATGTCATATCTTTCTTATTTTACATCCGAGTTTGATGAAATTTTCAGTGTTATGCTTGTTGGATTTTCTCTTTTATTCGAATCAACTTTTTATTGGGGTGGACTTGTCCTTTGATGGGTTTGTGGGTCTCTAATCAAATCATGTTCAGGGCCTAAATGATTGATCATGGGACTGGCTTTTGAAATTGATAATACACAATAATCACTGCAATCGATTCGCAGAAATTCTCTAAATACTTAATCGCTAAGCTCTTCGTTGCTCCGTCCAGGTACGCCATTTATATAATAGACCAGTTCGTAGTTGACTCATGGACAATTTTGGTCAAATGACCTTTCATTTCTTTGATTAAGATAGGCAGATTTCAAAGCAAGATATTACGTAAGCTTGCCTTACATAGCAGGATGAAATTGAATAGACCAGGGGGTGTTTCACAAAGATTTAAGTATGACTTAGGTCGCACTTAAATGTCGACGCGTACATGATATGCAACGCGCAATCTTATTGATCAATACGCAGTAGTGCGCGTCCTCTTGGCATGATCTGACCAATGCTGTCATGCCTTTTATACTGGGCGTAATTAGGCATTTAAGTGCGACTCTAAGTCATACTTAAATCTTTGTGAAACACCCCCCAGGTGACTAGAATAGCACACCAATGAACACTTTATCAAGGTATTTGTTGCTATTTTGAATGCATATCATAGCATGTTACACAATGTACTTGGCAAACTGTGAAATACCAGTCGTTCGTGGACGCATTGTTGTTTTTTGTGGATGTAAATGAAAACCACATTTCAAAAGAATACATGAATAATCAAGACATAAAGTTGGTGCTTATCTCATTAGATTTTAAACCACCATGTCACTTTAGTACAAATGACCTTCCTCTGATCATGCGTAGAATCTTTTGATCATGCGCAGAACGGAACTACGAACTGGCTTATTCATTGATATCACTTAAACATTGAAAGATGATCAGCTTTCATGGTCTTAGGAATAAGCCGAGTCATTTTTGTTTCTGATTTGCAATCCTGTTTTACTTTGTGCTCGACTTTCCAGATTCGTCCCTTATTCGTTTATATCCAAAAACAGGGAGGAAGATTCCGAATCAATCTCGGAAGCTATATAAAGCATTAGGGATGATTCTTTGAGGTCGTTACCCTTTCACCACTGGGTTTAGGGCTACTGGATAAGAATAAATCTTGAATCCCATTTACCTTGCAAATACAATTGTCATTGATAACCGTATTGAATGATAAAGTCATAAATTAGCACAAGTTTTTTTATCAATTGCAGTAGTGAGTACCTACAAGGGTACACCTAAAAGTTCAGAAACACTTTTATTCACAGAAATATTAATAGAGATCTATGCCTAGTCGTTACGAAAACATGGAACAGCATTTGTTTTGCGGGTAATCTCATAGGTTAGTCCGTTGAATTCGTTTTCAAGATGTGACCGAGGATTCAGATTTGGTTTAGATTCTAATCCACACATGTGCTGCACTGATATCAAATCATGATTTTTTTCGTATTTTTATCCAGGCCTGTACCTGATGCTGGCGGGAAACATGTGTGTCATGTGGGAGTTTGTGTAGCACCTAATACCACAGTCCCAACCGTGAAACTAACTCCAGGTCGAACAAATCTATGACGTTATTTCAAATGACATACTATCGGTTTGGTGTGTTTGGTGTGGCTGTAACATAAAGAGGAAACACACTGCTGATCAAGCGTTCAAATTGAACTTGAGAGACAAGGATTGCCAAACAGTTAAGATAAGAGTCACTCGCGATTAATGGTTACAACGTGCGTACCCGTACATCCGCGAACGGTATCTTGCGTGTGAGAGAGTGTTGAGGTATGGAACTCCCTTCCTTTGTAAGTTTAATGGACCGTTCAATGTATCTCTTGTCCTTGAACCATTGGTCCCTGATCTTAATAAGACTATCTCCATTGGACTCATCAGAGTAAACCCGCAATTTCAGATCTTAAAACTTGTTTTAATCTAAGTTAAAATAAAATGATATGTATATTACCCAGCTCCGGCCCTGTACAGAAAGGGTGATGTCACAAAAGGAAAGTCTGGTTACAACTGTACTGCAATCTTGGTCGACCCGTTACCGTTTTCCACGCCAAAATGATCTGCACAATGAATTGCTTGAATTACATTATACTTACTACCCTTTTTCATTTAATGACCGTCTATAAATCTGTTACATCACCATTGAATGATTTTCATGATTTTTGTAATCTACAGAGTATCATGAGCCTACCACATATTAATTTCTTTTTCAAGGTATCCTCAGTCAGCTGAAGCAGTTGAAGACATTGGGCAACATGTACATATTCTGACACCTTGCCAAATTAGGAATATGGAAATGGAAGGACATGAACATGGGACGAATATTTTTCCTAGCTTTAATCATACGGATGGAGTCTAATTAACGGTATTTTACCGGGAACCTTGCCAAAGTGGTCCAGCCATATTTCAAATCGCATCTCCACAAAAGATCTATCCACTCTTTTGACGTACAGAACTCTTCCAAAACGGATTACTCCAGATTAAGCGACAGTCTTCTACCCCGTGTGTAAGTAGATTCTTAAAAAAATTTTAAAGAAAAGTTAACCCCGACAATGATTTGAACACAAAAGAAAAAAATCAAAACATGACACTAAAAGATTTATAAAAATCAGATGAAAAATCAAAATAAGAGTAATAACATTTAAAATGTTCAGTTAAATTCAGTTACAAGTTCACAACACTTGTCCAAATGTGGGAGTTAATGGGGTCACACATTAACTTTCGCATTTTTCCTCTTTTTTGCCCCAGCATGAAAAAAAATGTATTTGATTATTAGATTTTTGTAAAATATAGTTACCGATCATTCCGTTGAATATGAATATAATCAGCTCTCTAATTTTTTAACAGAGCGAACTTCGACTTCATAACCTTATTTTTCATTCGATTCCTGATATAATTTGCAGCCTCATGATCGTTTTACTTTCACATTGCATATCATGTACGCGCCGGGATTTAAGTCATACTTAAATCTTTGTGAAACACCCCCTAGATTATGCATTAATAACTTCCAGACTGTTTAGGAAAAGGGGCTGATTGATTACAGTTTGCCTCACACTTTGGCTGAGAATTCATTACGGGAGCAATTTAGCAGAGTGTCCCTAAATAGGAAATGGTCAGTAAAGCAACATGTTTGTCATATAAAAGTGTACAGTGAATACTAATCAACAAGCTAACATCGTTCTACCATGAATTCTGGCTGGAGATTAGAAATGGCTCTGAAAATTTTTAATTCAATTACTAGCGCTAATTTGATTAATGCGTTTAGAACGCAATTGAGGATAACAAAACCCAGATTTCCTTGATTGATTCTCTACAACAGAAGGGGTTAGTGTTTTCTTGTTCTTCATCTAATTTTGATAGCATATTACAGTTCACGGTAAATTTTAAGAGGATATATGCATAGGCCTACATTGGATGCCAGAATAAATCAATTGGTGAAATAAATCGACAATCTGATCAAATCTCGACAGGTTAACTAAAGTCTCCGGTAATTAAAATTTACAACTGAATATGAGCCAATGATATGTGAACATAGTACAAATCTGGATGTTCGAAAAGCACAAACCTTATCAAACCTGCCATTGATTTCATAATTGTAAAGCTACAATTATTGTTATCCGATTTTGCCGAAAAATTATTCAAATCGAGATTTACACACCTGTGCCTATCTGACCAATATATTACCATGATAACTGGTTATTATATCGATCGACGTAAAGAAAGCAGATTATTGGCCTTAACCATGTAAACGATCTGGCAAAGGTTGAAATAGTGTAATGAGCGCCAGGCCTTTCTCATAGTCACATTCTGACACAATGTTGACCTCATTTCCGTGATAAAAGAGTCATCTATATACAAATCAATATATCAGTATCATCTTACTTCTAGAATTAGACAATAACTGGTTTGAAAGTCAAATCGCATCCAATACACTCCAAGCATGATAGACGTCTATTTTATAAAATATACGCAATAAATGAGACCTTTGGCCTTTATCTCCCCTCTCACTTGTTTTTCCTTCACCATACATTTAGCATACACGGGTGGAATCGAGAAAATACTTAATTAAGAATATTTACAATATCCACCGTTTTGGCTCACTCACACCAATCATTTCGAATATATATTATAGACCAAACTGGGGCGCGTTGCACAAAAAGATGCGCTTTTAATTGGTTGAAAATCATATCGCATATTTTTAGAGTTGCGTTTGATTGCAACTCTTTCTATAACAAACCGTCGGGCCATGTTTCATAAAACCTGTTATGATAACAAATTGGCAATAAGAGTTAAAAGCTACTGAAAACCCTTCAATCTGATTGACTGATCGTAAATTTGTTATAGAAATTGTACATTGTTATCATGGCTATTAAAAAAAGTCTTTATGAAATGGGACCCAGAACTATTTTAAATAGCATACCATTCTGTCGACTTCCAGTCGATTTTTATTTGTAAGAGTATAGCAAAAAAATATGTTGTGAAATGAACTACCATAATTAGTCAGAAACAGAAAAAAAAGAGCATAAACACCATTCTTTTTTTACCCGTTACACCCCTTCTGGTCTTCACACTTTATAAAGCATGGGTGAGTGGACAAAAAAATAAGCATGAACTGTCATATCAATCAAATCAATTCTGAGTGTATTAAGGAAGTCCTGAGTAGCGTAAACTGGGAAAACAGAAGGGATCATCTTCGTGATTAGATTCTATGTGACGTCACAATAGCCTTTGGGAGTATTACTCCTTATCATTTGGGTACATTCTAATTCTGAATTTTCTCAAGTGGCAAATCTTCGTTTGTATCGAAGACAGTGTAGACATCTACTAGCCGATCACGCTTGGTCACGATAGTATAACTTGAGCAAATTGTAGAGCCGATTTATGGATTTTCAGATTTATTAGTAAACCACACTAGAAATCATTTACTGTGATGGATATATCATTGTTTAAATTTTTAAGCATAAAGCAGAGGTGGCCTAACCACCATATTAAAAAAATACTGTAGCTCTCAAGGACATCCGATATTTTGGTATTGGTGGTGATTTTTTAACTGATTGCTAAGAAAGCATGAATGCTTGTAAGCAACAACCAGAGGACCGACGGCTTAGGTCCTCTCCGAAGGACCTCGTAATGAGGATTAATGCCTTACCAAAGTGCACTAGCGCACCAAGTGGGAATCGAACCCGGGGGGTCACCGGAATACGAATCCCCCGTTCTACCGGCTGAGCTATTGCTCATTCCATTTATCTCATGTTATAAAAAAGGTATAAAGAAACATTAACATCAAGCCTAATAATTTGAACATCATAAAGTCAATATCTATTGGATCCTGTTCACACGGATCATTCTCCATTCCCTGTCACACAAGTGCATCAGTGAGTAAGCGGCCTAAGGGATAAGTTCTAAGTCAGAAGAACGATATATCTTGCGACGTGGGAACAGCCCTACATTGTATAATTCCCATTTCATTAATGATACGAAGGACATTTCGCACGAGGGTCAACAATGAGGAGTTCCCGATTTAGTATGTTCACATCTTACCCTGATCCGCGTTATCACAATCGTTTGGCCAACGAAAGTAGAGGGCGTGATCCACATCAATATTTTTTTCCGGACAGCATTTTATCTTTAATACAGGCAGGAGTCCCTTCGACCCTGGGGCTTCGACAATAAAACACCTGAGAATGCCCAAGTTGCAGCAGATCAGGGGTTGGCATGTTTGCTAGGTGTTTGTTTACTTGTGCAAAAATTATCTCCAATACCATTCACATTGGCACGTTCTCAAAATTAGTGGCGACTTTTTCGAAACTAAATTACACGTCGAGCACCTTCCTATTGATGCACCTAGTCTTGTTTTATTCTTCTTGGATGCAATTATTTAAGACTTGGCTGCAATTTTGTAGGATTAGTTGCAATTGCTGGGGGTTGTATAATATTTTAACAGTCACTGTACCTATATCATGTTTATAAGATAAGAATTTTTGATGATTCTCCAACTTACATAAGTTATTAATCAAAGTTACTTTAGTTCTCAATAATTCTCATTGTTTATCTCTTGTAATTCTTATGCGTATTCTGATTGATATTGTACTTTCAATTTGACTATGTATTGTTACTTTTTGTTGTGCTTTGTGGACGGAAAATGAATAAAATCTAAATGTAAATCTAACATGTACAATATATCGTACGTTTACCTAATAAATAACGAAATATATCAATTACTTAAAATACAATTTAGATATTAAAGCATTTGCAAATAGAAAATCATCTTCATTATATTAATTACCCTGCATGACACTGGCAGTCAGTTTTCCCCGAATAAGGTATATAAATCTTTACTGTAAATCATAATCATGTGTGTTCTTTCCCTATCTTGAAATAAATCTGCTGCATTGTATTCCGGCAATATTAGGATAAAGTAACTATTTAAGAAGGAGTTAGACGAGCTACCTGGGTGAAGACCATTTTAAACACCACAATTCACCCTTCCAATTTGAGGCAGTCGCACTTTCCGACGCTTAATATTCCTTCTTTCTCTGCAAAGATAAATAACTCGCCATTCATCAGCGAGTAATCTCTTCTTGCCATGACCAGAAATTACGCCATACTTCATGGAAAATATCATTATATGCCATAACCTTCTTATAATAGTTTTATTCAACAGAAACAAGTGATGACGGCAGATCTGATTACGATGTCCACGTAATGGCTATGGGAGACAGAGATTGCGTTTTCATAATGGATAAATTCGAATTGACGGTCAGTTGTACAAACAAGATATTTCTGTTTAGATGTCAGTGCATCTGGCTTGGCTTGATTTTGACGTGAATCTTTGATATAAGAAGGTTGGGTTCAACATTGACCTACCAGTGTGTCCGGATCGTTTAGGCTCTTACCCTGCCCCACTCTCTCCCTCTATTTTCATTAGAATTTGTGAATGAGTAAATGATAAGGAAAATATTACATTGGTGGCGCTTGGGTCCTCCCCTATATTGCTTGTGTGCTTCGGCGGTTTATTCGGTTAGTCATCAACAGAATGTCGTGTGTGATATCACGTATAGCATGTTTTGTGCATGAATTATTGTAAAAAGTGTTAATTAGAAAATTTGCACTCTTTTCATTTAATATAATCAATATCTTATTCTCATTGAAATATTTCTCACTACCACTCAGAATGAATGAAAGGTGATTAGACAAATAATCTGATCATTTATTTTGAAATGTATTTCATTAACAAATCCTAGTAAGATCAACTGATATGAAAATCGCAATTTTCTTCAATTCTTGAAATCCCAGTGGAGACATTTACATTTAATAATCAATATTTCAAACCCAAATGACGATATTATTAGCACTTTCAAGATGCCATAGTACTAGCCCATTCCAAATAGCATTTAATGTCTATTATTTACGCTCCGCCATTCCCAAGACAATTACACGATAAAAATCAAAACTCCATTTATTTCAAATGTCATTATCTATATCAAGTCTACAAAATGCATTCTTGGTTGCTCACCCGTGCTTTTATTTACTCTCGCAAAATTCTCTATTTTCATCCCTCTCTTTCGTCTTCGAAGAATCTTTCATCTTATGAATAAAAGTAAATTGTTGCATTTCACCGCAATCTTCCACTGTATTCATGATGATAGCATGACCTTTAATCACAATGTTATCCTTTTGTTCTCATAATTCTGATTATTTTCCTCTTTCAAAGTATTTTTCTATATTTGTTGTTTGTTTGATATTGCTTCATGAAATAAAATGAATCATGGATTCCTCTCCAACCGTTCCTTACATTTTTCTCCAGCGTTGTTTCATTTTTTTTAAGTGGGAAGATCTTCATTGTCATTTCCAATACAGAAATCATACTCCTTTAATCATCGCGTGTTGCTCTCTAAAAAAAGGCCATTCACTCCAAAGGTATACATTTCTGTATTATGACGCAATGTTTTCGCTGAATGGTTTAATACATCGGGCAATATGAACCACAGTTCATCACACTGTGACGTCATTTATGATACCCCCCCCCCATCCTCCCATGAGGATGCATGCTTTAGAAGTCGCCAGTAATGCCAGTCATAATTTGCAATGGGATTACAGTTTATGAATCAATATATTCTCAAACATAATGATTGAAGGATGATGGATATAGTTCCAATTTTCTATGAAACTGGTGCTTAAACTGGTCTCTAATGAGATCTAAGTAACATGCAGTTAAGTGAATAAACCCTTTGGGCTAACGGTTATACTTGCAAATGTGAATGACTCACGAAAAGATTTTGAGATTTAATCATAATGGTAAGTATGAGTCTCTTTTCCAGTTTTATGGGCGTAATCGGTCTCATTACCTTTTTGTTTATCAGTGACGAGAGAGAATCTTATTTTGCTTTTTTGAGATATTCCAAATATGATTTCATTTCTTGAAGATTTATGTTAATGATCCAATTCATTAACACCGCTTCAGCTATTTCTCTCTGCCTCTCTCTCTCTTTTACACACGCACACCCACATACAGCAGGTACATACGAACTAAGATTAAATATTGGTGCCTAAGGGGCTTTTACCGGACTGTTGGAACATAATTATAGGGATGCTTTAGATCTTTTCCGAGAGACCTGGTGATAAGGATCAATGCCTCACCAAAATGCATTACCTTTTCTCGAATTGGTTCAATGGGCCAAACTAGTTCCAGATTTCAATCTCTTCGAACTATTTTTTTTGGGGGGACTGAACCATATAAGATTTAAATCTAGACCCGCTTAGGACTTGCTTTAAATCCATGGAATTGAGAAACTGCCATGTAGTTTATTTCTTGTGTTTCCTTGTTTCTAAGCAAAGAAAAAAAAACACGTCATATTCAATCCAGCTCGATCTTCTTACCCATGCTGTCACTGTAGATCACTCACCTGTGTTCATGGCTTGAGGGATATTTACAGGTCAAAACTTTCACCTAAACAATGACAGCATCAAGATATCATTTCATCGTCTCCATGGATCTTGCATCCCCCTTCTCTCTACATCTCAACAGTTCATTATATTATTTCTGTATAGTACGTTTCGCGGCATTCATCTATAGACCCCTTTGTCGAAGACCCTTCTCCTTTCTATATTATTCAGTTTTAAAAAGGCATAATAACATAGCCTCTACACGCATTGAAAAAAGGTTGGCAGAGTCCTTATTTCTTGTTCTGCCATTTAATACGACCGAATCCCAAATCTTTGTCTATGTATCCGTCTTTGTCTGTCTGTCTATCTCTCTCTCTTTCTCTAACTGAAATATTTGTAAGATATTCTTTTCCCCCTTGTAGTTTCTGATTCGTTGTCTGGCTCTTTCAGTCCTGGTACCCCCACCCCTCTCACTTTGTGTGCTTCCACATTCCCTAAATCCAAACCAACGATGACATGCCCCATCAGTCATCCCTCTGATTCCCATCCTCTGCTAGCCCGGCAACCCAAAATATCAGGAATAGGATGTACCGCTACTATTTACGGTTTTCGCTAACATCATTACAACCTCTCAAGGAAGGATGAGCAAATTTACCATCCAAAGACTGATATCTATGGCTGCGCGTGCTGTCCCAAGATATTCCAACATTTTTCATGTTTCCGCGCCAAAAAATAGATAGGAAGAAAACTTGAAAGTGTCGATATATTTGCACGAGGTATAGACATAGGACGCTCTGATAACATTGAGAGGGAGCAGTTTATATGGCCTCAATGACTTCGTCAAATTGATCGCCTATAATTATTGTACAAATACATCGGCTGCCATATGAGAATTCCCTTCCGTCAAAAAATCAAGCTTTCATCGACTCTAGATTTTTCCTCTTTTCCGTGACTTAGATTTTATTTTCTCCGTGACATGGTCGGATAATTTAGATCATGTCGGCAATTTCATGATCCCGAGAGGTGACATCGAACAGAGCAAAGCATGATATCTTCAAGTATTTTGTGTTTGTTGTCAAACGGTCCCGGTCTTAATATCATGAATAAAAAAAAAGACAAGGAAATAGTAAGACACCCCCTCCTTATTAAAGCAAACACGCTCCTGACTATCTTTTTTTTTTCAAATCCAGAAACACCATCTACATTAGAATCCCTCCCTGTGTTTCTTGCATTTATATCCTTCTCCAGTCCTGAACTTGACTGATGAAGTACGACAGGTAAAGGGTTTGACAAATCAGAAGGGTTTCGATAGAGATCTCCTGTTTTTAAATCATTTCCATTGATTGCGTTTCTGTGACACGAGAAATTCTGTTTTCCTGTCCGAATGGAGTTCGTGTAATTTGTTCATTGCTTTCACTGAAAACACTCAATGTCTCTCACCCTCCTGGTTTCTACGAGTTCCTTTCCAATTGCAAGGTACGGTCAAGTGATTCTGAGACCACTGAATCATTTGTTTCAAGTTGAAACTTACGCAGACAATTCCATCCAGTAAAAATCGAACTATATCCAGAGTAATGTGTGGAAATATATCATTTCAAATTGACACAATTCCGTTTTCATAAGCAAGAGGGGCCTATTCCTTAAACTGAAGACTACTTGAGACCTAGGAACGTATACTTAAAAATGATATAATAATTACTAAACTATCCTCATTATGCTATAACGTGTTGATTGGGTAATAAACATGATCATTAACAATTAATTCATTTTACCTGAGTCCAGATTTTATTTTGATTCACACTCGATGTAGCTGAAAATTTACTGGCCACAGAGAGATAGACACGTACTACATTTTCAGTCCATTAACAGCCGTTAAGGCTAATTTCATTCTAAACATAATTGTGTGTATTTGATTTCTTATCGAAGTCATTGAAGTTAGCTCGTTATTTCATGAAACGCTTTATTGATTAGAATAAGGTAAAGTGCATCAAATGCATGACTGTCCAAGCAGAAGAAAATCATATTTAGGGCGGTATGATGGACTTTGGTTGGTGAAGTCCATGAAATGTCTTGGGACAGCGACCAGGCAATGATTTTTGCTTCATCATGCTCAAATCTAAGAGCAGCTTTCATCGGGTTGGCTTTATCCAAATATTGAACAAGATTACTGGGATGCTTGGGGATGGTCTAGCCAGTTTCTTCAGAGAGTGTGTGTTTGTGGGGTTACATGTGAGTGTGCGTTTGTGGAGGGTATAAGTGGTGTCTACGTGTCTTGATACACACTTAAAATGTTGGGCAGCATATTGTCCACTGTGTTGGGTAATGTATGTTGGTATAAAATATATAAATATATATTCTTGGCAATTGTCATGATTGTTATCAAATTGAGCAAAGTACCCAAGTTGGGCAAATATAGTTGGGCAGATTTTATAGTTGTGTGGACAGTTTGTTGCCCAGGGCTTGTTAAGAGATGGGCATCTTAACCCAACTATATATTTTAAGAGTGTAGATATTCACAAGTAAAGGGGAAATCGAAACAAGCAAAAGGGAACGGATCCTAGTTCTCTATTCTTATTTCCGCGAAAATGTTTGAGTTTGATAGCTCTTATTGACGCAGGGATACGACGGTAAATAGCTTCAAAATATATAATATCATGCACGAATATAGCCAATTAAAACTAACAAATCATAAAAATGTCCTTCGAAATATCTGTTTACATCTGTACAACTTACAAGCTTAATTAACATGGTTAGATTGCTTGGGTAATGCTTTGACGTAGGCATTGCAGGGTATACCAATCCCGTATGGAATTTCACCGGAGGGAGATGTCTGGGAGAAAATGTCAGGCATCTATAAAGATCATTATCCCTTGATAATGAAGATTTTAATTGGTTTTTTAACGTTAAAGTGAACAGTAAGGTTAGCTGTCTTTGAAAGCAAACATGAACAAACGATTATTGATCAAAATGAAAGCAAAATAAATGTAAATGTGACATCAAGGAGATGGTCAAGTTGAACCTGAAAATGTGCCAAGGTCCAAGGGTAGGTACAAATTGATAAAGTACCATCGATGTAATAGTAAAAAAATCATTTTACAACATTGCATAATAGCTTTAAAAAAATACTTAAAAAAGTTCTTGTAAAATGCATATCACATTTTGAAGTAAAGTCTCCATGTGCTAGCAATGGACTTTGATATCATAAATTTCCTGGAGAGAATGCATAATTATGTCAGAAAATGTAAACAAAAAACCAGGAATATGAAATTAGACTGGGGGCATATCAGTAGATGTAGTAATTCATTCCGTAAAGGTGAAGTTGTCATCAACACAGTCCTACCCTACCCCCACTCCACCCCTTACTCGAGCTGCACAACTATTGTCTTCAATATGGAACGCAGACAACAATGGCAAAGGAAAATAATTATTCCTTACTGACATTTCGCAAACAACTGTATTTCAAAACGAGAGCATTCCTCCCAAGTTCAAAATCCAAGACGGTCTGAAAAGCGGAAAGGAACATGCTGTGAGCCACTTAGTCTGTCCAGGTACCTTTAGTACACCCCTCAGACAACAATGGAGGATGAGACAGTATTCTAATGTCTAACATCGGGTGAGTGACAAGCGAGACATTCCATGATGTCAGGTAGGTATCTTGCACTGTCTTGTTAGCTTCGAACACTTAGCGGGCGACTGTCTGTTACGACGCGCGTGGGTGACAACTCCAGACATCTTCGAGTCTCCCAGGTCCTATTCCCTGATAAATATGTGAATTTTTTTCTACTTTTGTGTGCAATATTTCTCATGAATATGTTCGTAAACGTCTGGTAATTGGGCTGTAATTGAGTGTAACATTTTGTTTATTCATATTTAGCGGGATGTTTATCTTCCTTAAATGTTGGCGCTATTTAAAATGTTATAATTGACATACTCACCACCCCTTGTAAGGTAAGAAAAAAGGAGTACAAAATATTAAATATATTAAAACGATTTTATGTATCCCGCTTGCCGGATTAGCGACATCATTAAAAAACGCAAGAAAATGTGACGTTGAAAGCAGTTCTGTTACCGAAAAGAGAATTTATTATTGCTATTTCGTAAGAAATGAGGGATTATTTCATTACTACAGGAGAAAATCGCTATCATACCTTTGGAATGCTGAAACGAAGAATTTATCACGTTTACGGAAAAAAACAATGTCCTTCCTTTCACATGAATGATCACGAACTGAGGTGATATGGCTGAAAGAAAGGCCAAAAGACCCCCTGAATGACACATGATCGAGTGTTCTTGCAAGGAGTTTAAACGTTTTTTTTTTTTTACTCAGAGTTATTTTCTTACACAGTCAATTGCCTACTGTAGACAGTCTTAACGTTCTTTTTTTTATGATTGTCTGTTATAGAATGCGCGTAACCGAACACAACCAACTTTTCGTCATTCGCTGGCAGAAAGTGCTAGTGATCAAAATCAACCTGAGTGCCAGACGAAAGCCCGGAACTTTCGCATTCACTACGGGGAAACTCTATACAACGCACCAGATCCTTTGAAAATGAAAGTCAAATTACAACATGTACAATGGAGGGCTGAGAGGCTTGTGTCGAAAGTTGGTGGACTGGGACAGCATCGGAATCTCTTGACTCTGGCGACGACATATTTGCAATTGTTCGTCCGGTGCAAATCATCGGATGTCGCCAGTTTGCTCCATCACTTCGACAACAAATCGTCCAGTACTGGTCCTTTTGATAAAATGTTTTTAAATATAAAAGGGTTCTTCGATACATATAATAAACCTACTTTGCAATCATGACAATAGTTCATTGGCCCTCTACAGGAGCGGGTAACCATGCTTGCCTTATCAATATATTTTTAAAAGGCCTGTTCTTTACTTTCCTAAATCAAGATGGCGGGGAAATCTAGGTAATGTGCTGGATACTGGACATGATCTATTTTTCTACCGTCGTGCTATAAAAGGTCCACGCCCCCGAATGAAGGACCGACATGGAAATAATGCATGGAGAAAGTGGTTATGCTTCTGACAAGGAGATTTTGAAGAATAGCAGCAAGATTCATGTTTTCTTACAAGAAACCCTGCCAGATCTGATTACAATGATTCATAAATGCTTCCTCTAATCATGGACCTACTAGCTAGTAGGTCCATGCTCTAATGCTGTGCCCTCCTTACATCCCGCTTAACCTCATAAAGTGGATATATGCTCGAAACCAGATATGACATTTGAAAAGTCCTAAATGAACGATAACCGAATTCTCTCATACACTTTTTGTCAGGTACAGTCAAGACAATCACATGATGAGGAATTCAGGAGCGCGGATAGTGTTTTCAAACACTTTTGGACCCTCCAACGTGAAAGAAGTCATGGTCATCTAGTCATCAAAAGACCCTCATCTGTCACTTAAGTCGACTAATGTTTATCGAAATCTTTATATTTTCATTTTTACTTGTTGAATATTTTAAAGATAATATGGCTTCTTCGACAGAGTAAAGAGTAAAAAAAAATGGCATGGCTGGTACAGTCGTGAATATAGAAGAGTTTGGATATCCCTTCCTCTCAGTCGGATTACGAACTATCTTGGATGGATGAAGAGAACGAGAAGATGAGAAAGGGCCAAGAAAAGGAAGACGGATATCCGATGTGCTATCAAAAGATCATTCTTCAGTAAATTCTATGCCTAATATCTTTAAGTATAACTAGACACACGACGACACACTCCCACTCGAACCTAGCAACATGCAGATGCCCTTATCGAATCGACCCACACCACATTACATTTCATAATCACAAACCATTCTGACGTTTCGATCTATGTTGAAAACTTATAGATCATTTGTGTGTGCGTCCGTGCGTGAAGGTGGTGAAGGGGGTGTGCGCACATTTGTTTGCAACAGCATATGCCATGTCCCTATTAAAATGAAATTTAAAAAAAATGAAAACCATTTGGAGATCAAGGACAATATATACATGTGTTTATTTGGGATTGGCTTTGGAGTACTGGAAGTCCCCTACATCTACCGGCTCAGGCAGTACCATTGGTATTGGCAACTAACACAACTTTTTTGGTTTACTATCATTGATCTATCCCTTGTACATTTTCATCCAAAATTTGCAATTGATTGCAAATATTTACACCTGGTGCTGATGATCATTTTAAGAAAAATGTATCGTGATGGTGTATTTTAATTTTTGAATAGTTATTGACCAGTGTTATGCACAAAAAGTGTGATAAACTTGGGCTCCTTAAAACCATTGCGTGCTCCCTAAAAAGTGCTTGAGGAGCCCTACTGGCTCCCTAAGAAAAAAAAAGTAAAGGTCAGGCCCTGGTATGATCCACTGATCTCTCCCCTAACTGGATATGCGGTGAGGGTCCTTTGTTTGAAGCCCGCGAGTTCTATTGTCCGCCATACCAGTTCCCCCAAAAGGAACGCGATCGCCCCATTAGCATGTGCATTGTGAGCGATATGCTAGCTGTCTGCACACTGAAGCACTCATTGCTTTTTATACAAAACTTCATATATTTAAGGTGCCAGAATTCGCAATTTTCTTGAAACCATGGTACTTTCCCAGTATACAATTCGGAAACATAATTTTGAAGGGGTTGGTGTTTTTCTCACCTACGGAAGAATGGATGAAATCCTTGACTTGTCTAGGGGTATTTTGGAGGTTTTCCAAATAACCATCTTAGGATCGATATGGCGAGGACTTTCTAGGTTATGAAGGCTTATAACACTGGGCTTGAACCCCCCCTTTAATTTAAGTCTACCCCACCCCCCCCCCCCCAAAAAAAAAAATCAAACAAGTGTAACACCGAAAAATTCATCGCTTAAGTGAAACTTTAAAAATATAACTTTCATATTTTATTTCTGATTTTGATTAAATTTTGAGCATTATTGTGTGTTTTTCTCTCTATTCAAATAATCATTTCATGAGGTGGACTGGCCCTTTAAAGAACAAGTCCACCCAACGAAATCTTGATTTGAATAAAAAGAAAAAAATTCAACAAGCATAACCCTGAAAATTTCATCAAAATCGGATGTAATATGAAAGTAATGGCATTTTAAAGTTTCGCTTCATTTCACAAAACAGTTATATGCACATCTCGGTTGGTATTCCATTATTTTAACATTTTGTGCTTCCGGCAAGGAGGTCCAAAACGTACGTCAAATTCGTAAAAATTGAAATATTGTATAATTCAAACTATAAAACACAAAATAGTGAGTAAAATCATTGACTCTCTCATTTGGCTCGTTCATATCACTATTTTTTTTTTAAATAAGCGAAACTTCGAAATGTCATAACTGTTTATTTTACATCCGATTTTAATGAAATTTTCAGCATTGTGCTTGTCTGATTTTTCTCTATTGATTCAAATCAACATTTTTCTGAGGTGGACTTGACCTTCTCTCTCTCTCTTTCCTTCTGTCACATCGATCGACCCTCTTCAATTATCCTCTACCCAGTTTGTTCATATACACTGTAGGCAGCGGAAGCGGGGGGGGGGGGTCCTGGTCCCCTAAATTTTAGGTGGGGGACAGACCCCCAAAAATTTTTGTTGACAACTTTTTTTTTGTTCTTTGTGCTTGTCAATTTTTTTCCTGCATCCCCCTAAATTCAGGTGGACCCCCCTAAAATCGTTGTGGTCCGCCCTGAAATTCTGGTTGATAACCCTTTTTTGATACTTGTCAGATTATTTCTTTTGTTTTGCATCCCGAGTTCCTAAATTTTGGGTTGATAACATTTTTTTTGCTTGTCAGATTATTTTCATTGCGTCACCCCCTAAATTTCTGGTTGATAATTCCCCCCCTTTTTTTTTGCTCCACCGAGACATTTTTTCTTTGAAGACATTCGGCATCTCAAAAGTAAGTTCTGTGAAATTTCTGAAGTCTGTAAATCCGTCTCTGTAGCTTAATGTCTTTTTTACGTACTTAAAAAAAAGAGTTCTTGGAAAAAATAATTTGATCTATTGTTGACAGAGAAATATCACAAATTCACATGCCACAAGTTACATAAGCCCCCTAAAGTCCTAGTCCTATACCGTACATGTACCTATATAGCTTGTAAATTTTATTGTCCTTTCACAAATAAAAGATAAATAATTTTCAGAATACCTTGTAGATCCAGTCCTTGTCCCAAAAATCAGTCTATTTCGGTCAGGATCTATGCTTTGCAAAAAATATTTTTGTTTAACTCCTCCGAAACGGCAGATTTTCAGTCTTAACTTAAGTTTCACAATACATGCTATACACGGTCAGTATTTTCGTGTCTCAGTCGTGATATTCTTCTGTCCAAACATGATTGATAAACTCATAAAACTTGGTGACATTTGTGAATATTAATAAACTGAATATTTATTTGAATCATGGTTTGAATTCATCACGCTTCCAGAGAAATCACAACAATCGATAACCCCCCCCCCCCCCGGAGTTTTAGAGTTTTGGAAACTTGCTCTGGTAATTTAGAATTACCACACATGTATTTGAGCACATGGGACTACATAAAGTCTACAACTATGCAGTTCACCAGCTTGTCTTATCTGTGAAAAGTAATCCCATTTTCTCTGTTTCCACGGTCGTCACAATAAGTGCAATTATACGTGGCACAGGACGACATCTTAAACTTTGTATCAGGTATAGATTCACATTGAAAAGTGCTGTTATAAGAGTTGATTTGGTAAGTATAATTAAGAATTGACACTATTGCCGTGTACCAGACTCTACTCCGATTTTGGCTTTTTTGGGGGAACTCGGCGTGCGGAGGTACCAACTTCCGGTGCTTCAACACGGAATAGGCCAATCAGCGTTATTGTTCCCATCCAGGTAGGGGAGAGATCAGTGGTATGATCTCAGTAACGAGAAAATATTAGAAATGACTGGAAGAAATGAAAAACGAAGTCATGGAGATACGAATATCGACATTTTAACCGTCTATTTATCAAGGGTTGGAGTGGGAATCGGAGGGTTAATTCCATCTGTCTGCAGTAGCGACGCGACGGCACGACGTGTCGGTTTCAGTTGCTTCACATCAGACACGTTTTACTAAATTAGAGGTAGGAGAACGATGAAGTAATATCTGGCAACATGTACTCACTGATGGTGTACAGCACTATGGGAAAAACGGGCCTGCTGAGGAACAGTCATTGGCCGAAGCACATTAAGGTGTTTAAAATTATAATGATATAAATGAAGTGATATTAAAATTAAATGATAGGCCGGGTTAAATGCGAGTTCACAATGCGGTACTTCGTTTCGGCACCTCGAGAATATTCTGGGATCAGTGATGGAGCAAACTAAACGTATTTTTATTATGAATTCAAATTGGGTAATACTACAGACGTGTAGTTCGAAAAAATATCATATCTAATTACAGAGCGGTGAAATCCATCAACATCTGCCCATCCAACCTTCAAGCCTAGAATGTCACTGACCAAGGCGAGTTTCCAGACAGCCCAATACCTGGCGACGCGTCGCTAGACGACAACAAGAATATTTCAGAAATACGCAACAGACCAGACTGCCCAAATTAGGATAGGGTAAGATCCGTAACCTACCGGATAAAAGTAAACTGAATTTTTTTAGAAAGTCAGCAGGAAATAATCAACAGAGAGATACCGAGACGGGCAGCCGTAGAATTAAGAATAACCTTGATGTGATAGGATACCCAAAGGTATGATTAATAAATGTTAAAAGTAACCACAAACTCTTATCTTATAATGTTTTAGACAGAAAAACCTCAAAGATGTCAAGATCACTTTGTTTTCCACATTTATACGATGCGCACATGTGTTGGGAGTTGATCAGGTGCTCCAGACATATCCGGATATGATGATTAAAATTAATGAGTTGGTTGCAGGGGAATTTGATGCTTTTGTGCTTCAAAATGACTGAAAACAAATATCCAATAAAAAAGACAATGACATTGACATTTGTTACATTGTCTTCCACGGGAATATTGTCTTTCCTGCAGGGCCCTCTGGAATATAAAAGAAAAGCTCAGGGAGTCTATACAAGTTGGGTGGTATACAAATGACATAAATCATGACACGTGTCACGTTAATATATTGGGACTGTACTTTATTAAAAATGTTGCCACTTTTCCTGAAAGATCTTTTGTCTAAAAACAAATGACAATGAATACATAAATAAAAAAAATTCTCTCATTTTTCGAGCAATCGTTTAATAGCCTATCTTCAAATTTCACCCAATTTCAGACTATGCATGATATATCAAGACCAAAGGTCAAAAGAAATTTGTCCGAGGAAGTTTATCACCCATATCACCCACTACAATGTCTTTTTTATATTATCCCCATTTTTTATCATCCCATTGTTATCATGTACATAGTTATATGTTGCTTGTTATCCATGGTCTCATGTAAGATTAACTTTTGTTGAATGTGCTACCCTGGTAAAATATAATGATTAAACAAATAAACAAAATAAAAAATAAATCAGGTCAAATTTTCTGTCTGATACCAAAACAACCCTAAACTTCCCCCATCAAGACCATGGATCCGATCCTTGGAGTCATGTCAAATATTCATTTCCAGAACTAATTGCACATTCAGGTGGATCTTCATACACAAAATAACAACTGAACCTTGACTTTTATGACAAATTTCCCCAAGGTACCCCCAAGGTTGAATTTCAACCTAGATCATGTGCATCCAAATTTGATACATATGCTATGGCATCAAATGCGAGTCAAATCACTATAGTCGATGTGAAATAATTTAAAAACTAGGGTCATTGTGCATCGTCTGTTTATTAATTATTGAACGGTAATGTCGACAATTAATTCTGGTATGAATGGTAACTGTTATACTTTTACCTTAGCATGGAATCGTTAGAGGGTGTAGAAGTCGACACATGAGCAGGATCTGCATCCGGTCTTGACAGTACATTACTTTACCCAGAATAAGACCATGGTCACATTTGTTCTACGGCGAGTCGAAAACAGCCGTTTTATCAATTTTGATTCAAACCACCTATATGTAGTCGGACAAAAAATGTTAAAACGGCTGTTTTCGACTTCTCGTACGGCCGCCGTAGAACAAATGTGACCATGGCATAAGTCAGCGGTTCATTATAATGTGCGTAAGAGTCTCTGGGGAATTGATATCAATACCAATGGCGTAATTGGGATGAGCATAAAGGTATAATAGCTCCATGGTACAGGTGACTAAAATATATTATGGACGTTCCCTGACTGGACCATGGATCGAGTTGATCCTGCTTACCAAGCTCGGTGACGCCATAGAAGATACTTTGGGCTACATAGAATTGTTTTCAGGACCCATCTTTACTGGTCCACTCAGCTCTAGATTAATGTCAGTTGCCATTGGTATATGCCTATAGCCTTACTACAATCAAGCACTTTTGCACTTTTTGTGGGCATGGTTTTATTGTTTTAAAAAAACCTACTATCAATTATACAAATCATAATAGCGATGAATATAACAAGAGTGCTATTTTCGATGAAAAAATTAATAGATAAAAATTGATCAAGAACCCACCCCCTTTCAAGCCTGAACCTCAATATGACCTTTTGTAGTGATTCAAACAACAATAGGAAGTCCTTCATTTCCGTTCTATTCTGTTTGTTGGCAGAACAAAAATCCTGCCAGACGATGTTGACAGCTTCCTTATCAATATTTGTCACTGGACACATTGGGGTGCCCCATGACTTATTTCAAATTCCAAGTGACCAAGTCCCCTGTAATGTCCTTTGATTCAACCTATACGACGGTAAGTCTTACGCAACAGGTGCAATTATGATGAACAGATTGATGGCAAATCACGAGTACGTCGAGGTTCAAGGTCACCAAAGGATTTATCGCGACCAAGATACGAGCTCATTACGACCATTGACACCTCTGATGCACCTCTGTTACATTCATTTTCTAAAGGTTCTAATACGGATGCACCATGTGCCATATTTCGATATGTTGACAAGGTTGATGACGGACTACGAGAACACGGATGTTCGCAGTTATCAAAGTGCTTATCACGATCACGACACGAGTTCATCACGAACATTGACATTTCTTTCTGATACCCTCGGCTACACTCATTCTCAAAAGGTTCTAATGCAGATGAAACTTGTGCCATATTTCGGTATGTCAACAAGGTTGATGACAGACCAGCAAGAGTATATGGGTGTTCGTACTATGGAATCTATGTTAGTAGTTTCCAAAGGATTTATCGCGACCGTGACAAGTGTTCATCACGAACATTGACATCTCATCAGGTGTCCTAGGCCACATTCATCTTCAAATAGTTCTAATACTGTGTGCATCATATCACTTAACTTCATATACAGGCCTTAGCCTAACCTTCACACCCAAGTACAAAATGTGTCAGGCATCGCCGTTTGCCCATTTATCGGCTCATGGTAACAAGCAATTGTAAAAGCAAACACATAAGGTCAGACATTACAGGACAGACCTGTGATGCAAAAGAAGGAAGACCAAATTTCCGTTTTTATTTTAACGGATTCGTGGTCAAGACACCCAAAGCCGATAGTTAAACAGGATGAAAATGATAGTCACAAACATCACAGACAATATTAAGCCAACTTTGTGAGGGTAAACTGATCTTCCATTTGAACAACTATACTACGCTCTATGATAATCCATGGATCTTGGTAGCTCCATGGATTTACCATGCGCAATATGCAAATGCACCTTTTATTTGTTTTACTGAAAACATGAAAACTACATGTGATGAATACGCCGGTTTTTACTGCATGATTTAACAAAGTGTTTGCTAAAGTAAATTAAACCGCTGCCACATAGAATATGAGAAAACGATCCTTCCTAAGACCCTTCTTTAAACAGAGAAAGGACATTGCTCGTAATTTCTTCTTTTAAATCTTAGAAAACAGTGTATTTTTGATTGTTTCTATAATCACCTGTGGTTTAATAACATAGATTGTAAAATGCGCGAATTATCGTATTGGGAATATGAAGAGTAAGGGGGTGTTGCAAGAAAATATTTGCGATCATTTGCGAATATTTTATTGCAATTTTACAACTGATAGATCAACGGTAGTTATAGCAAATCAGATTAAACTTCTTGTTTCAAGGAGCAAATTAGCAATCAATCACTAATTTGCAATTAACTGCAAGACATATGAGTGATTTAGGGACCAAAAATAGACTTGCAATTGACCGCAAGTTTCTTGCAACACCCCATTAGTATAGTTCTTGACGACTGTTTGCCCCTTTTTTCGGTGTTGCCCTTTCACTCGGCTTGGTGTACAGGTGTAAGGAAAGGATAGTATAGTTAGTCGGCGAATAAAGAATTTCGGTAAAAATCTGTTTTAACTAGACGAATAAATACGATAAGTTGGCACTATTCAAAGCCCCTGCGGCTGTGACAATGTGTGGTTGCGTCTTTACGTGTTCACTTAAAATGACTTAAAAATGACTTAAAATAAACCGATAAGTATTAATATCCAAGTGCTCTTTATATAAGGCAGTGTTCGGCATAAAACGTTTTCTTTCTATCCCACTTTCTCTCTCTCTCTCTCTCTCTCTCTCTGTATTAACTGAAAATTAAGAGTTCAATTTCAGAACATGATGATAAAAGTACAAAGACAAAAATATATAAATTTCTTATTCCTGAGAAAAGATACCCCTCCCATTGTTACATGTCATTTTCTCCTTCTTTGATCAAACGCACGTATGCTCACACCTGTTTTCAAACGGTTCCGATCAGAAATATCATATCTTAGAAAAAAATATTTAAAATATATTTTCCCAGGCATAACGTTCTTGACTCGTCTCGCGACATGTCATTGAGATGCCAGATGGGAACAGCAATGACATTCCAGTGTAGAGAAGATGCATTCTCCGTTCGTACCTAAGCAACACAAACTATTAACAGCCAAACTCATTTGACGTGTTAAAGGTAAGGTACTTTAGTTACAAAGACTCAGTTAAAGATTGTTTTCTTCATCTTAATTGCATGTATCCATTGTTGAGTCAAATGAAAAATCAAAATACCATATCAGTGTTTTTTAATACCAATAAATCAAAACTTAATGGAAGATCGCACCACATCCACACATTGGAGAGAACATTGAAGAACCCTTATATAAATGTTGTAGTTCTGACTCGGGTCTATACTTTATAATCTGTAGAAAATATATGGCGCCAAAAATACTTGCAGTGATCATTGTTATATCATTGCTTCATATCTGTTATCATGATCTTCAATAAGTATAGGCCCTACAAATAAAAATATAGTTATTATTTTTAACTCTTTTTCAACCACACACCATTCCTTTAAAAGGAGAAAAATGAAATGTTTGCTCAACAGCCAATGTCTAGGAAAGGAGTTAGAATGTCCAAGATTACCTCGACAACGTAGACTTGTCACTGAGGACCTTCATTTGAAAATTTACAACGGTGCCAAAGCCAGTAGGGTATGTAAACATAATATCATAACTGAGATGTAGAAAGTGTTTTTGCTGACTGACTTACATGTATTCCCTACAAGAAATATCTTAAAGTTGACCCCCCTCCCCCACATCCCCATTTTTTATCAATGTTAAACTGGGGTAAATTTATCTGTTTGAGAGTATCGACCTACAAAAGAACTGAAAGAACAAATGTATTTAAGATTAATATGAGCTCATCCTATTAGTCTATGTGGACCATTTCACTTTCAATCAATCCAATCTCGGTCTAGGCTAAATGATGATTAGAAATCCGGCATAAGTTATGTATTCATTGGTACACTTTGCAAGATGAAATTCAGCTGAATTTCCCATTCCCTTCGTATACTTCTTGTAGGTTTACATATCGAAATATATCAAACCAAATACTTTATTAACACAAATCATTTTTTACACATTCGAAGCCTGTTATCTGTTATCAATAATACATGTTATATTATAATGGCCGAATGTCTAACAGGAAATGAAAGTAGCATCAGAATACATGTATATGTAGCCCTAGAGTACAATGATCCTTTTTATATATCAACGTGATCATGAGTAAAGGTATAAAGAATTCGCGCCTTAAAAAAAACGTACTCGAGATAGTGCTAGCAGGACAAGGAAACCGTGGTTCTGTCATTTATCGTCGCACGACATGAATAGACCGTTATGTTGGCGTGGTTGGTGTGTTTCACGAGCGAAGGAATGGCCTTGAACATGCACGCGATGAGTACGTCTCCAGCCCACCGAAAATGGGGAAAACCACAAACATTATTCACCCAACCAACCAAACGTAGCGTCACACCCCCAATTAGGATTGTGGAAACCGAAGTTTTCAACAAGAACCAAGGAAAGTAAGGAAAATATTCATTAAACAACAGATAAATAGAGCACGGAGAATGACACTCAAGGTCGGCTGAGATTGCCAGAGCAGCACCGCAAGGGAGGGATTGCCTAATTTTCGTTTTGATAAAAAATGATATCACAGAATCGACTCGGCAATAAGAACGTTCTGCACCTCAGAATGGCAAGAGGTGACGAAAATTACTCGTCCAAATCGATGTTCTTGTGAGTGAAAGAAAATAAACGCCTCAATAAACGTGTGATTTTTTTTAAACGATCGTATTTTCAAACTCAATTTCTGGGAAATTGTGAAGTTTCAACAGCGTCGTTGTCAAGAATAAACCATGGGTGCAAAATACAATGTATACAATGGGGAGGGGACTGATGTTCATTGGATATTGACGTGTGACATTTTCACTATAAAGATGGTGTTGACTTTCGTGCCATATAGCTGCCAAAAGTTGAAGCAAAGGAGATTTATATTGAACTGAAACAATACATATACTTTTCATATGAGAAGGATACTTGTTTGCCAATGACACGTTGGATCTAATCAATAAGCTATGACTAAGTTCACTATCTAAAATGTGCGTTTCTTTTGTTCCATTTATGTTGATGAGAACTTTAAAATCATACGTTGCCAATTGAGGTTAGAGTGTGGAAGTCTTCAAATCTTGAAAAATCATAAACACGGTTAACTAGTTTCCACGAAAGAGACAAATTATGGCTGAGTTAGGAAATTGGATTTCCGTCTGTTGCTTTACTTACGTCTGTCATGTTTAACGGATGAGACAGTTTTCATATCGAATAATAATTTTGAGGAAAATAATGACGCCTCCTTCATGCGGATCATATCTGTTCACATCTTAAGGAGACGTGTCTTTAGTTCTCCCCCACCCCTCTGGCCTCCTTTAACCGATCTGCTAAGGTGATCAGATGAGTAACTAATGGTTAGACATCAGGAGAGTACTAATGGAATCGACAGATTTTTTAGCATCCCATTCTCCATCTCTAAATTCTTTGTTTCCCGAAAAATCCATCCCATTCCCCCACATCAAAAAAAACGCACACACATAAACCTACACATAAATTCTTTCCATTTCGCGCGCGTAAGTTCTTGTCGAACTGCTACTCTGTTTGATTAAATACACAAATTTCCTTCTTGGAAAATCATTAGGGGATGGGTCGAAGAGGTCTGTCAACCCCACCCGTTCCCTTCCCTCTCTATCTCTTTCTCTCTTGAGAATTACCTTTCACTTGCTCCGTGTTTTCATGCCCCATCCCTTTGTCATCCTGTCATCTATCATTGTTGGCTACTGCCATTGTACGTACCTCAAGAACGGTTGTTACCTTTCGAGCGGAAGCCTCTGCATCCGGTATTGTTGGATTACTCACACACTTCGAAACATGAAAATATTCCACAAGGGGTAGGGGTATCATGTCAAAAACATTAGAGCGAAAGCTTCTCAGCTCTGCGAGAGGCAATCATTTTTGTTAGCTAATTTCATATTTTCACAATCATTTTAATGATATCTTTCCTTCGGTTACAAGAGTTTCGCCATCTTTTAGTTTGCTCTATAATCAGAAAAAAGTGAATTATTATCTGGGTCATGAAATGTCAACAATATTTGAATACTTACAACATGCAATATTCTAAAAGAAAGGATTAATAGTATAGACATTTTGTTCAAACCAAATATCGGATTTGTTCAACCAACACTGCTACATACATGAATATATACGAATTGTGAGATTTTCGTAAAGATAGTAAAGACACACATCAAAATCTTGATAATGTTTGTTCCATTAATTACAGATTGGATATTTATAAAGTTCATATTTAAAGAAATAATCGTTCTCTTAAATTTGAATTTGTGTGACCTCGTAAATATTTCAGAATATAGTGTAAAAAGGAACCAAAATAACACTTTTGACAATGTCTTCCTCGAGAAAGAAGGTAAACAAACTTCGAGAGTAATCGCTTGATTCTAACCCTTGTAATATTCCCAGGCTACTCACCAAATAAATTTACGATTAAAGTATATCTCGTCTTCGAATTGTATCTGATACTCAATCTTAATGGCATCCTTTACTGATGTACAACTAATGTGACAAAATCGATCTCAAGAGTATACATATTACCGTCAACAGTGTCAATTCTAAATAGTGAGCTCAACCTTGTGTAGATTCAATTTTATCGGTGTGAATTCAAAACAAACCTTTGATGTGTTCACTACTTCGAAGCCCTGACTTAAGAATTCGGGGAGTGGATATAAAGCCTACAAAAATGCAATGTATACATAAGTATAACTGTTATATCAGTATATTATACATGTTATAAGAAGGTGAGGTTAGTGACGCTGGAGTGAGCACAAATAGGCTAAGTTATCAAGCGAACGTGTATTGCTTGCTTGCTACTATTCCTACATAATAATGGGACAAGCATAAAATATTCACAGATTTCAAAATACCGAATTGATGTAGGCCTAAAATGATATGTGACAAATCACATATCAGTTGCTTGCTTATGATATTTTACGTGGTTAACTTTATAAAGGACAAGTCCACCCCAACAAAAACTTGATTTGAATAAAAACGAGAAAATTTCAACAAGCATAACACCGAAAATTTCATCAAAATCGGATGTAAAATAAGAAAGTTATGGCATTTTAAAGTTTCGCTTCATTTCACAAAACAGTTATACACATCTAGGTCGGTATGCAAATGATGAACTGATGACATCACTCACTCGCTATTTCTTTTGTATTTCATTATATGAAATATGAAATATTTTTATTTTCTCCTCATTGTCATGTGAAATGAAGTTTTATTCCTCCCTGAACACGTGGAATTCCATTATTTTAACATTTTGTGCTTCAGGCAAGGAGATCCTAATCGTCAAATTCGTAAAAATTGAAATATTGTATAATTCAAACAATAAAAAAACAAAAGAAATAATGAGTGAGTTACATCATCGACTCTCTCATTTGGATGTAACTGGCTCGTTCATATAACTATTTTGTTAAAAATAAGCGGAACTTTGAAATGTCATAACTTTCCTATTTTACATCCGATTTTGATGGAATTTTCAGCATTGTGCTTGTCTAACTATTCTCTAATTCAAATCAACATTTTTCTGAGGTGGACTTTACCTTTAAGTGTCATTGAATCTGATGCACTTAATATCCCTATTCGTTTAATGTGTAGGATATCATGACTAGATAAGCTGATGATGGCCTCATTAACGTACTGATAAAATGGATAACATAGGTCATTGCTCCTTCTAATAAGAATTCCAATGGGTAGTCATGATACCTACGTTACTATTTTCGGGGGATAAACAGATTTTTTAAAGGAAATTACCAGTAATAATTAATTATCAAAAATATGTTTTCAGTCTGATAAGCAAAAACGTCAATGTCACCTCGTGCAAGTTCACTTTTTTTTCTCAAAGTATATTTTCATTTCTGTTAGACCACGCAAGGTGCACATGTGGCTCATCTTATGAAGCCAGACCAACACAAGTTGCATTGTTCTACATCGTCGGGACAACCTCTATTTTTTCCAGGACGGCCGAACCTTCACAGCACGACCCGTCTGCGCAAAATTGAGCCATTTAAAACCAAAGATTGTCTCACGTTCTCAAATTTCGCTGCAGTTCCTTGAAGTTTCCTTTTGGCTGGACTTGACCAAGACACAATTTTACGATGAGTCAGATCACGACCCAGAGGTCAGTTTGTAGTAATTGTTATAATCCAGCCATGCACCTGTTGTATATCCAAGGTGTGTTCCATCTATACCCCTAGGGAGTTGATAGATATCTATAATGCATCCGTGATCTGACTAGCTAGCACATCGTTTTAGTATTTTACGCTCGAGAGGTTTAATTATTGAATACAAAACTAAAAAGCGCATTGATGACTAAAGTTGGAAAAGATTAAGAAGTTTCCTGATAAGTGATGACCCGTCGCGGTCATGAATGTGATTGTTTCCATCTCCCGAACCTTATCTATTTTTTATCTCACTTTCAAACATTTGATTGTACAAATTGTATTTCTGAATAAGCTTCATTAAAAACATCCATAGAGTTCTGTGTTATCTAATATCTGCTAGGCCACATTTTTTCTATTAAGCTTATTTGGAATTCTGTGACCTATCTTATGAGAGAATAAAAAAAAATTCTTCCATTATAACTCTTATATTGACATTTCATAATAGTCACCCGTTTACCTAATAAACTGATAATTAAAATTGAATATTTTTGTTTTTCAGCCCGATATATTCTCAGAAGCTCGAGGAAACCCAGCAAATTTAGAGGAAATTTGAAAACGTTTGAAAGAAAACTATGTACACTCTAACGGGCAAACACGTCGTGTGCGCGCACAGGAGGTGTCACGTGACTAAACATTCTGCCACTAAGGAGGATGTACGTCAATTAGTTTTCACAGATAAAAGTCAAGGAACTGCAGATCAAACTGGATCGGGGCGAAAGATCTATAGGACTTGTTGAGTCTTAAAGTAATGTTCCAAGACGTTAAAGCCTGGTAAGACCGGTTGCATTAGTTTATATCCGTGTTTAAAAATGAACTTTCAGGACGTCGCAGAGAGAAAAATATGATTTCCTATCAAATCACTAGCATTTTCTGCTACCGGGAAAGTAATCAACTTAAAAATAAAATGTTTGCCCGGTTGCAAAAATATACTTAATACCGTTTCTGAGATGCTGGATTTGCAAGAAGTCAGGTTTAAACTCCAAACCCTTATTTTCCTATACTGTATCTAGCAATGTAATGCGAGTAAAATGTATCATATAATTTTATTATATCATCATTAAATCATTTATTATATTTCCATTGTACTTTTCATACATTGCTTTCATTTGGTTTGTGTAATCATTGTTTATTTCTAGTATCATTTTAGTGTGATTATCCCCTTTTCTACTCTCTATCCATAAACATCTGTTCTTTGTTTAATCTAGTTTTATTTTTGTTTGTCTGTCTTGATGTATACTATGATGTTTGTTTATATGAACCTCTGCTGAGTCTGGAATAAAGTCTTGAATCAAATTGAAATACGACACTGAACTTCTCCGTATTATTAAAGCTCTAAAAAGAGCAAGTGTCATGACAGTTATTTTTGAAAATATATAACATTATACCTGAAGAAATGTAAAATTAATTTAAGATCTACGTATAAAGCAGTATGTATGTGTATATCATTACTTAAAGTCTATTTTTTTTTGTTTCGGCAAATCTCGTAAAATTTTATGTCACTGATCGAGTTCGTCATTGCATTATAATTATGAATAAGTACATATCATATAATTGTGATGTGTTGCATGATATGAAACAAGTGTAAGTGGATATATTTCAAGATTATACATGGACATTTATCATGATCAGTTCATGGCACCCGATCAAAATAAAATTTCCGCGTATTATTTTCTTTCAAACAGGTCCCAAGCTTGAAATGAGCTGAAAGACAGGATATGATCTTTGAATGCATAACATCTTGATATCAAATCGCTCAAAAAATGTGTAGAACTGATGTTCAAAGTGTAATTTTTTTCAAAATAAAACAGTACCGAAAAGGATATATGTATGTCAAAAAATGGAATGTCTGACTTTAATAAAGAATCAACTAAAAAGGTAAGTCTTTACATTTGTTTTAAAGATTGGAATGATAAATTACAGTCAGATATGATTCGCGTTCTTGGCCCTCTATCAAAGCTTTAAATGGTTTTAATGATAAAAAATGAATTACCGTCACAATGGTGGTGTAAGGTGAAAAAAAGAAACTGTTCTCACAATCAACATACTTGAATAAATACAACGAATGATAAAATTCCTCCTTTCCATTTTCAAAAAAAATAATCGGCTTTGAAGATGTATTCAATTTTGAAAGCAAGTGTTCAGATTGTGACAAATAATAAGTCTACATCTATAGATTGGAGGAACTCTTTTTTCTGCTCTGTCATTCAATTGGCATATTTATGGATTGTTTCGCTTATAGTGAGAACGCTTACTCCCATAGTTTTTTTTTTGGGGGGGGATGGTGTCCCCCTCCATTCTGTCAAGGGTAATATAATTTCCGATTGTGTTAAGCCGTTCTTGATCTTGGTTTACATGTCCTAGGGGAGACGATGCTTACACCCAAACACGTGTCTCCAATTGAATCGAACGAGCAGTCAACTCGAAACGTTTTGAGGTGATTGAATCCAATCGATACGATTCAAATCCATGCAGAAATCATTGGAAACGGATCCGGTAAGTTAAAAAAAAATCGAGAGAAATAAAAGTGAAAATATAATGGATAGTAAGAGAGTGCAAATTGGATGGTAATAGACATGAATAGGAGACGGTAAATTGCCACTTCGTCTCCTGCCTACTCGTCCACACATCACATGGACTACTGTCATTTATTCTGCCATTCCGTCCATCAACATTCGTCTAACAATCATTTGGTCCGGTAAACATTTGTTCCAATCATTACTTCGCCTAATCACCAATTCGTCTTTGACCATTCTCATAACCAGTTGGTCTAATATCCATTTCATTTTCATTTATTCTGCACAATTAACGCCGAGTCCAATTAGACCAAATGGTATATGGACTAAATGACTATTGGACCAACTGGTTATTAGACGAAATGGTAAGTGGACGAATTGGCAACTAGACCATGTGTAAGTGGGCGACCTGATGGTAGCCCGAATGATAGTAGACGAGTTGGCAACTGGACGAATTGGCATTAGACGAATTGGAACATGAAGCCCTACAGGAAACCTTTTCGTTCCCCAGCCCCAGTCCCTTCCCCACCCTCTCCCAAGACGGGAAAGAGTTTTGGATACGCCGCGCCCATCACAGCCACCTGCCACCGCACGACGATATAGAAAATGATAGCGGGTTGGGAGAGGGCACGAACTTTTTGGACTGTCGAAGAGAGAAAGAGAGGGAGTGTGAGACAGAGATTGCGAAGAATCTTTCGTGGGCACGGAATTTATTCTTTTCGTTCTTTATGTAAATAATGAATATGACTACAAAATAAATATACCGAACGGCATAATGAACGGAGTTCCAGTGATTTGATTTCCTAACAACCAGAATACATAACAAACACACGCTGGTTGTTGCTATGGATAATATCAATTACTTCTCCATCCTTATATGATATGATGTTTTGTAACCAAAAGAGCTGGAGAAAAGCAGAAATTCCACCTCCGCTCTCATCACTGACCAAATTTTCCCTTGACTTCAAAGTACCATAAACGAGTGGGCCCGGTGAGCTCATGAGTTTTTAAATAGCTCTGCCTTAACTGGTTCAAAAATGTCATTTATTAAACACAGTTTTATGTTACAGATTTGAAGGAGGTGGTCGATCGCTAAAGAGGGTACTAAGTAGTGCTGTCATTTTCATATTAAAGGTGAATCTTCTTCACCCCCGCAGACGCCAAGAATTTGATAGGGGAACCAGTTCGGCATGTCAGTGCGAGGAGAGAATTTTTTTTTTTCATCCATTCCTTCTGCCCCACTGACATGACTGACATATTTCCTAATAAACAAATGGGGGCTTTCAAGTTTAAGTTTCAATTCCAACATAACAGCATAAGTATGGAGATGATATTGTTCAATTTTTACACACAAAAAAATCAACATACATTACACTTTCTCTTCACCAACCAATTATGTTGATGTCTTTATGGACATTTTGTGATTACAGTGTGATTATATTATTGAAGTGAAAGCTGGACCAGGAAGGACTCCTTGTGTGTGTGTGTGTGTGTGTGTGAGGGTGTGTGTATTTTGTGGAATTGATTTGACTAGGCTTCTCTTGGTCACCGGGGTTTATTCACCTCATTCATTTTTTCCCTCTCGTTTGTTTTCCCACCTTTGTTTGACTTTAATCTATCTCATCTCAACCGATTATCTTTTAGATGAATTTCAAATAACTACACTCATAAATTCCCTGTTTTCTCCGCCTAAAACATCAGGTATTAATTGTTAAGAGTTTATCATCGAATGCACCGCTCGGGATTACAGCACTTAGGCGAAATTCTATGTAATGGACGCTTATACAACAAATACATGTACGTCCATGATACAACTATGATCGTCTATAATGATAAAAAAAAACGCTATTGATGATATTAGTACAAACATCCTTCTGTGTTTTACGTAATGTATAAATTAGTATAACTGATCAAACGGTTGTGACTTAATCAGCTCATCGTAGTAAAACAAAACACGAGCTACCACTAAAGTGAAAACTACTTTTTGGCTGGTCGGTAACTGGTAGCTGTTTAGTAGCTATCAATCATGCATGTACGCTAATCAATAGCATGACGTCAATTATATTCATTAAGATATCGGAGTAATGAAATCTACTCTGGATATCAAAGTAGTGAAATAACCAACCATAAATCATCAGCATATTAAATTACACCGTCGAAAGAGTTTACATCACACCCACGCGCACACGCACCCTCATCAGCACACACGCGCGCACACACACCCTCCCAAAACACATTGAACTTTGTAAATCTTTTTTACAAACGCAGTGCCGCACTCAGACTAAGAACGTGGTTGACAATTATTAATATGAATTAACAAATGCCAGCACTGTTCCATGATGAATCAGCTTTGGATGACAATACACTGAAAGTCAAACCGTTCTATAATTTACGAAGAAATTACGACTTCAACAGAATATCGATTGTCCGAGCAGTTTATGTAGTCACGTATCCTTTGCATGTCTATTGATACAAATGCGAATACATTTCAATTTAATATTAAATAACTATAAAAGTGACAATAATTTGCAGCCTATGGTTGTGAAATACTTTTTGAGCGATCCCTCGCCTTTTCACTGGTGAGAAAAATAATAACGTGAGCTTGAAAACGGAACGGATATATTTTCATTTAAGCAGTATATAGCGTGGTGGTTAGCTTGATAAATTGTTTGCCCTTATATGTAACTGGGGATTATAACTTATCTCATAAATCTAAAGGAAATCGATTTGTTTTATATTGTTTATAATAGCAAACCTGGACCAAAGCTATATACACGTTAGTTTTGCAGGATTATTATGGTTGGCACTGTTGTATTATATCTTTATCCTACCTCAACATATTTGCTCACGTTTTGTTTGCAGGATGTATTTTGCCCGGTAATTAGACGTCTCCTACCACGATTGTAAGTCAGGATTAGTAATGTGTCACTGCTTAGCTGCCATTTCCTTGCACATTAATATATACATTCTACGCACCCCTTGGAAAAACATTAATTTTCTTTCATTTCTTTGACGCCGTTTTTGTGTTTTCTCTTTTTTTTATTGCGTTTTTTTTTCTTCAAGATATTGCCACTGATTATTTTGGTTAGGAATGATTCTAAATTAAATTAAAACAAAGACATATTACAAACTGCAGAGTAACGAAAAAAGACTGCTAGCGTTCGACATTAACTTTAAAAAATACATTCAGTATAATAATTATTTAAAAGTTTCGTCTTCAGCACATTCGTAGATTGGGGTATTTGGAACACAGGGTTATGGGTTCGAATCCCTGTGCTGGGTAACAATACTTGCATTTCCTCTGGTAAAAACTCCTTTGCCATTATAAGGGATTGAGTGATGAAAATTATAAAGTTATGTAAATTATTATATATTTCTGGGGGAAATTTTAAAAAAAAAAACTGATATTTTGCATCAATAAAATAGACTTAAAAATTGCAATATCACCGTGCTCAAAATTCTTGGCCATATGGGATCGATATCACGGTATTAAACATTAATTATATCCCATCCAGATCCAGGTGTATGAAATTATGACGTGCTTTCACCCTTTCATCTAAGTCTGCGGTTCAGACTTTTGTCTTTTTTTTAATTTGTGACACTGCATCGCAGGAAACATTGTAAATCTCATTAATGATTCATTTGAGTGAGGAATTCGTGACACTTTGTCACTGGGGATGGGTGAGAAGACAAACTAACTCAAGGTAATCTTTACATTCTTACATCTAACGGGGTAAACTTCCTAATTACTTAAATATCAGAAAACCCATACAACAGGTGCTATGTACAAGAATGGGGTGTGTGTTGTAGAGAAAAACTTTTTGTAATGTTAATATTAGGGAAGTTTGGTGGGAATTTATTTTCGATGTATTGACAAGTTCAGAAGTTTTCCTCAAAAGATCTGATTCAATATCACAAAATATGGAAATTATGCTATTATTAATAACATGAGCATACTTCTCCTCATTCTATCAGCGACGGGAAAGGGAACATCGTAATAAAAAGTTATAACTTGAATACATGAAAATACATGAAGGAGTTGTGAAGAAATGCAAAGTAACGGAAAATCGTTTTTAAAAAATCAGTAAATTGAAAACATGAAAAATGAAGGAGTTGTACATAAACGCAAATGCAAATAAGGATTAAGTGTGGAATTATACACGGAGAGCCGGGTTTGAGTGTTTATGGGACACTGTCTGGTATCCGTAAACACAGGCTAGAGGAATCTAGACAAAGTTAAGCCCTGGTATCACGAACTAGACGCAAAGGCAGGAAAGAGAGGTAAAAAGAGCTCTGGCAGAAGCAATTCGTTATAATCCGGGAAGGAAAATGTCAGATTATTATAGAAAAGCAAATATGATTTCTAATTCCGGCCGGGTCTTGTATGAGTTCGCATTGCCGATATTTTTTTTTTATAAAGTAGAAGAAAAACCAAGTTAACGTACAGGTTAATATGGTAAAGGTGGTTCCCCGGGTTGAAAATATCACGATTTGAACAGATAAAAAAAGAGTCAAATCATATACAAATCATACAAACAAGACAATGAATATTTCATCAATATTAGACAGGTTTTGTAATATTTTGGTGAATCAGTTCTATGCAAATCCTCGTGAATTCGCAATGAGCAGCTGCTGATGATGTATTAATATCTTTTAATCTCTTGTATTTAAGTATAGGAAATTATATTCTGTCAACATTTATTGTTGAAAATTATTTTGTTACAAGATTTCGATTATACCTCGTTCCCACCGGAGCGCGATCCTTACGAAAGCCACCACAGACCCTTTGTAACTGATCGCTTTGTGAACTTTTCTTTATTTAAAGTAGATATGATTATTTCCAGCCGGAGAACCGACCCCCCCCCCCCTTTAATGACACAAAAATAGAGTATATTTGACCTCTACACCAAATCGGGGCCAAATCCTCAATAAATCTCTTTCGAAATAATATTTTCCCCTATTTTGCAGGAAGGAATTGTTGAAGAAGAATCATTCAGTATTACCATGGAAACGGACACTGCAGTAAATATATCGTCTAAACACATGTCACAAAATCAAACGATTCTTCCATTTCATCGGGTCCATGATTTTATCAACTTGTATCGAGCATTAAAAAAACCTTACATTTAACCATTATTTTACCAACATTTCTACTCAGGCCACTTCTAAACTTTTGGAAAGAAAAGAAAAGGAGTAAGTAGTGACCATCGCCATGATAGATTTGTTTGAAGTGTTTATGGGTTAATGCCCTTCTTTCTCACTAGGATGTGACAGATTAGTTCAGGTGGATAACACATGTCGTTTACTTCATTATCAGAACTCGCTGCTGAAATGAAGTAAGGTCGAATGGAAATTGTGTTATTTCAGGATCGGGTAAGGAGCTGCTATTAAATAATGATATCCTTGGTGTGTGAGGAATCGGGAATTGCCTATAACACATCACAACAGGAGGACAAAAAATCAAATGAATCGTATGCCACAAATGTATACAGGCCTTATTGTGAATCTAAAAGGCAAAAATATCTGCAAATTGGAATTATGTTTCTGATATCCTTAGGTTTGCTGCACCACTGCAATGCACTATCACTTTCCAATTCCCACTTTGTTGTTTTGTATCAACAAAATAATCACCAAATGCCTAGTAACAGCAATCTTTCAGACATTCGATCTAAAGTCAGAGAAACGAAAAAATATGAATATTTTATGACAAGCGATGCATCTTCAATGCTGACATCGTGTTTTCAATATAGCGAGTTGTCATTTATGTACCTATGCGAGTATGTGTACTCATGTCTTTTGAAATTTTTAGTTGCGTGTGTTTCCCTTGTTTTTACCAATTTTTTTTCATTGTACAATTAGATTATATTCCCTCACATCATTCTTTGTCACGCACAGGAATCGCTACTGTATGCCCGTTCTCGCGCTGCATATTGACCGATTTTGGACATGTTGGATGTGTGATGATGTCATATTAGGGTCTACTCCATCCAAGTCCCCCCCCCCACCCCCTTTTTTTTACATATTTCTCTCTCTTCTTCCTTTTGAAGTTTTTCGCACGAACTAACCCATGTGAACACAATAACACACGCGCACATTATTTTGAACACCCCCCCCCCATACACAAGGGAAGATTTTAGCGCGGAAGTTGCGATTTGAACAAGAAGTAGTTGCTAAGGGCCACTCCTTAATCCCCACTGTCTCCGGGGACGAATTAGGGGTGCTAGTAGCCACGGGAAGTCCCCAAGCCATACCTAATACAGGGCTTATTTGGGTCTCTCCTGTCACTTTGGCACCGTGAAAAACACAGCACGTCTCCGTTAATAAAAACCACCATGGACTTGCAAGAGACACGTCGAATAGAGACAAAAGAGTTATTTCATAATGAAAAATTATACATTCCGCTCCTTGATTCATATTCATACATCGTTTTACGATTAAAAGCAGATTAAATGAACCTCGGTGATTTGATAGGCATATACACACTACAACTTTTATCTCTGACGTCAGGTCATGGTCAACTTCAACAAAAAGTGGAACCTCTTTTTTATATTTTTTTTTGCGAGGGAATGTAGGGCCAACAGGACTATAGACAAAGTTACGACAATAATTCATTAAATATTCTTGAAACATAAGAAAGACCATATTCTGTTTCGTTAGCAGTTTTTACTGTTTATTTTATCCCCACTTGTGGAGGTCACCCCCACACTATTCCCACGAACCAGTCATATCCTTTCCTTGTAATTCCTGAAAATGCCCCCTCGCTGGTCCGTAAATTGCCCTCCCCTAGCAATCCACTTTAATTCTCTCCCTCTATCGACTTTAAAGGGCAAGTCTACTCCAAGAAAAAAAATGAATGAAAAGAGAAAACAAAATCAAACAAGCGTATAAGGTCGAACACATTTATCAAAATCAGATGTAAAATAAGAAACACGGCATTTAAAAGTCTAGTCTAAATTTATAAACAGGTATTGCCAATCATGATTCGTATGCAAATAAGGAACAGTACTACTGGGAAATTGTGATAGTGACTTGACACATATTTTACGTGACATTTAAAGGCTAGCTAAAGCTTTGGTGAAGGTTCAATAACATAAATTATCTCGTATTATCATCTAACACGCAAATCTTACAAAAAGTATTGTAACCGTTTTATTCTATGTGAATATTTGACTTTTACGTTTGAGATTAGCGTCCTCTCTCTTGGTTATTTCTGAAAACCCTCTGAATATCAATTTTACAAATTTAGTGATTGAATATGAGAAGGCTATATAAACAAAGATGAAGTCCAGATTTTTTACGCAATCTTAAGAAACTGATTACAACTGAAAAAATAAACCCATTTATTGTTTTGGTCAAAATTCAGCCGATTTATTTTTTATTAAAATCATGAGAGTCAAAACAGAATAGAGATATATAGAGATGAAAATGTTAGATGAGATGATTAAAAATTTACTGTTTCCTGGAATGTACAAACAAGAATCATTTAGGAAGAATTTAATTTCTATCATATTGCATGAATTTTATTATAAATCTTTAATTTAAACGGCTGTGTAGCTGTTTCGTCTCTAAAAGAAAAACAAGTTCTCTGCAACTTTTTTGGGGTTGTTTTTGAAAAGCCGATAACGTACTTTGAAAGACATAAAACCACTTGTTTGCAAAACACCCTCGTGATAATCGAAATCACATTGGGTGATATCCGGAGTATTGCAGGTGTAATACCGGTGAATATGGTGTAAATTAGACGCGGGCTTAACCAACTATTAATATGTGCACAAAGACATTACACATTTGATGCAAGTACACGTACCGATTTATCAATAAAAATAGTAAACATCTGACAATGTCTTGTCATTCTTTTGTATGAGGCTCCACTACGATGACAGATAATGAAAAATCATGATAAATCGCAATAAGCATAGGGCAAAAATGTCATAAAGTATCGATTTTATTCATCCCAAGAATATCAAGAACCGATAATATGCAATGTCATTGGGTTAAAACGTTAACTATCGTCGCAAAGATGAACCTTTTAAGTCTTAATAGAGTTTCTAGAAAACACCGGGAACGTTATCAAGTCGGCTTTTTTTTCAAAATTGCTTAATTATGTTAACAAAGAAGAGAGGAAGCGTTAAAAAGCATGAACACCAGTGTCTCTAAGTGTTACCCACCACGTCACAATACTGTTGAATACTTGAAGTAAACAACAACCGAGAGTTAATGGATTAAACATGTTGAATTTAAAGTTGGCACTACATTCGAATATGAATAATTATCCGATCCTTATTAGGACTTTGACGATCACACATCAGCTAAGGATGGGAAATGGAGAGTCACCCTTGGCGAATCATCTCAAATAAGAATTTCTGATTTTCTGCAGAAACGTGATAAATTGCCAATCCGGAAACATCATTTCAAATCAAAGAAAATTATTTTGTTATAGATCACAACTACCTTCTTTTTTGACAGGTGATAGCTTGCTATGTCACTGTATAAAAAAAGAGAAAAAAGATGTTTCCATTCATATCTGCTCATGGGGGGAGGTTGTCTGCCATTTATCGGTTTTACCTGTTGGATGGCCTTGATGACTTGGTTCGATGCCAAAAGGAAACATATGCAGCAACACGTTCTCATCTGAGGAAGTCTGGAAGTTACAAATACATTTAGCCATCGGGTATCCTTTAACTGCTAGGAGATTACATCAACGACCAAAACAGTCATCTTGAGTAGAAACATTCCCTTTCTTCAGGAACGGCAGCATGAATACAAATACTGTGTGGTAAAATTGGCGGTAATGCACAAGAGACAATCGCCACCTTCGACACATCCTTTCCATTTCTCATAAAATGGATTTGACCAGTGACTAGTGCACTTTTGTGGGGGCTGTGGCGTACATACTTAAACCGCGAACGACATTTGGTGAAACGTATATTCAAATTCAGCATGTTCAGTTGACCTTTTACCAGTGTCATGAATAGATTCGTATCGTTATATTTTGCTATATATATATTTGATATGTTGTCGTTTGAAAAACAAATCCTTGCCACCCAATAACACTTCAAGTACATTTCACTTTGCTAGTCTTAGCCAGTTGAGGATGTACTATTGTTTTTTTTTCCTCATTATTATTTTGAACACCGTACAAGGGGTCATCATATTGCCTCACTCTCAGTGGACACCATCCCTTTAATCTTGAGGTACACGGTCGCCGCCTGCAGCGGGTGAACCCTTGGGCTGACCCCGTAAGACAAGGCGCGGTTTGTCGCGAGGGAAGTTCACGAATAGTCACATATTTCATTCATCATCATCATTACCAGCATCACCCTGCCATCGGCCCAAATACCCACAATTATAGGAGACCTTGCTACAATGACTGATGATATGATCATCGCCATGTGCACCAAACTGGTACAAAATGTGGATGAAAAATGAACATGAAAAAGAATAGAGTTACGTCCTGCAGGACTTAAATGTCCAAAATATTGGTCCTGTTATTGGTTAACCCTTCTTCATCTAAAATGTTCGCATACAACCATTCTGAATGGCACAAAGAGCAAAGCAGATACATTGCTAATGTTCAACGAAATGAATGAAAACTCTTCCCCATGTATATAATATTTTGTTGTAGATAGGCTTTCAATTTAAAAAAAAACACACATCCGCCAGTAATTTGTTACGCCTTTGTCGCCATAATAATTTCAGTCCTTCAACATCTTCGGAAGATCGGTCTAGGTTTTCCTTTATAGGCAAGTTTTAATTATCCTTCAAGGCCAGGTATCAAAACAAACTTCCAAATCTCTTCTTCAATTTTGTATGAAATTAGGCTCACCTGAGCCCAGCACATTGACAGTTAACGTCTCTTGTGCCTGATAGACGTGATGGAGAGCGACCTTCTGCTTTTTGAGGACCATCTGAACCAAGTAGGCCTAGATCCATTCCTCTTGAGGTGTAAGGTAATCGTTCCCTCTGCGACGCAGATTTATCTTATGTTTACGATGCGTGACATAATACAACATCAAGAGCTGATACTTACATGTCTTATGACGAAGTATGGATGTCTCCCTATCGGGGTTTGCCCGTCACATTTCGTTACTAAACTCGCCTACAAATATTACATCCTCGAAAAAAAAAGTTGTCTGAATCTAGATCACGGGAATAAATTCGTGTTAACTCGTTACAAGTTTCGAGGTGTGACTCATTCGCCCGCGACACACATCCTCGATGAATTTTCATACAGAATTTACAGAGAGGGGTGTTGCTACATTCAGTGTTATAATTATGTCCTCAATTCTCATCATATCTTTAAGCACGATGAGATTAGCAAATATGGCTCATTTTGAAGATGATATTCGTGGCAGATTGATATAGTGTTGGTAATGTCTTGAAGGCGCGGCAGGAGAGTATTTCCAGAGGGGGATTGACTACATGATCTTATCTCAATTCGATAACATGAATACAAAACCCTATACGGTACAGAGTTAAAAACGACTAGGAACTTATTTACTAGTATACTCCCGTTTCTTTAATTATTCCGTTATGGGTTTTTTCACTTCTTACATGTCTTCAAAATTCAAAGGGGTGATCACCCCCTGCGCAGCCATTGAATTCAAATGTCATTACGATAATCATACTTTTATGTGGACCTTCCTACGAAACGCAGGTCAACTTTGGCTACTTGCTACGCATTAGGACTGGCCGTCAATCCCATACCAAATTTTCCTTCGATGACCTTCTTTTAAAGGCTATGGAGTGTGTCATTAGCCAAGCTGTATGTACAAATTGTTCTTTGAACGAACACTACGTTATTCAAATTAACCTGATAAATATCTGCCAGTTTACCTTCCTCCCTTTCCTTATCTTATTTATTGAAAGCTGAAAAACAAGGAAGTTCGACATTAATGTATCAACGCATATTTTGAAGGGAATTTCAATGAAAGTGATTTTTTTTGCTCCCCGCCAAAGTCGAGATGCACTTTTGTGAATGACCTAAATTCAACACTTTTTAGTCTACACTGGATATTGTAGAGAGGTGATAAAAGATAGATAATACTCCGATTACCATTGTTTTATGATATTTGGTGATGATCTGGAGATGTAACATTTATTGTGTAATGTGAGTCAATGAGCTTCCTCGTTGATTAGATTAACATGCCATCATATTATTTGATTCTTAATCATGTTTATGAGGATTTACCTTTCTTTTACACTTGCCTTAATCTCTAGACCACAATAATGAGTAATACACATTGCCACGTGCACTATGTAATACATTTCGGAGTTAAAAGTAGGAACATTAAAAATGCTAAAGTGGGGGATAATCTGATAATTAAACCGAGGTTCAAAGAAAATAAGATTTTTGGACCACACTTCAACAGAACTGTGGAATGCTGGGTGTCATAAAACATTTTGCAAGTTCATTTTAAAGATATTATTTTCATTTAAATTCATTTTTTTCATATTTTTCTTATTTTAATATACAAGTACTTTGACAATTTTTCGTTGCAACATTAAGTAACATTACTTTGTGAGTATAGGCTTTTAATTTGACAAAAGACTCCCCATAAAAGTGTGGTCCAAGAAAACTCACGGGTAACTAAACCATGACAACAGAATATCACACTTTGATGACTTTAGGTCGATCTTGGGCTACTCGTTTCAATGAAGGTTAATGTTTATTAATCAGAGCTCTGCCATATCAGTCAACTAGAGTGACAAGAGAGAGAAATCAAAGAGAAATCGATGCCCAAAATAAGAAGTTAAAGAGGTTGTGTCTGAAAATAAAGTTTGAAATTAAATTGACACTCAACGCAACTTACCTGCTAACAACACCGGAGATTACGGCGACAAAAACGGCGGTACATAGTAAAATCTGCATGCTTGCACGGGCTTCTTAGCTCAGCTCCCGATGCGGAACACTTCCAATATTCTCTTACTCCTGATCAGCTGTTGTCCAAAGAGGAGACAGGGCAGAAAAGTTTTGAGATATCCAAGTAAGTAAAGAATGCCGACAAGTTGATCGGACCACGAACAGTGACAAATGAGCGAAGGCCCGTGCGTCAGAGTAGCCCGGCGTGTTGCACCTGTTTCGAGTAGATTTCAAAATGAACGGATGAAGAAAACTTTTTTTCTTCGAGGCAGACGAATAAGTTCGAACGATTTCTCAGCGTGTTGCAAAAGACAAACTCCAATTTGGGGTTGTCATTAGCAACTGTGTAGGAGACAAGGGATGGATTTCGTAGCGAGATAAATATTTTGAGGGAAATGTGTGATTTGTTTTCACACTTTGACGAAAATGGGATAGTGATGGAGGGTAGTTGTGGTGAGAATGGTGACAGTGGTGCGTCCTCGCTCTGGTGGACGGCCGGTGCGAAAACAAAGCAGTTGACAAATTTCTGTCTGACTGCACTTCTGAACAGCGCACGCCTCCAGTCTGCGGGGTGAGCAGCGCGGTGGTGGTGTGTGCGTACGACAACCCTTTTTTGGTCTGGCTCTGGTCTGGTGATGCATGTTGGGAAGGGTTGGGGAAAACAAACTCGAAGTTTGTGTCATCTTTACGTTAGCCTGTGTATTTATGAAATAAATCATCACAGACGTTTTGGAATAAGCGGAATGAATATTCACCAGAAGCATATTAGTCCAAAACTTGTTACACTATTATACAGGAAGGATCGTGTGTGGAGGGAGGGAGAAAGAAGAGAGTGGAGATAGGAGGAAAATTATGAGGGATGCAGAGAGTGAAAATGAGTGGGAGAAAAGAAATAGTGAGAGGGTAAAAGAGGAATAGAGGCCGGAACGATAGTATGAGGAGATTTAAAAAAAAAAAAAAAGAAAGAAACATACGGGGTATCTTGAAGAGATAGATCGTGATCGCGCTGTATACAGTGCGGCGATTTCTATTTTTTATAAGGTGAGTGTGCCGTCGTTTAGCTAAGGACAATGGTTGCCACAACGTTTAAAAGCGAAATAAATAAATAAATAGGCATATGACGATAAAGAAACGTCATGCAAAGGCAGTAAAATATATCGACAAGTTGAATAACCTTTTAAAATATAGTTTTCATTGTCCTTTCTCTCTAACTTTAACGAACGTACTTTTTTTGCAAGCATCATGTCAAAAAGAGATTTAAATGCTCTGGTTATTCTCGCATTCTTTTCGTCAATAAAGTGTTATATTACTTCCGCTTTTTCGTGGGGTAATAAAGCTTTGGATTTATTTAGATGTTGCTTTTGCAAATTTATTACACTGACATAAGATTTTTTTTTTGATACAGGAGATTGGGGAAAATATAATGATGCGATGGTGGTGGTGGTGGTGGTGATGATGATGATTATAATGATAATGATGATAATGATAATTATGATGATGAGATATGATGGTGGTGGTGGTGGTAACATCAATGATAATGATATGATTATAGGGGTTACATCCTGATAATAATATGATAGTAATCATGATATTAATATCAAGTATAATAATAGCCATCATGCTAAGCACAAAAAGTAATCATGAACATACATCATTATCAATATCACGAGCGAAAATTTATTTTCATGAAGGGGGTGGGGTCGAAACAATCGTCTTTCAACGCTATAAAAATGACAGTAAAAACTATGTTTCAGATATTATACAACGCTGTTACTATATGGAACTTATAGTAGCTGTTTACTGTTTTTATTGAGAATTAGATAACAAAACAAATAAACTGTCGTTTAAGATTTTGAACAAGTGTTCAAACCGTTTAAACGACTACTGTATGATTTTATTTAGTAAAGAGCATTAACATAAACAGCGTTGTTTTACTGTGTACCGCCGCCTCCATCACTCCCATCTGCACCACATCTTCATCAATTTCTTTGTTAAAATTTTAGAAAACATTAAACAATGTTAAGATCTCCGGAAATGAAAATAAAAGCAAGTAACAGAAGGGACAAGAATTACGTAAGCTAATAGGAGACGACATTATTAATGACTTGTGATCACCGCTTCCAGGTCAATTATTAATTGGTCTAGAGTGTCGATGAATAGGCCCCGGGTAAACATTGAGATGTTAACATCAATAGGGATTAACGTTGATCAATTCTTTAGGACCCAAATTACAGGAGTACATTGTAAAAAGAATAATGACTTGATGTTTCAGTTTCAGGTAATTTCAGTTGTGTTGATATATAGCTCCATGGTTTTAGCTAGTGTCTGATTCATTAATTGGTTGAAGCACAATAAGCATTATAATGCAGAGTTATCTTTTTTTAACGATATTGTGAGAAATTCAGTCCCACTTTTTAAAGCAATTTTATGGTATCTTGTTGAGTAAAAATCACTGACAAACCACTCCTTCAGTCGTCATCATACGAACAGCACCCGCGCATCGACATTTTTTTAGGCTCGGTGTAAAAATAGCAAAGGTAAAAATGGCAGAGGTAAAAATGGCAGAGGTAAAATTGGCAAAGGTAAAAATGGCAGAGGTAAAAATGGCAAAGGTAAAAATGGAAGAGGTAAAAATGGCAGAGGTAATTGATAACACTTGAGTTGGTATTTCTTTTTTTTTCCTGACTTACATGCACGACCTTCTCATGTCAAATCACTCTTCTAATATTCAAATTTGAAGAACACTTTGGATCCCAAATATTCATTACAGGGGAAATGCACACTGACATAAAGTTTATTACAATGATATTGGTGAGGGCTTTGGGGAATCCATCAAAGATTTAAAAAGCTACTAAAGTTATACATGTTAATGGGGACGTCATCTGCGAGCAGTTTTTCCCATATATGGTGTAATTAAAATATAAATGAAATATAATTTTCTTTAAAAAAAAAGAAAATGGTTTTAATTGTACCTTAAGTATATTGACATACAAATAATTTCACATCCGCTCCTGAAAGTTACTAGTATACGACGTCACAGATCAAAACCCAAACTTCTAATAACTTTCTTAATCTTTGATGGGTTTTCCGCAAACCTTCACCAATATGTTTTTGCCTTTTACAGTAAACCATTTGTCAGGGTGAATTTACCCTTCAAAAAAAGGTCGACTTGGTAACTAAGAAACACCTATATAAATTTAATCACTGATTCGCTACACATTTCAAAATTCATGCGGTTCCCGTTGCCATAGAAACTAGTTAAGGAACCTGATATCCACTTGGACTAGCTGCAATGAGGTATTACTCTGAAAAAAATGAGCACTAGTTGCTATTATTTTATCATTTTCATTATACGTATCATATGATTATCTATTCGGATCCATTATGATGTTGAAATATGAAAAATTACTTTTATTACAGAACGTTTCGTTATTTTTCGGTTATCAAAGTTATGCAAGTGGTTCAAAGAAATCCTGAACTCGTCTATTTCAGTGTGTTAATGGTAGCGCACATTGGGAATACATTATAATTCGTTTGGTATGTGTGATGATGTGCTGTTCTACTATACGAACTGGCCAAGATATATCCTTTCACTCACTAATTGAAATAATTTTGGCATGAAAATGTTTGAGTTTAATCATATCAACGATAAAGTATAGACCTAAAATGATGAAAAAAAATCTCCAAATAATATCTCAACAGTTCATAATACTCATTTTGACGATAGGAGTCCATTCAAGGTCAATAATTACGACTGATATTAACTGGAAAGGCTCTATTTCTATTGCTGATCTACTATAGCATGTCATGATCATTACCTCCGTCATTTTTGCCTTTGCCATTATTACCTCTGCCATTTTTACCTCTGCCATTTTTACCTCTGCCATTTTTACCTCTGCCATTTTTACCTCTGCCATTTTTGCCTCTGCCATTTTTGCCTCTGCCATTTTTGCCTCTGCCATTTTTACCTCTGCCATTTTTACCTCTGCCATTTTTACCTCTGCCATTTTTGCCTCTGCCATTTTTACCTCTGCCATTTTTACCTCTGCCATTTTTGCCTCTGCCATTTTTGCCTCTGCCATTTTTACCTCTGCCATTTTTACCTCTGCCATTTTTACCTCTGCCATTTTTGCCTCTGCCATTTTTACCTCTGCCATTTTTACCTCTGCCATTTTTACCTCTGCCATTTTTGCCTCTGTCATTTTTACCTCTGCCATTTTTACCTCTGCCATTTTTACCTCTGCCATTTTTACCTCTGCCATTTTTACCTCTGCCATTTTTGCCTCTGTCATTTTTACCTCTGTCATTTTTACCTCTGTCATTTTTACCCGGCACCCGGGTGCTATTTTGTCCGAAAAAAAATAACAATAAAAAAATCATTAGCCCCATATTGAGCTACGTTCTGTTTCTTGTAAATTTTGACAAGCAAGAAAAGTGTCATCAGTCGAAAATTAGAGGCATGTTACCCTAAAAGCTTGACAGGCAAAAATTGCAGGGGTCGTCGCTCCCAAAATGAAGTCATTTTTTTAGCGGGTGCGCCATTCTTTTTTTTCCAACCGACCCCAACACCTTCCCGTCCATCCCTGAATATGGGGAAGAGAGTTGGAGTATTGATATGAATATAAACAAAAACAACAACAAAATATAACTTTCACCAATCTAAATGATATGACAAATTTCGAAAAAAAAAGAAATTAAAATCTACACCTGGGTCCCGTATTACAAAGTTTAGCAATTAATTATACGCTTGACCATCGCAATTAACTGTACAGTGTATAGGTAATACAATCAATCACTCGTAAAGAAACGTTCTGCGATGATATAGCTAAGCTAAGTATTTACATGGCCTTGAAGAAGCATAAATGCCCAGAGACCTCGATTGGCCCACTCTGCCACTGTTATAGTGGAGTATCACGGAGTATGCCGCTCTTTGTCCAAAATAAAATGCCAGCGACATGAAACAATTAAAAATTGTTTGCATGTATTATTGCTTGAAATACTTCTAAAACAAATAGAAATAATGAAAAATGTGGGCGACGCCAACACATAAAGAAATTTATTAAGAATATAATTCAAATTTAGTGAAGGGCAGTTATTTACTTCGAACTTTGGTCTTCTCTGCCACTGATCCATTATACCTTCAACATTTCATAAAATTACATATTTTGTACAATTTACAAAGAATATTTTATCCTACAATTGCACATTTTCACAGAAATACTTAAATTACCCCAGAGCAAAAGTGTGTCTTCCACCCCTTTGCGTTTAAGGAAACTGATAAAAGCGATAATTGTTCGAAGAATCTACTTTTCCCCGGAAATATTCACCCACGATTGAGAAATAAAAATCCTCGTTGATCTTCATCCTTCCATTTTGCATTTGTAATTGCGTCTAAAAACGAGGCATGATGTGATTTGTATTCCCCTGTAGTCATGGTAGTACACAGTTCTATAAATATACACAGCATGGCGTGGAAAGGACTTTGCCGTTTCGGCATAATGTATTGGAATGAAAAGAGTGAGTAAATGAATTGAAACAAATGAAGATAAACCTGAAAAAAAGGGTGATTGCAAGATAATTGAGTTAAAGATTATCGAAATAATTGTGAAATATTCATTGATGAAAAAAATATTGAGGAGTACAAACACAAAAGTTGTCAAAGTACATATTAATTTCAGCGCGTCATGTAGTGAAGCACCCCCCCCCCCTTGTCCCATTGACCTATCCACGGAGGATTATCTATTGTAGTAACAACAGAATAATCCTCCGTGGATAGGTCCATGTCTTGTCCCCTTCACAGAAAAAAAAACGTTTAAGGGAGAAGTCGAGGGGAGAAATTGCATTTCCATCCTTCCGTAGAAAAATAAGCCGAGAAAACATAATCAAGATGGTTTGGCAAGAATCCGTAAATAATAACAGAATTATGGATCTTTTGAATGTTGATTGTGTGACGCCATATAATACAATCAGCTCCCCTATAATCATGTTATGTGATTTTAGTTCGATAAAGTGCAATATTCTTTGAAAACTGAAAACACATTTCCCTGTGCATTCATTATCATTATAGACACCTTTTTCTGCTATTTTGTGAGAAAACAATTATTTCAGCCATCATGAAACATCAATAAATACGAATATACGACGTATGCTATTGCTTTATATATATATACATATATATATATATATATATATGTATATATATAAACACTATTGGCATTGAAAGCATTATCTTCAGCATATTTTGTTACTATTACAGAAGCCAATACGTGAAACTTTAAGATATATATACATGTATATATATATATATATATATATATATATATATATATATATATATATATATATATATATATATATATATATATATATTTATATATATATGTATTTCGGAGATTCCATTTAATTTCCTTTCCTGCACTGCATGACAATCATGACAATACTAGAAACCAACTTTACAAAATGTTTGAATTTCTTTAATATACTCTTAAAGTGAGGACATTTTTTAACAGATTTAACTTGATTAGGTAGAGCAGTCCAAAATTGGATGCCATCAAAATAAAAAAGTGTTCCCTGTATGACCTTCACGTTTTGGTAGTACAAACAAATAATATTTCTAGTATCTTATCTATTTGATACACGGGTGAAATTATTTGTTATGTAATGATCTAATGTATCCGAATGGAATATCTGATGCACGTGGTGCAATACTAATTGATCTACATGGAGTAATCCTCATTACGGTTATGTATTATGTCTGCTTACTCTAAAATGGAATGAAAGGAAGGTCAACTTCTCCGAGGCTCTTTAATCATGTAAAATGTTTGTGAATGTGGCACAATATAAAAAAACATTGACTTTCTTCATGATGAATTTACAAAAGACACTAAGAGAATAAAAAAAGAGCAATGAAGGTCCGCTCAGATGTTTCTAAGAATATTCTTATTATTTTTCTGATTTTTAAACTACCTATATGAAACCAAATTCTGCCTCCACCAACAAAGATTAACACCGGCCTAATTGTAGTTTTATTTTGACGTCACAATGTCTCGCAGAGACAATCAACCGTGTATATTGCACGATATGAGTGTCGTCAAAGCCTACTATCCCAGTTTCATATAATGCTTCTGATTTCAAGGCTGATCAACTATAGATTTTACGGAAATCGAATTTAGATCATAGAAAGGGAGTAAATTTGCGACTCGCAGGTATTCTCGAACTAAATAATTAATGCTATTACCACAGAAATATGAACGGCGCATTGCGGTATCTGTTTTATGTTATGTGTGCAGTTGGCTAAACCGTTGTTAACTACATATATGTCTGCATTGTAGGATGTCACCCACTTGTGTGGAAAAGTCAGACCTCTGCATTTTCTATCAATTACAACATTATTTTAATCATCATTCTCAAGTGGTGAGGAAGAGAACAGCACATAGAATGACGCAACCGGAAGTTGAATAAGAAAAAAAAAGTGGCACGCAGTTGATGTCTACTATCTTTCCTACGAGTTTTAGAAATGTAAAATGCCCAAGTACATGAACTTTTACATTGCCACTTGTTTTACGACAGCAAGGATGTATAGATATTATAATATTCGACTTCTATGGAAAAGAGTTCGATGAGGACTTACAATCATGAAAACAGGAATAAATAAAAGATGATAAAATATGACAAACATACTCTAAAAAAAGAAATGTCAACTAAACATTTGAAAGGTTGGAGGAGTGACAACATTTTCTAAATGTTGCAGTTACCACTTTAAATGGTTCTACACAACACTTAAAATGTTGGATTCAGCTTCATACAAGGTTGGATGTAACATTTGGAAAAGGTTGTCACTGCTCCAACCTTTCAAATGTTGATTTAACATTCGAATTTAGACAATTGAAAACTTTCTTTTATCATCATGATAATAAAAGAAAGTTTTCAATTGTCTAAATTTACCAAGTTTTTTTTTTTTGTAGTAATCCCATGCATTGCAGAATGGAAGCGATTTATATTAATTCAAATCCCTCGGGACCCATCCTTCTTCTTGTTTATTTATTATTTTAGACAATTAAAAACAAATAATTAATACTAATATATCAGAAACTGAAAGAAACAGAACGCACCAAAAAATGACGGTAAACTTAAAGGGCAAATATAAACAAAAGATAACACGTTTACAAAATGTATAATAAAAAATGACCCATATTCTGAAGTTGTTAGGAAGCCAGAAATGTCAATAATTTTGTTTAGAGTTGTCGTAAGTGTCATGTTTTTAATGCACACTTTCCCGATCATTTAATGGTAAAGACAACTATTTTAATCGTTCCCAGACAGTTAGGAATGATTTGAGAGTCAAATGAGCTGATACATTGAACCTCTATACTATTTTACAGTAATGTCACGTTTGTCTTTCCATAGTTAAACCACATCTTTATACCAGAGTTGGATTATGACTGGCTTCAAAATATACGGGCCTTTGAATTGAATTGAAATTAGTTTAATTGTCCATAAAGGAAATTCTTTTTTTTTTCATTGGTTTATACACATGTAGATATAATGTACAATGTATGTATATACACAGAACAAAACCCCCCAAAAAAGATGGTGATAACATGTCAACATAAGGCAAATTTTTTCTCGGGTATACATGGTTCACGCAAAATTTGCATTTCACAAATATTTGAATTACAACTGTACAAGTCAAGGTGAAAGTCTGGTTTAAGAATTATTCATATTTGTACAATTATTTTGGGTAATAATCATCGGCAAAAGAGTAGTAATGGATCGAAAGCTGGAAAGCATGTGCAATGTAATTGTATAGTGTAGTGTGTCTGTTTTCAAGAGAGAACCTCTATTATATAAAATAAAATCAATCAATCAATATGAATAGTCAAAATTTATCTATTGTGATCATCATTAAACAATCAATAAAAAAGAGTTAGGGACTAATTACAAGCGAGACACAGACCTTCGGAATTGTTTAAGTTTAGAAGCGACTCTTTCAAGGTAAACATGGCAAAGATCATCAAGGGATGATAAGTCTAACCCTTATAAGCATTGTACTTTTTTGGGTTGATTTAGCTTCTTCAAGTCACATTTTGCTGCATTGGCAAAATAGCACACCACATTATACATCAGAACGCTGATGCACAATTACTGGCCTATTGTTCTATAGTGGACAGTGTTTGTATTCTGCGTAGAAAAAATCTAAGCGTTAATAGAGGGCGTAAACCACTTTAATGTAAAAGGGTGCACTTGAGCAGAAGGCAAACACACCAGTAAATATTTCTTCGTAGGCTCATGTGTTAAAATGAGATTTGATAAAATCACTAAAAATAAGTATCAATAATGACACAATTCATACCTTTGTTAGAGATCATCAAATATCCTTCATTTTCTGAGAATTTGAAAATAGGTTTTTAGTGTTTTTTCTCAGTAATAATAATAATGATAATAATACCAACATGCTTATAATAAAGCGCATATCACTGCCAAATTCGTCCCTATATTCCGCATTTGCAACTTCATGATTTTCTTGTTCTGTCGCTACGCACTCTCGCATATGATTAATTGAAATATGTTTTGTGATTTAAAAAAATTAACCTGATAAAACATTTATTAATGGCTTTAATATCAAGGAACCTGTACCCACTGCACACTGCAGCGTATTTGTTTCAACAACAAAAATAAGCATATACCAGCAAGAATTTGTTTAACAACGTTGAGCACGATAATGGTTCCGCATATGTTTCAGTCGGGTCCACTTGAATTAGACTGGATCTGAAATCACAGCACCATGGTTGCAAAACGAAGAGCGGATACCCCCCCCCCCCGGACACACTATCCCCCTCCTCCTCCTCTCCTCCTCCCAGGTTAAAAAGGAAGTTCACCCTAACAAGAAAATTATCGTGAGAAATAAAAAGAAAATAATTTTTTTAATGGTGGTGAAGGTTTAAGGAAAGTCCATAAAAGATTTATCAGAAGATTATTATTTTAATTTGTGAAGTCATTATGTGAGCAGAGTTCTATATATCGTGAGTTAAGAAAATCCACGAAATATCAGTTTCTCAAAATTGTAAATGTTTATGTCATACCTTCATTTTATCAACAGATTCACCACTTCAAACCTTCCCTGAAAGAAAAAAGGTATTTAGTCATCATCCATGAACCATTCAATAATTGAAATTCATAAATTGTATATTACATGACATTATGATACTCGTTTATGACATGTAAGACGTCAGATATATATATAAAAAAAAGAATCTAATACCTTTCTTAAACTTTGATGGATTTTTTTATCAAACTTTCACTACTATATATATATAGTAAATAGTGGTAGTAAAATACGAGCTGTGATTGGCTGGATTTGTACCACGTGACCTCCCTTCAAAAAGTTATATTGTACATATGTACAATATAACTTTCGATTTTTGGATGGCAAAATCCATGATGGGGGGCTTAGATTAAGGGATCTATTTACTATAATAAATAGTGAACGTTCTATCATACAATATTACTGGACTATATGAACTCCAAATATAAAATTATCCCTCGTGCAAGCCTACTTCACCTCGGCCTTCGGCCTCGGTGAAATAAACCTGCACTCGGGATAATTTTATATTTGTCGTACATATAATCCAGTATATTGTACAATAGTTTGTACACTATTTATACAATATTTGTTCTGGTATCTTTACAACAGACTTTCCGTCAGGGTGAACTCTCCCGGCCGTTAAGTGCGCATTGTCTCCAACCCGTATGTTTTTTCTCGAATTGGCCACTCTATACTTTAGCTCACTAATCAATTAATTTTACCCACACGCATTTGCTATCTTATTACCAACGTTACCACCTTCCAGTAAGAGCTTTTTGTCACATATTCGTTCCCCTCCTGTTGCTGAGATGTCTTGTACGACAAAGATTTTCTTTGTTGGTACACTGAGCTTATGTATTCCATTAATATGGATTGGCAGTTTACTAAACCGATCTACTCCGGTTAATCACAATTTTGTGGCAACTCGTGGCGCTATGAGAGGGGAGGACAAAGTGAATATGACAGGGACCCGGACAGGGATTGATTCTCGTAAACCATGCTATAAAGTGGTTTATACTTGGCTCGATGAGCGTGACGAGTTCCATGTCAAACTACTCTTCAAGAAGGTTGGTAGGTTTTCCTGTCCCGATCTTTCTTGTGGCGTGCAAATAGAGCATGGACGAAACCTGACTGAACTCGCTGCAAGTGATGTCGTCTTTCTCTTCTACAAACACAAGTGGGACTGGCAAGCAGTACTGAAGCATCAGTCCGACAGGCAGAAATGGGTATTTTGGACATCGGAGAGCCCACGGCACATCCCTCCGCGTCGTATCATCCCTCCACAAGAATATTCAAATAGAACATATGATTACATCATGTCATTTCGGAAAGGAGCATCTAACGAAGACGCCTACCTATCTGAGGGTGGATATGGTCATTTTGATAGAACAAGACCCTCTGTTCAGAAGGATGATAACAGGAATTGGGCAGAAAATAAAACAAAATTAGTCGCTTGGGTAGCTTCAAACTGTTACACTGGATCGCTGTCCTATGATCGTACAGGGTTTGTAAATGCTTTGGCCCGTCATATTAGAGTTGATACGTTCGGTCACTGTGGCTCGAGGCCCTGCAAAGACATAGCTACCTGTGGTCTGCAAAAATACAGGTTTTATCTAGCCCTCGAAAATTCGGAATGCCAGGATTATATCACCGAGAAATTCTGGTACAATTCACTCACACTTGGTCTGGTCCCCATCGTGTTCGGAGCTCCGAAAGAAAACTATCTGAGAGAAGCTCCGCCGAATTCATTTATATTCATCCCAGACTTTCCATCTATAGCGAAACTTGCGGCCTACCTTGTCGAACTGAGTGAGAATGATGACCTGTATAACAGATACTTCCAGTGGAAGAAAGAAGGGTCAGTTGAATCTTTTCTCCAGTATTCTAACTTCGAACCTGAATCCCTTTGCAGAAATGTCGTTCGTCGAGTTTTAAAAGATGAGCAGATTGAATCTGATAAAAAAGAAAGGAAGCATGTGAGGGAACCTGTGGTGGATGACTGGGATAAATGGTGGACAAAGTCATGCAAATATACTGTCACTGGATATCCTATTCCTGATAGTTAAGGATCTTATTTTTCCTTTATTTATTGCGATTTTATTTCTTCCACCTTCTTCATTAAGTAGGAAGTTTGAAGGGGGATTGAAACTTGGTTAAGGCCTATTCTTTTGAGAAAATAAGTTAAACAGTAATACTAATAAGTATGATACTTCCGTCTTAGATATCTATTGATGTTTGGAACTGAGATGCCTAATACTTTGAATATTCAAATTTCAAATAGTAAGATCAACTTCAAATCGTTATGATTTATCAGAAGCGTTCTGTGTGGCCTATTTGAAATCACCATTGGAACATTGCAAATAGGTTTGTTAGTCCAGAGCCTAGAACGAAAATGCTGCTTTGATTCACCAATTTTTAATGAAGACTTCCTGACTGTTCATTGTAATGAAAGACATTTGACAATATATTTTATATGTTCTTGAATCCGTCGTGTGTTGTGGAGCGAAAACTTGCTAATGTCCAAAGGTAAAGACGCCTTGCCGGAAATCGACCACAGCTTTGCATGAGATCAGACGCCTTAGACCACTCGGCCACGGAACCCCATACTTTACTCACACAATTAAAATCATACATTTCATACCCACAACATAAAGGAATATTTTATTTTTCTGTCATTGGCATTCCTCTCATAATACCTATATACAACTGACTTTCAGAGATTCATATTTTCATAAATTGATCATTCTTAAAGGGAAAAGTCGTAAAAGGGAGGAAAAAAAACATTCGCTTAGCTTTCTCATGGCAATTGTTTTTTTTTCCATATTTAGGGTTTACTCTGAAAAGCATATTTATATATTCCAAACTGATAACTGATAGGTACTAGATACATAATACAAGTAGAAAGGTGAATTCTTCATGCATAATGTTTTCCCCTTTTGTGTGATTAATATTGTTTAATTACATTTTAGGAATAATCGTAACTTGGTTCATGGACAGAAGTTCATTAATAAATGTTTTTCTTCTTTTTTCCAATTCAAACATAACAATTTCAACAATAGATCTTGTGCATGATTTTTTTTCCTCCCAATACCTAATTCATTTCAATTCAATTCCTTTTAAATTGTCTTCCGTCTCTCCTTTATACTATAGTTTTGTAATATACGTATTGAAACTAAGTTACGGGGGCTTGCCTCCCATACAAGCTTCGCTTTTCTTGGCAAGCCCCTCCGTTCTGTTTTATATAGTTATTATAGTCAAAGTTACTTTAGTTTGCATTAGTTCTCATTGTTTACACCTTATTTCGATTGATGTTGTACTTTAAATTTGACTATGTATTGTTGGATTTTGTTGTACTTTGTGAACGGAAATGAATCAATCTAAATCTTTATTTTCAATTCCGATTAAAAAAATATACAGAGAAATGTGTGTGGGCGTAATAACAGATTGTCAAAACAAAAAGAGACATTATAAAGATATACTATAAACATGCCTATGTTCCATAAAGTGATATAGAGATATCAAGAAAAGGATGGAATTGAGGAATACTGCAAAAAAAAAACATCAAGTTTTTGTCGAGGCAGTAGTCCAACGAGAGAAAGTCATGGAATTGAAGAATTAAAAACATTTTTTTAAGAAGGAATATGAGAAGAAAATTAAAATACATTGAAATGCATAAATAAATACATTCAAATACATAACAAATACAAAGCAAGGATTTTGGTCAAATTATCGTTAATCCGAATCGTGAGTTAAAATATATAATTTGAGTCTTCGTTTGAATACATTTGGAGAAGGGGAAACAAGAATGGATGAGGGAAGGGAGTTCCAGAAAAATGGGCCTGAGTACCGTATGGATTGTAACATGAACTCTTTATTGACTTTACCAACATGGAATTTAGAAGAACTTCTTGTATTATATAAGAGTGAATACTGCTATTAAGAGAAAACATGTTATTTAATGCATGTGGAAGGATTTGTTTGTGATATTTAAACAGTAAAATCATTGTGCAATATTTATTGAGTTGGTATCACGGACAGGAAATGTTTTATATTAAGACCTTAACATGAGGCAATCACTTTAAGTAATCATAAAAAAGAATCATATGTCACTACATAAAACAATAATATATTTGGTGTATATTGACTTGAAAACGTGAGGTTTTAGTACAACAGGTTTATATATCTCGTTAAACAGACATAGACATAGGCACTGCGGAGCAAATTATGTTTCATTAAGTTAAGAAGAAATGTTTCCCATGTAATATAACATAACATAATCATAATGTGATATACCATTATAATGCATAATAATATCTTCTTTCCCACTACGTTTCTCTTCCTTTCTCCCTCTTTTTCGCCTTTGCCTCGTTTTTGGTTTTTTTTGGTCAGCAGATTGGAGGGCACGTGCCCCCATGCCCCCCCCCGTAGTTACGCCACTGGGCGTGGAGGTGTCCTCCCTCCCACAGTAGGGAAAATTTTTGAAAATCTGTGTGTGAAAATGGCGTTTTCTTGCATCTAAAACACCACTATTTTTGGTATAGAGGTCGTTGCCAAATTAACCCCCATGAAAATTTGAAAAATTAAGTTGCATTTTCCTGCAATGTAAGGCCAGTTAACAACACAGCTACAAAGAATTGGGGACCTTGGAATAAGCACTCACAAAAGCTGATGGGGGGGCAAGGGACTCTGTGACATTTATTCGCCCAACCCCCCCCCCTCCCCCAAAAAGAAATAATAATAATAATTAATGAAATAAATACATAGAAATAGAATAAAATGAAATTACAAGTTAAAAAAAAGATAAGATTTAAAAAAATGGTCCCCGGATTTTTTTTTTGGGGGGGTTGCAACTCCCCCCCCCCTCTAGATCCGCTTCTGTTCAAGGTAAAGGAAGTTAAATGAAAAACAAAATTAATAATTCAGGTGAATGAATAAATTTGTAAATGAAATTTTGTCAGCATAATTCGAACATTATGGCAAAAGTAATAAAAGGATTAAGAGGAAATCTGCTGATTAGCCAAAAGTCTAATCATCAAATTTCTCATTTCTGCCATTTTGGCGCAATCCTCTTTCTGAAACCCCCGACAAAAACGTCCCGTGTTCGCTCAAGCATTAACAAAATTTATTTTTTTAAATGGCATTTCAAAGATAAGATCTCAGAGCATCTATGAACATCAACATATATAATGATTTGAAACAAAATTTTTATAGACTTTTTAAAACTTTTTTCCCTAAAGGTGCATTTAGAACATTTGTGAGCGAGTGAAGTGAGAAGCGAAAAAACATGGGATTTTCAATCAGTAATTAATTTTGTCAGTTTGTAGGGCTTAATAAAATGAAAAATTTAATTTTGTAATAGATTTTGACATATATATGTAATATTCCCAAAATAATATATATTGACATTCTTCCTTTTTTCTTTCTTTTTTATCCTTTTCCCCTTGGTCATGGAACTTTTGGGGGGACCATACCCTTTGTACTCCAGTACAGTTCAATCAAGATATTGTTGACTGTCCGTTTAAAGAGTCGTTCCTGTGCAAACTTATCCCATACCTTGTGACACTCATACCCCTTTCCATCCATTCATTAGAAAGAAATGATATAGCCCTTGTGCCGGTACATTATTTGATTTGTTAAGGTTGTAAAAATGATATCTTTGATCTAACAAAAATAAAGCCCCAACACCCCCCCAAAAAAGCGACTGAAAAGCTAAATAAATACGAAGAGTAAATGACAAAATGAGGGATTCTCTAAAACTTTTGGCACTTCCGGATTAGTATACAGATCAGTGAATTATGTTTATGAAGTAACTGTTTAGGTCTTTTGTGCCTCAAAGTTATGTTTTTTAATACTTATAGAAGCTGGAGTGGACCCAGAAGTGATTGGTATTCCACCTCCTAGCAGCTGCCCACATATTCCTACTAATAATGATCTCCGGTCGCTCCGCTGTATTTCACTTGTTATTCTCGAACAGTAGGGGACACAAGGGGTAGGAAGTGATTTATATACGTATCTTACTCAATATAGGGCTTAAAATATCAAATTTTGAAGTCGATTTACAAAACATATTTCAGTTCGGAAATCGAACTTTCATTTTGTTTGATTTACAAATTGATTTTTAAAAAGTGCTCTTTAAAAATGTCTGTCTTCATCTGAATATCAACATTTTCTGATTCCGTTGTACTTTCAAATTTTGATTTTTTAGGTACCTATTATTTTCCTGTATTCCATAAAGTCCTCAAAATATCCGTATTCAGGTTAGATTGTCGCTTGCATTTTCATTGGTGAGTTGTGTATATCTTAATATTAATTCTTAAACAGACTACTTAAAATTTTATGACAGTTTATCCAAAATTTCGGCTCACGATTTGCGCTCACATTGATTGTTGAAAAGATATATGAACTCATGCATCTTATTCATGATTACAAAAGTGCTTTACATGTCCAGTTCTCGTGTCATAATATCAACAGATTTCGCGCTCTCATTAGACTTAATAAATAAGATCAATTCAATAATCAAACTATCCCTTTTTCAGAATAGAACATCGACAATTTTAATCTCACGCTTAGGAGGAGAATATAAAGATAGTCATCATTTTCATATGATGACATAATGTCCTTCGAATTACTCATCCTTTCCATGATTTACAAACATGAATAGAGTGTCTCATTTTTAGGAGTAAATCTCGATTTTTTTCCGCTCGCAATTCGCCCTCGCATCAATTATAGACAAGACCAATATGGGGAGAATTTGAGTTCAAGAAGCATTTTGGGGTAAAAGTTCGGAATCGGTCAATTTCACCCAATTTGAATGTGCTGAATCTGATAAGACCGGTTCCCAAGCCAATATTTCATGTTTTGACCACCTAATTTGCATAAACAAAATGGCTGCCAAATTGACTATTTATAATCTTATTTTTACAATATTCTTTTATAATATTCGCTTTCACCGATATTGATACTGCAAAATCCTGCATACATAACAATGTACCTTTCAGAAAAATTTGTTATTTCTGTTTGCTGCTAATTAATTATGCAATTATGCATATTTTGCAAAAATGTGCTATAATTTGATAATTACAAAAAAAATATCATTCTGGGTACAAATATAATTTGTGTCAGTATGATAACTGTTTGCCCCCTAAATATAACATTTAAGTCAATTCTTATTTATGTATTTTATTATTCTTTGATATTTTTTTTATGTTCTTGTATTTTTGCCATTTCTTTGTATATGTTTGATATGAGATCTTGAAAAACTAGTATCAATGGCAGACAAATATTAATTACTCGTTTTTTTTAATCATTACCGATATATTTATTTTCTCTGAGTCACCCATCAAAGTAATAACTGAACACCACAGCTTCTATCCAATCCTTGCCATTGAAGATTCTTTGCCAAACGATACTGAATACGAGGAAATGAAAAAAAAAATAGGGGGCTAAACACAGATTAGCTCCATCATGTCCATGGTAAAAACATGGGCAAAACAAGAAGGTTTCCAGCTGCCCAGTCACGGCTAATGCAGAACAAATTTTCACACTGCGTTCTATGGTTGAAAAGTGCTAGGGATGCCTGATGAAGGTAAACCAGCATGGAGACAGTTTGCAGAAGTCCAGTCTAGAGGTTATATGGTCATAGATATTTTCCGCACAACCTCATGTAAGACAGTGTCTGGTCTCAGCAATTCTGTGAAGCTGGTAATATGCAGATTGGCAGACATGTGATGTGAGTTTCTTCATGCTCATTGTTCTATCAAAGACTACGCCAAAATATCTTTACTGGAGATATATAGCTTCCTCACCTATTAAGACTGGAGTTGTAGTCATAATAATTACGCATATGGAGATGACAGAACAAGTTACTTCGCTTTTAATCGTTAAGCTTCAAGAAGTTGACCTTCATCCAACATCGAATCCTCAGTGGCAGCACCAACAACAGCAGCTGCACGAACCTCTGTATCTTTAACTTTTGGATCAAAAGTGAGGTATACAGCTGGATGTCATCAGCATAAAAGTGTACACCAAGACCAAGTTGCCACATTATAGAGCCAAGAGGAGTGATGTACAGTTTGAAGAACAAGGGACCAAGGACAGACCCCCAAGGAACTCCATAGCAAAGGATAGTAACAAAAGACTGCATGTCAGTGATGAATACAGCTTGTCCTCCTGTTGGCAAGGTAAGAGGAAAGATATTGGAGTGCAGAATCATCAATTCCAAAACAGACTGTCAGTCTCCCAAGAAGAATGACATGTTCAGTGGTACCAAAACCGGTTGACAAGTCAAACATAACCTAGGCAACTGCTTTCTTCAGAGAAAGAGATCTCCTGGCTCTATAAAGAAATTCTTGACCTAGACTTTGATGGTGATATCTCAGACTCGCATGCAGCCTATTAGAGCTGGGTCAGCTATTGGATGCTGTTGGGTTTAATACCGATCAAAGGAAGTGGATTAATAATAACCTACATGAACACCAAACATGTCAGGAACCCACCATCCTCTGAAAGATATCTTCGTTATCAATTAGAAATAATCTATCTTATGAAGATATGAATATGTGTGAATATTAGAAGTTCGATAAATGGCCAAGGGGACATTAACAATTCACTGCGGTATTGAAGGTACACTCCGAGCATTTTAACACCTGAAACAAGATCTGGTCAGACAGCAGATTCTCTCTCAAGACAAAAGTTTAGGTTTTCTCTATGGATCTGTGACATAAGAATCGGACATATCTCAAGAACACAAACACGATGACTTCGATACCAACTGCCTCCGCAGAACACTTGTGCTAAATTGATTTGATTTCAACAATTTTATAATGAGGCTGCCCTATCAATCAAGCCATCCAATGGAACACCAGCTCGATAATAACTGACATTGATCATTCAACACCCCGAAGGTGTATCAAGCTGGAGGAAGCCGGATGTGGGATGAAGCGGCAATCCTTGATAGGAAAGGTGCAGTACTGCATTGGAAAAGATTTATTATGGAGATGCACATGTAATCAGTTAATGAAGTCCAATTATCAAAATGTGTTATTAAAAGGACATGCAGTGACTTATTCGTTGTGGAACTTTAGAACACCATAGTCTGGCTTTTAAATCATTTAAAACGGTCTAATTGATAGGCAAAATGAGACATTAGATGGTTTATAAATATGTGGGTTCAATTCTGAATTTTTTTTTTCAAAATTGGAACAATTTGACAAGCATAATGGAGAACACACAAGACATTTCATTTTCAGCAGACTGTTTTCACTTCTTTTTGCTAAAGAAAAGCACACTGAATATATATATATATATATATATATATATATATATATATATATATATATATATATATATATATATATATATATATATATATATATATATATATATGTGTATATATATATGTATATATATATATATATATAATTGTGATGAGCAAGGACCTAAACAGGCTACGTCTCCCGCTTCAATGCTTTTTGAGCTTCTTCGCCAATATATATATATATATATATATATATATATATATATATATATATATATATATATATATATATATATATATATATACATGTATGTGTATTGAGATTCTGTTGGTCGGGGAACGTAACTACTCCAAAGGATATTAAATGCGACTGATTGACTATTAAGAGTTGAGATTTACAGTACCGTCATGATTCAAATTTAATAATCCATCATCTAAAACTGTAAATAAGAATGAATTGATTGATATCATAATTCAAAAATATTTTATATTAAAAATTTAAGCAATTAATAGTGACATTCCCTTGAATACAGATAGGTTCATGAAATTCGTTGGATCACCACCAGTGTGCTATTAAAATGCGAAGGCCCTCCCTGCAGGAATTTACCTTTGTATGCAGATGTCAGTGTGAGAGTCAGTGCATCTGTTAATGCACATGGATACATACGAATACAAACAATTTGTAAAAATCATTGAAACTTGTTTTCTGCCATTGATAATCAATACTTTGACAGATCCCATGACAAAACATGCACGAAACAAATGGCACAAAATACAAAGAAATACATATATAAGAAATTCAAAAACAATAAAATACATTAATATTCACTGTGGTATTATATTCTAAGGGGCATACAATCATTTATAATGATGCAAATACTATTTGTACCAAAAATATAAAAATTTGAGCTGAAATTATCAAATTAAAGCATAATGATCCAAAATATGCATAGATCTGCATAATTAATTAGCCGGAAACAAAAATAACAATTTTTCCCGAAAGATATACGTATGTATGCATGATTTTGCAGTATTCATGTCCGTGAAAGCAAATATGAGTAAAGAACATTGTCAAAATAATATTCTGAATTATCAATTTGGCAGCCATTTCATTTATGCAAATTAGGTGGTCAAAACATGAGAAATTAGCTTGGGAACCGATCCTATCAGATTCAGCATATTTGAATTGTGTGAAATAGTCCGGTTCCCAACTTTTACCCCAAAATGCTTCTTAAAGTTTATACAGGCCACTTTTTTCCAGAATGGCTCTAGTCTATTATTCAGTAATATACTTGTCCTTTTCACGATTACAAAAAGTGCCATAGAATTTCCATTCTACAGCACCATTAAATGATAAAGGCGTCAATCACAATATTCTTTATGGTTCATATTTTAATGACAATGTACCTCTACACAGAGCTGGCCGGATAAGGGCCGATAACGATTCGCATGTGTAACATTTCATTTCATTTCATTCGTTTATTTCCATTTTCAACAATTACAGTTTCTTCTGTACATGTTGACATATATAAATAACAAAACATATTTCAATTATTCCTGTACAGAAAATTATATTCAAGATTATTACAAATCAGGTTGAAAATGGAGGAGGCTGCTAAAAAGCGGAGCTTGTAGAGTGCAGCCTCCTAATAAATATTCTTGCAGTTGTTTAGCATATAAAAAAAAATAAAGTACCAACTTGAGCATGACCAGTTGAATTAAAAAGAAAAATTGGAAATAAAAATAGAAAAGGAAATAAGAAAAAGAGAGATTAAAGGTCTCCAGAATCCAGCCCCTGCACTCACAGACGGACCTCGCCGATCAACAGGAAAACGAAAGAGATGTATAAGTGTACGTGACATAATAAACATGTTTGATTAAAAAAATACAAGAGCTTGAGTGATGAAGAGTTAAATTCAATGGTTATCTTGAAGAAATTTTTTGAACTTATATTTGAAAGAATTAAGGCTTGGAGATTCTTTGATGTTACTATTGATAGTTCCCCAGAGTCTAGGGCCTTCAAAAGTAAAAATTGATTTTGCAAGGATGGTCCGGGGTAGTGGTAAATGAAATTCATCGGATTGACGTGTGGGATATTTGTGAAGGGTTTTGTTTTTGTTAAATGAAAAATTAAATATGGGTGGTAACATATTATTGTTTAACTGATACATGAATTGACCTAAATTATATTGGTACAGTGTTTTTATTTTTAGAATGTTATTGTTTAAAAACAACTCATCTGTGTGAGATCTCCAGGACACGTTGAAAATAACACGCAATGCCTTCTTTTGTAAAAGCAATATTCTATCTAGGTAGGTTGAGTGTGTGTTTCCCCAAACAATTGCTCCATAATTTAGATATGGTAAAATTAATGTTGAATAAAGCATTTTTAGGGAGGAAGTTGGAAGAAAAAACTTAACTTTGTTGATAACACCAATATTGCGTGAAATTGTGCGACATATAGAGTCAATATGCGATTTCCAAGATAATTTGTTGTCTATTATGAGGCCTAAAAATTTAGTTGTAGTAACAACTTCAATGTCTACATTGTCTAATTTGATATTAAATGGCAATTGTTCTAAAGAATTGCTAAAAAGCATGCATTTCGTTTTTTGAACATTTATTGACAATTTGTTAGCCTTAATCCATTGTACCAATTTATCCAGTTCAGTGTTCAGTACATTAATTAAAATATTGGGGTTAGGATGAGAGTAGAGTACATTTCAATCATCTGCAAAAAGGACATAAGATAATATTTCAGAGGAGTTCTGGATGTCATTTATATAGATAATAAATAAAAGAGGGCCCAGGAGGCTACCTTGGGGAACACCCCAGTTAATATTTTGAAGAGAAGAATTTTGTTCATTTATGCTTACGAATTGTTTGCGATTTACAAGGTAGTTTCTGAACCACTCCAAGGCCTTCCCACGAACTCCATAATTTTCAAGTTTGTAGAGCAGTATCTCATGATTTATGGTGTCGAAGGCCTTGGAGAGGTCCAGAAAAACACCTATTGTATGTTCAAAGTTGTCAATAGCTTTTGTGATTTTGTCAATAAATGAGAGAGTGGCATGAGATGTACTATGTTTTTGTCGAAATCCAAATTGAAAATCGGAAATTATATCATATTTATTCAAAAATTTTAATAATCTTGTGTAGATTACCTTTTCCATAACTTTTGACAAAGTAGGTAATAAGGCTATTGGTCTATAGTTACATACATCAATCTTTTCTCCTTTTTTGTGCACTGGTATTATTTTTGATATTTTCATACTGTCAGGCACTACGCCATTACTTAAAGAAAGGTTGAATATGTATACTAATGGGTCAACAATGTATTCTATAACATTTTTTAATAAAATATTGTCAATACCATCGTGACCACAGCTTTTTTTGTTTTTTAAGTTGTTCACCATATCTGTTATTTCATTTCTATGTACAGGTACTAAAAATAAAGAATTTGGATTTGGTTGGTGAATGAAATCCGTATATTTCTTTTGGGTTAAAGGTATATTATCTGCAAGACTTTTTCCAATTTGTGTGAAGTATTGATTGAATATATCAGCTATACGAAAAGAATCGTGTATTTCAACATTATTGTGCTTTATTGTTTTTATGCGTTCTTTTGTGCTTTGTTTATTTATGGCAGTGTTTATTGTTTTCCATGTTTTATTGATGTCGTGTTTGAAACGAATTAATTGATTTGTGAAATATTTTCGTTTTTCACTCCGCAATAGTTTAGTGAGGGTATTTTTATATGTAGTATATTTACGATGTGACTTTTCTGAGCGACTGATTTTATCAGCATAGTACAAGTTATTTTTGCGATTTATTGATCGTAGTATTGATTTCGATATCCATGGAAGTCTTGGACTCTTTTTATAATTATTACATTTACTAACAAATTGGTACATGTCTATCTACATGTGAAGTAAAAATTTTCATAAATATGTTATATGCTGCATTAGTATCTTGAGAACTGAACACCTCAGACCAATCCGCGTCTTCAAGACCATCTTTCAAGCTCTGTAAATTATTTGGTGTTAGTCGTCGGAATTTATGCATATACAACACTGCCCGACAGAGGGCAGCAATCCACAATGGCGTGACCACTTTTTCTTTCCCTCTACTGACTTCTTTAACTTTCTCTTCTATTAACTTTCTAAATTACTGCAATTACCCATCTGACATCCAAATAGCTCGTTAAGTGTAAAATCATGTTTAGACCATATCATCACATTTAAGCCATAAAAAACACAACTCAACTGTTGAAATATAAAGCAATACAACTATTCAAACAATAACAGTAACAGTGATGCAAACTTGCCTTCACATAAAATCCACTAAATTTAAATGGAAAAATGCTCAACAGTAAACATTTTAACTCTGCTAATAATCACTGTCTTATCAATTACTGAAAGTGCTGTAACACTAATACCAACTATAGTGTACATACCAGTTCACCTTCATGAATAATGATAGTCTTATTGATAATTCAAAGTACATGTATCACTATAAATAATCATTGTCTTATCACTAATACAAATTAACTGTAACTATCATCAACTACAGTGTACATACCAGTTCACCAACATAAATTACATACAACTCAATTAAATTACACCAAATCACTTTCTCCACCTATTATCCCCCTATTACCCCATCAAAATACACAACATGTCATAAACAGATAACAGCTTACCATGGCAACTTTTTTAACAGAATAGGAAACTGAATAAAAGCCTACGTCTTTAAACAATGAACAAGCTATGTAAATACAGCAACTATGATAAAAATCAATTTCCACCAATGCAAAACATTACCCATATAAATCAGCCTAAGTTGTTGGTAAAACGCACAAGGCAAAATATAAGTCTTTAATACAATGAACTAAAATCAAAAGAATAACCATTTCCTTAATACAAATCCTTGAAATAAAAACTGTGCAAGGTAATGCAAACTGCTTCCTATCAATCTCTAAACATAATTACAGTAATAAGTCCAAATTTTACCAAATGCTGTAGCATATATATAAGACAAATAAAATCATTAATAAATCATGAATGTACTGCAACCTTTGACATGTATAGAAAAATGATAAACTTGTAAATAAGTAAAAATCACCAAAACATACACACATTTGCACATAATTCCCTACCTGCAACATTAAAAAAAAACAGATAACAAATAAGTAATAAGACAACGACAACAGTCTATCTAACTTGGACAGCGGATAAATGACATAAAAATAGATATCAACCAATAGGGTAATATACAAAATGACCACTCTCAATAAACCATCAGCAAAAAAAAATTAAAACTGTAGTCTAAGCAATTCACAATAAACAATGCATAAATAGCGAGCGTCATATAGCTGTAAAAGATAGCAATCCTAACCATACCAAACAAAATTAAGGGCAATAAACTTGGGGGGGGGGGGTTCAACAATAAAAGCTTATCAATGCAAAATACATGTATCATACAACAATGTCATTTCCATGGTATATAAAGTTCAAATAAACAATCTCATACACCCAAATTAATTTCAGCAAAAACAAAGGGAAAACAGGCATTTATGAAAATACACTCATACCCATGCATAGCAAGCATCTGTTAAAAATCCCACTACATACGAGATCATACATACGTCTCATAACTACAAGCAGCCATCAAACCAGTTTAAGTAGTACATCACTACACAAAATACTAAATAAACAACAATACATGAATAAGACCACCATATTCATATAACAATGTTTAATTAGCAGGGTTATTCCAAGCCCAAAACAAGTAGTCCATACAAACAAGAGTATAAAAACATTTAAAAAATACATAAGGCCATCAAGTATACAATAATATCAATGAGCTCAAATTTCGATCAAAAACAAGTGTCCATGATGACATCAAAATTTATAAAAAAAAAAAAAATAAGCTGTCCAGTATTTGCAAAAACAGAAGCAACCAAATCCTAGGTAAAGGCTTAGAGTCAATAGTTCATCCATCATGGTACATGTGAATAACATGGTCCAAAAAGTCCAAAGAATCAATCATGGGTAGCGGTTATAAATGTAGTCCGGGGGCGTCCATGAGGGGGTCCCAATCTCAAGCTGAAAGGGAGACCTGGCCGAGTACGAGCGATCAATGGAAGGGGCATGGCAAACCTTCTTACGTCAGACACCATGGGTGAGATAGAGACCATCCTGGAGTGCACATGGGCAGGGATGGAGGCAAACAGTCCAAGGGTAGTACAAGGAGTCCTATCAGGGGGGCGTCCAGGAGGGTACTCAACCTTCAAGGAACAGCGATGGTTTGGTTCGCCATTGAAGTTGGTGACCAAGCAATCCACAGGCTTATGAGTAGGGGACGCATCTGCCAGAGAATCACCAAGGTGGCACTGGTCGGCATTTGATGATGGTACTTGGGAGGACTGACCACCGGATTGAGGTTCCGGTTGGACTTTGGTGATCTCGCTATCAGGATTGACTTCTAGAGCAGTGGAGGAACCATCAGGGATGTACGTTTGGGGTATCTTAGAACAAACAGCATCCTGACGGGCATCCACAGTGACTTGATTATTGGTAAGTATTGGCTTGACGTGTATGCAAGCTTTTTCATTGACGTTGAAGCTGGAGGAATTTGCCTCCACATTGGCTGCAGGATCAGTGTGAGGTACCTGAGATGCAATGCTATGTTCGCCAATGGGAGGAACGACTGACGAGACGACAACTGAGAGCGGTGTATCTAAACGCGCAGGGGCCGGCGCTGGGCCATAGGTGTAAGAGGACCCATTAGCAATCGTGACCGAACACCGAGAAGGACGAACAGAGATATCATTCACCTCTAAGAAAGGGATACCAGCAAGGCTAATTCGGTATCAGCCTCGACGACTAAGCTTTCAAAGATGAATTCATTATCATCCCTTGTAAGTACGAGCTGCGTCTCTCCAACAATTACATAAGGCAGGCTTGAACTATCGGCATGACACATACCTGAGGACGTGTCAAAGATAACAGCACCAAGACTCAGAGCAGTTGAGTAACCTATGAAACTCTGTGATGACCCACTGACTAAGGTGACCCTGATGTCAGGGTCACCTTAGTCAGTGGGTGTGCACTGCTCACCATGATACAGGTCAATATATGGAAGTGTCTTGGCCTGCTTAGGCAACATAGACGATTCAGCCACTGGACAATGTGGCAATGAATGGTAACCTTGATGTAATCCATTGGACTTTGATGAATCAGCATTGTCATTAGTACCGCTGAGAGGAACTTCAAGAACTAGAGGCGACTCATCTGACTTCGATGAGTCAACAAGGCAACTAAGAGGACTGTCACAATAAACATGTGACTGATGACTGGTTCCAGAAATATCTGAATCTGTTGTTGGAGCACTACCAGGAACTTTGTCACAATCAATAGTTGATAAATTGTCAAAATCACTATCATAATCTAAATCACTGTCACAATCTGACAAATTCTTGTCAGACTCATGTATCCTAGTATACTTCCTGTTTGGCGAGCTTGCGCAATGATATTTTTCTCATGTTGAGGGAGGTATTCACAGTCACCGATGTGGTGGTGACTTGGGCGCTTAGCTGCTAAACATAAAAGGCAACTATATGGATCTACTGGTACTAGACCTATCGGACCTAGACTTACATTTGGCCTACTGTTGTTACTAGTAGTATGTAAAACCTTAACTGAGGGAGGACGATTGTTAGGAATAGGATTGTCCCATATGGGCTCATCATCAAACTCAGACTCATTGTGATCAAACTCGGACTCATTACGATTGTCAAACTCAACTAACTCAGACTCTATCTCCGAAATATTCTCTCTACAATCATTTAACTTCTCACTCTCAGCATAATCATCAAAATCATCATAATCAAGACTGTTACATTCATTCGCATTCTCAGTCACTCTTTCATTCTTTCGATTTGTATTAATGTGTAAGTTATAGTGATTCAATAAATCTACGTGAGGGCGGCCGCGGGTTGGGGCCTGGGGGCGAGGTTGAGGGTGCAACCTCTCATGGGTAAAGCCATAGCTGAGGCTATACATGGGACTACAGCTACTGCGAGTGAGTGGTACGACCCAAGACCGACAAATGCGGAAAGATTTATATCACGACCACTTTTGGTCTACCGACTGACTGCTATTTTGAGCAAATGCCATCATAAACAGACAATGACAGGGCTGATCCCAACTGCCACCACGCCATTAAATGATAAAGACGTCAATCACAATAATCTTTATTGAGAGGGGGGCCCATACAAATTCGACCTGATTTTGGCGCCCCTGTGTACTTTTCTGAAAAATGGCGACCCCTCCCCCCAGGCAATCATAAGTGCCTTAAATGCATGTTAAAATATCTTATTTCATAGGCACATGAATCAGGGGCGGATCCAGCCTTCGCCAATAAAGGGGCCCGGAATTTTTTTTTAGCCATATTTTCCCCGATCGGCCACTCGAAGATTTTTTTTTTCGTTTGTTTCTTTGAATGAGGTAGTCCTATACGTCACTTCTTAGCTTTATTCTTTAAATCAACATAAATGTATAATATCATAATCCTTATTATATAATGCCTGCGCGAAGAGCGAGCAATTTTTTTTTAAATTGTATGTACTTTTCCTAAAATTTGAACATTCAGAAGATGTGCCTGCAATAATTACTGCGAACGCGAAGTGCGAGTAGAAATTTTTGATAAACGTTTTGAACTGATCGGAAAGGTAGGCCTACCAGTCCTGTTAAAGACTACATACAGTTAGCCATGAAGACGTTATATATTTCAACAATCAAATAATGCGAGCGCGAAGCGCGAGCTGAAAAAAAATGACATTTCTACATAAAGAATGGAAAACTAATCAGTTTTTGTAATCATGTACAGGATAGCTATACAGTATATTAACTAAACAATTGATGCGAGCGTGAAGTGCGAGCGGAAAAATTCTAGATTTAGACCTAGAACGGGACACTCTATTCATGTTTCCTAAATCATGAAAAAGATGAGTGAGAGGGGATCTTCCTACATTAATAATGCGAGCGCAAAGCGCGAGCAGAAAATGTTTGTATACGTTTTGAACTGATCGAAAAGTGCCTTTTAAGGACTGCTTGCATTTAGCCATGAAGAAATTACATATTTCACAATCAAATAATACGATCGCGAAGCGCGAGCTGAATTTTTTTTGACATTTCTACATAAAGAATGGAAAACTTTAATCAGTTTTTGTAATCATGAACAAGATAGCTATATAACTAAACAATTGATGCGAGCGTGAAGTGCGAGCGGAAAAATTCTAGATTTAGACCTAGAACGGGACACTCTATTCATGTTTCCTAAATCATGAAAAAGATGAGTAAGAGGGGATCTTCCTATACATTAATAATGCGAGCGCAAAGCGCGAGCAGAAAATATTTATATACGTTTTGAACTGATCGAAAAGTGCCTTTTAATGACTGCTTGCATTTTAGCCATGAAGACATTACATATTTCACAATCAAATTATGCGAGCGCGAAGCGCGAGAGTAAAAAAAATCGAGATTTCGACCTTGAACGGGATACTCTATTCATGTTTTGTAAATCATGAAAGGGATGAGAAAGGGGATCTTCCGACATTAATAATATGAGCACAAAGGGCGAGCAGAATTTTTTGATAATGTGATCTGAAACTGGATAACTGAATGAAAATTTAGACCTAGAAATTTTAGACCTAGAATCTAGGCATTCTAAACAATCTTTTATCATGAAAATAAAAGCGAGCGCAAAGCGCGAGCTTAAAATATTTGATATTTCGATCTGATATTTCAAACACTGTGTAGAAGGTGGATATAAATCGCACTTGATAAAGAGCTGATATGTTTAATTTTGAGACATAGGACCTTGACATGTTATCATATGAATATGATGACTATATATCTTCCTATTCATCTTGCTAAGCGCGAGATAAAACAAAAGTGACAATTTAATTATTAAATTGATATCTTAGTATTAATGCATAATGAGGGCGCGGAATCTGATGATATTATGGCCTGAACACTGAACATTTCAAGCCCTTTTTATTTATGAATAGAATACATCATTAATTGGTTGATATATTTTTTAACCATTAATACGAGCGCAAATCGCGAGCCGAAATTTTTGATAAACTGTCATGAAAAGGGGATTTTAAGTAGTTTGTTATACAATCAATATTGAGACATACATAATCCGCCAATCAAAAATGCAAGCATAGCAGCGCTAGCTGATGCGTTTTGACAATCAGACCTGAAAAGGGATATTTTGAAAACTTTATGGAATACATGAAAATAATAGGTACCTGATAAATCAAAATTCGCGAACGCGCAGCGCAATTGGAAAATGTTAATATTCAGACCATAAAAATGACATTTTTACAGAGCACTTTTTAAAAATCAATATGTAAATCACAAAAATTAATGAAAGTTCGATTTCCAAGGAGAAATATGTTTTGTATACTGACTTCCAAACTTGATATTAAAGATCCGTGATGAACAAGATATGTGGATCACTTAACAGGCAATGCGAGCGCGAAGCACGAGCGAAAATTTTATATAGTGACATACAATATTTTGTCCAAGTCTTCCTCTAATCTTATTTTATTCATTCGTCTTCCTCCTTTTCTTTTTTCTCTTCCTTTTTGTTTCTTTCCCAACTTTTTTTGCTCTACCAATAGGGGGGTCCGGGCCCCTCAGGTCCCCACCTGGATCCGCCTATGCATGGAGAAGAGGCAATTGAATAATGGTTTTATAATGATGTATTCATGAATAAATGTAATATCACTTTAAAAAATAATCAATGCGAGCGGGAAACTCGAGCGATTTCTATTTTAACCATTCGATGCTCTCAATTTCGTTTAACTTCTCATCAGAGTAGGCCCTGCTAGAATTATGTGAGCGGGAGCCAGGCGCGGATCCTGGGGCGGTATTCTGAACATTGTCTTTTCTCCATATTTTATCTTATCTCAGAGATATGACAAAATCGGTATTCTGGTGGATGTCATAACTTTTGTCACAAAAACTGTCATAAATTTTGTCTCTTCTCTTTAGCGCGCAGCAAAAATACGCGGCTTTAAATGCGCGTAATCCTTTTATACAAGCAAAAGATATGACAAAAGTTATGACAGGGGGTAGCAGTCATAAATTTTGTCATATCTTTTAGTACCAAATATCCCGATACCCTGCCGACTGAATGTCAAGCAAACAATTATATTATTTAGATTAGATTGTGGTATTAGTTTTACTCATCTCCCATGACAATTTTCGAAATTATTTTTTCATGCTACAATTTGTTAGGCCCTACATATTTATTCCTCCCTTTTTTTCTCTGTTTTCCTTACTTTTATATTTCTCCTCTAAAATTCTTCACAGCTACTAGCTCCCTGTCTCTCTTTGTGATTAAGCGCATCGATATACGCGTAGTAGCGCGATGCCAGCAACTGTTATGGGGATACGCCCTACTTGCCACGGGGCTTTCCTATTGGCTAGAAGGGCTCCAACTGGGAACTAACGATGATTTTAATTGGTTTGCTTCCGAAAAGATGGGTGGGAACTTTGAGAGATATGACAGGGAAAAGACAATGTTCAGAATACCGATTTGTGACAATCATAGCGGTGTCACATCTCGGAGAGAAATGACAAAATTTATGACAAAAGTTATGACAGAGTTACAGAATACCACCCCTGGATTTCTTAGGGGGCCCTAATTTCAAGTCAAGTAATAATCGTGCCGAAATATTGACTCCCATTGCCGAATGGGTAGGGGAAGGCGGGGTAAGTTGAGCATAGGGGCAAGTTGAGCCACCAGCCCCAGGCCAATAATGAATGAGTCAGACATTGTGGTGGTGTCATGTATTGATGACCCATAGCATAACCCCTAACCCCACCATATTGTTTTCCACTTTGAAACAAAAAGTAGTTTTTTAGAGGGAAAAATATGAATTTCAGCCAAAAAAGTAAAAAAGAGTGTGAAATAGATAAGTGCTTTATAAACACACACGTCTTTAAATATAATGAAGACATGATAACAACATTATTAGTCCAGGTATGGATCTTCATTCTTGTCATAGTCTTTTATATGATGGATGCATAATAAATGTGTGGATACAAAATTATCGCACTAAGTTCGGACTGGGGTAAGTTGAGCCAAACAGCATGGGGTAAGTTGAGCCATGGTAATTCCTATGGTAATGTATCTTAAAAAACAAACAAACCATAAAAATTGATTGAAATGCTGGCTGAAAGGAGCAAATTTACATGACTGCTCTTTTCCTTTTTAAGGATGTTAGTATTTATAGAGAATTAGCAAGTGAAAAGACTTTAAACAAAAAATTGACATGCTGGTTCTCCCCTCATACATTTTGTACATAGTGTTTGTGGCTCAACTTACCCCAGAAGGTGGCTCAAACTTACCCCATATATGGGGCAAGTTGAGCCATTTGACATCGTTTTTTTCAAAGGTCACGATGACTTTCAGTGTGGGGATAGAAAGTTATATATAGGTGGAAAATATTTCAGAAGAATTAAATTTCAAGGCAAGGTACTTATTTCGACAAGATTATTAATCATATCAATTCTAACATGCAAAAAGCAAAAACTGTCACAACTTACCCCGCCTTCCCCTAATGTCTAGTTCAGTTACTTCTCACAGAAACCTTTAGGCATTCTTCGTTCATGTGGGTACTCCAATTTTTTTTTCTTTTCTACTTTTTGCTTCAGGAGTTGAAAAATCTTACGGGGATGACGCCCCTGTATCGCCGCGTATGAAAACTGGTTGTGCAATAACTAAATTGCATATTCTGCATGAAAGAAAATTAATATTTTATTTTGGGTAAGATATTCTTGAAAAGATATAAATTTACATGCTTTTTATTATATAGTTGAGGTAGACTCAGTAGTCAGCACTCAGCATTTACTAATTGGGAGTGCACTGCCTACTTAGATCTGTGTTTGGATATATTATATAATATTTTGTTATACGCTTGAAATACATTCAAATGAGTGAGTGTGTTGTCAATCCTAATCAACCGACATTGGCTCTTCCGCTCTTGCAACAATCATATAAAGTATCAAAAGGTTATGTATCTTATAATCTTGCTCAAATTTTATATACTCCAAATAGATTTTCAAAAGAAACAGAATGCGCGTAAACGGTGTATATAAAAGAATATAAGATACTAAGATAAGTGTACTGTAAAAATATACTTTATTGTCAGTGTCTTTATATATGAAAACAATGCTCTTAAGTTCGCATCATTTTGGACGATAAGTTCTTATCTCTCTCTTTCATACAATACTATAGTGAAACATAAATTCCAAGGTCCCATGTATCTTGTATACATCAACTATTTCAAGATGTAACAATAAATGTAAATGATAGCAATGCAGTTTAGGCCTGAGTAAATCCACGTAATGGTTTGACTGGAATTCGTTTAAAAAATAAAACGTGATTTCCCACTGTAGGTTGGAAACGAAAAGGTGTCGTATCATCAACTGTATATAGCTGTCTTTTACGCATTGCTACATGAAACAAAAATATAGTAACGATATAAACCATAAAGTTATGTCAGTTATTTGAGTATCTGACGATTCGTCAAAAAATAAGAAAAGGCATCCGAAACTTTCACCATTACAATGAAAGTTTCATTTATTCTATTACATATTGCACACTAAGAAATAAAGGTTCAAAATTGAACCCCGCAAGGTTCATGCAAAATCAGCACCCTATGAGTTCAAAAATTGAACCCCCTGATTTGGGGTACAAAAATTGAGCCCTGCGGTTGGGGTTCATTTTTGCACCCTGCGGGTTCAAAACTGCACCCCTAAATTTCAAACTGAACCCCTAGGGGTGCAATTTTGGACCCGCAGGGTGCAAAAATGAACCCCAACCGCAGGGTTCAATTGGGGTTCAATTTTTGAACCCATAGGGTGCTGATTTTGCATCAACCTATCGGGGTTCAATTCTGAACATTTATTTCTTAGTGTGTGCAAGTAAACTTAAAAATTTCTGTAAATGATATCTATCAATATATCCATCAGTGTTGTAGTCAAGGCTCAAACCTCCAAGGCCAAGGCTTTAATACCCAAGACCAAAGCTTCAATCATCAAGGCCAAGGCTTCAATCCCCAAGGCCAAGGCCAAGGCATGGAAACCCAAACCTAGATCGTGTAAGTGAAACAAAGTTGTTAGGATTATGGATAAATGATCGGTTGAAGTGGGATACCCATACTGATCATGCAATTTATTCCAAAGCTGCAAGACGACTATTCCTCCTGGTTCAGTTACGCAGAGCCGGCCTTTCTAGTAATGAATTATGTATGTATTACAAAGCCTGTATACGTTCTGTTCTCGAGTATGCCCGCCAAGTATTTCATGGGGGGTTAACAAACGAACAGTCGCAATTACTGGAATCTGTACAAAAACGAGCAATACGTATAATCAACCCACAATTATCGTACACTGAGGCACTCAAAGAATTAAACTTAGAATTGTTATCTAACCGTAGGAAAATCATGTGTGAAAAGCTATTCCTCCAATCACAAAATTCAGATCATATCTTGAATAACCTCCTTCCATCAAAGAAAGAGTATAAGTATGATTTTAGGAACAAAAAACAATTTCCTTTGCCAATGTGTAAAACAAAGAGGTACAAACATAGTTTTATTCCCTGGTGTCTGTACAATCTTCAATAGCAAGAATAGTCTCTCGCGCTTTAGAAAATGAGTTTGTTTAATCATGGACCCTGGTTGAAAGGATCAAGCACTCTCTCGATGTCATACATTTAATACATTTTCATATCTAAATATTGCGTTGGATTCGCTATAGTGTTGAGTCTGTATACTTGAAAGTGATGCAATGTATAATATCTCCCTTTTCATTCTCTATGTTTCCATTTCCTCCTCTTCTCTCTCTCTCTCATCTATTTTTTTTAATTTTTTTTTATTCCTTTCCTCATTCCTTCTCCTTTTTGACCCCTTACCCCTTTTCGTACTCCCTCCTCCTCTTTGTATTTTTTTTCTTTCTTCTCCTACTTCTCTTCATATTCACCATGTTTTTCTTCTTCATTTTCTTCCTTTTTATTTCCTTCCTCTTATTCCTCATTACTTTTCCCCCAATTCTTTCTCCTCCCCATCCGAATTATCTATTAACTATCCTAATTTATTCTGAATGATCTGGTTTGACCATTATTAGGAATTGCGGTTCAGGTTGTTTACCCCCATACCCTCTTTCATGTGAATATTTTGTCAGCTTTGAATTGATATTCTTGTTTTCATTCCCTGCTTATTCTTCATATTCCGTTTTCCTTCTTATATTGATTATTTCCTGTTTGTTTTTGGTATTAATGTACAGTGTATATTGTTACAAATTTCTCACTGGTTTTTAAATATTTATTTGATATGTAATTGTGAATTTAATTGTACTTCTTTGAATTGTCATAATCCAACTGTCATGGTTGCAATGAATGAATAAATAAAATAAAATAAATAAATAAACGCCTAAAAACCTCAAGGCCAAGGCATTTCAAACTTTCAATATATGGAACAATGAGCCAACAACAAGGCGGCAGTTCGAATATCAGTTCGGCGCCCCTTCATGTAGGTCGATCATCAATTTGCCCCCCCCCCCCCCCGAACATCAATTCGGCCCCAGTTCGAACATCATTTTGGCATCCCTTCGAATTCAATTTGTCTTCCCTAGTTCGAATATCATCCCCCCCCCCTAGCTCGAGTATCAATTTTGCGCCCCCCTAGTTTGAACATCAATTCGGCGCCCCCTAGTTTGAACATCAATTTGGCGCCCCCTACCTCGAACATCGATTCGCCCCCTCCCTAGTTCGAGTATCAATTTGGTGCCCCCATTTCGAACATCATTTCGGCGCCCTCCTAGTTCGAATATCAATTCGGCGCCCCTACATGTAGGTCCAACATCAATTTGGCGCCCCTAGTTGAGTATCAATTTGGCGCCCCCTACCTCGAACATCGATTCGGCCCCCTCCCTAGTTCGAGTATCAATTTGGCGCCCCAATTTTGAACATCATTTCGGCGCCCTCCTAGTTCGAATATCAATTCGGCGCCCCTACATATAGGTCCAACATCAATTTGGCGCACCTAGTTGAATATTAATTTGACGCCCCTACATGTAGGTAGATCATCAATTCGCCCCCACCGTTCGAACATAAATTCGGCCCCCAGTTCGAACATCATTTTGGCATCCCTTCGAATTCAATTTGTCTTCCCTAGTTCGAATATCATTCCCTCCTATCTCGAGTATTAATTTTGCGCCCCCCTAGTTTGAACATCAATTCGGCGCCCCCTAGTTTGAGTATCAATTTGACGCCCCCTATCTCGAACATCGATTCGGCCCCGCTCCCTAGTTCAAGTATCAATTTGGCGAACCCACTTCGAACATCATTTCGGCGCCCTCTTAGTTCGAATAATATCAGTTCGGCGCCCCTACATGTAGGTCGATCATCAATTTGCCCCCCGGCCCCGTTCGAACATAAATTCGGCCCCCAGTTCGAACATCAGTTTGGCATCCCTTCGAACTCAATTTGCCTTCCCTAGTTCGAATATCATTCCCCCCCCCCCCTAGCTCGAGTATCAATTTTGCGCCCCCCTAGTTCGAACATCATTTTAACATCCCTTCGAACATCATTTCGGCGCCCTCCTAGTTCGAATATCAATTCGGCGCCCCTACATGTAGGTCCAACATCAATTTGGCGCCGCTACATTTAGGTCGATCATCACTTCGTCCCCCCCCCCCCCCGTTCGAACATAAATTCGGCCCCCAGTTCGAACATCATTTTGGCATCATTTTGGCACCCCTTCGAACATCATTTCGGCGCCCTCCTAGTTCGAATATCGATTCGGCGCCCCTACATGTAGGTCCAACATCAATTTGGCGCCCCTAGTTCGCGAATACCATTTCGCTCCCCCCCCCCCTAGCTCGAGTATCAATTTGGCGCCCCCTAGTTCCAATATCAATTTGGCGCCCCTACATCGAACATCAATTCGCCCCCCCCCCCCCCGTTCAAACATCAATTCTGCCCCTAGTTCGAACAGCATTTTGACATTCCTTCGAACATCATTTCAGCGCCATTTTGGTTCGAACATCATTTTCTTTCCTCCTCTTCCTCTTTTATTTCTCGTCCTTCCCCTCTTCCTCTCCACTTTTCTTCTCTTCTTTCCCCCTTTCTCTCTTTCTTTTTTTCTTCTCTTCTTTCTTCCCTTTTCCTTTTTTTCCTTTTTTTCTCCTTTTCCCCTCTTCCTCTCTCTTTTCACCCTCTTCCTCTTTTTTTCTCCCCTCCCCTTCCTTTTCTTCTCTTCCTTCCCCCTCTTCCTCTTTTTTCTCTTTATTCCCCTCTTCTTTTCCCTTTTTTTCTTTCCCCTCTTCTTTTCCTTTTTTTTCTTTCCCCTCTCTTTTTTTTTCTTTCCTCCCTCTTCCTCTCTCTCCTTTTTTTCCCTTTTCTTTCCCCTCTCCCCTCCCTTTTCTTGTCTTCCTTTCCCCTTTTCTTCTCTTCCTTTCCCCTTTTCTTCCCCCTTCTCTCTCTTTTTTCCTCTTCTTTCTTCCCTCTTCCTCTCTTTCCCTTTTCTCCTTTTCCTCTCTCTTCCCCCTCTTCCTCTTTCTTTCCCCTCTTCTTTTTTTTTCTTTTTTCTTTCCCTTCTTCTTTTCTTTCCCCTCTTTTTTGTCTTCTCTTCTTTCCTCCCTCTCCCTCCCCCTTTCTTTTCTTCTCTTCCTCTTTTTTTCTTCTCCCTCCCCCTCCCTTTTTCTTCTCTTCCTTCCCCCTCTTCCTCTTTCTTTCCCCTCTTCTTCTCTTTTTCTTTCCCTTCTTCTTTTCTTTCCCCTCTTTTTTTTCTTCTCTTCTTTCCTCCCTCTCCCTCCCCCTTTTTTTTCTTCTCTTCCTCCTTTTCTTTCCTCTTTTTCCTCTCTCTCTTTTCTTCTCTTCCTTTCCCCTCTTCCCCTCTCTCTCTTTTTTTCTCCTTTTCCTTTCCCTCTCTTTTTCCTTCTCTTTCTTTCCCCTTTTCCTCTCTCTTTTCTTTCCCTTCCTTCCCCCTCTTTCCTTTTTCTTCTTTTCTTTCCCCCTTTCCTCTCTCTTTTCCCCTCTTCTTCCTTCCCTCTTTTCCTCTCTCTCTTCCCCTCTTCTTTTCCCCCTCTCCTCTCTCTCTTTTCCTTTTTTCTTTCCCCCTTTTCCTCTCTTTTTTTCTTCCCTTCTTCCTTTCTTCTTTTTCTTCTTTTCTTTCCCCTCTTCCCCTCTCTTTCTCTTTCTTTCCCTCTCTCTTTTTTTTTAGCCAAAGGGGGGGGGGCCAAGGCCCCCTCGGCCCCCCATGGATCCGCGCCTGCTAATGAGTGCCCCCGGGGGGGGGGCAAAATAAAGTACACCCTTTATAAAGTATTTTAGTCTTTTTATACTCTATAGTAGCTCGCAAATGGACCGTAAACTCATAGTTCCCTCGCCTGCTAGACTCCCTTTTCATTATTTTAGTTTCAGTGTTTTTGACACCCTGGCCTTAGTTAACGTGCCCCATCTTGAAAAAAAAAATTGTCTCGTTTAGTATCCACTCGTCATTCATGGAAGTGCCCCCCCCCCCGGATATATTACCCAATCAACTGGTAGTAAACATTCGACCCCCTAATTTCATCCTTATTTTTTTATGATTTTTTACGTGGCATTTTAACACACAATTGAATCTATGGGAAGTGTTTTACACCCGTTAAGCCCCCCCCCCCCCAAAAAAGCTGCACGTTGATTTCATGTATTAATTTTTCAAACAGCGCGCACGTGCTTCTGAATCGCATTGTATATCTGTACGCGCACGTACCAAGCGTGCGCATAGCGTATAAGCAAGTGAAGAGTCAACGTACATTGTGCGTTTATGTGTGGGACTACACTGAAAATTCCACAACTTTCGCTTAAATTTAGTCAAAGATGGCGTGTATATTATCAAATAGATAGTGGTTGAAATTGTTTTTTGAACTTCATTATAGCAACTACGCTCTCCAGCCACTGATTTCGCTGAGTCTCTGCGAATTGTTGGACTACGTAAACATACGGACATCAATCAAGACTCCAAAACTGTCCAAGTCCAACCAAGCCACACGAGTTGACACTGTTAGATAGTGTTACTGGCCTGTGCACGAAGTGATTGCATGCATGCAATTTCAATTGAATTGCAGACGAAGCGAAGAGTCGAAGATCAGCTGGAAAAGGACACAATAATGCCTGTTATTGAAAATGTGGAGGACTTGATGACATGGCTATCCAAAAAGTTGGAACCCATGTGAGTATTAGTGTAGTCTGTAGCAGGCCTCGAAATAGGATTTTGCATGGGCAAGGCCACTTTTTTGAGGGGCACTTTTCCACTGAGGCCAGGCAGCAGAGGGCACCAAGGCCACTTTTTAAGGGGCATGTAATAAATTATTTGTAGGTGTTACAGTTTCGTGGCGTGGGGGGGGGGGCTTTCCATAGTCGATGTTATACATCAGATTCATTACCAAACCACATTATTTACTTAAGAAAAAATGAACTTTACGCACTACTGGTGATACCTTCTTCATGACTCATGTTCTTGAGCTACATGTAATTAAATGTGAATCTGATTAGCACCCAAGAAAGTATCACCTGTCGTTCGTAAGTTGTTCGTAACTGACGAACAGCTTTTATGAAACACTCCCATTCAAAGTAATGTACTTACGCATCGCGCACGCTCGCCAGGAAAGTACAGCGCGCGACATTTGTGTAGTACACATACGGAGCTCGCGCTCGTCCATTCTTATGCTGCAGCTTACATAGCATGTGTAAAGCGCTCTAGCGGCCGGCCAGCTGTGTATAGTTGGCTCATCGTTCGGCGCGGCTTCGGACTAGACTGCATACATGCACTGGACGTCGCTGGTAAAGCTAAGGTATTAATACTTTTTGAGATCGGAGAAAAGTTTTCCTCGCTCAGAAAAAAAAGTGCAGACTTTCAAAAGGGGTACATTATATATCAGAAAAAGGGTACATTTATGAGAAAAAAGGGCACCACGGCCATATAAAAAAGGGCACATTTTTAGTGGCCGTAACTTTTAGCAAAAAGAAGAAGGGAATGACGGCCAGTAATGAGGGCATCGACGGCCATGGCCGTCGATTATTTCGAGGCCTACTGTAGATTGTTAAGTAAATTTAAAGTTTTATGATGGTCATGGTGGGCCCCAAGTCTGCTCACCTAACAATTTGAGTTCAAATTTAACATGAATTTATTCTTATTTCACAAAATCTTTTAATTAATAGTGTTCCTTATATTATTGAAAATAAGTGTACCAAATTTCTCATTAAAAAGTGAAAGGAAATACAGGATTTTCTTGAAAAAACCTCGGGCAGTCATTTTCAGATTGAAAAAAAAAAAATGGTAGATCTACCCCATGTCTGCGCACTCATTCACTTTGCACACGATTCGGGGATTGTGATGAAAAAGGCTGCATTTTGAGGCCGTCACATGAAATGCCCTGAATTCATTATTTTTCCACCATTTTGAGTCAGATTTTTTTATGAATACCTGTCTATGTAGTGCATGTGTAAAGTTTGTGTTGTTGCATATCTTCTGTAACTAAAATCACGCAGATACGCGGGTGCGCAGACATGAGGGAAGTGACCATATAGTGCGGGGTTTCCAAGTTCCAAATCCAACAAATTACGGGCATTTCAAATTATAATTATTCATCAGCATGATAATAATAATAATGCTCAGTTCTTGTATAGCGCATCACACATAGCATAGCATGTCCCTATGCGCTTAAAGAAGAAATAGTGTGAGGTAAGAATAAAGTAATCAAGATATTTTCATTGGACCATTAGTTCAAAGTTGGTATTTTATGCATTGAATAGATATGTTCTGAGGGATCTCCTGATCACAATGATCAGATCAGGCTGACATTAAACTTCATTCACAAAATATTCACATTTTATACCAAACCAATTCAAATAATAGCTAGCAAATTGAGCGCAAGATCGTAAACTTAAAATTCAATTTAGAAGAAGATGTGAAGTAGGCCTAACGTTAGAGTATGACTAGGCCTAGAGACTTCGTCTTCGGACTAGACGAGAAACACTCATTCTATGAACAAATGATTTTAACGTAGCTTACCCAAACTGGGTTTGTTACCATCCTGCCTGTGGGGAATCTACAGGTAGGACTATGGTCATGATGGTACTTAGAGACTGTGCCAATGCTGTACATAGCACACAATTTAAAAAAATCATTAATATATCACTTTTGTCATGTTTGTGAACCAAAATACTAATTTCCATGATATAGTTGCAATTTATTTTTCATTAGTTACTCGGGAGTAATGTTTTGTATTCACCAGAGTGCTGTAGAACTTGAATTTTGTGCATATTTTTGTGTACGCCCTCTATTGGTGGAAAATATGGCAAGACAATTGTAATTTTTCAATCTCTATTTTTAAGTAAGAAAAAATAATTTAAAGAATCAAATTTACTTAAGAGCCAAGTCATATGATGAAAAGCTGTAATGGAAACTGACAGTGTCAAAAAATCAAGCATTTGTCCCAAAGAAGAAGAGAAAATGAGCCAAACATTGCCAACCTTATTTCACCACACACAGGGAGTAGTAGCAGAGATAGTCCGGCAGCCCAGGAGGTTTATTCAACCGAAAGCAAGACAAGCAAATGACCCCATAGCTGGATGGCATGGACCTTGAAGTTTACAAAAATGCATTGCTGCCGGGTTCTATGCGTGGTCTTCCCTCCGAAATGATGTAATATATGACGTCACTACAAAATGGCCATATTTTACCATTTTGCAGACGTTGTACACATAGCATGAAGTCAAGGGAGAATATCTTGGCCAAATCATGCTTGTTTTGTATGAAACTTTCACAATATATTATTCAAGTAGTGCACAAGAGATATGCAAAATTTCACGAACAGAAATTATTGTTTACATATGCAAATTACGTAATGAAATTTGCATATCATTAGTTTTGGAGATTTCTCGCTTAAAAATCGTCAAAAATCGATTCAGAAATTTATTTTCTTTTTTAGTGTACTTTATCTGATATTTTTCCTCTCAAGCATAATATCATTGTCTTCATCTATATCTCTACTTTAAGAAAATATATAACAATAATTGAAAAAGACATTATAGACTGTGATTTCAGCCCCCTTTCCAATATGGTGCGCACGTAGAAATCGTGCGTTTTTGGCCTATTTTCACCATGTGGCTGAGGTGTGCGAACGATATGCCTACTTTATTGATGTTTCCTGCATTTTGCATGATACTAAATCTTCCAAACAACATATTTTCCTCTTCATTATGTCTCTGGTGATCAATCAATGATTTCAGCAAAAATTGATTGCCCACTGGGCAGTCTATAGGCTATGTTTTCAGCCTAGTTTTCAACAACGAACCTATACCATGTATGACTGCATCATTGTAGTCGAGTCGGATAAGGGGGTTTCTATGTACCATCAAAATATTTTTACTCAATGTTTTGGTATTTGCCTAAAGTGTCTAGTTAATGAAAATTTTTAATGAAAATCAATTATTTTCATATTTTATTGCACAAAGTCTGACAATAGGAAATTTTAAATCTATACGCATTTCACTAGGATTTGGATAGTAGAAATCGGTTGAAATTGTTTTCTGAATAGTCCGGTTAATATATTAAAAAAAAGAATTCATAAAAAATTTTGAACCAAAATGTTCATGTCCATTGACATCTATCTGTTTCATCTTGCATTCGATCGCCTTTTGTTGATGTGCCTAACATGCAGAAAATAACGTACTTAGCGATCGATAGAAAGGTATGTATTACTTGTATCATGTGTATGAGGGTAAAGGCATTTTCTACACAAAGCAATTTTTATGATAATTAAATCTCTTGAAAAAGATAGAAGTTTGAGGCATTGCTCTGCATTTTCATTTTGCATGCAATTACTCTCGGGCACCTTAAAGCATAGTCCCACAAGAACCAGTAAAATGTTACATACAGTACCATACCATTATCCATAGCTTGACTATTATGATATCATGCTTTTCGGAGCCCCCAATGTGGTAAAATTTTGTTTTGAGTATGTAATTTTTTCCTTTAAAGTAGACAACCGAAGAATCAAAAGTATTTTATAATGACTTTTTTTGGTCATCATTGTAAAGGGGAAGTATTACTAATCAGATATATAACTTCACCTTTTAAAATAGTGATTAGAGTTTGCAGAAATCAGCTCTCAAAAATGACTTATTTTCATGGCATATTTCTGCCTTCGTCCATCCTCTGGCGAGCTCCAGCTGAGTGACGTCACACCACGAGCAGTGAGCAGCTGAGCTGACAGCAGCCCATTGAAGACGATCTTTCCAATCAGTGTTTTTTGCTCTTAGAATAGTTTATTCCTCTGAAGATTGGTCTTATTACATAGATAAAAGTTTGAATTTTCTGAACAGTAAAATGAAATGCACATTTAACATATTTTGGTAACCGATATTTAGCTTAGAAAAAATTATTTGTTTTCAAGAAATATATGTGAATAAACAAAGCATATTTTCACTTAGAAATCATGCTTGCACCACATTGATATTATTATCAATATAAAGCATAGACATTCGTCTTCACAACTGAATAAAAATTATGAAATTTAATTACGTAGCAAGTTCAGGAACCACAAAAAAACACGGCAATATATGATCGCGAAATGATTGGAATTGCAGTTGGATTGCCGAAGCATTGCGAGGCAACAGCAGCGAACGCACTTTGTTCATATATCGTTATGAATACGATAGACATAGAGACATAGACTGTGGATAAATCTGTCCGCACGTGGGTTTTTTTATGAGTGCGGGGATCCTGGTTCGAAACTCTTTGATTTTTTTTTGGTTCTGGATTTTTTTAAAAATTATATTCCTTCCCCATTCCTATCAGCTCTTTTTACTCTTTTTATTTTCATGTGAGATTCTATTCAGTCCTGTATTTATTAAATCTTACTTCTTAATTGCTGCTTTTGATTTTCAAGTTCTTGATTAGATTCTCTACTTATTTGGGCAGCGACTCACTCACTGACTGGAGTGGCCGGATCGAGCAACACAATCACGACTGCAGTGGACAAAATTGGTCTTTACAGTCCACAATTCAATAAAAACGGGCAAAGGAACACAGTTCTGATTCACGTTTGGTCTGAAGTTGTCGAAAACAGAAATTGAATATCACATTACATGAAGAAAACGGTAAATTCGGAAGATATTGAACAGGTCAGTAAGGTGATTCAGTGCATGATGCACAGAGAGATGATGAGCACGTCGATTGTGTGACGTCATTATTCTCGACCGTTTTCGGCTGCGTGATTGTCGGTCTGGGGGGCTGAGAAGGGTGTCTAATAATTTCATTTCTTGCATTTCCACGACATCTATAAGACTTTTTAGTGACATATTTGTGTATAAAAAGACAATACCTTTCCATCCACATATAATTTGTCTATAATCATCACTTTCGTGAATTTTCTTCGTGTGTCTACTTTAACTCACTTTTCTCTATCAGCTACATAAAGAAATTGGGGCATAGCAAAGCCTACCCCTCAGGGGGCTGCCAAAGTCACCCAATTTTTTTCGTATCTTGCCAGTTTCTCGGAAAATTAGTCATTTTGAGGCCAACTGTGTTTCTGTGTGGTAAAGCCCTTGTTTTTGTTTTGTAACCACATAAAGATGACAAAGTAGGATCTTCTTTATCAGTTACATATGTCTATTTTCATTCTTTATTGTAAAAAAATGCAATGTTTGAGCCCCCATTCAGACAAAAGGGCATTTCTGCTATATAGTAAAGCTAGCTTTGATTTTGGAAACCCCCTTGGAAATAAAAGAAGAGGTATTTTTTTTCTATCAGCTACATGTAAAAAAGTGCTGGCACATCGACTGCTACCTTCTTCAGAGGCTCCAAGATTGGCAGATTTTCCCCACATTAGAAAAAATATGGAAAAGGGGTGGGTGCCTTTCGGAACCCCCGGAGGGGATAGACTTTGCTGTGCAGCCACGTATTAGCAGCAGATTGAAGAAAGTCTACTCCTTTAATTCCATGTAGTGCTCGAAAATAGCACATTTTCCCATAAACAGGTAAAGTATGGAAAAAGGGTAGGTGATTTTGGCGACCCCATAAGGGGGGTATGTTCCAATATGCCAACACCTCTTTATATGTAGCAGATAGAGGAAACTCTACTCTTTCGTCTCCATATAGTTTAAAAGCAATAAGAGTAGTTTTACTACATAGCAGAAACACCTTTTGCCTCAATGGGGGCTCGAAAATAGCATATTTTCCCATAAATAGTTAAAATATGAAATAGGGTAATTTGGCGACCCCCAAGGGGGGTATGTTCCAATATGCCAACACCTCTTTATATGTAGCAGATAGAGGAAACTCTACTCTTTCGTCTTCATATAGTTTGAAAATAATAAACGTGGTTTTACTAAATAAGCACTTTTTGCCCCAATGGGAGCTCGAAAATAGCATATTTTCCCATTAATGGGCAAAATACGTATAATTATCGGGTAACTTCAGCAGTCCTCAGAGGGGGTAGGCTTTGCTGTACCAGCACACCTTTTTTTGTAGCAGATAGAGGAAACTCTACTCTTGTCTCCACATCGTTTAAAAACAATGAAAGTGGCCGTACTACATAGCAGCAACACTTTTTGCCTCAATGGGGGCTTGAAAAAGCATATTTTCCAACAAATAGGTAAAATATGAAAAAGGGTGGGTGATTTCGACGCTCCCTGAAGGGGGTATGCTTCAGTATGCTAGTAGCAGATAGAGGAAACTCTACCCTTCTTATCTCCATGTAGTTTAAAAAGAATGAAAGTGGCTTTATTCCATATCAGAAACGTTTTTTTCCTTAATATGGGCTCCAAAGTGGCATTTTTTCCAATAAATGGGTAATAATGGTATTTGCCCTTAAACTAAGCAAATAAAGACATACATACTGTCATGAAGCGTTACAGTATTATCGGTATATTATATCCTCTTTCGTGTCGAATGCTGATATTTTGAAATAGTTGTTGATGTTAATGATTGAACAGATAGATATCAATGCACATGCAAAATTTTGACCAAAATCATGCCCATTTCGGGATAAATTTTATTTCAAAATATATCATCAGAAAAGGAATTAAATCGATTTCTACTATCCAAACCATAGAGAAATGCGTATTGATTAAAAGATTGTCCCATTGTCAGACTCTGCAATAAAATATGAAAATAATTGATTTTCAATTTCATTTTAAAAAAGTCCAAGAGGGCCGCCAAAGATATCAATTTTGAACCCCGTTGGACACGATTTTGGGAAGGGAACATCAAGATTCATTAACATGACAGTTTAGACAAATACCAAATCGTTGATTGAAAAATTGAGTGAAAAATATTTTGATGGTACACAGGAACCTCTTATTCGACTCGACTACAATGATGCAGTCTTACATGGTATAGGTTCATTGTTGAAAACTAGGCTGAAACGTAGCCTATAGACTGCCCAATGGGCAATCAATCTGTGCTGAAATCATTGATGTATCACCAGAGTCAAAATGAAGATGAAAATATGTTGTTTGGAAGATTTAGTATCATGCAAAATGCAAGAAGCATTAATAAAGTAGGCATATCGGTCGCCCACCTCAGCTATATGGTGAAAATAGGCCAAAAACGCACGATTTGTATGTGCGCACCATATTGAAAAGGGGGCTGAAATCACAGTCTATAATGTCATTTCCAATTACTGACATATATTTTCTTAAAGTAGAGATATAGATGAAGGCAATGATATTATGCTTGAGAGGAAAAATATCAAATAAAGTACACTAAAAAATAAAATAAATTTCTGAATCGATTTTCGACAATTTTTTATGCAAGGAATCTCCAAAACTAATGATATGCAAATTTCATTACGTAATTTGCATATGTAAACAATAATTTCTGTTCGTGAAATTTTGCATATCTCTTGTGCACTACTTGAACAATATATTGTAAAAGTTTCATACAAAACAAGCATGATTTGGCCGAGATATTCTCCCTTGACTTCATGCTATGTGTACAATGTCTGCAAAATGGTAAAATATGGCCATTTTGTAGTGACGCCATATATTACGTCATTTTGGAGGGAAGACCACGCATAGAACCCGGCAGCAATGCATTTTTGTAAACTTCAAGGTCCATGCCATCCAGCTATGGGGTCATTTGCTTGTCTTGCTTTCGGTTGAATAAACCTCCTGGGCTGCCGGACTAAGAACAAGGTTATATCATGTGAACCAGTGCAATATTTGTCATGATTTTAACAGATACATGTGTAATTTTTTTATCTCCAACAGCTGTGATGCGGACCCTAATGCCTTAGCCAAGTATGTAGTTGTTGATTCCCACTTTTGGTCTGACAATTGCGATGGGCCCAAAATTGCGCATGTCAGGCTTCAAACAGGAGTCATGACTTAACCATACGTCCAGACAGTCTTACATGTAGTATATAACGATAATATCAATAGGGATTAAAACTTGGAAGAGTACAATTTTTCATTATAAGGGGAAGTGTGAACACGATTGTGCGTACTATAAAGGGAATATAAAGCAGTTTGATCATGTGAACCAGTGCAATATTTGTCATGATTTTAACAGATACATGTGTAATTTTTTATCTCCAACAGCTGTGATGCGGACCCTAATGCCTTAGCAAAGTATGTAGTGGCGTTGGCGAAGAAGGATAAAAGTACAGATGAGCTGAGGGCTACATGCATTGATCAGCTTGGTGTCTTTCTTGTAAATGGTATGTTTCTTACAACATACTACTAATAGAGCTTCCATGACAGTATAGCCAGCATTGTTGCTGTTTATGATTACTAGTTACATGTACATGTAGATGCCAATTCTGGTCAGTATGCAAATGAGGGGACTGATGATGTCATCCACTGACTATTTCTCCTGTATTTTAATATGAAATATTGTAATATTCTCATTGTCCTGTGAAATGAAGTTTTATTTGTGAAACAAAGTTTTATTCCTCCCTGAACACATTGAATTACCACTGTTTTAACATTTCAGTGAAGATGATCCTTGTTGTCAAATGTGTAAAACTTGAAATTTGTTTAATTCAAAGTAGTTATAAAAAATAAAAGAAATCGTGAGGGACATCATCTTATTTGCATTTCGCTTACCGTAAGTAACGGTGTATTACCCGCACCTTTTTCTCGGCGGGATAGAAGCAAAAGTCGGGGGTGCGGTTTATACACGGTGACGGGTCTGAGCCAGCCCGCCGTAACCCCTCCCGCACATGTACGATGTCTGCCAGTTCACAACACATTGAGTGGCCGGGCGTAGCCGCCCAGGCAATGTCGTTTAGAGGGGTATGAGCCGCAGGTAATGGGAAGCGATTATTACGATCTTAATTAAATATTGTCCATAACAAATGCACCCACCTTCATGACACTAATTTTACTTTATTCTCGATTAAAAGTAGTGAAGTTCCCTGGCTAATTTAAAAGAGACGCCAAGCATACTCGGTAATATTTTGTCACCGCTGAGCGAGAGTTGACTGCTGAGTGAGCTGATCGAGCTTGCGTTGTATTGTGGTTATAGTGTGACTTAAGCTGGCGCTATTCATTTTAGTCCCTCCCCTCCAAAGTCTAGTTTCATGCCAGCTTATTTTTTCTTTCCCGTTTGCTTTTCATAAGATACCATGTAAACCACGCACGTAAAGCCGTAAAAACAACTGGAAAAAATGCCAATTTCTTTGTTTCTTGATCCTTCCTGTAATCCCGTATCCAAAATTCCTGCTAAGACATCAAATTTCTGAAAGTGATTGAGAGGTTGTGATGCAAGAAATGTGGATGTTTCTTCCTCCTATGCCTGGAAAGACACAGATCATAATTTGATAAGATGTACTGGTACTGTACCGTAGTTTGCAATGTACAAGAACGGCAGTTCTGAATGTGTACACTGTGATTGTGAGGTGAGTGAGTTTGTGAGTGGCCAATATTGTCGGGACCTTTCTTTCTTGCTAACAATTGTAGATGAATTGATCAAGAACAGCAGACTCCGCATACCGTATATCTCTTTGGATGCTTTGAAATCTTTAAGTTAGTTTTTGTTTTTTTGTACATGTACCTCAAATATGCATGTAAATGTGAGGATTTTTTTTTAGTTCAAAGATGGGGGTGCGTTAATCCACGGGTGCGGTTTATAGTCTGTTACTTACGGTAGTTGTACATATAACTGTTTTGTGAGAATTAAGTGAATCTTTATGTCACAACTTTCTTATTTTACATTCGATTTTGATGAAATTTTCAGCTTTATGTTTGTTTTTTATATTGGTACAACTACAAATCAACCTTTTTATGGGGCAACTTGACCTTTAAGTGTAAGTTTTTGCAACCATGAACTGAAAGAAAAATCAGATTTGCTGAATAGAGGTGGAACAATTTCTGTGTTACATGTACAGTATAGGTAATTACCCTATGGAACTTGTTACTTTGAGAGGTCATGCAAGTACAGCTGTTGCAAGTGAGATTATTATGGCACCAGCAGTTTTACATTCTTAACCACAACATTGGCCAATACAAGTCATCAACAATGTACATTCTTATTCTGTTAAACTACATATATCAAAATAACAGCTACTACTACAAACCACATTTTCAAGTAATGATTGTGAAGAAATCTACAGTGCATATAAATTATAAAGGATGTAATTTCTGTTAGGTACATTGTAATTACAGTTTTTTTAATTGAATATGAAGTAAGGAATACAATAATGTTATCTCCAAGATTGTGCAGCTACTTGTATGATCTAATTTTACACATCATATTAAAACCATGAGTTGAGGCCTCAGGTCCAATCTTAGATAGTCCTGCTGCCGAAATTCCCCATATTTGTCAAGATATTGTGTTTGCTGTTGTATGTACACATCTGTGAAAGTGAATGTTCAATGTGCCATTAATTACTGATAATGCAATTTCACATCCATTTTGTCACTGTTCTTTGCAGAAACCCAGTCCTTCGTAGATGACCTTTTCGTCGCTCTTGCCACAAAGTCTTACATTCCAGGGGGAAGTGCCAATATTACATCAGGAGAGGGCGGCAAACAAGATCCACCATCACAGCCTGTGGCAGCGGCTCCCGGTGGTGCCGACTTGCCGACCAGTACTGAAATTGTATCAACCAAAGAAGAGGGTCGATCAAGGAGCTCCAATAGGGATGTGGTGAGCAAGTTTTGAAAAAAAAGTTGATTCTGCAGACAACAATATATTTGTGTGTATGCGCATGTCAGAGCTGCCAAGCAGTACAGATTTTCCATATTTAGTACTGAAAAATGAGAAGAATACTGATGGTTTCATGCAAAATACTGATTTCTCAAGTTTCATTTTTATGTGTTGTCCTATGGTATTTCTTTGAAAATACTGATTTCCTCACCAAAATACTGATTTTCAGCTTTAAAAATACTGAAATGATCTTGTTCAGGTTGGCAGCTCTGGCTTGTGCTTTATTATGGACTCAAAACATAAAAACAGTTTTCATCAGGTTTAAACTGGTAGATAAGAACAATTACAGCAGATTACAATATTTGCAAAATAATTTGTTGATCAGGGGGAGGGGGGGGGGGTAAGAAAAGAAAAGCAAGGAAATGAGCAGAAAGCAGAATATATGCAAGTATAGTGATGTAACATGTCAAGTACATGAGCAAGAGCACCTGGATTGTGAGTACATTTGCCTGAAATCTAAAACAGCAGAAGTACAATACTCTATAACAGCAAGCAAGGCAGGAGGAGGAAATCAACTAGCGTGACAATCCGCTGCACCACATCCCCCCCCCCCACTGCCCCATGGACTTGTGTCATCTTTTATAATCACACATATCATTTCTAAGTGTAAAAAGGCATTACAGTTACCTTCTATTCTTGGCATTTATGTCCCTTTTGGAAACCTTGCCATATGATTTTTGTTTGAACCATTTTGTCATCATCATTGCGAATAAGAAGGACCAAATATCTTATTATTGTATTTTTTGCCCAGTGCTATGTAAGTGTAAAAAACAAGGAAACCTTATATTATATTGATATTTTCATCAACATAAAAGGAAATAATAGAACATGGAAAATATATGAACATGGGTTTTACGATTGATGTAACTTTCAAGGGTTTCTGGATGTGTTACATGTAGGTATGCAAACAATGAAACAAACACCTTCCAAAGAAAATCAAGATGACATCCACTTGAATTCCAGATAGTGCTATTTTCAAGAATATTTATTAAATACTGTTTTATATTTATTTATAATTCACAGTGTTAACATTAATTTCAGTTTCATTCAACGATGTAAAATAGTGAAAATATTATACAGTGTGTTATATTTACTTCAATAACTCCATACATCTACTTGATTTGCTAGTTCAGCCCTCTGGACTGCCATACCCGAATAGAACTCCCAAGGATTTAAAAAGCGCGAGCGCGCCCTCTCCCGTTCAGGCTTACTACCCATGATCACCGCGCAACTAGCGTCCATCTTCCTCTTTTGCTTTCGGCAAGCCACCTGTCAAGACGTGCTCAGATAAGTCTCCTAAGAGCTCAAATCTTTTTGAGCTTTGGTATATTATTTTCGCTTATCTGTGGTGCATTCTCCCTTTTAATTTCAATCTTTCCATTTGTGTGTAAGATTGTGTTCAGAATTTACACTTGGCGTGACTTTTTAGACGTGTTTTTGGTGACACTTAAATTGTTTTTCTAACGTTTGAGTTCTCGTCGCGCCGCATCGCTAGCGCGTTCGCGAGGCACCGGGCTTGGCCTGCCTACGTGGCAGCAAGCCTTCACCACCTGTCATGGTTATTGTTCTTCACGTTCAAAGCGTGGTGGCTTTTGGTGCCGTTTTTGAATTAAATTCTAGACAGCCTCTACACTTTGTTGTCGAGGGTGTTGTTATTTCTTTTTGCAGGTTGGGATCTTCAACTCTGTTCCTTCCTTGCTTTCTGGAATTGATTTATTAAGATTTTCGATTGATTATTGATTGATTAATTCTTCAATTCTCTTTCCTTTCTGTTCTGAATAAATTTCTTAATTGATATTTTATTCACAGGCGGATCTTGAAGCTCAATTCCTTTTTCCTTCTGTTCTGAATAAATTTCTTGATTGATATTTTATTCACAGGCGGATCTTAAAGCTCAATTCCTTTTCCTTCTGTTCTGAATAAATTTCTTGATTGATATTTTATTCACAGGCGGATCCTAAAGCTCAATTCCTTTTCCTTTCTGTTCTGAATAAAATTCTTGATTAATATTTTATTCACAGACGCTTCGGGGATTGTTTAATTCGGCTTACGCAATTATACCTGATGATTGTTTGGTTATTCAATCCCCCCTAAAAAAAAAAAAAAAATTTTGTTCTTTACAGGTGGGGTCTCCTTCCTGTTAGAAATTTTTTTGACCTGTCCCGGAATTGTTTTCTTCGTTCAATTCCCTCTTCCCTCCTAGTCTTATATATTTTTTTATTTCGACAGGCGGGCTCTACGATTCCCTTTGAGGATTTACTGTGTCGTTCTTCCTCTTGGAATCGTTACTAGAGACGTTCCTCCTTCCTCCTGTTCTGAATTTCTTTACCTTTCCACAGGAGGTTACTTTTTTTTTTCCTCTTGGAAATTATCGTAAAATTTCTCTTATCTAGGAATTATTTGTCTCTCAATCCCTTTTCTTCCTGCTCTGAAATGCTTGTTTTTGTGTTTCTTTGCAGGTGGAAACTTCGTTCTCTTCTGAACTTGCATTCATTTTTGAATTTTTGTTTCGAATTTTTCCTTCGGGCACAAAAAAAGAGAATATAGTAGGGGAACCTTGTAGGAGTTTCTTTTTTCAAAGTCTCCGACCTCCTTTTTATTTTCTTACAGGCAGATACCTAAACTATTCTCAGGTTCTTCTTCCTCCCTACCCCTCCCCTCTTGTTTTGTTCTGTTTGCTCAAACAAACTCCTTTTAGGAGGAGGGAAAGACCACTCCGGTCTCCACTTTTAATCTAAGCGAGATCTTTGTAAAAAAAAAAAAAAAGAAAAAGAAAAATTCTTGTTTTTCCTTTTTCAGGGTAGAGAGAGGTATCTTTGAATGGGACTAACACAGCCCCAGAGGACCTGGTGCCCTCCACGGGGACCGTCCCGATTGCAAGTTACAGAAGTCGGCCGCCTCCAGGCGAGCAGGAGGGACGCCGCGGTGAGCGCCCAGCGGCGGTGAGTATGAGGGTGCGTCGATCAGCATTCCGAATTTGCGGTCGGATGCTAAGAGAAGGAAGGCCGAGACTGTGGTGCCACGGTCTCGGACAAAGGAAAAAGTGGTAGCCAAGGCTTCCAAGCCTAAACTAGGTCCTGCCGCCGCAGCACCCATAGGGCTATGCGACCCACCGGCTACCGGGTCACCAGAAGTCCGGAGGGAGAGTGCGGTTCTCTCCCCCCGGCACAGGTCAGGATCTCTGCCGTATAAGTCGTCCTCCGTTGACAGCATCGGGAGAGATCGCCCAGCCCCTGACCGCGAGAGGCGTCACACAGACTGTAACCACAATCTGATCGTGACCACAATCTGACCCCGTCAGATTCGGGTGAAGTTTCGTTGTTGGCGGCCGCCCTGCCAGGGGCGGCAAATCGTAAGAGATCACCCGTGCCTCTTGTGCCTTCTTCTGCTCCGGCCACGCCGGCGGAGCCCGCAAAATAAGAAGAAGAAGAAGAGGTCGAAGGAGAGGTCGGCCAGCCCTGTTGCCATGGGCATTCCTCCTTCAGACCCTCTTATCGGTGGCCAGATGTTACAGTCATACATGTTATGCTGCTATATTCTGCTACCGCGAGAGGCGTCACACATCGGGCTGTGACCACAATCTGACCCCGTCAGATTCGGGTGAAGTTTCATTGTCGGCGGCCGCCCTGCCAGGGGCGGCAAATCGTAAGAAATCACCCGTGCCTCTCATGCCTTCTGCCCCGGCCACGCCGGCGGAGCCCGCAGAAAGAGAAGAAGAAGAAGAGGTCGAAGGAGAGGTTGGCCAGCCCTGCTGCCATGGGCGTTCCTCCTTCAGACCCTTGTGTCGGTGGTCAGATGTTACAGCTATTCATGCTGCTACATTCTGCTACCGCGAGAGGCGTCACACATCAGACTGTGACCACAATCTGACCCCGTCAGATTCGGGTGAAGTTTCGTTGTTGACGGCCGCCCTGCCAGGGGCGGCAAATCGTAAGAAATCACCCGTGCCTCTTGTGCCTTCTTCTGTCCCGGCCACACCGGCGGAGGCCGCGAAGAAGAAGAGGTCGAAGGTGAGGTCGGCCAGCCCTGTTGCCATGGGCGTCCCTCCTTCAGACCCTTGTGTCGGTGGTCAGATGTCACAGCTATTCATGCTGCTACATTCTGCTTTCGAGTAGTGCGGGTTCACCCCACCCTCGACGTCTACTCACCCCGCTGATGCCCCTGAGCATCAAGCGAGACAAGTGGGCAATAACCACCAGACACCCGGGAAATCCTCGAGCGATTCTGTTAAATCGCCAGCCAGTGCACCGACTAACCGGGTGCCCCAAGATCGCGTGTGCTTTCCAGCATTTTCGTCGATCTCAGAGCACGTGTCCCAGCCGACACGCGGGGCCACCCCGGCGCTTACTGGACAACCTCCCGGTTCAGTCCATAGAGCGAGACTCCCTTTACGAGGACAACCCCTATCCCGCGGGCGACTTTTCAGTAAGCGCTCAGGCGCTGCTTGACAAGTATCTACCTCACATCTACCCTCCGAGCGGGGGTATTGATGAAGCAAGGGAGTCCATATTTTCTCGCCCCGCCTCTTCAGGCGCTCCGAGCTCAATCGGCCGAATTGGGGGTCTCGGAGAGTGACGGGGTCGCTCTAGACGAGGCGGCTCCTACGACGAGGAAGCCGCCAGCTCCGTGGGTGTAAACCCACCCCCGCTCTGCTGCTGCCCGGAAGCGCCAGGCTCCGGCGCCGCCGTCTCGAAATTTTCAAGCCTCTCGAGGCTAGCGAGAAGGCAGAGGCAGGGGGGGGGCGATTATTATGCAGGTACTCCCGAATTCGCCCTCTACGTCAAGCTCACATACGGCGACGACTCCTTCAGCGGTAACTCTCTCCATTCTTCCCCCTAAGCGGGCCCGTAGATTGGAGGTATGAATCTCTTACATACCGCATGCCGCACTTCTCTCGTGAGAATGTTTGGCTGCTTTGAGAGGACAACCTATCACGTCCGCGGACCGTCCGCCCAGGCGACGGGACCGTCGCTTTTCTGGCCTGAACCTCACTTTCTATTCGAAAGTAAGGGTGCCCTGTCTTACTTAGCTCCTACCCTTGCAACGCCAGAGTCAGGGCTATAGTACAGACACCCGTTCTCCAGCGATCGCCGCTGAAGAGAGGGCGACTCTGATATGAGCACCATCACCGCTCAGCGGTATGTCTCACTATCTCATAGCTCTCCGAGCTTATGAGTATGTATATCGGATCTGAATGTCACGGCGATTAAAAGTTCTCCTGTGCTTAATAATCGCTATGCCTTCACCACCCGGTGCATTATGGTTATGTTAACCTATTTGTCTCGTATTCGGGCGGCTCGTACGAACCCTGCCCGAGCTGCCATCACCGGTCGTCCCCCCGGACACCGCCGGCAGCACCCGCACCGAATACGTGGAAGGAATCAGCTTTTCATATGCTAGATATCCCTCCTGTTGACATTCACAGCTGTTCCCCGAGTCTTTCCCGGTTGGGTAAACATCATCTCGGAGGAAAGTAACCGCCGTACATCTCATGAGATTGTTGGCTATGTACGTGCGTTCAAACTTGTTTAAAGCCCCAGGATTCTCTGTCGGCATTCTATGCCTACTTTCTGGGCACACCCACCGTACCGGGTCGGCGAGTTCACACCAAACTGTACACCGCCAGACCATCGGTCGAGCTCTAACTGTCTATCTTATAGACTGCCCTCTATGTGGGTCAATCTTGCGGGCGTCTACGCCGCTCCCTCCTTGTGCGGAGTGGTCTACGGTGGATGTCTTTACCGTGCCCGTTAGTCGAATCGGCTTCTTTCTTAGAAATTTTTTCACGGCACACTCGAGTCGCCCCGCATGCTGCTTTCATCCTCCTTCCATGCAAGGCATGTGGCCAGGGTCACCGCACGACCGAGGATGATGTAACAGTGGATGGATGTATGCTTATGCCTTCCTAACCACGATCACTACGACCCGCCTTCTCTCGGGCCGACTGTGGATGAGCCTCTCCATGTAAGTGATTTACTTCACTGGAGTTCTTCTTTTAGAAATTTAGATTCTCATCCCCCGCTGCTTAGGCGTCATTTTTGCCGCCCCCCGCAGCTTTTTGGAGCTCCTTATCTTACCGATATCGGACTGTTCCACGCTGCCGCAACCAGCGCCGGCGGTGCTCGCTCTTACGATCACCTGAGAAACAGGCCTTGTGACTGTTTTCATAAACAACTGGTTCTCACCGCAGACTGATGGAAATTTTGTGATTACTTCCTCAAGTCTCCTTCGCTTGTTTCTTCAAGCGAGGACTTCGACACTCTTAGCCAGTTTCCGTCCCTAACTTGATAGGACAGGGCCGTTGCTACCTCATTCGATTCCGTTGGGAATGTAACGGTTGAGGTATTATATCTGGCGATGTCTGTTCGTTTAGAGCATCTCTTGATGGTCGTTTACACGTAATATCGTGACAGATTTTTTTTTTTTTTTTTTTTTCTCGCCAGCTCCCTCTGGCGTACACTTGCTGCTGCTAGGGATTCCCCCGCCCAGCGGACAGCCATCGCAGCCTAGCCTCACGGGCTCTCTCGGCGATGGTGGCTTGAGCCAAGCCACCTCTTCCACCGCGGGCACTGCACCCTCAGATGGGTGCTTCAATCAGTATGGGAGAAAGGGGATCCTGAGTTCTCTCTCGATCACTCGGTCTAACACACTTTTGTCGTGATGTGTACCGCGCTGTATCCCTGACACGCCCGGTTGAGCTGTTTTGACCAGACTGCTCTATTCTACATAGGCAACATGTCCGCGGCATTCCTTATTAACAGGATGGCACTCAGTCGCTTTCTCGACCCTTGTCTGCCTTACGAGTGGTTTTCTTCCTAAATCCCTACTCTCCGTCGTTCCTGGTCCCCTTCGGACCGCTAGTAACTTTTTACCACAGCTCTCTATCAGAATTCTGCAGATTTCTGCCCTCACGCATTTGAGACAGATATCGAATTCTGGGCGCTTTCTCCCACGCGGAGGCTTCCCCTACAGAAATTTCCAAGCTTGCGGGAAGCGTGCGACTAGCTTGCGCAAGCTTGCGGCATGCTAGTAACTAGCATGCGGTTAGCTTAATAAGCGTGTGATATGCGTGCAGAGTAATAGTTAAGCGATCTTTTAGCGAGCAGGGACTGTTCGCTAGCATGCACTCGCTTATTAAGCGAGTGCCCTGCTAGTCGCATGCTAGTTACTAGCAAGCGGCACGCTTAAATTTCGGTAGGGGTTCTGAGATATCTCGCCTTCTCAGATTGGTCGATTGATCACTTACTGAGCCTTAAAAGCTTCAGTTTTCCGATCACGATTCTTGTTGAAATTTTCAACAAATTTCGATTCTTACGCTCTAGTCAGCAGGTGATGTTGTTCTCCTGACACTAGGCCGAGGGCCCATGATACTTAGTATTCCTGAGTATACAGGGCATTCCTCTCGAGGACATTTTTTAGGGCCGCCTTTTGGCGCTCAACTAACTCCTTCACTTCTTTCTACTTGAAGGACATTCCGTCCAGCGAGGCGAGATTTGCTGCTTCGGCGCTTAAAGCAGCTGCGGCTTTTTCCCCCTCTCCCTAAATTTCGTTGTTTTTGTTTTTTTCTTTTAAATTTTCTTAGGCTTACAATTGAAAACATGCCTCCCTACGGTTTGAGTCCGTGCTGGTCTAGCAAATCAAGTAGATGTATGGAGTTATTGAAGTAAATTATGAAAATACTTACCTGATTTTCTTATTTACGAGATAACTCATACATCTACTTGATACCCTCCCACCGACCCTCCGCCTTGCGTAGCAACATGTTTCAACGTATGGGCTTGCGAAAGGTGAGGAAGATGGACGCTAGTTGCGCGGTGATCATGGGTAGTAAGCCTGAACGGGAGAGGGCGCGCTCGCGCTTTTTAAATCCTTGGGAGTTCTATTCGGGTATGGCAGTCCAGAGGGCTGAACTAGCAAATCAAGTAGATGTATGAGTTATCTCGTAAATAAGAAAATCAGGTAAGTATTTTCATAACTAAATGGTTAGACAACCCTTAAAAGCCAAGGCTATGATGGGGAACAAACATAATATCAATAATAAAAATGAAAAATAAAAACATGTTTGCATTTCTAGACTGGAGAGAATGATGAGAGGGATCATCGGCGGAGCAGCAGGAGACACTCGAGGTCACATTCCAGGAGCAAGTCCAGGAGCCACTCCCCCAAGAACAGGAGTAGGAGCAGAAGTTACAGCCCAAGGTAATTGTAGTAAATAAATTCTGAACCTGGGTTTGATTTAACCCTATATATATAGCCAGATTTGCTATTAAAATTTTGCTTTTAAAAGTTGTGGAGGACTTGAAAGAAAAAATCCATGAAACATAGATCAGCGCATTCATTTTAGGCTAAATATTTATTCCAGAATACATGTATTGTATGTCATGTAGGGTTAACCTTCTGGGGCTACATAGGGATTAATTCTGGCCAGAAGGTATGGTTTTAATATGGATAGTCATTGACACACATCTCTTACAGCAGAGATCCCACTTTGTCAGCACAATTGGTGCTCAATTCATTCAGAATTGTCTGGCAATAATAACTGAAATAGTTTCCTTCACCATTAAAGATTTTTGGAAGGGCACAGTAAACATAAGTAACATGCAATGGAAACATAATGTAGATATTTCTGATTCCCTTGATTTTGGTACATAGTTTTTCATGCCATAAACTAGATGGGCCTTTAATATCTAACCATGACAGCAATTTGTGCGGGAAAAAATTGTAGAATTATAAATGAAAATATTGTTTTCACTATAATTGTTTGTGATTTTGCTAATAAAAAGAAGAAATTCTAAACAGATTATTTTTTACTATAATTGTGTTTTTCACTCACATCGGATCTTTGGTAAGTAAGTCGCGTGGTTTTGAAAGATAAGCGTTCATTGCATACTGTGAAATTGCTTCTTATGTGGGCTTATATTGGGGGTTGTGAACAATTATCTGATATATAGTAATTTCTTGATCCTTACACTTTCAGAGCTGCAAAGTAGTACTGGTTTTCCATATTTAGTACTGAAAATAGAGAATACTGATGGTTTCATGCAAAATACTGATTTCTAAACTGTCAGTTCAAGAGTTGTCCTATGGTATTCCTGTGAAAATGCTAATTTCCTCACCAAAATACTGATTTTCAGTCTTGAAAATACTGAAATGTTCTTGTTCAGGTTGGCAGCTCTGACTTTTTGCCTTTGACCTCTTTGCTGTCATTGCAGGAGAAGGAGAAGAGATGATGACCGAAGGAGGAGAGATGATCGGTTAGATCGCTATGGCCCTCGTCGGTATGGAGACAGGGATAGAGATAGAGATAGGGATCGTAACAGGGATAGAGACTTCAGAGATCGAGACAGAGACCGGGACAGAGATCGTATGAGAGGGCGCGATGGAAGAGGTGGGAAGATACACCAAACTAAGTGCATAATCTTAGAAAAAAAAATCAACATACCTCTCGTCGTACAGTAGGGCAATTCCAAGCAAAAGTGGACATTTTCTAAAAATTTTAATTGGCTCTATTTCAAATCTAGATCAATTTTTTCTAACAAAACTCAAATGGAATTTCATAAATACAAAAGGGGAACATAATTAACCACATTTTTTTTTTCTTACATATCTCCATATAGGATAATCCAAACCATACAAGAAATTCTATACATGGGACTACATTTATTGTTTTTTTACTTAATAACAATTTAACAGAAAACTATTGCTTGTTTTGTAAAATTTTCTTCTGGATAATCTGAAGGTTATCATTTTGCATCATATCAAACAAAAAATTTTAAATATAAGTTCATTTTACGTTGCCCACAAGTGGATAGTTCTGATGTCACTCCGTAACCAGGTATCGGTTTCCGTTTTAAGTCGTAATGAAGGAAACAATGCACCAATTTTTTTTATGTAATGCAATATATTAAAGCTAGAACAACATAGAATCCAATCAATAAATCAAAATTATGATAGCAATTTAAAATTCACAGTGTTTGAGCAATATGGTTTCTCCTCAAATATGCATGCCCATTTTGCATCACTCCATAACCATGTTTATGAATGTTCATATCATTAATTCAGTGGATCAAAATAATTTTTTTTATTATATTGAAAAGTGGGATTCAGCAACTACTGTCAGGTACCATTACTTAGTAAATAACTACTCAAATGTGGGTGATATCTTTGTTTGAATGCAAAAAACCTGTTTCTGAATGTCACTCCGTAACCGTGGAACTGCCCAGTACATGTAAATTACTAGTAAACAAATTCTTACTGTGCTGCCGCTGGATGTGAAGAATTCATGAATTATTGATATTGTACTCTGTAATAAAATTGTATGGCTTAATGCATATATCTTTGCAAGAAGTAAGATATTATTTGGGATGACTGAAGTTCAGATAACATAATAAGATCGCAAAGAAAATAAAATGGTTGATTACTAATCCCATGATTTTCCCATTCTTTTACATTACAACACATATGGTGATCGTGAAGAAAAGGGACCTTGCGCTAGGTATAATGACCAATCGCAAAAAAAATAAGCGATTGATTAGCAGTTCCATGATTTTTCCAAACTTTCAGACTCCAGCAGGTATGACGATCGAGGAAGAAATCGCGAAAGGGACCTTGATCGGGACCGCGATGAGCGGTTGAAAGAAAATAGCACCAAACCATCGGCAATCAGCAGCGTCATCACTGTAGTGTCCAATGATGGACCTGAACCTGCACAGGGTTCATCCAAGCAGGGAGAACAACCTGTACAGAGGATACGACAGAGATGTAGAGATTATGATGGTAGGTGATTTGAGCAGTGATTTCATTGAAGTTTTATATCAAGTTTCATTCAAGTAAATTTTGTTTGTATCCTGCAATTATTTGTATATTTTGTGACTTGAATATGTATAGAATGATTTTATTTAAAAAAATTGTCAATAAAAAGCGGGTAGTCATTGTTGATAGTTTCTTCTATTCTTATGTTCCATTTGCAGAATACAGTGTAAAGTCATGAGGACATAATAGTATTGTAAAAGTGGATTTCATCATGTAAGTCTAGAGTAACAATAGAGTAACAATATCCCATTCTTTTATCTATTTATTCTACAGAAAAGGGATTTTGCATGAAAGGAGAATTTTGTCCATACGATCATGGCAACGACCCTGTAGTTGTGGAGGATATAGACATGTTCAGACCGCCTCCAAACATGGATGCCCGACCACCAGTGCCTTCAATACCCCCTGCTCCACAACCTCCTCTTCCCCCGTTACCCCCTTCTCAGCCCCCTCCACCCCTTCTACCCCCCTTCAACATGCCCCCACCTGGGTTCCCACCCACGACTGGGATGCCCTTGCCCCCTCCACCGAGAAGTGTGCCTCTTCTTCCCCCTGGAAGGATGCATGGGCCACCAAGACCCAACGGACCGCCCCCTGGACCCCCTCCCGGGTTACCCCCACACATGAGGATACCACCACCCCCGACATCTGGAGGACCGCCTCTTCCCCCGATGCCTCTTCAGATGAACAGACCCCCTCCTCCTCTACCTCCTGCACCAGATGCTATTATACCACCACCAGGTCAGTCAATAACTGTCCGAATCTACTCATTTCCTACAATCAGTTTTAGCGCGCTGAAGTAACGTGACATTACTGTGATTTGTATCTACCTTACGATAGACCATATCATGAACAGGCTGTTAATACTTCATAAATAAAAATAAGAGAAAATGAGGTCAATTCAGAAAATGCTGTAGATTCATAAAGATGGCAGTGGTGGAAATCCCATATATTCTGTAAACAGTCTCCTAATTCCTGTATAGAACTTTAATATCATGACTCTAAAATAATTATTTATCCCGCCTTTCCTCGGAACTTTACGTTTAGAGATGCAAAGTTTAATAGGAGCAATACTGTTATACTGTTATTGCAACTACAGTGTAAAGGCCACCGCACACCTTACGACCCGACTGGCTGGCGACTGGGTTAGGGGAGATGTGACGTCACAGCTCTTTGTCAGCTTGAGCGTCGCAGACTGGTCAGAGACAAGTCGCAAGGAAAATCGGAAGGATTTGACATGTCGAATCCTTATGACTGGATCGCAAGCTAAATCCAACCTCCAGCCGATCAGACAGCAGAGTTGCATAACGCGTATGATGATAAACAACGCGCGTACGCAGTTCAGTAAGCGCAATTTCTCAGATGCTGTGCCAAATGGCAAAAAGCGCATGCGTGAGTCGCAGATCAGATCGCAAGGTGTGCGGTGTCGAGGCTTATGACTGCCTTGCGATTCATCTCCCCTCACTCAGTCGCAAGCCAGTCGCCAACCAGTCGGGTCGTAAGGCGTGCGGTGGCCTTAAGTGCAACATGATAAGATTCATCTTAGCAACAAGAATAAGGATAGCGATAGTTGTCTTCGTGATCATGTGCACGCTCAAATGACTTGTCTGAATATGAGTGTTTTTCTTGTTCTTCCAGTGCCTCAACCTCCATCTTCACCTCCCAGGGAATCCAGTCCTCCTCCACCACCATCAGACTCTAAGAATTATGTATCTTCTCAAGGTGAGCATTCAACATATTACTCGGATGAGGGGGGGTTGCCATAATGCCCCCCCTGCATTTTTCACAATTGGTCCATACTGTTTGGGAATTTTCATTATGCAACATTTTGTAAGTGCATGTCGGACCCAAAATTTCTCGAAAACATGAAGTTCAAGTGTAAAAATTTAATCCAGTATTCAGAAGTTAATGATTACATGTATTTCTAAAGTTACTATCTTATATTCGATTTCTTGTTGTTATTGATCAGAATAAAGTCACCAACAATATCCATTGAAAAGCAGTGAAAAAAAAAGAAATGCATAAGAATTTTTAAAAAACATGAAGAAAAGTATTATTGGTTATTTATGACTAGGGCAGGTGTCAGCAGCAAACACAAAGGTGGCACTCTGACTTAATGAGTGCTTCTGTGTTCAAAAGATTTCTTGTTGTTATTGATCAGAATAAAGTTACCAACAATATCCATTGAAAAGCAGTAAAAAAAAGTATTAAAAAAAAAGAAATACATGAGACTTTTAATAAACATGAAGAAAAGTATTATTGGTTATTTATGACTAGGGCAGGTGTCAGCAGCAAACACAAAGGTGGCACTCTGACTTAATGAGTGCTTCTGTGTTCAAAAGACTGCTAGATTAAATACCATATACTCCCTTGTAAATCAACTTGTGTCTGTGCTTTCCACACTGTCGGCTTGTCAAGAACAAGGGTACATTATTGTTTCATTTGAATGATTATTTCTGTTTTTAATAATATGGATATAGATTTATAACAGATTTTATCCTATATTGATATAGCAAATGATATATCACTTTTAGTATTTATGGTCTTTTTTTAAAACCAATTTCATGATGATACTGTGGGGTATTTCATTTAAGTTTTTTGTAAAGTTACACACCTCTTAACTAGGCCTGGGAGTAAACATTGATTTATCGAATGGATCGAATGGATTGCTGCCGATCGCTATTCAATTAGTACAATGTGCACTGTTCGAATGTTCGGCAGATCCTGAATAGACACTTGGGATCACGCAAATACTCAAGTAATAGTAACAAGATGACAGTGATAATAATTGTTTTTAAATACCTGATACAGGTTTAAAAATTATGTTATCAAGGTAATTTGTCAAAAATAAACAATGACTGTATCACATTCATAGTTAATTTACACAAACCTGAAAGAGCTCTTAAAACTGTAATCCCACCCGACCTTACCCTTGATACACAATGTTGTCTGCATGCTTAAAACAGAAAGTACACACAAGTAGCTCACTTGAGCTGATCTGCGATTGGACTTTCGACTTCCAATGAAACTTTTGGGGAGGTAAAGAAGAAGCCACATGCGTTCCCATTATCAGGAAAGGTCACGACTTCAGAAACAAATTGACCCCTCCCCCATCTTAGTGTGTGTGTGTGTGAGATAGAGAGAGAGAGAAAGAGAAAGATAGGGGGTTTGGATCAGAGCCAGGCAGGAGAATTTCCTTTCATGTTTCAAAACAAAGCTTCCTGGTGAGTGTTTCATAAAGCTATTCGTGCGTAAAGTCATTTGTATCTTACGAACAGCTTTATGAAACACCCACCTGGCTCCATTACCAGAGAATTTCTGCATTGGGGTCATAAGTAGGTCAACTATTGTGACTTAGATGACGTGATTCCAACGAACAATTGAATTATTCGATTGTTCCTTCAGTAAAAATGTCCCAGGCCTACTCTTAACACACATCTGGAACATGTAATTTGGTACTAAGTCAGCTACACAGGGATATTTGTACTGTAACACAAAGGGTCACAGGTAATGCATATAGTATATAATCATTCTTAAAGTTATATACAACTTTATGCTTGACTGGAACATGTAGTCATGTGCTTTGTCAGCTACCTGTATACAGGGATGCATCATATCAGACATGCCAACTGTTCCCTTTTTAGAGTATTTGTTCCTCATTTTTGCTATGAATACACCAATACTTTTTTGTATGATTTGTTACCTTTTTTTCAAAATTCCAATCATGGAGTGTGTATTATACACAGCATGCGACACTGGCGCCAATCCGAAGATCCCAGACCGGTAAAAGTCACTGTTGGGCCAGTAACTTGTTGCATGAAAAGAACAAGTAAATTCTTGCCTACGAGCACATGTTTAAATGTTTTAAATGATGAATTATCAAGTTTTCAAGTAGAGTCAATTTCAAATCTTTTTTCACCGATCTCACTAACAGGCTGGCGAGTGTTCCGTTGAGACAAATTTTCAAAAATACTCTATTTTGTCAATTTTTTTTTCCTTCTTTTTTGTTGTTTAGAAGGTTGGCAGGTCTGTCATATACATTTAGCACCAGAATGGGTTACCAGCCTAACATAAAGTCATTTGTAACATACAAACAGCTTTATGAAACACTCACCTGGGGGGGGGAGGGTGTTCACAAAGAGTTAAGTGTGACTCAGTGTCATGCTTAACACTTTGCTCTACACAAACTCTGTTTCTTGGTGGCCCGATTAGTCCATCAAAATCATCAATTTCATATTTTTCGTGGCGTGGAAGCAAGTTTGGTGGCCCCAAAACTATAGAAAACATTCCAATATATCAAAGCTTTGGGAGTCCAGGCAGGCCACCAAGTGTGGGCTTTTACAGATTTTGATGGCCTGACCCTCATTTTCGGGTTGCCCAGGGCCACTGCTAATGTCGAGCCCTGCTTAATCACCATCGAACATAACCATTTATTATAATGCGTACTCTGATAGATGGATAAGTGATAGTTCATGTACCGTGCACATGATGTGACCAATGAGGTGTTGCACGCAACTGACATTTCAGTGCGACTCAAAGTCAGATTTAAGTTTTTGTGAAAAACCTCCTGGTTTTAGTACTGAACTCTTAATTTTTCCTTCCCTCAGATTTTCAGATGGAAGGGTACAACCCCGAAGACCCTAGCATGGAGGTTCAGGTAGATTACTTTGGGGGCAACCGAGCCCCAAGGCAGGCCTCATCGAACCTAAGAACCTTAGTAGGCATCCAGACAGTCCCTACAACCACAAGGGAAGGTGAGTTGGCTGATTGATGTAAAACCACTTTGTTCACTTTCCATTTGGTCTGATCCCACATGGTCTATTCCTACCGGTAGTTCCTACAACCAGTTTTTCTACTTACCTGATGGTCTAATTGCCGAATAGCTTATTTACCACTTCATATAGTTTCTAGTTAATGTAGTCAAGGTTTTAAATACGGTTTAGTCCTTGACTGTGGGGATGGCTTTACCCATTTCAGCTAACATCCTCTTTTTTTCCTACACCACTTATTCTATATGATTAGAAGAACTGTTTGTGAACCAAGTTTTCATTTGACAAAGTGCAGAATAGTAATAATATAGGGTATTTATATTGCACACATATCCACCTTGTTAGGTGCTCAAGGCGCCCCTATATTACCCGGCTAAGCTAGGCATTCATAGCGCACACAGCTTTTTAAGGAATTACTTCCTACCGGTACCCATTTACCTCACCTGGGTTGAGTGCAACACATTGTGGATCAGTTTCTTGCTGAAGGAAATTATGCCATGGCTGGGATTCGGACCTACGACCCTCTGTTTCAAAGTCCGAAGACTAATCCACTCGGCCACAACGCTCCAATAGTAGGCAGACAAAATTAGACCATTAGACCATTTGGGCATAAAACGGACAGTTAGACCAAGTGGTGGTTGGACCAAGTGGATTTTGCCTTGATGGTTCCAGAGAAACTGAGATTTGAATTAGACCATCTGCTTGTAGACCAAGTGGATGCAAACCGATGAGAGGTGGTCAAAATGTGGGTGGGGTCACCCAGTGTTAAAGCAATGAGCCTTCATTATAAAAAAAAACAACACAATTTTAAAGGAGAATTCATCTACCATTAGTTCTAACATAGTTATTTTGCCCAATCTCTTAAGATTAGAGCGTATCATTGACACCATAATTTGAACTGTTCAACTTTGTGGTTGCCGGCCCATACAAAACTTGAGACCGCAAAAATATGAAGGGATCTTCTATAATACTAAATATACCGGTACTTTGCAAAAGTGCTAAAAGTTGTTAAGTAAATGGTCATCATCTTTGAATTAATTTTCCTATGCAAATTTACTTCCTATATCTTAGCTTTTCATAACTTTCAAATTGTAGATCTGATTATGATGAAAGTTTTCAGGGTTGTCGATATTGTTCATTTTATTCAAAGCAACATTTTATTGGGAGAACCTTACCATAACATACCCTTGTCTCCCATCTTTCTACCACTCCTTTGTACCTAACAGAATTGGAAGAGATAGGCGCCCTGACGAACAAGGATTCCTCTGATGAAGGTCAAAGTGAAAGGAAGGTTATCGATCTCACCACTGGCCAAAAAGATGAGGGTGTCCAAGAGGAGCAGAGACGAGCTGTGGTGAAGAGTGATGACAGCGCCATGGGGTATCCACTGAAGAGGCCTTTCAACCAGAGTACTGGCGGACCTGGCACCGGTGTTGGTATTGGTGGTGCAGTTGATCTCAGGGCAAGGATCGGAGGGAAGGGGAAGGGAAGATTTGTGCCAAACAACAGGATCCTGGAGGTGCGCAAGATACCCAAGGACTGCAACAATATCACCAAGCTCAACGAGCACTTCAGCAAGTTTGGCAATATCGTTAATCTACAGGTATGTGTCATGAGTAACTTGGCATTCCATGTTTCAGATTATGTTGCCATTTCTTATGAATATGAATCCAAGTGGATGATTCATAAAGCTGTCGTAAGTTATGAGCAACTTAATGAAAGACTGTTGATCCCTTCTTGAGCGCCATATCAACATCAATGAAAATTTGGTGTGTAACATTTACCACAAGTAAGGACACCACTTGTTTACAAAGTTGCTTGTAACGTTCAAACAGCTTTATGAAACATCAAAGGTTTCATGGCCATTCTACATTTGCTGTATCTTTGGATTTTGATTGATGTTGTTCTCATTCTAACAATGCTAAATACTACAAATGAAGTAATTAATCAACATTTAACTTTCTATATTTCAGATTGCATATGCTCAGGATTTAGAAGCAGCATTGGTCACCTTCTCAACTCATTTAGAGGCCAAGAAAGCTTACCAGTCCACAGAGGCAGTCTTCAACAATCGCTTTGTCAAGGTCTTTTGGCATATACCTCCTGAGGTAGAGTTGGATTTTACATTATGCATGTCAATCATCTCTTTTGTAAATATCAAAGAAAACAGATCTACACACCAAAAGGAGATATTGCTCCATACTCTAATGAGAGCACATCACAGAGCCTGTGCTACAGTCACATTAACAAAACTAACTCAAGACATAATGGCCCGACTTCACAAACATGTTTTGAAAACCCAGTTGAATCCATGGTTTATGCAGATTTCCTGTTTACATTGAGCTTTATTTATCACCTATCGGGCACTTGTATAAAAAAATGTCCAATGCTGATGCGCGATTCTGTCACAGTGCGCCAAATTGACACCTGTTACCTTGGTTAGATACGCTATTTATTCATGAGTCCACTGTTTGAAGAGTGGACTCATGTATTAAATAGCGTGGATAGCCACAGCAACAGGCGTCAATTTGACGCATTGTGACAAAAGCATGCATCATCATTGGACATTTTTTTTAATATACGCGGTAAAATATGCGTATCTGCATAAACCATGGACTCACCGTGGGTTTTCAAAACAACCTTTGTAAATTTGGGCCACAAAGGCTATTTGTCTTTACCATTGACAAATCATCAGTCGGTTTGAAGTCATTTTCATTGTTGTGATAGCAGAGCTGCCAAGTAGTATGATTTTTCCGTATTTCATATGGAAATCAATTTAAAACACGGCAGTACGCTTTTTCATGATAAAATACGGGAAAAAACAAATTAGAGAAGAAAAGGTATTGTTCGCCCCATGACTAAGCATCCAGGAGCTTTTGGGTGGAGATGAAAGAATGGCAGCCATATGTTGCTGCCCTGTACGTTCAATGAGTTGTGCTTGCATCAAGCCTTTCCGATTAGAATTTTTCGATATCATGGCGAATCAATGCGGGTGACAAGTTCTGAGCGCACGCACATCTACAAGCGCAAAGCAGCGGCTCAAATCGCGATATAGCGACTGGTAAATACATCTGTAAGGATGATGACGTCATCCAAGATGGCAACTCACTTTGACCAACGAATGGATCGAAGATGACAATGTTTCGATAATCATTTGAAAGGAATTAGCCTTAACTGCGGTCTAAGGTACAATATTTCTGAATTTCATACATTTTCCCGTAAATATGGATGCAATTTCTTTTTCATAATGAGACATTTTATGTACAAAAAAACGATCGGAAAATCAGGTTTCCGTCGAATATTAGATCTAACGTTACTGCAATTTAGTACGTTCTGTACGTGCGGGCCTTCAAGCTCTTCAGTCTATGTATTGGTGAGTGAGCCAACGCAGCTCAGCGAAACAACCAAAATACAGAGACTTAAGCTTTTGGTCTCGTGTGGGGCGCTAATGTAAGAAGTGATCAAACTTTGCCATTATGCATGCATATTTATCTCACTTGGTAAAAATACAGAATTTTTTGTCAAAACACTGATTTGGGGGGATAAGAATACTGAAAATGCATAATGCAACTTGGCAGCTCTGTGATAGTATCATGAAGTATGCTTGTTTTCAAATTTTATAGCAACAAACATCTCTATTTTTTTGAGGTGGGGGAGTAATCTCCATTGGCCTCTATTGTCGTTTTATGGAGAATACTTGGGTGACATTATTTCAAAGATTCATTATTGAATCTTAATGTTTCTATCATGTCCTTGCCATTTTTCTCAGTAGTATCTTGTTCTTCAAAGATAGCACCAGTTCCTGTACTTTTCCAAAGTATATATTTGTACTTCTAAATTTGCCATCATAATAATATTATGATTACTTTTATTATTTTGTTTATTCTAAAGAACACAGCAGGGGAGAATGAGCCAAATCAACAAACCAGAAAACCTGCCAAGCAACGAATACAATTACCTACCAAAAAGCAGCTGACTGTTGTTAGGAACCATCCCACTCCATCAGATAAAGTAAGAGGTGTCTTCCTTCCCTCTCTCAATATTTCCTCCCTCTCACTCTTTATCTTAATATATTGTCTACATGATCCATTTGCGATCAGGATTTGGAATGATCTTTATCATTTGGTACATGTAAGAGCATCTAAGCCCTATAAAATCTTAAAGATAAAAGTTCTGAAATATGGTATTAATACATGTACTAAAATCTTGATTTTCAGTCTGTTAATCATATTGACATAGCTTCATCATTGGCTCCAATTTAAAGCTTACTTCAACTTAATGTATTGTTTTAATGTTTAACATGCATGAAATATATTTGTCATGAGATTTTATTCATATTCTGTGTACAGGTTTGTACTGCTAGTGAAGGCCAAATTTCTATATTTTATTATGGATCAATAAATGGATGAATCTGATTTTTTTTCTTCAATTTTCATACTTTTATTTAGATCATAACTTAAGCAGCAAACAAAAAGAGGTATTCTGACTTAATGAGTGCTTCTGTTTTCAATAGACTGCTTAGATTAAATTCCATATACTCCCTTGTAAATCAACCTGTGTCTGTGCTTTCCACACAGTCGGCTTGTCAAGAACAAGGGTACACATTTTGTTCATATATGATACGTCATATGAAAGAATTCTCTGATTGGTCATTCATCATATGACCAGATGCGCACAAAGCGTGGTAGGATTGTCAGTCACTAGGCTAGTCAAGATCGGTAAGCAGTGCCAGTAGTGGTCCTGACTTATTTGGGACTGGCATACCCGTGCGTTGAACATTTGGTCTCAAAGATTGGAGATTTGAAGATTAGTCAGGAAATAGAAATTTATTTGGACTATTTCGTATTGAATAGAAACATGATTTCTTTTTACTATAACCAGGGGTGCAATTCTGAAAATTGTCTCATCTTTTCTATTACTTTTCTTGTAAGTCAGCAAGATAACGGCTCGCTAAAACAACCGGTATCTTAAATTGGTATTCTGAAAATTGTCTTATCTCTGTAAGGACGTCCCCTATTTTATCTCTGACACACCCAATATTTCATCATCAAGTCAACCAATCATTAAGCTTGTTATATGCTTAGGTCAACAATAGAAGCGTCTCTTCTGAAAAATAATGAAGGGCATTGTTGATATGAGGCGTAATTTCCTTGCGCCCCTGACGCTTATGCTTGTGCGCTTCTGTGCTAAAAATACACATGGCTCTTCTCAAAGATATATTTTCTCTGAAAAGATCCAGTCTTGAACACCAATTTTTAATTGTTGAAAAGTCCAACACCGGTGCCAATCCATCGTTATAATGTCTTTGGAATGTCTCGTTTTGTAAAACATGATGTTCTTGTGGGATGCAGCAAGAAATAATTATTGCAGACGGACAAATATCGCATGCAACAATAAGTTACAATAGCCCCCTACCTCTTGTAAATTTTCTTGTATTTTGCAGGGAAATTAATAGAAAGCAAAGATAAGAGAATTTTCAGAATACCTTTTAGCTCGATATGTTATCTTGTGCAAAGGGATATTTGTATGCACCTTTAACTTTATGCATAATTCTAGCTCTGACATCATAGCGCTCAGCAAAATTTACAAGAGAAGATACAAGAATTTTCGGAATACGGATTTTATTGTAACTTTAAAGATACAAGAATATTTCTCTTAAGACAATTTTCAGAATACGGCCCCAGGCTTTAGCTGGTGTAATTTTCTCTTTCTTTATGTTGTCTTTGTCTCCTGATATTCTTTTTTTATATTCTATTATTATTTATGTAATGATATTTGCTAGTGAGTGTCATTGTACATGTATTCTTGGAAATAACATAAGTAAATGAATAAAAATAAATAAATTAAAATAAGTCTCTCCATCTAACCCTGTCAGGTGGTCGTCCAACCCAGTAACTCCACCTTGACCAAGACAATCATCAACCCCAAGGCTGTGGCCATCAACCAAAGACTGGTCACGGTCCAGAATAACCTGGCCAATGCCAAGAAGGCCGCAGCGGCCCACACTTCGGCCTCGGTAGCCAGGAAGCTTGCTGCAGCCCAGGAGGCAGTTAGGAAGAAGCAGGAGGAGGCTAAGAAGCTAGTAGCCAAGAAGCAGATGGAGATCCAGAAACAGAAGCAAGAGCTGATGAATGGGTTCATCCAGCAACAAAAGGTAATGTATTTTGTTTTCATACAGTATGGCCCGGATTCACAAAGGTGGTTTTGAAAACCCACGGTTGAATCCATGGTTTATGCATATTTCCTGTATAAATTACGCTTAATTGTGGCCCAGTGGATTAGTCTTCGGACTTTGAAACAGAGGGTCGTGGGTTCGAATCCCAGCCATGGCGTAATTTCCTTCAGCAAGAAATTTATCCACATTGTGCTGCACTCAACCCAGGTGAGGTGAATGGGTACCCGGTAGGATTTTTCCTTGAACGCTTTAGCGCCTATTAATATGGCGGCTCAGCTACAGCCGGGGTAATAATATGATACCAATTATCAAAGCGCAGTAGAGTATACGCACATAGTAGCTGCGCTATATAAATGATCCTATTATTATTAATTTAGCGCGAATCTGGCGTGTGTATAAAAACTTGTCCGATGCTGGTGCGTGCTTTTGTCACAGTGCGCCAAATTGACGCCTGTTACCATGGTTAGATACGCTATTTTATTCATGAATTTACTTTTCAAACAGTGGTCTCATGAATAAAAACAGTGAGTTTTCAAAACCACCTTCGTGAATTCGGGCCTATGTATTTAAATTCAAGTTTTAAAACAATTTAAAACAGTTCAAATAAAAAGAAAATTATCTTAACCCTGATCGGGGTTTTGGGGATTAAATTCACCAAGAACTATAATTGTTCAGTTTTCAGACAAAAAATAATAATGCAAGTTTTACATACTAGAAATTACACGTTCATGTATAGCATCGAATAGCAAAATAGCAAAAATAAAAGAAGAGCTTAAGTCTCCGAAGCTAAAAGCATCTGATGATAAGCATAACAAGCAAGAGGATGACTAGAATAATTACCACATAATGTATCATGACTGCTTTACACAGTACCACTTATGAGGAATTCTCTCCTTAATACAGTGCACCCCCCCCCCCCCAAAAAAAAAATGTCCCATTGACATAGGGCTTGATTCTGAAATGTGGTAGTATTCTCAAATAAATGTTCATGAGTAGAAAGCTCATTTAATGATCTAACATAAGATGTGCATCCTATTCCTTATTTTTCACAAAATAGTTATATGCACAATTTAGTCACTTGCAAATGAGAGAATCAGTGATCAATATCCCTCACTATTTCTTTTTTTTTTTAAATTATATCAGTTTTTACAGATTTGACAATAAGTACCAACTTGACTGAACCATACAATATTAATACAATGGTAATTCCACTTGTTCAGGGAGCAATAAAACTTTGTTTCACTGGACAATGAGGAGAAAATTAGAATATTTCATATGCCATGTAATAAAATACAAAAGAAATAGTAAGTGATGTCATCAGTTGCCTTATTTGCATACCGACCGGGATGTGCATATAACTGTTTTGTAAAATTTAGCGAAAATTTAAAATGTCATAACTTTCTTATTTTATGTCCAACTTTGATGAAATTTTGAGTGTTATGTTTGCTATTTTTTCTCTTTTTATTCAAATCAACTTTTTTGGGGGGGTGGACTTGTCCTTTAAAAACAGCTGAGAAAGGAGAATTGTATATAGTGTAAATGCACAATTTTACATGACTCCATTTTGGATTTTGAATGGGTTGTTGGGGGAGAGAGATCTAGGTCATGTATCCTACAGGATGCTGGTAGATTTCAATGGATGTATATTACACTGGAACACTTGGTGAAATGTACACAAAGCAGGTGTTGGGGATAGTTTTGAGCTGGAAAAAGTGTAGATTACAGGATGAAATCAACAATGAGTTATCTTTAAAGCCAGAATCTGTAAACAAGTAGGAATGCAATCTACAATTGGATGATGACCATGTCCTAATTAGGCCTGCCAGGCCTCTTGAGTTCAAAAGTTCAAGTTGTATGAAAGTGCTAAGGCAGATGAAATAATGTCTTTTTTATTCCATTTTTAACATGCCAAAAGATAATTAATGCATTCTAATGTTTGTTCAATAAACTTTCAAAGAAGATGAAAATGCAATAGAGTACCGAAATGTGACATCATACAAAAACATATTTGTATGTCACTCTGTTTTATCCACATCCACAGTCTCAAGGGGCCTGAGATATGACCACATGAATACCTTATTTACCCTCTTAAGTAAAAAATAAAAAAAATGAAATCCAAAATCTTTTTATTCAGATTCATTAATTTATTGTCCTCAATGGAAATTCACTCTGTTGGTATTACAAAATATACATACATTATTTACATAGATTATACTGCACAACAATTCAATTAATATACATTATGCACACCATAGATGTCATTATTTCAGTCATTATATTGTTATATTATTATATTACATGTATGTTCACTTAAAGATATGTTAACTGACTGAAGTGATGAAAGTACAGATGACTGACAAAGTGAAGGGCTTATTCAGTTTAGTTCATTGTATTTGCGGATAGAGAGCGGAACAAAGGAATAGAGGAAGCATGAAGTATGTGCTTTCATTGACCGATACCGTTTGTCTGAGCGCATGAGAGTATAACATGGGTGTAGAGGGTCACTTTTTTGTACTCTACATGTATGTCTATGACCAAAATAATTGCAATAGTAACGCCATATTTTCCCAGGGTAGCCACTTCAGTTCTGAAATCTACTCCCACCGTGCCCTGCTTAACATGATAATGTAATTATTACCTTCGGTTCAGCATGCCTACCTTGATCGGGCGCTCAAGCATTTGAGGAATTTCTTCCTACCGGGTACCCACTCACCTCACCTGGGTCGAGAGCAGCACATGGCATCATGTTATGCAGTTGTGATTACGTGTTTGTAAATAGAAATATACCATTATTATTATCTTGGGGTTTTTTTTTTAAGACTAAAACTGTGCATATTTCATATTTTGAATAATTTTGTATGTCATCCCCTCCCCTTTCTTTAATCAGATCCTAATTGCAAAGTTAGAGCAGGGGAAATCTACCATAACAACCTTGAAGAGAGCTGAAATCATGAAGTCAATTAAGATGTTATCTGAGAATATTGAGAAGACCAAGAAAGAACTTATGGATGCGAAGCCAAAACCAAAGGATAAGAAACAGGTAAGAGTATTGTTTTCTGTATAAAAACAAGGCATATATGTTTTGCACTGAGGAAAGTAAGAAATATTTTACTTTAAGATTATATAAAAACATATTTGTGCCCAAATATTAAGTTTTTATTTTAAAAAATCACTCTCGAATAAACATAAGCCTTAGTTAGTTTATATGAGTCAAATGGCATAGAGGGTTCCTTAGTTTGATATAAATACTACATTTTACGTGGTTGCACTGATGATATATAATAATATAATTCTGTCCCATTCTTGCAAGTGAAGACTGTATGTGGGACAGGTAAGTGAATGTAAACCTCAGACTGTAATTTTGTTTCTTTTTTGTAAACATGATTTTAAAAAATTATACCTCCTTTAATAATAATAATAGCTGTATTGATAAAGCGCTTTTTGCCTGAGAATACAAAGCGCTGCTATTGTTACCCCGGCTTTAGCTCGAGCTACCATCACCGGTGCTCAGTGCATGCAAGGAATTAATCCTGCCGGGTACCCATTCACCTCACCTGGGTCGAGTGCAGCACAGTGCGGATAAATTTCTTGCTGAAGGAAAACACACCATGGTTAGGAATCGAACCCACAACCCTCTGTTTGAAACGCGAGAGTCAGAACCACTAGACCACAACACGCCCTTTGAGGATATGTAATGTACATTGTGATTTCAATATTATCAGTGTCGGCTGAAATAACTATAAATCTATGAATTTGATAGTTCTTATAGTAAATACAAGTGTATAAATTATTAGACTGCATTCCTGTACATTTTGTAGTTTACTTACTCTTTTGAAAGGAACTTAGATTTTTAACATTGATCCAACTAGGATCCATAGGTTTGAGAAGATTCATCATCCATCCTTCTCTAAACATGTGTGATTGTTTCCATTGTCTTTTCTGCCAGGCTGAGAGGGAGCTACTAGACACTGAGTTAGACCTCTACAATCAACAATCAGAGGGAGGGGATACCTCAGAGCTAAGAAAGAGAGTCGATGAGCTGAGAAGAGAGGTAAGAACTATCAATCTTTCAATGCTGACTGTCCTCCTTATAGCTCAGCACATTCAACGTCTACAGAGAATCGTTAAACGGTTTTCCTTTTCTGGAATTAAAAAACCATATCACCCTTTAACCAAAGTGTTTCTGCAGAGCAAATGATGTGATTAACTCACATTAAAAATGGATTAACAAGACAACAACCACCCCCAGAGGTGGTGAGGAGTATGAGAAACGTATTTTGCGTAAACTGCATCGCGTCTGTATCTACAGGGAAGTTTTCCGGAATCCTGGATACTTATGCGGATAATGCTGTTTAACTATTCTCTGAAGAAACATGCCAAATTGTGAATTTCCTGCCTTAGGCCCATGCTATATGACTAACTTGCTACAATTAGACTTTATCCTATGGGCAATTCCACAGGTTGGGACAAATCTGTAACGTGAGTAACCGACACATTCCAAAGATTTGCCAGGAGCATAATAGAATTTCCCAAGTTTTGTTTTTATACAAAGGATAGTCAGACTGTGTACTTTGTTGTGATACGGAGATGTTAGTTCCTATCAATAATAATGGAGTTACAGCTCCAAGTATGAGTCAAGGTGTCTCCAAATGTAACGTGAGTAACCGTGGAATAGCCCCTATCCATTTTTACACAGAGACAATGTGAAGAATGCTTACTACCATAGAATATTACCTTTGATGAATGAGGGATTGAGATTGGCCAGTCTATTAAAAGACACCTCCTTTATTGGACCTTTGTGAGAATGTAACTAAATATCAATAAAGTTTTCCTTGATGGAGTCATTAGATCATTCCAAAATTTGGCATTCCAATTAAGCACATACTGTTAATTGTTAGGAACAAAAACCATTGCAAGAGGTATGGAAGTTTAAAGTGGAAGGGACAGTACATTTTATTTATACTCTATTAATGTCTTGATCATTCATATAGAGTGCATATCAAAAGAAAGTTTACACTTAGAAAACATCCTGTCAAATTATACATTTGTGATATCCTGAAAATGTTTCCACATTTTAACATTGGTACAGATCCATGTAAGCAAATGACGATAGAACTGTCAAAAAATATTTCTGTTTGATTGAGCACCATTTACATTTGAAAAGTGAGTGAAACATTATTTGTGCAGAACTAGTTAATACATGTAGTTATGCAAATAAGATTAGACCTTAATCATGAAGAACGTGGAATTTCGCTAGTAAAATTGATTTGAAGATATCTTTTACCTGTTTAACTTATTTCCGTGCCCAAAACCCCGGAGGGGCCACTTCCATTGACGAGTGGATACCATGCGCGACCATGGGGTCTCGAAAAGCACCCTAAACTTGTATTTTCAATATTCTGAAATGCACCCCTTAACAAGTATTGACGTGTGAAACCCTACCCTTAACAAGTATTAGAAACAAAATGATACTCTTGGTACATGTCAGTATTCCCTGAATTGACCCCCTAAACAAGTACAATTGTTATGTCACGGACATCAGTCGTCGGTACCTACATCATCGGGTACCACCTCCCACATCTCTCGCAAATCGTACTCTAAACATGTATAGTGTTGGCTCTTGGGGCAAAAAGTACATCCTTTATAAAACATACACCCTCGCAAATTTTACCCTAAACATGTAGCTATCCTAGCCAAAATAGATACCTTTTTTCATTATTTTAGTGTTTTTGACACCCTTATTATGTTACGTATGTAACGTGCCCTATCTTTTACATGATTTTTGGGATGCGCATGGTATCCACTCGTCAATGTAAGTGGCCCCCCCTCCCGGGCCCAAAACACTTCAAAGAGTGCATTTCGCCCCATCCCACTTCCCCAAACACCGAGGCCATCGTGACGATATTGCTTTACACTGAGCTGTGATTTACATGAAATGGCTTAGGCTTGATTTTTATTTTGTTAATCGTTGTCAAGCTTGGGAAAAGTGTGGAGAAACAAGTATTAAATGAAAAATGAATTAAGAACCCACTTTAAATGATCAAAATTTTTAATGAAAAAATGCTGGAGATGTCTGATATAAACTTTCGTTCAAATTCAGTTATGTCCTCAGATCCAGCTGGCACAAAAAAGATAAAGGTTGTGCTTACTAAGTGTTGAAATTCAAATTGGGTTGAATAGTTGAAAGTATCCTTTTATTTCAATTTACTAAAAGTGTCAGGGAAATGTATGAGAAATGATTCGCAGGGTAAGTTTGATTTCGCCCTTTCCCCTTGACACAGCATGAAAACAAGCATTTCTGCGCAAACAGATTTCTGCGAGCTTTACAAAAATGGACAGTGCTCACTCAAGTTTAACATTCTATCATTACTTTTACTTTCATTGGATAGATGAGACCCAAACCCAAGAATATATGTGAAAAGAAAATTACCCACATGTTGTATAGTTTTTAATTCCCAGGGTTTTTTCTAAGTGTGAACTTTTTTATGATACGCACTGTATAAGTCTTAGCTTATCATGAAATATTAATATTTTTTATTTTCCAGGCCCAAGCCCTTGGTCTGTTAGACAATGCTGGTGGAAGCAGGGGGCGTGGCAACCCAAAGTCAATCCGAGGTCGTGGACGGGGTCGTGGGAGTGCCTTCGTTGCAGCCAGGAGGCGGAGCTCCACCACACACAAAGTGGTGGACAAAAGACCAAGAGGTCTCGTGGTTGGAGGTTTTGCACCTGAGGATAAAGACGAAGTACTGGTCCATTTTAGTGTGAGTGCTGTCATTGGCATTGTGTTTTTTATCCACCATCCGTACAATGACACTTATTTACTCTCAATAGTGTGCAATTTTTAAAGGGTACTTGTGATTCCTTAAAGCCAAGAGAATGTGGTGCATGTAGTTGCAGCAAACAATTATTTCATTTTGAAGTCTTTGGAATCAATGTTAATTGTCACCATATCATTGTAGATCTGGAACTGGTACATTAAAGGGGTACTGTAGGCTGAACATAATTTGATTTTTACAGATAAAGAAAAATCAGACAAACAAAACATTGACAATTTTATCAAATTCAGATAAGGAACAACAAAATTACGGCATTTTAAAGATTTTCATTTTCTTATTGAAACAGTTCTGTGCATGTCATCGTGAATATTCAGTGAGCAAACTGATGTTATATCTCCACTTGTCCTTTTGTTTTTTAATATATGAAATTGTTTATTCAAAATTTTTCCCCCAATGATTTAATGCATTAGATATTCATTGCTACAACTTATTTTATCATAAGGGAGACATGTCATTCACACTTGTATGAAAAAATGAAATAATTGATATTTCTTGCAATAACATAAGATAAAAGGAAAGCAGGGATGTGACATCATCACCCCCACCTAATGAATATTCAGGATGGCAGGCATATAACTGTTTTCACAAAATATTGCTTAACTTTAAAATTCAATAACTGTTATTTGTTATAAGCTTTTGATGATTTTTTTTTTTTGCATTTTGCTTGGTGAATTTTGCTCTATTCCTGTAAATATTAATACCCCTTTAACATAAATTTAACTTCGCGAAATCATGAAATTATCACACTAGAGATCACAGATATGCACATGTGGGACAGCGTATTATTATTTGGAAAAAGACCCAACAGCTGGCTAGAATACCAGGCCTATTTTGCTCATTTCTCAACAATTGCACATCTTCTTCCAGTGTCATTTGACACATATTTTTTTTTTTTATTTATGCATACATGTATTTGGAGGTCATTTTATGGGGTTCTGTTTAATCTCATATGGAGATAGTTGCTACAACTGGAATTTATCTTTAAAATTGTGATTTATAACAATGCAAATTATTATTCAAAGATTTGCTTTGGTTTTTGTGCTTGAATCTCAGTTTTTACTTATTTTTGTTTTTTATCGATGTTTGTTGCAATCGTCAAATGTTGGTTGTTAGTGTCCTGGGCATTTCTACAGAGGATATCAGGAATAGAAATCATTTACTTTTGTTATTGATTGAGAAAAAAAAATGTTCTCCATTGAAGTGAATTGACTTCTTTTTATTTCACATACTTATCTTTACAGAGTTTTGGCGAGATTGACAATGTAGAATACAATGAGGATTCCGGAACATATGTTTTAGAATTCAAAACGCGGCAAGAAGCTGAGTTGGTAAGCATGTTTGTGCCATATCTTGTCCCCCAAGCTTAGATAATGCCTCGGGGTCATGCAAGAAATTTGCAATTAATTACAAGTCAAGAATAAGTTTAAAAATCAATTATATGTGTGGCAATAAATTGCAAATTTCAAAGTGGCTTGTTGGTCTGTTTATTGCAAAAAGAGGTATATAAAGTAAACAAAATTATTTACCTTAGTGAATGTTGAATAATCATTTGTAAATGAGCAAATCATAAATGTAGTCAATTGCAGATAAGTATCTAGCTATGCCCCCTTTGCCAAATTCTAAAGAGAATTTGTTTGTGCATCCCACCCCCCCCCCCAAAAAAAAATGTGTGCTTTCTCACTCTCTTATTCTGTCTCTCTCTTTACATGCATACAAATGAAATGTAATCAATTTGATATGTGTATCTGTTTTGTTATGATGCAATGAAATAAGAAAATGTTAATTGGAGTACAGGTCTGTCTTTTGCTAGTGAACTGCTGCAAAAATTGCATCTGAAAAGCTTTTTCTTTTGTTTTTAATGGTTTAGTGAGTAATTCTGGAAAAATTTGAATAAATGAATTACAAAAAGTGTGTTGTATGGTTAGTTTTTTTTTATTACTGATAAGCTGTTACTTGATAAGCTTGCACGGAGTGGAAAATTAGAAACATTGTGTGCAGGCAAGCTAGAATCTGATGATCAAAATATAAGGCAACTGCGCACCCTATGAGTGGTCTGCAACCCGATTTGGAATAAAATGTAGTAGAATTTGATGCTAAAATTGAGACCTGTAATATCTTACTGTGTTATAATCTAAATCATCATATGAATACCTGCGTTCAAATCTGTGACTATGCTATCATGCTTACTAGAATAAATGTGAATTTAATACCTAGTCGTAATGATGTCAGAGCAATCGTACATTTGGCCTTTACTCCAAAATAAAGGCTTTCAATCATCCAAAATTGTTATATTAGTATTCTTTTAGTTAAAGACCCAGACCGGACCCAAAAATGAAATTGACAAATTATATACCAATCGAAAGCTTATAAGCTACTAAATACAGCAATGTATGCTTTATGCATTTTCACCGCTTCCCAGCTGAGTATTTTGTTTAAAATATTCCATTTATCGGGCTTCAAACTCAGCTTAGAAAATAGGCTTTATTGTGCTTTTCACCTGCCTCGAGTCTGTGATGTCACGTTGTGTAAGAAGTGTCGTGATTCCATAGGTTTGTACACAGAAAAACTGGGTGATTTTTTTTTGCTTTCCAGATAACGCATTTCATTTTCTTCACTTCTATCACAGAGGGATATCACATATATTTTTTTCCACAAGCTTGAATTTATGAAATCTACAGTTTTGAACTAGTTCTTGCCATATTTTATTTCCTGATATATTTGGCGCAGATTTCAATTCTATCTGCATTTAGATTATGTATAACAACTTTTTCTGACATAGCAATTTGGGCCCAATAAGAGCCAAACAAAGAAATATAAAAAAAAGGTAGTGAAAAGTTGTAGGTTTACATCAGTTTGAACAGTGAATAATTTTGAGTGCCATTTTCATATGAAAACGAAAAAAAAAATGGATTCATAACATGGAAATGGAAGAAAATACCCAATTTGATGCTTTTGTACACAAACCTATGGAATCATAACCCTCCAGACACAAAGTAACGTCATCTTTTCCAGACGACGTGGGGGTGTTAAATCGAAGCGTACTTTGGAGGAGAAGGTTATTTGATTTTTATTTAATAGTTTTAAGAAATGGAAGGAGATATATGTAATATTTTTGGTATATTTGTATTCTATGAATCATTACCTTTCTTTTGATGTATGATTGTCTTTAACCCGGTCAGGGTCTTTAATTCAAATCTCAAATAAAAAGATACTTTTCATCACATTTTCAGAAAATGAGCAAAATGTGATTTGTTCCAAAATAGGATTGTGGACCAGTTCTAAGGTGTGTAGTGGCCTGTATACCAGTATACATTTAACTTTTAAGTGCTAAAAGACATCATTCTGATGTATTAAGCACTGTATTAAACCTTTATTGTCATTACTATTTTAACCCTACATGTAACTACATGTAGGCCGGGCTTGTTTGGCTGTTCTGTGGCCGGGGAGGGGTTGATTCCCCCCAACCCCCCCCCCCCCCCGAGACCTCGGCTGACGATCGCGCGAGCACCGCAAAAATTTGCACGCTGGTAGTGTGCGATGTAATCTACAAGGCTGTATGGTAAAATTTTCCAAAATAATGAGATTTTATTTTATATGAATTAATTATGCTAATTTATGCATAAATCATACTTTTTGCTCTAATTTACTAAATAAAGCTCCTAGAATGCTAATTTTTGGTAAAAATATTCTTTGTAGCATTCTTAACAATCGCAAGTGAAAAAAAATTCGTTTTGGAAATAATTTCTTATGTATTTTATTGTTTTAAGAATTTCTTATGTATTTCTCTGTTTTTGTCTCACCTGCATAGCAGAATGAGACTATAGGCGCCACTTTTCCGACGCCGGCGGCGGCGTCAACATCAAATCTTAACCTAAGGTTAAGTTTTTGAAATGACATCATAACTTAGAAAGTATATGGACCTAGTTCATGAAACTTGGCCATAAGGTTAATCAAGTATTACTGAACATCTTATTGGAGTTTCATGTCACATGACCAAGGTCAAAGGTCATTTAGGGTCAATGAACTTAGACCATGTTGGGGGAATCAACATAAAAATCTTAACCTGAGGTTAAGTTTTTGAAATGTCATCATAACTTAGAAAACATATGGACCTAGTTCATTAAACTTGGACATAAGGTTAATCAAGTATCACCAAACATCCTGCATGAGTTTCACATCACATGACCAAGGTCAAAGGTCATTTAGGGTCAATAAACTTTGGCCAATTTGAAGCATAATTATGCTAAAATCAATTGATTTCAGCTGTTGAAAGTGAAAATAGTCATATCTTTATGAATATGATAAGGAAACTCAATTTGCATTGACTTTGTACACTAAATCACATTTTGAAACAATTTTTGGTCTGATATGCACTTACAAAATGTTGCTTAATTTCGGAACCGCGTACCTGGGTGTCATAAATTTGGTCTCAAAAGATGCACGAGACTTAAAAAGTATAAACTATGTGAGTGGCGCGGTCAAAAAATTTCACACGGCGGAATTATCGCAGAAAATTATGAGGGAGGGGGGTGATTCAACCCCCCCCCCCAGCCATATTAGGGTTAAAATGCTTAATTTCTCTTGTCAGTATATTGAGGTCATGTTGCTATTTCTGCTTTTATATCTAAGTTTTCCTAAAGAACAATTTCTACTAATCTCATAACTATGTTTCTGTCTGTCACTTGTTAACATGTTCCCTATTTAGGGGGTTCCACCTGAACCATAATTCAAGAAGACGTGAGCAAATAAATGGGAAGTCTTTAAAAAGTTTATACTGTTATAGAAAGAAAGAAGATCAAGTTTACCACAGTACAAAGTCCATTAGTTTGTTATCTCATTACTACAATATCATGAATGCCCTTTGGCCATTACAAAGTATGCTAGCTTTGTACAATCTCCAGTTCACAGATAAGTTTGAATTTCCTCTTGGGTATTGGAAGTGTGAACGCTGAATTTTGCATTTGATTATGTACGAGGGGGAAATGCATATGTTTGGGTACAAAAAAAGGAAATATATTGGAAATTCAAAATGCAAAATTACAGGAAAATCTTAATTCTCGACCCAAATTTGCATGTATATCATGTATGAGTAATTAATTAGATTTTAAATGAAAAAAATACATGACAAGTTTTAGAATTAACAATTATCAAACATGACATCTGCATTTAAAATTGAAGAACATTTTCTTGTAAATAAGCTACAGGGAGACATGCTGAAATTTGAATTTGCATTATTTTTGCATAATTGGCTGTGATTATCCATGTGGGGGTTTCAAATAGCTGTTTGCAAAGTAACGCATGACTGGAACATGTTCTTGGGTCATAAATCAATCATATAGAGATATCTCATAGCACAAGAACGGATCGCCACTCACGTGTGAAGTCATTCGTATCTTATGTTTTATGAAACAACCACCATGTATCATTAGTTAAAATGGATTGTAAATCCAAGATGTCATCAGAAGATTTTACACATTGCAGACTAAATATACTAATGATCCCCCCCCCTTGACCTCTTCTTTTCAGGCTGTAGCTAAAGGTTATCAGTTCAAGGGTGATTCGTTGAGTCTAGCCTGGCACAAACAGCAAGATCCCACTTCAGAGATGGTGGAGGACGCTGTAGATCCAGGAGAAGAACTCGAAGAGGAAGAGGTAAGATCCACTTCTTATTATGACCAGGGACCCGTAACTGTAACACAAAGCTTAGCAATGATCGATTGATTCCATTGACTGTATACGATGTATAATCAATCTTAAAATTCAAGCGTACAATTAATTGCTAACATTTGTTTAATGATATACAATCAGTTGTAAAAATCAAGCGTAATATCAATCGCTAACCTTTGTGTTCCGGTACCTTGGAGCCAGATTTTATATTACTTGTTTAAACAATAACAGTTATAAGCTACCGGAATCATCTGATTTGATCGGCTGATAGTAAACTTAATCGCTAGAGGGTATTCATTTGTCTCGCAATCTACTATGGTCAACAAGGAAATTCGTGATCACTCTCGCAAAAAGTGTTCACTGGCTTTCTAGGAAATTCGTGATCACTCTCGCAAAAAGTGTTCACTAGCTTACAAGTTCACGAGCTTTCGAGTGCCGCTGCAACTCTTTATCAAGTGACAAGGATTGTCCGATATCGTATTCTATTTATACTAATCTCCAAGACCGTACGCACAAGCGCGAGAACAATAGGTGGGCACTGATCCGTTGTGTGATTGGTCAGGAGTTATTCAAATTATATGCAAATACGCCGTGGGTCGGCAATATGCAAATGAGACCAAAATTGGCGGGCTCGCTAGTTTCCGCCTACAGGAAACTAGCGAGCCCGCCAATTCCCTACCCTCATTACTGAGAGAAGAATGTTCACTACCATAGGGTGAGTTTTGAGAAAAGAGGGATTAAATTTGATTAGTCCATTGAAGCACAGTTACCTTCACACTATTGTCCAAAGGTGACAAAAGGTGGATTAGAAATCATTGAATTTTCACTGGAAGGGGTCATCAAATTGGCTCCAAAGTTGTCACTTTGATTAAGCACATCCTGTTCATAATAACAGAGAGGTACACATCAATGCAAGAAGTTATCTTATATCTGTTGATGTTCAAAATGAGTTGAATAGTTTGACTTTCAGACTGCAAGGTGATACAAATATATTGGTCTAATTAAAAGTGTAAAAACAACCTTGTGTGGGTTGGTAGTATGTCCATTATTTTATTGAGGCACACATGTTGAAAAAATACCCTTTCCATAAAATACAAAAAAAAAAACACTTATGTCCTCCAGCTAAAAATCAGATAGTGCAACTTTTTGTGGGTTTTGCTGTGCCTGTTCACATTTATGGCATTGCATCAATGGAAACCCAGATGCATGTTGCCCAGTTGGTAGAACATCAGGGAGCTGTCCATCGTAGAACTCTTCAGATGTTTTATCCAACATACTTTGTTTTATCTGAAAGTTTTCCATAGTTCCACTAGTGCCTCTCAGGAACTCAAAATCAAGTAAAGTTGTCAGATCAGAAAACTTGTTGGATGACAAATGTTGATACTCCCTGGGTCCAAGGTTCATTTATATATATTTCCCATATCAAGCCTTCCTGATAGAGCAGAGTAATAATCACCTTCAGTGATACATGTATTCCTATTACCATTTCTATTAGCATCCCAATGAATTAGAAGTGATGTCAATGGTATCTGAAGATTGAATGAAATATTGTTCATTTTCATTTATTTCTATAATTCTTTTTAGTATGAGCCACTTCAACAGTGACTCTGTCACTGTGAAAGAGCTCCTAAGAAAAACTGTCATGTTGAGATAATTCACAAAGTAATTTGTTTCATTTCTAGTTTTGGTGTTTTTTTTCAATACCCAAGTTTTAATGACATAAGCCATGCTTACTTCTTAAGTACACTGTATTGGGATTGTTTATCTTTTTTCTCCATTCATTGTCCTAAAGTTGTAAATGATAATAGTGATGATAACATAAACAACAACAGTCTTTAATATTTTTCCCCTCTCCCTTACCAACAGGAGGAGGAGATGGAAGACGAGCTCGAAGATGATCTGCTCCTGGTCGATGACGAGGAGGAAGAGGATGATGAGGAAGGACGATCATGGAAGCGATGACGATTACAGGAAATTAAATGCTTATTCTGAGTGCAAAATATTGAACACTACATTATGAAGCCGATGCCTTGCTTTAAAAGGGCATGTAGCCACTATTGACATTATTGGATCTAATAAGGGCCTCGTGACACAAAGCTCTACAATTGATTGTAGGATTTATTTCTTACAATATTTAATTTGTACATGTAGTTGTGTGCAAGCTGTCATTAAATTAGTTGTTTGATCAATCAATAAGTTTTGTATTAGAGACGCCTGAATACTTGAACCTTGAACCATTGTTTATCAATATCCAAAGATGACTGGTAGTGTTTTAATATTTAAAGATCTGTCCCACAAGTTTTTTAAGTAAGGCAGATTTGAATAATGCTTTTCAAGACAACTTCAACTGGGAAAATGCACTTTGCATGCTCTGAATGGCTCAGGCATTGACGATTGTCTAAAATAGCACAAATTTCTTTCAAATATAAGTCATCTTCTTGGACATTCAATAGTTGAACCGTTCAGCAGAATAGCCTGTGTATAGAGATATCACCATTGATGGTGCCAAATACAGTTCTCAATTATAGAAGTTTGATGACCAGTCTTGTCTAAGGATTTTATCTTTTGTACAAAAGAGAATAGAAGTTTAATTACATCGGAATCGTTCTCAGATACTCTCCTTTGGATATTAGATGATCTTTAGAATGATATCATGGGTTGAACCCTACCATGTTTCTGCATCAGCAAAAGGTAATATAGATAGGTATCCTTCAGGGTTGTCCCTTGTCGCTATTCACTTTTTGAGGGTTGAAATTTTATTGCCCAACTCCTTGTAATAGAGCTTCAGGGGAACCCAAACGCAATATTTTTCAGGACTTAAACATTGAGAATATCGTTTTGTTATAATTTTGTTTGCCAGTCGATAAACTAGCGCTTGTCATAAATTTTTATGGGGGAGGGGGGTGCCAATGGGTGTCGACCACTGCAATGGTAACACTGGTGTCCTTCATAGCAAGGGTGTTAAAACCCTCATATCTCAACATTTTGATATTTATAGGACAGCTCAGAATAAGCTGTAAGTTTTGAAATGTGGAAATACGAGCAAAATCATAATTGTTTAGAAACAGTCGCCTAATTCTGAACATTATGGCAGATTTTTGGGGGCTTTAAAAGTGGTCAAAATGAAGCCATGACCTTTGAAACACTACATGTAGGTAATTAAAATGGTCAAAATTGAACCTTTACCCATTAGAAACTTCACAGGTAATCTGTGTATCAAAGCTATGGGACTTGGGATGTTTCCCTATGTGGTGTTACATTCTACATTGAATATCATATTGTCACAGGTGTCCTAGGTCCATATTAGGTCAAATGATGTCAATTGTCTTACCCTTTTCTATCAAATAAATCATACATTTGTACTGATATCAGGATTTTGAGATGTATTTCTTGACATGATTGTGTAATAGGACTTTTTGGTAACAAAATGATAATTTGCATTTCTACTTTATAATATCATCTGTTTCACAGATGTATTGGACAAATTTTCAAAGCCTTAAGCATTCAAAACAATAGATACAACTGTCTGAAATTTATCTGAGATCTGCCTATTACACGTTATGAATTGGGACAAAAACAGAGCTTATTCATAGGCAATGATGCAATACATTCAGCCTATGACAAATTGATGGCATTGTGAAATTATGAATCATGGTTTTGGCAGTGGTTTAGACTGTTTCCACCAGAGTCAAATTTGTATGACTGAACACGTAAAATTTTGTTGTTAGAAAAATGTCGCTAAACTGGATTTGTCTTTAGAATTCTGAATCGAGTCATGGCATAAACCACATGTGCATATATATATATATATATATATATATGTGTGTGTGTGTATATAAAAGGAGATTGACTTGTATTTTAGGGTCATGTGTCTCATGCCACTTTTAAACAAACTTAGATCTTTTTTAAACAGCCCCATTCCTCCCCCCTCCCCGAAAAACATCCACACCTGGATTTGCCATCTTATTTAAAACAAAAGGCTATAAGTGATCAGTTCCTGCACATTTGGAATATTGCATGGCAATTGATATCATCTTAACCGTTTTTGAAGTAATATTTTACACAATGGTCCATAAGCTACAGTAAGCTTATTTTCTTGATTTTTTTTCTGGTGCATTCTCTTCAATTTCTTATCAATGAAATACTTTGTTTGAAAATACTAAGAAATGGTTGTTTTCTTTTGATATGTGTTTTCTCCATATGATGGGATGATTTTTTTTTTGCATGTTATTTTTCAATTATAGTGTGTTTTCATTAATAGGTATTTCAATATTGATTTTCAATTTCAAATCTTACCAAGGAACACCAGTGCAGTATCATATATTGATATTGATATCAATAATAGACAAGAAATGAGCATTGTTGGGAAGATGATATTTTAGATATGAAATAGCACTTGAAGTCCTAGATAATTACCTGTCTTGACTAGTAGTACTTACACACAAATGTTGCTCTAAAAAAAGTTACTTCAAGACATGTTTATTCTTCGCAATGCTCTTAAAATCTTTCCTTTGAATTGATAACATTCAAATGATTGTCTAGGAATTTGATGATGTACATGTATGTTTCTTATCTAAACATTTGTTCAGAAATGACTTTGGATTGGATACTTTTGCTCATTTTTTATTGATGATATGTTTTAATGATGCTAGGATTTTAATGGATTCATGGAAAAAAGAAATCTTTGGATATATATGCAAATTTAATTAGGCATATGGATCTAGGCTAAAGTCATTTCTCATGCACTGTTTTTACTATTGCATGTACTTGTAGTTAAACATGATATAACTGTACCAATTTTGTAAAATCTGTTGAAATGTATAACTATGTTTGAAAAGAATATCAAAAAGAGAACTCTAGACTAAATAAAAAAAAATACAATTATGTTTTCAACTGAAGAAGAAATAAAACAAAAGAAAAACCTGATTTTGAATAACTGTTAAAACATTCAAAATCTGAAAAGAAAGCTCTCTGGAATTGAAAAAAAAAAATAATGAAAAAAAAAGGCTGGCATAATGTTTTGGATGATAAAAAAGAGAAGAAAAAAAAGAAGGGGAAAAAAAGAGAATCGATGCCAGGTACAAGTCAGTAGTTGAAAACATGTACAGAGTTCTCAAAAGAAGAATTCCTCTTGAGGAATCAAAAAAAAAAAAAAAAAAACCTCCAAGAAAGAACCAAATGATTTATTCTCTTCATTAGCATCTTGCTAATTCCTTCATATTGGACTGAGTTGTCAGTCCTGATATGAGAGATGATTGACAACCACACCAAGAGCTGGAGGATGATACTGGGATCGAGAGAGACTGAAGACTAGAGGAGATGGGATGCTTTCTTAAGGAGCATGAGATCTATGTATGGACTTGTCCCATGTACTACCATTCCTCCCAGGTACATGTATATCTTCAGCAGGAACGTGCCAACAACCATCGAAAGATTCAACTGCCTCCCAATATATCTTCAGCAAGAATGTTTCAACTTGTCCCATGTGCTACCCGCCCTCCCAATATATCTTCAGCAAGAATGTTTCAACTTGTCCCATGTACTACCCGCCCTCCCAATATATCTTCAGCAAGAATGATTCAACATCCGTCAAAGGCATCCTGAAAGAATGTTTCAACTTATCCCATGTACTACCCTGCCTCCCTCCCAATATCTTCAGCAAGAATGTTTCAACATCCGTCAAAGGCATCCTGAAAGAATGTTTCAACATGTCCCATGTACTACCTTCCCTCCAAATATATCTTCAGCAAGAATGTTTCAACATCCGTCAAAGGCATCCTGAAATAATGTTTCAACTTGTCCCATGTACTACCCTCCCTCCCAATATATCTTCATCAAGAATGTTTCAACTTGTCCCATGTACTACCCTCCCTCCCAATATATCTTCAGCAAGAATGTTTCAACTTGTCCCATGTACTACCCTCCCTCCCAATATATCTTCAGCAAGAATGTTTCAACTTGTCCCATGTACTACCCGCCCTCCCAATATATCTTCAGCAAGAATGTTTCAACTTGTCCCATGTACTACCCTCCCCAATATATCTTCAGCAAGTACGTTTCGACTTGTCCCATGTACTACCCGCCCTCAACCGCGTAGCCAGAATTTCATTTTGGAGGGGGCGGTAAATGCACGCAAAGCGTGCCAACACTTACAGAGCGCGCGAAGCGCGCTCCCTAGGGGGTGGGTGCAGGGAGGGGGAGTTTCCCCCTCAAGCGCGAAGCTTTTAGTGTTTCATAAATTAAAATGAAAAGGAGCCGTTTCTCTTGTCTCTAGTACCTCCAATTCGGTTGACTATATTGCGATTTTGAACCTTGTTTTCAAAAGTGATTGTGAATGCACAAAATAGGTATACAATGGAGGAAATTAAAATTAGCTTCTGCGCGAAGCACGGAAGCTAAAGTGTTTTATCAATTTTTCTTGCCATAAAAAGGGTCCCGAGAAAAGGGTATTCTCAAAGATATATTGAAACTTTCTTTGGAAAGATCAGATTTGATTACAAACAATTTAGCATCAGTGCATATTTTTAACTAGCAAAACAGAGGAGAAGATTGGTAGAGGAAGATATTCCTCCCCGCGCAGAGCAATGAAACTCTGAAATTTCAAAGAGCGGACGTTTCATCAATATCTCTAATACCCAATCGTCTCTAATTCAATTGAATTTCTAAGATTATTGAACTTCATTTCAAGGAAAATAGTGCGCATAAAGTTGAAACTTCTGTGATTTATTGAAATTATCTATATAATAAAGGATGATTAATTTTTTTGACTTATCCTGAAGCGCTTCATTTTTAATATAAAGAAACTTAAGTGTCATTCAAAATTTCAAACTGAGGGCGCAAAACAGGACAGGAGATGAATGTATACAGGGAAATGACATGAAGTTTAATACAATTTGATAAAAAAATATTGTACTTTTTTATTTAATACGACACAAATTCCATACCTTCCTCTTTTTAAATTAGGAACCTGTTTGCCCCCAAATTATGGTTGTTTATAGTAATGAGCTGAAAAGCGGGAGAAGCTGACTTTATGGAGATGACGGTAGAAACTGATATAAAGATTTTACCCGCTCGGAGCCGACCAGACCAGAAGTTGCGCGATCAATTGAAAAAAAAGATAACTTCATATATTTACTTCGGCCTAACCTTACTCAAATTCATACAATTTTAACTTTAACTGGCAAGAAGCACATAGCTGAGGTGGAAAAACAGGGTTAGAGAAAAGGTGGGGGAACAATGGAGAACTTCAATATTGTCATTTAACCGCGCACAGCGCGGAAGCAAAATTCATATATGAATTTAGAGCAAGAAGAGTGAAGGAGTTTCTCTTTTGAGAAAAAAATAAAGAAAAAAAACACAAAGCTACCTTTCTTCCCTTTCCTCCCTTCCCTTTTCCTTTTCTCCTCTCTCTTTTCCCTTCTTTTTTTTTCTTTTTAGGGACGTTTGGGGGGGCGACCGCCCTCCCTGGCTACGCGCCTGCCCGCCCTGCCAATGTATCTTCAGCAAGAATGTTGCAACATCCATCAAAGGCATCCTGAAAGAATATTTCAACTTGTCCCATGTACTACCCTCCCTCCCAATATATCTTCATCAAGAATGTTTCAACTTGTCCCATGTACTACCCTCCCTCCCAATATATCTTCAGCAAGAATGTTTAAACTTGTCACATGTACTACCCTCCCTCCCAATATATCTTCAGCAAGAATGTTTCAACTTGTCACATGTACTACCCTCCCTCCCAATATATCTTTAGCAAGAATGTTTCAACTTGTCCCATGTACTACCCTCCCTCCCAATATATCTTCAGCAAGAATGTTTCAACTTGTCCCATGTACTACCCTCCCTCCCAATATATCTTCAGCAAGAATGTTTCAACTTGTCCCATGTACTTACCCGCCCTTCCAATATATCTTCAGCAAGAATGTTTCAACTTGTCCCATGTACTACCCTCCCTCCCAATATATCTTTAGCAAGAATGTTTCAACTTGTCCCATGTACTACCCGCCCTGCCATAAATATATCTTCAGCAAGAATGTTTCAACATCCGTCAAAGGCATCCTGAAAGAATATTTCAACTTGTCCCATGTACTCCTCTCCCTCCCAGTATACATGTACCTTCAGCAAGAATGTTTCAACATCCGTCAAAGGCATCCTGAAAGAATGTTTTAACTTGTCCCATGTACTACCCTCCCTCCCAATATATCTTCAGCAAGGTTTCAACTTGTCCCATGTACTACCCTCCCTCCCAATATATTTTCATCAAGAATGTTTCAACTTGTCCCATGTACTACCCTCCCTCCCAATATATCTTCAGCAAGAATGTTTCAACTTGTCCCATGTACTACCCTCCCTCCCAATATATCTTCAGCAAGAATGTTTCAACTTGTCCCATGTACTTACCCGCCCTTCCAATATATCTTCAGCAAGAATGTTTCAACTTGTCCCATGTACTACTCTCCCAATATATCTTTAGCAAGAATGTTTCAACTTGTCCCATGTACTACCCTCCCAATATATCTTCAGCAAGAATGTTTAAACTTGTCACATGTACTTACCCGCCCTCCCAATATATCTTCAGCAAGAATGTTTCAACTTGTCCCATGTACTACCCTCCCTCCCAATATATCTTCAGCAAGAATGTTTCAACTTGTCCCATGTACTTACCCGCCCTCCCAATATATCTTCAGCAAGAATGTTTCAACTTGTCCCATGTACTACTCTCCCAATATATCTTTAGCAAGAATGTTTCAACTTGTCCCATGTACTACCCTCCCAATATATCTTCAGCAAGAATGTTTAAACTTGTCACATGTACTTACCCGCCCTCCCAATATATCTTCAGCAAGAATGTTTCAACTTGTCCCATGTACTACCCTCCCTCCCAATATATCTTCAGCAAGAATGTTTCAACTTGTCCCATGTACTTACCCGCCCTCCCAATATATCTTCAGCAAGAATGTTTCAACTTGTCCCATGTACTACCCTCCCTCCCAATATATCTTTAGCAAGAATGTTTCAACTTGTCCCATGTACTACCCTCCCCAATATATCTTCAGCAAGAATGTTTAAACTTGTCACATGTACTTACCCGCCCTCCCAATATATTTTCAGCAAGGATGTTTCGACTTGTCCCATGTACTACCCGCCCTGCCATAAATATATCTTCAGCAAGAATGTTTCAACATCCGTCAAAGGCATCCTGAAAGAATATTTCAACTTGTCCCATGTACTCCTCTCCCTCCCAGTATACATGTACCTTCAGCAAGAATGTTTCAACATCCGTCAAAGGCATCCTGAAAGAATGTTTTAACTTGTCCCATGTACTACCCTCCCTCCCAATATATCTTCAGCAAGGTTTCAACTTGTCCCATGTACTACCCTCCCTCCCAATATATCTTCATCAAGAATGTTTCAACTTGTCCCATGTACTACCCTCCCTCCCAATATATCTTCAGCAAGAATTTTTCAACTTGTCCCATGTACTACCCTCCCTCCCAATATATCTTCAGCAAGAATGTTTCAACTTGTCCCATGTACTTACCCGCCCTTCCAATATATCTTCAGCAAGAATGTTTCAACTTGTCCCATGTACTACCCTCCCTCCCAATATATCTTTAGCAAGAATGTTTCAACTTGTCCCATGTACTACCCTCCCTCCCAATATATCTTCAGCAAGAATGTTTCAACTTGTCCCATGTACTACCCTCCCTCCCAATATATCTTCAGCAAGAATGTTTCAACTTGTCCCATGTACTACCCGCCTTCCCAATATATCTTCAGCAAGAATGTTTAAACTTGTCCCATGTACTACCCGCCCTCCCGATATATCTTCAGCAAGAATGTTTCAACTTGTCACATGTACTTACCCGCCCTCCCAATTTGTCTTCAGCAAGAATGTTTTCATTTTTTCCCATGTACTGCCTGCCCTCCCAATATATCTTCTAGAAGAATGTATAATATAGACTAAGTGGTGTTGGACCAAGTTGACATTTGACCTCTACTAGGTATTAAAAAAAAGTTGTTACAGCGTCACTGGAAACAAGGCAATATGGTGAATGGGCAAACCAGCAATTATATCACATAATTAGTAAAATTGTTTGTAGATGAAGTAAAATTGGACCGTGTGGGATGAGACCATTTGAGCAGAAATTAGACAAAGCAGGTTTAGACCTATTGGTAATTTACCACTTCTGAGTCACGATGACTGGAATAAGGAAATTGATTCATACAAAAGCAGAATGACTGTAAACAAAGTTTGATCTTATCTTGTAATCACCTTGTACAGTACGTAATGTACTTTGCATGCAGCAAGGTCAAGTGAATAATATGTGTACCAACTGAAAGGCAAAATCAAAACTAAAATAACTTTGCTTGAATTGCAGAACCAGACAAATTAGAGGAAACTGACATGTATGTGTAATTTCAGGAATTTTTTTATCAATCAAACTGGAAAAAAATGGCTAAAAACGCTGTCATTTAATCGAGCTCATATTCCTTCTCTATTTTTTTTTAATGTTTATACAAAAAAACCTACTCAAAAAATTTAGGTCAGATTGATTCAAACATATACCAACGCTGTAGGTGGGGGGGGGGGGCGATCGAACCCTCAAAATTTTCCAGAGCAATGAAAATAGGGAAGGAAAATAGATTCTATGGGACAAAATGTCTTAATAATTTTACTGAAAACTCTCTTTTTGCTTGTCAAATTTTCAGCCAAGGAATAGAAGAAATTGAACCCCCTAGTTTGAAATCCTGCATACAGGTCTGCATACACGTATATTTGCAATACTAAGGGTGGATGCACAGTTGAAAATACTACAAAGACGTTTTGTTGTGTTTCAGTGTTTTCTTTCAAGTGAATTGGATATCACAGTTGGCAATATATATTCCATTATCAGGATTTAAATATTGATTTTTAATACTTTTTCAAATGACTTTCATGTCCTCATACAATGTGTATATATATATGTAAATAAAGCCAACTTTGACAACTGTGAGAAAATTTATCTTACAAATTGAAACTATGACAACAGTTTTCCAAAGATACCCAATTGAAAAAACATGAATTATCCAATAAATAAATGATCATCTAATAGTATTAACTGATGCAAGGCCTTAACCCATCAATGTTGTATTTCAATTCTAAACGTGTAATAGTCAGAGATATGATTTAATCATTTCCTCAGGCATGTCCTGGTGGATGTTTCATGAATGTTGTCAGCACTGAAAATGTCTGAAATTGTCAGTGCCAACTATTTTAGTGAAATCCCTTTCATTAAACAGTCCTGTTTACTTCGTATTTTTAAAGTAAATTCCTGATTTTCATTTAGCAAAAAATCCCATAGTTCAACACACACACACTCGGCCTCACCTCCCTCGATCCCACAAACACAGTCACCTAGGGCCTTGCAACTTTACCTGTTCGCTCTGAACAACATTGATTTGATTTTATTATCTGACAATTGGAAAGTTGTCAGATAATAGCAGCATGGATTGCATGCATGCCAGTCCTGTTAACTGCAAGCAGACTTCCGATTTAGCAACACACCGCATACACTCGACAAAGGAGATAGATACGCATACATGTAAAATACAAACAAAAAAAACATGTATACATTCATTAATACATATATTTAATGATATATAATATCTTTTTTTCATACACTAACAATATAAAGGATTTTGTCAATGCTGGATAACATTTCTAAATATGAAACTATTTCACCCCCAAAACAAATACTTTTTTTTCATGTCGGTATTTAACAGTGTAACTGTTCATTTTGTTAACTACTCACTCTTTATAGTACACGTACACAGACACAGAATAGCTTTCCTTTTACATTTAAACATGCTTTCCACTCAAGAAATGGAATGATTTATAACTGCACACATTGAGTGCAATGAACAATTTGTACACTTATGGATTAAAATGACAGATCATAATTATTTGGTGCTACATGTAATAATAAATTACAATATCTTACACAATTTGTCAAATAATATGGCATTCTTAATCATGCAAATGTGTCTATTCTTGGGAGAAGCTCTTATATCATACTGCATGCTATTATCAGAGGAAGAATTCGAAAGAATGCTGGAAAAGAGTGTGAAGTCAATACAGTACTGATTACCTTGTCGTCTTTCAGCCTTCCAGACAACATCAATTCATTCTCATTGTTTTTACAAGACATATTGCTTAATGGGGAAAATGACTTCATCAACCCACATACATGTATGTTACTTTCTTATCTCAACTTAAAATAATGTACATTTTACAAAAGTCCTGTATTAGCCTGGGGGTGCTTTACAAAGATTTAAGTATGACTTAGAGTCGCACTTAAATGCCTAGTTGCGCAAAGGCATGAGCGCATTGGTCAGATCATGCCAAGAGGATGCACACTACTGCATATTGATAAGATTGCGCGTTTTATTGTACGCGGTGGCATTTAAGTACGACTTGAAGTCATACTTAAATCTTTGTGAAACACCCCACAAGTCTCTGGTACCAGTCAGTTAATGCCTTTATTTAGTGGAAACAGAAGTATGACTGCCACTTTCTTACAAGAATATTTGGAAACCCCTCATTACCCGTTTCAATTTTCTTTTGCTGAAAAGTTGCTATTTGACTAAAGATTACTTTCTAGTTTCTTCCTACTGTATTGCTCAAACCCAGAGATACCACATCATGCATTCATACACAACAAATTATTTTGTTGGTGGGCTGTTAAAACTTCTCTCCAAATTCAACAACTTTTGAGGAGAGCTCAGAAAATAGGTGACAACTTTCTTTTGCTTCAAAAGAGCTCTCTCTATAGGAATAAGGAGACTGTTTACAGGCACCATGAGGTTGCCATAATTCAAGAACACAGTATTTTCTGAGATTATCCATCAAAAATGCATTTTGAGATACGTTTCAACAGCCCACATCAGAAAGTCAAACTTCATAGATATTAAAAAGTTTCAATGTACATGCTTTTCACATCGTTTATCCCAGATATATCTATAACTTTGGTAACCTAGAATGCACTATAACCTAGGTGGAAAATGAAATAAGTCTTGATCTGGACAAACCAGTCTCTTTCAGAATATATGTGTTTATATACAAATGCATCTAACTGATAAAATGAAAAAATTAGGTAGAAGGAAGAGATGTGTCTGATATTTTACATAATTTGGCAGTGGCAATTGCCATCAATGTGCAGATTGCGAAAAAATACTTGCATCATAAATTTGATAAGGTTCCTTAAAAGGTCTTGTACATATGAATACATACAAGGTCCGAAAGTACATTATTTACACAATTTAGTGTCCTCACTGTGTGTATAGATTTTTGCGTCACAAAACAAATTGAAATTTCACCCTGGACTCGGTATTCAATAATACCAGTAATCATGCGGATGAAATATGGTCAACTCAAATCTTTACAATTAAGTTTAATAAATTCTTTCTAGTATTCAAGTAGCAACTCACAATCAATGTAAAGCATGATAGATAATCAATGCTGGAGAAACAGAGATTAGAATGAAAGTTTATGAAAAAATTATAAATGTACGTGTAAGTTAGTACACATATAAAACTTAATTTTGGTGTTGTTGATATCATATGATTTTGCAAAATCAATTACATGTACTAGTAATGAATTGTTCTTGTATTAGTTTGGTGTTGTTTGTTTTAGGACTAGCATGAATTTACATTACTAAAACATTATTCAACAAAACACATTTGAATCACATAATAAAGAGTCTATCAATCCAATATACAGTGATTGGAAATATATATAACTAGTACTTCACTCTAAGCTTGACAAACTAAACATTAACAAAGAATCCCATATAAAACAAATTTCACCATTTTCCAAAGATTATATGAAAGAATTGTTTTGCACATTAACCCTTGACTATTGACAACGGACATCAGTGGTATTTTTCAAGCAAGCTTGCATGAAAAATATACCTATGTTAATAATGTTAATAATAACAATAAACCAACATAAACTACAATGTCACAGGCGATCAATTACTATGTTTCACTGTAAAGACCACTAACATTTAATATTGCTTGGGGAAAAATTAAAGAAAGGAGATTGTTTATTAATAGAGGATCAAGTTTAATCAATGTACAACATTTCTCTCAATTATTCCTTTCGATTGGGAAAAAAGAGAAGAAATGCACATTTCACCTACTGAATTAATAACAGAATAAACCCAAGAACCAAAGATCTGTCTAAATCCTGATTAGATTACAATTGAATACTAATTCACGTTCATTGCAATGGGAGTTTCCATGTTCCTTTGACATCATAAGCAGACCCAAATAAATTGGGGACCACATTGATTGACACACTACATCAACGGAGATATAAACGGGGGCCCAATCATACCTAATCATTCAAATAATTACTATTACATTTTTTAGGGGGGTGGTCTATTTTGTTGACAACACCAGGGCCACAATCAGACCGTATAGACCTAGAACTTCTGCAAAGATAAGGATGATGATCATTCCTACAAAGAGCCTTGGTTGTTGCGCTGTACCTCTTACACCCGCGTCTCCTACTATTCCAATAGCAAAGCCAGCAGCAAGTCCACTCAATCCGACGCTAAGACCGGCACCCAAGTGCATAAAACTCCTGTAATGAGAGGGATAAGGGGAAGTATTAATATGCTGAGTTCCAGACAATCCCCTAAAAACTACACATACTGATATTTTACCAAAATACATCAAAAATAAGAATCTATTACATTCTCATTAAATTTCAGAGTTCAAGCATAGAAACAAGGTGAATATGTTTAAAGATACCTTTTCAGTAGGACAGTATTATGCAAAAAGAGAGAAAAAATGCAGAGTTTATCTTTTTATAAGAATAAGGAGGGGGATATGCAAAGCAAGAAATGAAATTAACTTGAATTACTGCTGTCCCATGACAAATGGAGGCAACTGACTGGTGGTGGTGGCGATTTTTACCCAATTGCAAAAAGCAAAAAAAGCATGAATGCTTGTAAACAAGCAACCTGAGGACCAAAAGCTTAAGGTCCTCTCCGAGGGACCTGGTAATGAGGATTAATGCCTTACAAAAGGGCACGAGTGCACTAAGTGGGAATCGAACCTGGGTTACTAGAATCTGAAACCACCGCTCTACTGACTGTATGATGGGGGGGGGCTTCGTAAATGACATTTTTTTTTCTTTACTTGGGATATTTTCTGTATGCTCTACATGATAGCCCCCAATTTCTGAATTGTAGACGTTTCAAATTAAGTAATTCTACATACTTTCGCATGGCACATTTTCCTCATTTACTAAAAAAAAATCATTACAAAGATCAATGAACGTCCTACTTACTTGTATAGTGTGTAAGCACCTGCATCTGAAGGGATTCCATTGGCAATGACAGCAGCAACAACCAGACCATAGATACCGACGATACCAGCCATAACAACAGGGATGATAGACTTCATGATAAGCTCCGGCCTCATCACACTCATGGCGGCCACTCCGGTACCACTCTTTGCCGTGCCATAGGCTGCTCCGAGGGCTGTGATTGGAAGACACAAAGAAGGAACATGCATTTTGAATTCATTGTATATAAGAGTGACTCGTGACAGTAGCTACAATAATTCAACCCAACATGTATGCCACTGACACATCCAATATGTATCATCATCTACAGTCCTTATCTGCCAACAGTTCCCAGTTTCTAACCCAATAAAGCAACATTTTCAAGACTGTTTGCATGAAAATGGCATTGCATTTTTATTTATTCATTTTTTTGGCTCTAAACTGTATTCTTCACTTATCATATTTAGTTTTTACTACATGTATAGGAACTTTGAAGGGGTCTATTACCTTAAGCTAAAACCACCATACATATATATGCAAGGGGACAAAGAGGGGATTCATCATAAAAACATCTTGTATATAAAAAAAATCATTTGGTCCAAAAGCATGAATGTACATATAGGTTTTTTTACCAACACATGAAGGAGAAATTATATTTTTCAGAAAATTATTTCTTTAGAATGCATGAATTCATACACATTTACATGTAAATGAGAAAAAAAAATATCCCCACCCATCATCAATAATTAAAGAAATACAGGTATCCATGAAATTTGTAATGGGTCAACCGCTGAGATGTATTGTCACAAAATGTTTTTGCTTTTTTAAATCTCCATAATACATGTGTGTTTGATACTTTATGCTTTCATTATAAAAACCCACTTGATATCAGCATGGACTGCCCCTTTACTAAACAAATGCACTTTTCCAATTAAGTCTTTGAGGTATGTACTTCACCCAAAAGAGAGGACACAGAAAATCCCCCCTCCCCCCCCAAAAAAAAATATTTGGCTCCCCCCCCCACAGATTTTGTTTAAAAGTAAATTCTCCAGCAAAATCCATTTGTTGTGCCATTACAATCACACTGTACTGTACCTTATCATTACACTTTATCTCAAATAATACATCAGTATCAACAACGGTTTATAACTTTATTTCCAATTTTCTAATGTAAATTTGTCCAACCGCCAACTCGTCTACTATCATTTGGTCTACCATCAGTTCGTCCACTCACCATATGATCTACATGTACTTTCATTTATACTAATGGCACTCAGTCTAATAACCAGTTGGTCCAATAGCCATTTATTCCATATACCATTTGGTCTAATTGGACTAAGTGTTAAGTTGTGCGAAATGAAGAAAAATGAAATGGGCATTAGACCAACTGGTTATGAGACGAAATGGTGATTAGACGAAGTGATGATTGGACCAAATGGTTGTTAGACGAAATATTGGTGGACAGAATGGCATGAGACTAAATGAAGGTAGACCATGTGGTAAATGGACCAGATGGTAGTAATCAAATTGGCAATTTACCTCAACAACTTTACTTGCTTGTTTTTTGGTTTTACTCTTTTCACTTTTTTTTTAAGTATGAATATTTTTTTTTAACACCAAATAATATCATATCTGGGACTGCAAGGGCAAATCAGGGCATTATTATTATTCATAAAGAGATCTGCATGTTCATGTTCCAGGATATCTGACTGATTCCCAAAGTACATAAACTTGTCACTACTTCCTTTGTTATTAAGATAGTAACATCCTGTTCTAAACCTTTTTACTGTCAAATAAAGTTAAAGGTCTCATCTGCTTGGATGCCTCTCCCAATACCATTTTCTAATACAGCACAGTGGCCTGCATGTACATGTATGCACCTACACTTCACATAACATAAAATTACAATCATATTACTGATTTGGTATGTAAGAAAATATCAAACAGTATGCTGTCAAACAGATTTTGAATAATTTTGTTTTAATCACAACTTTTCAATATTGAAGTTAAAGATCTATTAAAGACAAACACATAAATTACATGTATCTCGAATGGTCAATCTGCAAGTGTCACAACCTCACCTCCAGCCAATTAGAGCAGACATTGTCTGATGAAGCCTACAGTATTAAAGGTAATACATGTAGTACATGTAGGTAGGTATGAGGGGACAACAAATTGTGAATTGCGATGAATTATTAAGCCTTCATTGTATTCAAGATGTCCATGGACGCTAGTCACACACAGGGGCAACACCAGGGGTAGTTTGATTTGGGAGGAGCAAGATTACCTAGAGTAGAATTGCTTTCTCAATGAAATAACAGAGGTATTGTACTTAAATGGCATGAAGTTCTTTTTTAAATACATATTTTGCTGTATTACCCCCCCCCCCCCCCCCCCCAATTTATTCTGCAGTAAACTACTTGACAAATAATGCAGATTAGTCATACCTTGCTTTAATTTCATCAAATTGTTTTTTCCTCATAAAAAAAATTGTTTGTGGGCTATATCACAATATGCTCAAAATTGCAGATTTGAGTGCTCTTAGCCTGTGGTGAAAATAAAAAAATAAATGTAATTTTGTTTGTTACCATAAGGTTTTAGAGAAATGTTTATGCTTTGGTTTTTATCTATTTCCTACAATTTTAAAGGTATGCTACAGGCTGAAAATATCTATAAAATATAGTAAGATTCACAGAGCAAAATACTGACAATTTCATCAAAATCTGAAAATAGCTAAGTTATTGAATTAAAAAATTTAGCAATTTATTGTGAAAACAGTTATATGTACATCGTCATGAATTGAATAAACCTAATTTCATAAAATAAAATACAAAAGAAAAAGTGGGGACATGACATCAGACTGCTCATTGAATATGAATTCATGAAGTACTGATTCACCAGAATAATGCAAATCTTTAAAATGAAAAAAAATAACTTTGTTATTCTTTGTCCGATTTCAATCATATTTTCAGTGTTTTGTCTGATTTTTCTTAATCTGATCAAATCAAATCATTTTCAGCATGGAGTACCCCTTTAAATAGGTTTGGACACATACATGTACATGTAAGTGTGACATGGCATGCCATGTATCATTAAAACTATAAACTGATTTTATTTCTTTGTCATATGTGATACTCATATCAATGTAATGAATTATTCTGACAGGTTTCATCCTGGCACAATGAACTCTCAGAAATCTGTAGACAAAAATTAATCTTAACACAACATTGAAACATATTTTTTTCTATTTTATGGCATATATGCTAATTACTGATGTGAATTTACTTGGCGAGTATTATCAAGATCATATATGCTACCTCAAATGATGAAACCATTTTTCTTTTAAATAGGCCTACATGTAAATGATTGAAAATGTTGACAATCCAACATATGTATTTCCAAAAATGGGTTAAGTCTGATGCTAAATTCCTTGTTTTTTTGCTGGATTTTTTTTAACCAAACGAGTATTGCAAACATTTCAGGGAAATACCAAGATTAAATATCAGATGCCACAAGAAACCCTTCAACATTGGAAATGATTTCTAGAACCAATTTTGTCGGGCAGTCAAGGTGAGTGGCGCAATAATAGTAAGTGCCCAAAACTTCTGTGCAGTGCCTGTTGTCTGCACATGTGTATCTGCTGCAAGATTCTAATAAAAGAATACATGCAACGACCACAAAGATTACACCTGCAATACTACAGTTATTCATAGAATAATTGGACTCAAAATAATGGGAAAATATCAAAGATTAGGCATTTCATGTGATGACTTCTTTATTTTAATTGGAAATTTGAAGATACGATCCTAAATTTGCGAGAAAGATATCGTACACTGAACAGAACCAAGGATTTCTTCATTTTTGGTGCATTTTTCAGCAACCCCACTTCTTATATCTGAGTTAAGCTGCCACATGCTCTACTAGTCTGGATATATCAGTATATGGCGCATCCTCCTGGGTAAGAATTCCATACGCACCCCCACTAAAATCGAAAATAAAAACATGGAGAAGGTTCAGAATAATATATCTAGCCTTAATACACTCACACGTATTGCAAGGTTGGTATTAGTATACTAATATACATTGTAGAACTTATATGATGGGGAAGTGGAAATACATACCAAAATATGTTTTTTTCCGTCAAATTTTGAGCAGGATCTAATGCATGTAATTGTCTATAAACATCGGTTTATTTAGTCAGTAAAGGGTCTGTGAGTCTAGACTAGTCGAACTATCGACTGATAATCGTTAAATGCTAGCTCTTCTTGCTAGCATAGCCGGAAGAGGTCTTGACTGCAGATAAAGCGAGGTGATTTCGAGTCCCAACTAAGGTAAGCAAGAGTGAAAAAAACCATAGAAATATTTGAAGTGAACAAACCGGAAGTCTCAACAATTTTGTTATTTTTGGTGGGGGTGCATATGAAAGTCTTTCCTATTCCTAATTTTTTGAGGGAAAATTTTTGACTTTTTAACTAGCCTAGAGGACTCAGTGATCATATCTTTTATGATTATTGCAAAAATAAATATTTACAATATTCAAATTTTATTATTAAATTTTTTTTTTTTAATCTATGAATTTTTCTTTAAAACGGCACTTCCGCCATGTACGTGGTACAAGTACATTAACGTCATATCAAAGTGGGTTCAAGGGTCAGGCTATTGTATCGCAGTGTTTACAATATGGATACTTGACATTGGTCTGGTAAGAAATCTCCAATTTTTCTTATTTGGGGGGGAGGGAGAACGATCATACCTTTATACGCATTAGGTGTATAAAGGTATGCAATTTAATACAATTTTGGTCTATATATGGACCACTAGTTCTAATCTTAAATATGAAGGGAATTCCCTATTGGACTAGCCTGGAGGCGTCTAGGGAGTAAAAGTCATCTACTCTACGTAGGCTTGCTCCCCATTGACGCCTGGGACGCCAAGCTATATTCACGCACGTACAGATACAAAACCTGAAACTTTTGCCCACAAGATTTCTACTTTCCCCCTAAAAAAGATCTAGCCCTAAAACATGTACATGGAGTTCAACTTCATTTCCACGTTTCTGCGATATTGATTTTGTTTTTAAAGAAGAATTCAATAAAAAACAAGAAAAATGTTATGAAAAGATGGGAAGAGCTTACGGCCGTGTTTGCGTCGCCATCTGGATTTCTTTGTCAAATCGCGTGAGTTGCGTGCTGTCGCCAAGCGGAAGACAAAGAAATCCACACTGGCATAGCATACCTTGTCTAGGCTCAGTGATCAAATGACAATATCAAAATCATAAAAAATTATGACTATGCGCAGTCTATCTACTGTCTAGGCTATTTTTTAACAACAGATTTTTTTTAGTTAAAATGAGGACTTTCTGGAGGTGATACTACTAGTGCCTTTGTATATGAAAATTGGTGTTTGACTGTGATCCTGTGCTGGCATGTGAAATTCAAATTGGGATTTCGATTGGTTTGCCATATCAAATCTCGGCACAGTCATCATCATTGGCATGGCCATTGATTGGCATTGTCCATTGTCAAATTTAGGCCAAAATTATTCAGGGCATGTAGGGTGCGTTACTTTTTACACTTACAGGAACAATAATGATTTAGGGGAGAATTAGATATATGCGAAATCTCTAGTCTAAAGTACTAATGCCAAAAATGGTGCGAAGACAAGGCAAGGCCCCCGTCCCCATTTATACCCCGATTCATACATGCATGACATGTGTGTGTGCAGGCGCAGCTGCAGATGCAGGCACTTGACACTGTATTCTGTGCGGGAAACTTACCACTGAATACCATCGCCGATGTGGCTCCCATTACACCAAAAAAGGGCGTGTATGCTGGACTTGTGTCAGTCATTTTGAAACAGAAATAATTTAAAAATACAAATCAATATCTAGAAATCTTCTACGATTCAGCCAAATCCTTTCCTCGGTCTAATTTCGAGCGTGAAGTGTATTTTTGTGAGTTTAATCAGCGGCTTGTCGACTCCTCTGAATGGCAATATGGCTAGCGCAGCTGATGAACCACTCAATGATTTAATCATGTGATACGATTGTTGTATAAAGGTCACGAGCTGTGATTGGGTAACAAGACGAGAAAGAGGTCGTAGTAGTAAAAAAATGTCCAATTGAAATATCAGATACAAAAAAGGCAATCATAATATGCAGACTTGCGCACTCTGTCCAGTCAGGTGTCATTACTCACTGCACTACTAATGCTATGCTGGTGGAAGAATAAAAGAATTAATTAGAGGGGTTTTAATCAATTTCACATCCCAAGCGGATTAAAGTCAGGACATCATGTCTTTACAAATAATAGTTGTAATAGATTTAAGAATGAGAGAGAGATGGTCAGGGAAGAGGTAATTCATTTCAAGGAGGGGGGGGGGGGCGCCGCGCCCTTAGTTAGAGCAACATGGGAAAGTCATAAGGATTTTTTTTTCTTGCTTGTCACATTTTCGGGGAACGATAATGTCTACCGATCAATTCACCTAATATTAGTTATGGTTGACTGCTATTTTTTTAAAACTTTTTTTTCGGGGGGGGGGGCCGGTTGCATGCCCCCGTAGGATATAGCTCTGGTGCATATCTCACTTATAGGCCCTACCACTGAATTCTGTACTTCATTCATTTTCATTCATTGATTTCTGCAACTGTTTCATGCATGAACACTTAACAAAGAAAATACAATAAACAGGGTATAACAAAATATCTGACAATTAGCAAAACAATGACAAAGGTTTTTTTTTCTATGACATATCGATTGAACATGATTGAAGGGCTGAGCCGGGGGCACTCATATTGCAATACGAGTACATGTGTGACCCTTAAAGTCCTAAATTTATTGCCATCTGAAGTTCGATCCCTAAATACCCTGGCATGTTCTTCTCCGTTTTACCGTGAGCCCCTCTTTCCAGATCAACGTCAGTCAATTCCAACTCCAGCCCGTGATAAAGATGCGAATAAATGTCCTACTGCAGTGGCGTGCAGATAGGGGGGTGGGCTTAATTTGGGAGCTCTATAATTGCTTGGGGGCGGCCACTCCCGGGCCCACTCGGATTCCCGCTTTAATTTCCATGAACATGATATACTCAAAGTTAACGATCCCTATGTTTCATCTTGAAGAATTTTGTATAAATTCAGCTCGGTTGCTCTTCCCTCTGTTTTTATGACGTGATATCATTAACATTATTATTATTATCATTACTTTTATTGTTATTATCAGGGGCGCGGAAGCGGGGGGCTGGGGGCTTCAGCCCCCACTTTTTTCCAAAACCGTGTACAAAAACGTAAAAATGACCATAGGATTGTGATTTTTTGCATGGTTAGCCCCCCCCCCACACACACACACACACACTTTCCGCGGCCCCTGATTATTGTTGGTATCCAAAGAACTCGTCATCACTCCTCAACCAGGCATAATAATCTTTGATCCGTTTCCTTTACGCTTCAACTTCATACTCGCTATACATCACCAGTGCATATTTTCTTATTTTAGTCCATATATTATGTAGAAATGATCTCCTTCATCGTCTCCGGCATTACTCTTCTCGTTACTTTCGGACATTACTCATTCATGTATTATGTTGTTGTTTATTTCACATTTTCCCTTTCTGTTGGCCACTATTATGTAATTGAGTATTATTGAATAATGAGGGGTCCACGATTTTTAATATACGTTCTGGCCCAGGCTGATGGAAAACAGACCGTACTAGAACTGCTTGCAGTTACCCATGAAAACAGTACATATTTCAACCATCAGAAAATGCGAGCGCGAGCTGAAAATTTACGACATTTTGACCTAAAAATTTGACATTCTAAAAACTTTTGGTAATCATATACAAAATAGGTATATAACTAAACATTTCATACGAGCGCGAAGCGCGAGCGAAAAAAATGAGATTTAGACCTAAAAACGGGCACACTATTCATGTTTCGTGAATCACAAAAAATTATGAATAATTGGGTATTTTCCTACATTAATAATGCGAGCGCAAAGCGCGAGAGGAAAATTTTTGATATTCTGATTTCAAAACTGGACAATTCAACTGCACGTTTTGAATAAAGAAAAAACTGCGTGTTTTTTTAGATTTAATTAGACCTAGAATCTGCATTCTACTGTAGATGCATTTCTTTTGTTTTGAAAATCAATAAAGCGCAAGCGCGAGCTGAAAAAAAAATGGAAGGCGTTCTGAAGAGGGTCAATTTAATCACTGTTTCAAGCATCGTAGGAAAATTGTGAAGTGGATAAATGGAACGTACTTGTATGATGCGAGCGCGAAGCGCGAGCCGATTTAAAAAAATATATATTATTTAGATCAAGCACCCGCGGAAATTGTAAGGACATTTTGTCATCATATGAAAATGACTATTTTTCCTATTCCTCTTCCTAATCGCGAGATGAAGCTAATTGTCGATATCGATATTCCATTCTGAAAAAAGGGACAATTTCATTATTAGGAATTCATGAAACTGTTACCTTATTCAAATTGATATTAATGAGAGCTCGAAATCTGGTAATATTAATGCCTGAAAACAGGACATTTTAAGCATTTTTTAAATACTGTTTTACAGCTAGCCTACTTGTGCACATATGGTAATCCTCCTATGCAGAGCTAATCGGCCGTTGACTGGAGTGAAGCAGACCCATGTGCTGGAGAATGTCTTGATGCGCGCAGTTTCGGTAGCGTGGTTTACCTACATTTTGTGAACTAACAGGATGCGGTGCCCCTTCCCCCCCCCTTGGATCCGCGCCTGGAAAGAGAGAAGTGTGAAATGTGTTATTTTCTGAATGTTATGTCAAAGTACATCACATAATTGTAACTGTAATTGTTAGATTACAAAATAACTGAATAACAGTTCATATTCAATTCCGAGCGAGCGAAATAAGCGGAGAATTGCAGCGAGCGAACGTAAGAAAAGTTCAGCCGTTTAAAACAATGAACATAAGGGTAGTAAGAAAGAGAAAAGAAACAATGGTTGTTATATATATACATACATACATATACATAATCAAATAGTCGAGAATTGTTCAATGAAAAGTCATTTGCCCACTAGTTAGAGGTGATCGAGTCGAGTCAAGAATAAAAATAATGGGATCATGATTTTCGGGGGATAACGGTGCCTTAAAATGATATTAGGGCCATCACACCCCATAATATAAACTTCCCCAAATGCGGAAATGGCACAATAATACAAAATGAAAAGGAAAAGATCGCAGAAAGGAAAATGTTACAAATGTCGAGCGAAATTGATATTTGACACATTCATTAGATTGTTGCCTTAAATTGTGGTTGAAAGCGTGCCTATATCGTTACTAGCATATATAAGACATAAATAAAATTGTTAGGATCTCTGGGAAATATTTCTGTCGTAACATTAAGCCTACGTATTTCATTAACGGAAAATTATCTGATCGACATGATCGATGTCATCAGACTTATCGTACAATATGAAGCCAAGGTTATAGACCTATATTTTTTGTACAAACCCCCGCTTCCAATGATGCCAGGATATGACCCCCCCCCCTGCCAGTGTATTTAAGGAACGTTTTTTTTGGGGGGGTATGATATTTTAAAGTTGTATATTTAAACGTCATTCTAATTATTCATTTCATAAATGGATTTATTAATTAGCGAAATAAAAACCTTTGCAATAAGCTACACGTAAGGATTTGTCATGGCCAAATTCTTGTAAGAATAAATAGAAAGCGGGAAGAAATTTTACCTTAACGCGACAATCCAAGCAATTTCATTAACAGTATAATGAGTATCGTTTCTGTCTTGAAAAGTGTCACGGTGTGTGTGTGGTGGGGGTGATTATATGCCGTATGATTTATGCCATCCTCCTCTTCGAAAAGTGTGAAGATATATCCCCCTTTCCCCCTCGAGATTTACATCCGTGAAGATGGGCAATAGGCCACCTATTTAACTGAAAACTAACGCGAGCGCGTAACACGTGCATCTAATTGAAACTGATAGTGTGGAGCTCGATCGAGCATACAGATTATTCCATTGGACCGACGATTTCAAGGCATAGTTTTTTTGTAGTCCTATACAAGCTGGCATCAATCATTTGATTAAAGTGATTTATAGTATATGCCTAAGTATATGAAAACTCAATGATCACGCGAGAAGAATAATTTGTGCATATTGAGTTGAGCACTTTTGAACACTAGATTCTTAACCCCCATGCCGGCCCCCATGTTATCATTGATCATTTATCTCAGTGAACAGCCACTGCGAGCACGAAATGCGGAGGAAATTTTGAATTTTATGTAATGACCTAAAAGATTTATGTTGGTGACTAATATTGTTGGGTACAGTGGCTGGATAGGAATATTCAACTTTGAAAGAACTTTTGAAGACGGAAAAATGTTGTTTTGGCAACAGCTTAATTAGGATAATTATGACAACATTTATGATACAGTTTGTTTCCAATTTTCGAAATTTCGGGGCGGGGGGGGGGGGCAATTTGGGGGCACGTACGATCCTGACTGGGAGGGCCAGGGCAATGGCCGCCCCCCGGATGTCGTCACTGCATGGCCCTGCAGGCGCAGCACAAGTCGATTGCATGGCCACGGAACTATAATGGTCGTATATTATGATATCAAGGGCCCGTTGTACTTGAGCTCGAAACTTAATTAAAGGGATGGTCTAGGCTGGAAATATTTATATCTCAATAAATAGAGTAAAATTCACAAAGCAAAATGCTGAAAATTTTATCAAAATCGGATGGCAAATAACAAAGTTATTGAATCTTAAAGATTTGAATTATTCTGGTGAAATATAGGCATGTCTTTGGGCTGATGATGTCATATCCCACTTGTTCTTTTGTATTCTATTATATGAAATTAGGTTTATTTAAAAAAGTTTACCAAGAATATAACAATCAGTGGGATTGACAATTGATAAAGTGTATAGTTATTTATTGCCGCACCTTATTTCATTATAATGGAGACACCTCATTTACACATGCATGTATATATGAAACAGGGGCGGATCCAGCTTTCGCCAAAAGGGGAGGGCCGAAAAATATTTTCATCAACATTTTTCTCGATTGGCCGCTATAAATCTGTTTTTCTTTAGGGGTTAGTCCTAACTAAAGACTGAAGTTTTAGTTTTTATTGTTGTAAACAAGATAAGGTATCTCATTTGGTCTTAATACATACAGCGAGCGCGAAGCGCGAGCTCAAATTCTTTGATATGTCCTTAGACCTGAAGATTCTGAGCAGTTTTTATAATCATGAACAAAGATAAGTATCTAACTAATGCGAGCGCGAAGCGCGATCCCAAATTTTGATATAGTAACGTAAAAAGGGACTCAATCAGGATCGACTGTTTTTAGTGATTAATGTAGAGGATACAAGTATCACCAATTAAATAATGAGAGTGCGGAGCGCGAGCTCAAAATTTTTGACATTCCGACCTGAAAACTGGACACTAAGCGCGTTTTTATCTAAATAAAGAACAGGCTGTGTGTCTTAAACAATTAAATGCGAGCGCGAAGAACGAGCTTAAATTTTTGAAATACTGACATGATAAAGAGGCATTTTGAGAAATTTTGGTGAGAATTTCAAAAGAGGATAGGTATCTCACAAATAAAACAATGCAAGCGTGCAGCGTGAGCTGAACATTTTGATATACATGTATATTAACAATTTGTGTAAATCAAACAAAATAATGAAAGCTTGATATGCGAGCTAAAAACGGTGTGCAAATCAATTTCAGAACTGGATATATTAAGTGCCATTTAATCCTCTTGAATGGGATTCATTACACATACAATTAATGCGAGCGCGAAGCGCGAGCGAAATTTCTTAAAAATATAAAGTCTATTTTCCAATTCTTCCCCTCACCTTTTTCTTGTTTCCTTTCGGGGTCGGACCGGCCTATACGAGGCTGTAAAATACACATCATGGGTATAATACCTCTTTCTTACTTTTCTTTCTATTTTTCATCGTTTCTATCAAGTTAAAGAGTACACTGGTTGCCAAAAAATAGGGGGGGGGGGCGGGGCCGGCTGCCCCCTCCTGGATCCGCGCCTGTGAAAAATGGAACATTTATGATTTCATGTAACATAAGAAAAAGGAAAATGGAGATGTGACATAATCAGCCCGCCAAATTGTGCCCGATTGTGCACTCTTTTCACAAAATATTGATAAGCTTTAAAATTCGACTTCGTTATTTGTTATCTGATTTTGATTAAATTTTCAGTATTTGGCTCTGTGAATTTTATTCTACTAAAATAGATATATTTTCAGACTATCCCTTTAAGGGAGTGCAAAATTGTCAACTTTCCAAAGAATGTTTGGATGTAGCTATAACGTCATCACAGTTATTTCCTTCTCTGTACTCGTTTGGGGGGGGGGTGTCAGTACAGTTGAATATAAATTTGACAAAAAAAAGTTTTTACACCTAATATAGAAACATGGGGTCTTTTGGTAACAAATGAAATCCTTGAAGCAATAAAAGAAGGGTTTAATTAAAAAAAAATCTCCTGCCAACGCGCCTGTATCGATGTTAGTGGTTAGTTTAGACAAGAAAAACCTAATTTCCATTCCCTTCTTTCCTTCATTAAGATGAAGTAGGCCTATATAGAGCTGAATATCTTATTGCTGAAAAACAAGATTACGCAGCGTTTTCAAGAGCTTGTTTTTGTTATCTATCTTGTATAAACCTGTAATTGTACCTTGTGAATCAGTTTTGAGTACCCAATAAAAACATAAATAAAAGAATTACATATCACCGTATAATCCGATCAAATCAAACTGTAAGAAAATCCATGAATGTCATATTTTTTCCCAAGGAAATTTGCACAAAATATGATCCTTTAATAAATCAAGAAGAGCACGTATACTGAATCTCATTTGAATTGACGAAAATTGCTGAATATACACCATATCTTGTAAAATGATTTTTGAACAAACTTATAGCTTAGAGTATGGTATTGCTATCCATATCTGCTCTATATTAAGACAATGATCATAATAAATTGCCATAGAACATTTATATTGCGTTATTATGCAGAGATGCTGACAAGGAGCTCGGCCTTCTAGCTAGGCCTACGAAAAAAAAAGTAGCAACCACGTGTGTATTCTGTGTGTGAGAAAATCCTTGTTTACTTTCGTACCGCTGCTATTTTGAAGGTCTATGACATTTTTCCCGGTGCCTGGAGGTCATTAATATGAATTTTTCATATAAGGTAATGAAACTTCATAGACTTATGATACTTAACCGCTAAATAGATTGCTTGTACGACATACTATCCTGAATTTTTGTTCATTTATTTCCACAATTCTGATTAGAACTTTAGTGTAGTCCCACTCGTAAAGTTTCATGTTCTTTCCATGGACATGATTGACGCGCATCTGTCTGGAACAAGTCGATTAATGGCCTCAGCCCTCATCCTGATTTGTAGCCGATTACTGGATACATCATACTTAATGAAGTCACTGGCATTGGTCCTTGCGTCACACCTATCCCAGGGGGGGGTGATCTATTGACTTTATTATTTGTTCGAAAGAGGAACTTAGGAAGCAAGAACAACAAGCAGAACACTTCATCGAAATCGGATGTAAAATAAAAAGTTATGACATTTTATAGTTTCGCTTAATTTCACAAAACAGTTGCATGCACATCCTTGTTGGTATACAAAGGAGGAGATTGATGACGTCATCCACTCTTCTCACTATTTCTTTTGTATTTTATTATGTGAGATATGAAATATTCTAATTTCTCCTCAGACATTGTCAAGTGAAAGCGTGATTGATTATTCCCTGAGCATGTGGAATTAGCATTGTTTAATAATATATAGTTCAGTCAAGTTGGTCTATAAGGTCAAATCTGTAAAAAATGAAACATTGTATAATGTAAACAATTAAACTAGAGTTAAAAAGAAATAGTGAGTGATGGACATCATCGACCGACTCATTTGCAGTGACACTAAGTTGTGCATAAAAAAAAATTGAAAATAGTTTTTATTTAGTCTTGAGGACTCCATGATTATGTTTTTTAAAATATTTTGACATACATGTATACTTCTTCATCATGGAGTCTTGAATCACCAGCCATATATGTATAAGAGACACATGTAAACAAAGATGGATTTCCCTAGGAAATCCATAGTTAGAGGGTGAATTCGGTTTGTAGGCGTGAATTTTATTTTATCTATGAACCTTCATGCGCCTAATGTGTATAAAGGGATAAAAATTATTTCACAATAAGTGGTATAAATGAGACGTTTCTAACCAGACTCTTTTGCAGTGTATAATTGCAGAACTGTATGTGTAATTTCAGTTCTTATTTAGTATTTTCCACTTCTCCATACATATTTTACAAATAAAACATAGACTGTTTATTTTATTGTGTTAATTTATTTCAGTTTTCTAACCTCTTGGGGTGTGTGTATCGCCGTGGCAATCTTGCGTTCACAACTGATGGTGATAGTGTAGTCAGCCCTGTTGGAAACAGAGTTACAAGATTTGATCTGAAGAAGTAAGCAAGTTTCTCCCACCATGGTGCCTTTCAGCGTTGCCTGTCAGTCCATACTAATTCATATTTTCCAACTCGCTCTTGATATTAAACTATAGACCGTACATGCAGATAATGCAGGATTGACAAATAATTTCTTTCATTTTGAGGGGGATATGCAAGATCAAAGGCTGTAAAGGTCATTATTTATATATATGGTATTTCTTGTTCCCATGATAAAACAAGCACTGTATGAGGTCACAAATATTCAAGAGTTGAAAGTGGATCGGGGTTGATTTGTAATTTATGAATTCAGCCAAAATCTATGACATCCATCCTATGAAGAAGAGTTATAATTATTAATAGAGGAATAATATTAAGGTACAGCGTAATTTCTTTTTTCTTACTTGGATCAGTTGCAGAAGGGAGACATAGATCAACTTTTCTGACAAGGGCTAGGGCAACATTAAAATATATTCTTAAGCAAGGTTAATTTTTTTTTACATGTAAATCGAAACATTGATAGTACAAGGGTGATCAAGTGTCACTAATATAATCTTGCATGAGTTGCAGGTCATATGATTAATGTCAAAGGTCATTTAGGGTCAATGAACTTTGACCATGTTTTGGTGTCGAAAGAGAGAACATAACTAATTGCTTATCAATTATTTCAGTTTTCTTGCCAATATGAAGAGTACCATTATACAGCCATATTGAATAAAAACATACATACATGTATATTGGTTATCAAGTATCAAAAAATACAAAATTGAATGGAATTTCAGGTCACTATGCAAATGTCATAATGAGGTCAATATTTGATATCAACTGAAAAAAAAATTACCTCGGTTAATTTCAATTTTCAATATAACATAAAAATCAAAAGTTTCTATCAATATTTTTTTAATAATGTATCAAAAATTAGATGAGTATTATTCAGGTAACTGTGTTACTGTCAAAGGTCATTTTAGATCAGGTAAGAATGGACATTTATAAATTTTCATTATTTGAAAAAAATATCAGATGTGACTATTAATATTTGATTGAAAATAGTGTCAAATGAATAGCAATTGTCTTCGTCAAGGCCAAATGCCATTTGAGAGTAATAAACTAAATATTTTACTATAAAAAGAATCCATGTTTTTTTCTGCCTTTGTGAAAATATATCTTTGTTGTTTTCTGCTCTGCACTTATTGATTCTAAAAATTCAGGCAAGATTAAAGTAGCCCCTGTCTAGTTCTGTGCATCAATATCGCCATAAAACGTTTTAGTTTTTGGATTTGAATCATATTTGTTCAAGCCCAATTGTTAGGAAAACTATGAAGCATTTCAAGACTTATATGAATTTCTGCAAGTGGAAATTAGAATATGAAAGAAGTGAAATGGACTTGCAAGTGGTCACTTCCCTAGTTGTGGAACCAAATAAATGCTATTTTTACAATTTACATACCCTGTAAATGTAATTAAAAAGGTTATTGAAAATGTTCATTTCATGATCAAATTCATTCATGTACTACCCTTGATGTTTTAGATAATATGATTGCATTACAAGAAGCTCTCACTGAGTGGTCTGAGAGATTTCATATTTGCTCTCTTGCCGAATTTTGAGACAGAATTCGCAAGAAGCGAGACCATGGTTCCAAAGTTAAGTTTACGTAATTTAGAACAAAGCGGCAGGTCAAGAATGCATACATGTTTTCATGTACAATTCCAATTGTTGGATGTTTAGTCATCTATTTTAAAATGTTTGTATACTTTGTTTGCTTCATCTTACAGTAGCAAATCAGAAACCTTTGCTATCGAGTCTAGACTGAACATTGTATGTGTAGCATTATCACCGGATGGATTCTCGGCAGTCTTTGTAGATGAAGGTTTGTATTTTTTATTTCATTGTCCTGTTCATTCCTTGTTTTTAAGATTTGAAAGTTTAATATTGACAAAGAAAGATGTTCTGTAAACTGAACAGAGAATGAAAATATTAGAACAAATTAAGTCACATGTGTAAACAGAAAAATTAGTTATAGATCAATGAAAAATTGGGAACAATTGGACAAACAAGAATGTTACAGTCCTGAGCATTTGAATGTTGGGATCACTAAAGTTTTGGGCATCCTCCCATTGGCAATGCAAGCAAGAGATAATGTCACATTTGCACCTGCCACTTCCCTCCCAATCTCTTTTGTACTTATCTTTCATAAAATCTCACTTTTATCAAATTTATGCATACATTGTAAATCAGGTACGGTATCCTTTTTCCCAGGAGGACATGTAACTTACAATCCGAGGGGGGGGGACACTTATATTGGCGAGTGGATACCATGCACGACCCCCCATAAAAGTAAAAAGGATGTCTTTTTCAAGAAAGGGCGCGTTACGTACTTAACGTAAGAAGGGTGTCAAAAACACTAAAATAATGAAAAAAAGGGTATCTATTTTCGCTAGGAAAGCTACGTGTTTAGGGTCAAACTTACGAGGGTATAAAAAATTAAGACTAATATGCTTTATAAAGGATGTACATTTTGCCCCAAGAGTCAACACTACACGTGTTTAGAGTACGATTTGCGCGAGGTGTCGGAGGTGGGGCTGTACTAAACCCAATGATGAAGGTAAAGTTAAAACCGACGATCGACGTCCGTGACATAACCCCATAACAATTGAAATATCGCTGTACTTGTTAAGGGGTTCAATTCAGGGAATTCTTGCCAATAGTATCGTTTTGTTTCCAATACTTGTTAAGGATAAGGTTTCACATGCCAATACTTGTTTAAGGGGTGCATTTTTCAGAATATGGAAAATCTGTGTTTAGGGTGCTTTTCAAGATCCCATGGTCGCGCCGGGTATCCATCGCCAATGGAAGTGGCCCCCCCCCCCCCCCCCTCCTGGGTCTACTGTAATGTAATGGAGGTTTCACAAAATGTATCATGTCCAGACAAAGAGTTTGTTCTATCATTAGAATTAATAAATTAGTTTGGGTATATTTTAGGGTACAAATGCTCTGGAAATCCTCCTGTCATAACTTGTACTACAACTGGTTAAGACCATGCTACATGTAATTAATTAATGTTAATCCTTAAAATCTCTAAAATGGCAAACAACTTTGCTCTTAGTAATGTATCCTTGTGCATGTGATTGCATATTTAATTGAATGTCAAATAACTGAACGGCATTATATGAACTGAATTATGATATATGTTGCATATAATACACTCTCTTTTTTTTACAAGTTTGACATTTTTTTTTCAATTTGCAATCAACACGTTTTGTTGGTCCATGTTTTGTCTGTATTCCCTTCCAAAATTACCTGTTACTTGAGTATACTTGAGAAAGAAATTCTGATTATCACAAGTCCAATAGTTTAAGCTGTAAAGTGGGAATTGAAAATAGCCCTGTGTACTATATTACTCTTACTGACTTATCTAAAATCACTGATTTTGCACTTAAAAGATTTATCCATGGTTTCATGAGTTCTTAGTAATTTTGCTTTTGCTTTCATATGAGGCAGACAATGTATTTAATGGATTTTTTGTGAAATCTATAGATGTAAAACCAAAACAAAATTTGATTCAAGTTGATGAAGTGTTATCCTCATCAAACAATGAATGATGAGCTTGCAGTAACATTATATGATGACGTAACTTAAAGACACTACTGACAGAGACCCATCATACATTTTCACAATCTTTCTGTATTTCTATAAACTTGTATTATAAGACACCTAGATAGATCCTTGTGATTTGCAATGACGTCATCAACTGTGCAATTTTGGATCCATTCATCGTGCAATTTTTGATCCATACGATTATACGATTTCGTCCATTGCACTCGCGCATTGAGACTGCACCTCATGCAGTCATGCATGTTGTACATGTAATGACGTTACAATCAACAGACCGAACTCGCACTGCATGAGTTTTGCATCGAAATTCATGAATTTCTTAGGTGTCATATAAACCAAATAATGATTTTTTTTCGTTCGTGCAATGGACAGAATACTTCATTCGGTGAAAGATGAAATAATGATCCATTCAACTCAGCTACACCTTGCTGAATGGATCATTTCATATTTGACCTCATGAATTATTCTGTCCATTGCACTCATAAACATTCATTATTTGTATAATACCATTACATATGACCGCTTACATGTTATTGTAACAGATTTTATAGCACTTAAAGTGGGCCAATGTATACACTGTATGTTCACAGTCTATTCTTGTGTAAATTAATGACAGATGGGATAATGCTATAACTTCCAAATCAATTACTATTCAATTTGAGGTCCCCAAATCAATAATTTTTTGTAGATGGATGGATCAATTGTAGTTACCGGTATAAAAAGTGAAGATATATTTTGGGAATGCATGAAGTGAAATCGCAATATTCAGTTGCACATTTTTTATTCATTGACTGATTTCATCATTGATTTCGGGAGGTACATGTACATTTGAACTTGTGATTGATTATAAGGCATTTTGTAAAGTGATCTTTATTTTTTTTCCTTCTTTAGGTGGAGGAGCTCTTCTTTGCAGTCTGATAAGTAAAACAGTTCTTCATCATTTCAGCTTCAATCGCCCAGTTTCATGTGTGAAATATAGCCCAGATGGAAAGTGAGTTCTAATGATTCATTTACTAGTGGGTATGGCCCACTTTGGTTTGGTTGCTGTTTTTTTTATTGTAATTTCAAACTAGGGGGCTTCAGGTATGTCTAAGAAAATACAGCTTTTATGCACTGACATAACAATTCACATTACACAATGCATATTCCATCGTAAGGGATTTTGTTATTCTTTTGATGCACCCCCCCCCCTCCGGTCTACACTAATAAAAGACTAATTCACCTTTTTTAAAAAGGACTCCCATCTTAGATATTATTTTTTCCTGAGGAAATTGGAAATCAGTGACAATTAAAAATCATGTTTCCTGCAACTACTTCCTATTGCATTGAAATTATATCTTGATTTAATATTTTAGGACCATGCACCACTCAACAGCGTTTGATCACTTGCATGTTCAATGTAGTCTGCTGTGCAGACCCTTCACTCCAGTTGAGTGGCCTGAATAAGCAGCCTACAATTATTTGTATAATGAAGCCCTCTTGCTCAGGGAACAGCAAGTTTTATATTGTGCTAGTCCAGTGTGAAGACCCGCTTGTTAATCAAAGTTTCAATAAGGGTCTTTGCCTGAAGACTAGGCTCAATACAATGTAAACATTGAACAATGAAAAATATTTATGTTCACATAGACTTGTCTGAAATTTAAGCCTACCAGAGAGTTATTGGTATTGTGTATTGTGCGTTATTGGCACAAGCATATTGTAACTTTGTGCTATGCATGTCTTTAATCGTATCCTTGTCTTTAATCCATTTGTTGGTTGGGGTCTGAATAATGTTGCCAGTCAACTTCTGTAAAGGTCTATCATTCTTTATTTTTATTCTTTTATTTTTATCCATTTTCCTCTCTCCTTTTATTCCTTGCTTCCTAACTTTCCCAATCCATCCGTCAATCTTTCCTGCTCTGATAAAGGTTTTATTTCCTTTTGTTTTATTTCTTATTTGTTTAAAATTTCTTCTTCTTAATCTTGATTTGTGATGTTTTTTTTAGATCAATTGATGAAGTGATTGATTATTATTTTTTATTATTTATTTATTTATTTGTTATATTTATTTCTCTATCTATTTCTCTATCTATTTCTCTATCTATTTCTCTATCTATCTATCTATCTATCTATCTGTCTGTCTGTCTGTCTGTCTGTCTGTCTGTCTGTCTGTCTGACTGTCTGTCTGTCTGTCTGTCTATCTATCTATCTATCTCTCTATCTATTCATTTATTTATTTAGTGAGGTATTTATTCTTATTTATTTTGGTGGGGATGTGGTGAAAAATCACTTCCATTTCCATTAGGGTCATAGAATAGTCAATTGACTACAGTATGCTATTCACATGTTATTTTAGCACAGAAAGCTAGAAGAATAGGTTTCAGGAATGACCTAAACTGAAAAGAGAAAGGAGGATACCTGAGTACAGTATTGTGTCATGGCAGGAAGGTGATTGAATTCATGACAGGAAATACGATTGCTTCTCTTCTTACTCAGGAAGAACTGGCCTGTAGAGTTATGTGCATTAACAGGAAATTATTCTCCCATTATCATTACCGCAAAATTTGCACTCAGAAAAAAAATCAAGTAATTTGAGTACTATTGATATATTGTTAATGAAAACTGTTCAAGAAATTTGAAAGATCCCTACTATTAATATATTGTTAATGAAAACTGTTCAAGAAATTTGTAAGATCCCATATACACATACATGTACATGTGTATAGATAATATACAACTTTATACAACTTCTTGTGTGATAAAAGAGTTATGATACTTATTTTGAGGAATCGTTTCTCAGTAGAATAGTGACTGTAGAATCAAAGCATGCTGCCTAATTGTGGCATCCTCTTTCAAAGTGAATGTAGATATGTTTTTTAATGACCAATGATAACTTGATGAATCCTTGTTAGAACTATAAACTGTCTTTGGAACTCTTGTTTCTGAGGTTTTCATAAAACTAAAAGTGTGGATTAAACGCAGCAGTAAAAACTCTGAATGTACATTTATATGACAGAAAATAGAAGGTACTTCACAAAGTCTCTTTGCTACAACATACTTGTACCTGCTTGCCCAAATTGCTACAAATAATTTACACTTAATTGAAAAAAAAAGATATAATGCAATACTTTGTTTACGTTAGTTTACTTATTGGTGTAAGTTGTACATGTATGCCTTCTTGATAAATATTGATCTCCATAGAAAAAATAACAAGAATAAAAACATTCTTGATTTTCAGCTCACTGCCTGTATGTAAAGAGTCAATGTTCATGAAATTCTTCTATTTGTTGGGAATGGCCTACATGTACACTGATGTAACTGTGAAGGTAGGACCTTACTTACAATGTATATGATGTACATGTAACCTGAGTACCAGCAAAAGTGTTATAATGTGTAGAAGTTAATTGTAATTGAGTATAAAAGTGTGTAAATTTTATCAGGGTGGTCCAGTAGTTACATGTATGCCTTGAAGTAAGCTTACATTTTTAGATGAAATTCAGTGCTTGACTCTGTGTGCCAAGGTCTCATTAGTCTGCCAGCACAGACCTTCACAAAGGCCTGTATTCTGAACTCGGGTATATTAAACTTTAATAGACCGTGGTCTATCTTTGTGCTAAAATTATGGGAAGCCAAAGTCAAAGTGTAAAAGTTGAGTCTGTGATTGCAGATTATTAATCTCTTGCACTCTTTCAGTATCAGAAATCACAACTTTCTGATTGGAAGGATGAGAACAGTTTATCCATTTTCTTAAAGGGGAAGTTCACCCTGACAAAAAGTTTATCGTAAAAATAGCAGAAAAAATAATAAAAAATATTGCCGAAGGTTTCAGAAAAATTCATCAAATAATTAAAAAGTTATTAGAATTTCAATTATTTGATTTGTGACGTCATATGCGAGCAGCATTCCTACATAGCGAATGGTAAAAAATCAATGAAAATTTGAAATGTCATTTTCTCAGAAAATTGAAAATGGTTTTCACTGTAACTTTTGTATATCAATAGACAAATCATTTCACATTCGATCATGAAAAGAAAACAAAATTAAGTCATCAGGAACCATACAAAATTTGAAATTCATACATTTTATATTACATAACACATGGGGCAGCTGCTCGTTTATGATGTCACAAATCCCAAATTTTGAACTCTAATAACTTTCTTACTCTTTAACAGATTTTCCTCAAACCTTCACCATTATTTTTTACTATTTTTCTGCTATTTTTACAACAAAGTTTTCTTCAGGGTGAACTTCCCCTTTAAAGGCCTAAACTGCTGCATTTATACTACAATATTTCTAACTGGGGGGTTTCAATTTTGGAAAACAAAAATCAGAAGTTGTAAAGTCAATAAAAGTGAAGTCATTTTCAATAACCTGCAGTCTCTTGATTGAACTTTTACAAATAGAGAACAGGATATTTCTATAGGCTTTTAACTAAAAATCAATATCATTATTAAGGATTTAAGACAAAAAAAGATGTTTATTTTATAGTAGAGAAGGATTTTTTTCAGTACAGTGTAATCCACGATTCCATGACATTTGCTCCGCCAGCAATCGCTCTGCTGTTATTTCCATACACAATAATGAGTGACCACATTTAAGCCTGGATTTAACACTATGCCCTATCCTAAACCCAACCCTAAACGTAACGTAACATTAAACCCCATAGCAACCCTAGCGGATAACCCTACATGAAATGAAGCCCTGAGCAATTGTCGCCAGATTAGATGTCGTGTCATCGTAATGTGCTTTAATGGCAATACAGAATGACTACATGTGTAGGCTCATAATTTTCAGTACAGCAATGGTAATGAACTCTGATTGTATGAATTATATAAGTTACTTGTCATAAAATGCAAATGTTTATAAAAGAGAGCAGTAGAGGGCAATATTACTTTAAAGTTGCTGCTGGAATGATGACTGAGAGGTATCTGAATTTGAAGGGTAAAATTTGGTTTAGGTTTAAAAATACCATATTTTATACTGACTGTGTCATAATGAGATAAAGAATCAGCTTGATATGATTGGATGGTTGGTTTGATGGGTCTGTCAGCCCATTGCAAGTCTTGTGGATCAAACTACTTCTCAGTTTTTGCCAAATGCCTGACTTTGGTCAAGGTACCCTATAATCCACTTTCAGAATACATGTAGAAATTATTATGATGATGATATCCGACTTCTATATGATGCTTATCCCCATAGCAGCATCTTTAAGCACGTTGCAGATATATTACCAAAGTCATATGTTCTACAATTTAGCTTGCCTGCATACATTGTATGTCCAATCTCCACTCCCTGGGGAGCATTTAATAATGAGCAGTCAAGTCACTCCTTATTGCTAAGCCAACATGATTTTCCTATCTTACTGGGTACCCATTTACATGTAATATATAGGTTAAGAATGGTTATTTGGTGAATATAGCAAAGTAAACATTATCATGTCTTGTCTCGAGATCCTACATGTGAGGCTTTTCTGTTGATATACATTGTAACTATTTGCACAAGATAATAATAATAATAATATGCAACATTTATAATGATTTCTAACTGCTGCATACTACTACTCCGGCTTTAGCACGGCTATCCTGGGGCCCATTGCAGGAAGAGTTGCAATCAAATGCAACTCTAAAAATCATGCGCAACTTCATTTTCAACCTATCAACAGCGTGCATTTGGGACTTGCGATTGATTTTTTGACTCCCATTTAAACGCAGCTCTTTCTGCAACGGACCCCTGATTGGACATTCGAGCATTCAAGGAATTTATTCCTACCGGGTACCCATTTACACCTGGGTCGAGAGTGGCAAATGGAGATAAACGCTTTGCCAAAAGATGCGAGTGCTGTGGTGGGATTGCGGTGGGAACCCCAGACCTTGTGGTTCGAAGTCAGGAGATTTATCCACAGAGCCACAATATCTCTTGATGTGATGCAGCATGGATGAATACTGTACAAGCAGGAATAAACACCATCTCAAGACTGACTCTATCAAGATTCATCTATATCCTCTAAGACCGAATCTGATTCATCCAAGCAATAGACATACTGTATCACAACATTTTCCTTTTAACTGTTTCGCACTTTAATTTTGTCTTTTGATAAAACAGAAAACTCGCTGTGACCAAGGAGAATGTTGCCCTTGTATACACCACACCATGCAGTACCAGCAGGGAGTTCAACCCCCTTATGCTTCACAGGACGTACTACGGTGCTTACGATGAAACAACCTGCATTGATTGGACGTCCGATTCCAAGTATGTTTAAAGCTGAAGTCTCCCCAAACATTCAGACATCTTTTGACTTATTTATCGCTACATTAAAAGAAGTGTACCTAGCAGAAAATTGTATTGAGCATTGTAAGGACACCATTATGCATAGTTAAAAAATTAGAATATACTGCATTCAGGGTAAAAAGACAAAGTAACATGTACTGCTTGGTACATGGAGCTATGGTCATTGTTTTTTTTTTTTTAAGTTCACTTAAACCAAAAAATTGATTTGAATAAAGAGAAATAAAACAAACTAGCATTACCTGGAAATTTCATCAGTTGAATATAAAATAAAGAAAGATATGCCCCAGATGAAAGGAATATGGGAACTTGTATGTATAAACTGATGGCAGTGTTAGTTAAGAAACATGAAGATGCATTGATTTTTTTTATTTCTATTACAAATTAAGATTTGGATAGAAATGGATCTGAGAATAATCATTCCATAGATGAAAATAAGAACAAACAAACCTAGATCAACTTTGTCTCTGAATCTACTCTTTCTGATTTCAGTTTTGTTTTGGAATGTCTTCTAAGTTAGAATTACTGCTCAAATTGAAAATTCTTTAACACAAAGTTAAATGAATATGATACAACCATTTAATGACAAAATTTTGATAATGATTTTGTATTTTTTTAACAGAGCCTTTGCGGTCGGTTCTAAGGACATGAATACGAGAGTGTTTGCTGTTGATGACACAGATCAGCTCATCGTTTACTCGCTAGCAGGTCACAAGGACTGTATTGTTGCTTGCTTCTTTGAACAGAATTCACTTGATGTATCCTTTTTTTTTATTCCCTTGACTTATTAAACTCTCAGTTTACTCTCGAAAGTGAAAGTCTTGCACCTAATTCATAACCAACTTTGAAGGGAAAAGCTGATATATGATACTAAAGTCTGTCTGATGGTTTAACAAAGTATGAATTTCTAATAATAGCAGTGTCTGTGCTTTGTATTATTTCTCGAATAATGATAACTGAAAGTTGTGGTAAAGATGGAATAATCGTTCTTAGCTCTCAAATTCTTTTCATGATGTAGAACAGGGGTTCTCAAACTTTGTTCTTAAAGGTCCAGATGAACTACATTGAAACCTGAAAGAGCCAGAGTGAACTGGAGACCAGTGGCGTAATGGGCAAAAAATTGGACGAGGGGGGGGGGTCAAATATGGCACAAAATGACAAAATCTCAGTTGAAATATTGTGAGGGTGTGAAGCAAGCAAGCAAAAATGTTGAACTTTTTAATACAATTTTTTTTCAAATAGAATTTGACATTCTTTTGAAAATAAGGTAATATATCACTCTTTCCCCTTCCTTTCTTCTTGTCTCCCCCCCCCCTTGGTCAGGAAACTTTTAGGGGCCATTCTTATCTGAAAGCAGTGTGTGTTGCAGAAGAATTTAGTAATATGTTATCAAATCTCTGGATATTTTATTGCTTTTCAGCAAGCACTGGTTTTCATTATAAACATCCTTTTATAATGTGTTTAAAACAGTTTTCTCCATTACAGGTGTTCAAATTTACGACCAGAAACAGTGCTATGTGCTGTAAAGCTCAAATATGATTATCATAAATCTTTTGATTGTAATAGACATTGATGACTTTTCATGGCTGCAATTAATTTCATAAATCACAACTCATTGTAAGAAGGGACCTTTGCTTTTGTCCAGGGACTTCCTTAGGAACCTTTCATGAAATAAATTGTTATTTTGACTGACAACTGTTATAAGCTATGGAAATCCTTGCATCTGATTGGCTGAGAGCAAATAGTGAAATTCACTGATCATTTGCTTTATGAACCCCCCCCCCCCCCACCCCCAGTTTCAGTGGGTAATGGACTAGTCAAGGGTTCCATTTCTGATTCTGCTGTGAAACTGCCATTCAGTTTTATAACAATGAATGAAAATGCTGAACAGCGCAATGCTTTATATCACTTTATGGGTTTGATTGCCTTGACTGTTCTAAACCAGCTGTACACAATGAGCAGGAGAGCCGATCTGATCGTGTGGGAGTGCGATACGGACCTGGATGTACTACAGCCCACCACGGAAGACACTCACAACCCTCGCAAGAAGAAAGGAAGAAGAAAAACAATTGTCACTGAGGAGGAGGATGAAATTGAAAAGCAGAAACAGAGAGAGAACAAAATCAAGTATAGGAGAACTGCAAAGTAAATATGAGGGCAAATTAATTCAATCTGTACATGCAGTAACTTTTCCGCAACCTTGATTTTACACTTTCTCATGAAATCAGTGTTATTCATTTATTCAAATCATTATCTTATGCCCAGTGCACACTATACAATTTGTTGCGATCAGAATTTCAAAGAAATTGTAATAACATTTGATGTGAACATTCCAACCAATATTATCTAAGTGATTAAGAGTTCAGAATAGTAGTAGGAATACGGAAATCGAAATTCAGGCTGTTCGATCCTCCCTGTCGGAATAAAAGCAAATTCAATTCGAAATGGTAATGACGTCATCATCGGCTGCAACTTGAAGCCGATTTGGACTTTACTCCGACCACAGGGCTTGTGTAAAGCAAAATTAAGATTTTATTAATCCAAACATTTTCCCCGAACTTCAAATAGAATAATTTTGCTTCTTGGAACTTTCACACTTAATGCGAGATGCGATTTATTTAAAAATTGCTTTCGGAGCACGTACTGTGGGCTGGGCTTTAAAGTGCACAGAGCTAGGGTAATAAGGAAAATTCCCTTTTAGTTTTTCATTTGTGAATAGATGATGCTCTTAAAATCTCAGTTCTCTTCGCATCCCCCCCCCCAAAAAAAAGAAAGAAATAAAATAAAATAAAGACTAAGTGGTGTTTGACCAAGTGGATATTTGTTCTCCCAATTTGAATGAGACAAAATGGTTCAAACTAAGTGGCGATTATTTTGACCAAATGGTTAGTAGATTATTTTGACCAAATGGTTAGTAGACCAACTAGTGCTAGACCTTAAGGGATGACACCAAACAGAAAGTTTGCAATGTTTGGGTTTCATGGGTTACCTTAACATTATTTTAAAAATACATGTATATGTATTCTTTCTTTTTGTTTGCAGGCATTTTTATAACAAATCTGGTGACTTTGATGACTTGACCTGTGCCGATTATCACAAGAAGAACAGAATTCTTGTTGCCGGATTTGCTTCAGGGGTCTTCCATTTACATGAGATGCCAGACTACAATCTCATCCATACACTCAGGTACATGTAATAGCATCACATTTATTCTAAAATTCTTATACAGTCTGATGTGGTCCCACATGTAGATATTGATGTCATTAAACTCTGTTGACTGTGTGGTATCAACTGAAATCAATCCTTTGGAGTCAAGAAAGAAGAGAATATACCTAATTTTATCAATAGTTTCCAACTAACTCAAATAATTTCAAGGAAATATGGAACATAGACAGGCATTTCATGGATGTAAAGATGTGAATATGAAAATTTAGCTACTTTTGGGAGGATTCCCCCCCCCCCCCTCTTGCCAGTTGAAAAAAATAGTTTTGCACTACTGAATTCATGATAGTTTTAAATATCAATCTCTCAGGTATTTATTGTTAGCATTTGGTTTGGTTTGGTTTGGTTGCAGTATTTCAGAGCAGCGTGTAGCATCCGTCGTCTTCAACGGTCCGGGAGATTGGATAGCCTTTGGCTGCCTTGGCCTGGGGCAGTTGTTGGTGTGGGAATGGCAGAGCGAGAGCTACGTTCTGAAGCAACAGGGTCATTTTAACAACATGACATGCTTAGACTACTCCAGAGATGGTCTTCTGGTCGCTACTGGGGCCGAGGATGGAAAGGTAAGGCAGTAATTCCGTAGAATAATCAAGGATTTTCCATGTCCATTCTTCATTTCATGAACTGTTCAGCAAATAGACCTAATGGGCTTTATCCTGAAAAGAGGTTTCAATGCTACCATGGTACAAAACCATGGATTATCCTGATTTTTGTACATTGTATATTTTTGTTTCGCCTGAGCAAAGTTCGGCAGAGACCAAGTTATCACTTTTCCTGTTAATCTGTTCCAATATGTTAAGGTTTTTGTTCAACTTGCTCTCATTTCTTAATTTGTGCATCAATTATGCTCATACTTGGTACAAATGTTCTTTGGGTAATACAGTACCACATGAGAAAGATGGGGTCAAAGATCATGTAAGGGGTCAGATGGTCAAATGATATGAGGTCATGTCTATCCTTTTTTGGAGCCTTTGACAAACTTGAAATCATTTCTTTATTTCTGCGTCAAATTTTGTCACAATTGGTACAATTGATCCTTGGGTAATACCACATATGTGTTGTGCAGGAAGATGGGAGTTTAAGGACATTTAGGTCAGAAGGTTAAATGAGAAACATGTAAGGTCATGTCTATGCCTTCTCAGTTTTTGTCTCACCTGCGAAGCAAGTGAGACTATAGGCGCCGCTTTTCCGACGGCGGCGGCGGCGTCAACATCAAATCTTAACCTGAGGTTAAGTTTTTGAAATGACGTCATAACTTAGAAAGTATATGGACCTAGTTAATAAAACTTGGCCATAAGGTTAATCAAGTATTACTGAACATCCTATTAGAGTTTCATGTCACATGACCAAGGTCAAAGGTCATTTAGGGTCAATGAACTTAGACCATGTTGGAGGAATCAACATCGAAATCTTAACCTGAGGTTAAGTTTTTGAAATGTCATCATAACTTAGAAAATATATGAACCTAGTTCATGAAACTCGGACATAAGGTTAATCAAGTATCACTGAACATCCTGCATGAGTTTCACGTCACATGACCAAGGTCAAAGGTCATTTAGGGTCAATGAACTTTGGCCGAATTGGGGATATCTGTTGAATTCCCATCATAACTTTGAAAGTTTATGGATCTGATTCATGAAACTTGGACATAATAGTAATCAAGCATCACTGAAAATTTTGTGCAAGTTTCAGGTCTCATGATTAAGGTCAAAGGTCATTTAGGGTCAATGAACTTTGGCCGAATCGGAGTATCTGTTGAATTACCATCATAACTTTGAAAGTTTATTGGTCTAGTTCATTTAACTTGGACATTAGAGTAATCAAGTATCACTGAACATCCTGTGCGCATTTCAGGTCACATGACCAAGGTCAAAGGTCAATGAACTTTGGCCGAATTGGGTGTATCTGTTGAATTACCATCATAACTTTGAAAGTTTATGGATCTGATTCATGAAACTTGGACATAATAGTAATCAAGCATCACTGAAAAATTTGTGCAAGTTTCAGGTCTCATGATTAAGGTCAAAGGTCATTTAGGGTCAATGAACTTTGGCCGAATCGGAGTATCTGTTGAATTACCATCATAACTTTGAAAGTTTATTGGTCTAGTTCATTAAACTTGGACATTAGAGTAATCAAGTATCACTGAACATCCTGTGCGCATTTCAGGTCACATGACCAAGGTCAAAGGTCAATGAACTTTGGCCGAATTGGGTGTATCTGTTGAATTACCATCATAACTTTGAAAGTTTATGGATCTGATTCATGAAATTTGTACATAAGAGTAATCAAGTATCACTGAACATCCTGTTCGAGTTTCAGGTCACATGATCAAGGTCAAAGGTCATGTAAGGTCAATGAACTTTGGCAATGTTGGGGTTTTTTGTTAAATAACCATCATATCTCTGTAAGTTTGTTGGTCTAGTTCATAAAAAGTGGACATAAGAGTAACCATGTATCACTGAACATCTTGTGAGTTAGAGTAGTATTCAAAGTCAGCACTGCTGCTATATTGAACCGCGTGATGCAGGTGAGACGGCCAGAGGCATTCCACTTGTTTGTTCAACTTGCTCTAATTTCTCTAGATCTGCATCAGTCGTGTTTATACTTGGTACAAATAATCATTGGGTAAAAACACACATGTGTTCTTGAGGATGATAAGGATCAAAGGTCATCTACATGTAGGTGTCAAAAGATCATATTGCATATTTTATTGATACCGAAATCAGGCGAGAATCGTAGCAGTAGCAGGGATTCCTGAGAAATAGACGAATGTCTAAAATATGGGAATTATGTATTCTACCAAAACCAAATCATGTTCTACAGTTTTATTGTGAGGTTCACCGAAAGGATTCTTACTCAGTAAAAATGGGTCCAAGTGATTTATCAGTGACACAAAATTTATTATAGTGAAAGTTGCTCCAGGCTTTATTTCCTCTAAGAATTAGGCTTAAGTTTTGGGTTGCAATAGGGTTTTATGGTAGGTTTAGCATAGGGTATAGTGTCAAGTCCATGGTTGAAATTAGCCATTTGATTAGTGCGTGGAATTGATAGCAGAGCAATTGTTGCTGGAGCAAATTACACAGAACCAATGTTTCAGTTCTATTCCTTCCAACTACATGTAGCATTCTTATCAATAAAAAATCAAACAATACTTCGTTGCATTATTGTATCAAGCAAATAAACTTATATTTTATCACCATTCATTTTTTTCTTCATGATAGGTGAAAATTTGGAATCTGTCAAGCGGATTTTGTTTTGTGACATTCAGCGAGCACAGCGGAGGGGTGAGCGGTGTGTGTTTCAATGAGGCTGGTAAAGTGGTAGTTTCTGCTTCACTAGATGGTACAGTCAGGGCATTCGATCTTCACAGGTGAGTTCAAAGTTTGCTTCCCATATTTACCCATGAAGCATGTCATGCACCTGAGAATAAAAATAAGGTCAGCTCCTTGTTTTATTGTCTATAAAGTCCTTTGTTCCACATTTATAACTTGTAAACTCTCCCCCCCCCAAAAAAAAGAAGATTTGGCCTGTCCCTTTTTAGTTCCACACATGTAAACTACATGTATATGCTTCACAACATTGTGATCGAGACACCATGATTGCCACATTACACACTACCATAAAAAGCAGCCCTAGGGTGAATTTCTGTATAAGCAGTTGAAAAATGCTTTGATTGAATGATTACTTGTTAAAAAAATAATTTCTCAGAAATGAAATTGTAACAGTAAACTGTAAGAACGGGTTAATTTTGCTGATATTTGAAATAACTTGTTCATCTTTCCATCGCAGGTATAGGAACTTCAGGACATTGACCTCTCCACAGCCAGTGCAATTCTCCTGCTTGGCGCTTGATTCCAGCGGTGAAATCGTCTGTGCTGCTGGCCAGGATGTCTTTGAGATTTTCATGTGGTCAATGCAAACTGGACGATTATTAGAGGTCAGTCTATGAATGGTCTTCGATCTTAGAAGGCCGCCTTTTCTGGTCCCTCTACATCCACTCTTCTCTGTTTCCGTTCATTCGTTCAGTACCACACTCTCCATTTCTTTCACTCCCTTTATCCCTAGTTTAAATTGCACCTCAGCACTCATGTCCTTTGGCAAGGCATTCATTTTCATTTGCCACTCTCCAACCAGGCATACAAGTATGAAAGCGATACCTGGGGGCTGTTTCATAAAGCTGTTCATAAGTAAAGAGCAACTTTAAGAATGACTGGTGAACATTTCTTACGCGCTTAACCATCACTAGTGAACATTTGGGTGTATACCATTTACCACAAAAAAGGATCACCAGATCTTAAAGTCACCCTTTACTTACGAACAGCTTCATGTAACACCCACCTGGTATGAAGAAATTCCTTCAATGCTCGATAGCCTATTCAGGATAACCGTACAAAAACCTGGGTAATAGAATGCAGAACTTCAAAACATTTATTAAGCGTTGTATAAGTATGGCATACTATTATTCCTTTTTTCTGATTAAATAAACTGTTTTATTTGCAGGTACTTTCAGGTCATGAAGCTCCAGTTTCTGGTTTGAGTTTTGGTCCAAGTGGTTCCCAGTTAGCAAGTTCTTCCTGGGATAAGACAGTCAGATTATGGGATATCTTTGGCCACAAAGGATCCAGAGAGACCCTCAGACTTTCTTCAGATGGTACGTCTTCAAACTAAAGTTAGGTAGTCACAGCAAATAATGGAGTCATGAAAAACTCTTTGAAATCAAAGCCAATTCTCACTTTAACGGCAAAGGATCTCACACAAACAGTTGGCATAAAAAACTAACATATTGGCAACAAGCATACAATGTGTATTTACTGTCGTGATGTATGAGTGGATCAATGACTAAGTGCTTTACAATCAAGAAATCTATCTACTTTTGAGTATTTATTTATTTATTCATCGCATTATACTTGAGCAAATGATGAAGATTTTCCTAATGCTTTTCACTTTTATTCTCCCTCTTTTTTTTCCTTTTGAGGCATGTGTGTTGCTGTTAGTCCAAGCGGGGAGCAGCTGGCCGTGGCAACCCTTGACTATCAGATAACATTCTGGGATATCCAGACCGCCGTCCAGACTGGTTCCATCGAAGGCAAGCAAGATCTAGGTAGCGGTCGCAGGAGAGATGATGTGGTCACTGCAAAGACATCTTCTGCTGCAAAGTAAGAATATTATGCATTTAATTCAAGGGAGCATTTCATGAAAGGACTTGGCAGACATTTTATGCAAGAGTCCTGTTCTATCTGACAGTTTCTGTAGCAATAGTGCTTCACGGCCAATCTAAATCAAGGAAAGTTGTCCGATCTAACAACTTGTGGGAATAGCAATGTTGATGAAAATGCTCCCTTGGGTAGCGTTTCATCAGCAGTTTTCATCTTCCTTGATTTTGATTGGCTGAAAAGCACTGTTAGATAACTTGGGACAAAACAGAGTTAATTGGATAACACCTCCGACAAGTCCTTTCTTAAAATAATCCCCCTGGACTGGAAAAATTCTGCTCCAGAATAAAGCTCACCGATCAACCATTCAGGTTTTTTGAAAATTATTCTCATTATGTCTTTTACCAAGCTGATCTCTTGTATGAAATGCTTTTTCTATTCTACTTTCAGGAAAAGCATCCTTAATACAGATCTGATAAAGATACAATTGATTACTCTTTCGTCTACTGTATTACAAGAAAATTTGTTCTCCAAGTATTGTAAAGAGGAGTGTTTTTTTCTCAGTGTGCATTCATTTCTGGGAAAATAGAGGGGGAGGGGAATAATAATATTTAAACTGAATTGCACAGAAGAGTAGATGAGTTGAGAAATCCTGGAGGCAGAGAGTAGATGAGAAGTAAATAATAATAATAATAAACAGTTCTTGTATAGCGCATATCACAATTATGAATAATGTCTCTATGCGCTTCCAAAGGACTTGGATATTATTACCCCAGCTGTAGCTTGGCTGCCGTAATTACTAAGATTACAGCGCACACGCATTTCAAGGAATAAATTCCTGCCAGGTACCCATTCACCTCACCTGGGTTGAGTGCAGCACAATGTGGATAAATTTCTTGCTGAAGGAAAATACGCCATGGCTGGGATTCGAACCCACAACCCCCTGTTTCAAAGTCCGGAGACTAATCCACTGGGCCACAACGCTCCAAGTTGAGAGTAGATTCGATGAGGACTGAGGAGTCCTCAATATTCTAGGCTGCTTAACTGTTGTAACTTCTGAAGGTTTCCATGGCAAAGAAAGAGTGAGTGTAGAGGTTTCAAGGTACACCATGTATTCTTTTGTAGGCATATGTTGTTCTTGGAAAGGACCACCTAAACTTGACGTTTTCAACAAGTACATGTATGTTTTTGTTGTCTTCATGAGAATGCTTGACAGTCCTTCATGAGAAAAAACATTTCAACAACAAGAATTCTTGATCTTCTTTTGATCCTCTCTATATGATTTCATGGTGACAGGTCTTTCACTACGTTGTGTTACTCTGCCGACGGGTGTTACATCCTAGCTGCTGGCCGTTCCAAGCACATCTGTATATATCACATCCAAGAACAGCTTCTGGTGAAGAAATTTGAAATCTCCTGTAACATGTCTCTTGACGGAATGGAGGTGAGTTTTATCAATTGAAATGTTTTCCTAGAAAATCAGTCTGTTTTGTGTGCTTAATAGTGCATGTTGTACCTGTATTGTGATATCACTTGTATGTCTTAACGCCACTGCACACCTTACGACCCGACTGGTAGGCGACTGGCTTGCGACTGAGTGAGGGGAGATGAATGGCAAGGCAGTCATAAGCCTCGACACAGCACACCTTGCTATCCGATCTGCGACTCACGCATGCGCTTTTTGCTTTTTGGCATAGCATCTGAGAAATTGCGCTTACTTCTGCGTATGTGCGTTGTTTATCATAATACGCGTTATGCAACTCTGCTGTCTGATTGGCTGGGGGTTGGATTGAGGTGGAGATCCAGTCATAAGGATTCGACATGTCAAATCCTTCCGATTTTCCTTGCAACTTCTCTCTGACCGGTCTGCGACTCTGAAGCTGACAAGCGCTGTGACGTCACCTCTCCCCTCACCCAGTCGCAAGCCAGTCGGCTCCCGGTCGGGTTGCAAGGTGTGCGGTGGCTTTTAAAAATAATGAAGTAAATAAGAAAAACCTAAAAAATCAATAGTTGTGCGGCTTTATAGTTTTACAGCCAAATCCTAATTCCATGCGTAAATAAGCTTAATTCATTTAAGATCAAATGAATGGATAAAATAGTGCAATTTACATGTAGCTGTGCATCCCTGTAGATTACATGCACCTCATTTTTTTACCATCACGCAAATTTCATCTTGATCACTGGATCCATGGCCAAGACGGGGAACCCCCCCCCCCCCCCCCCCGGACCACATACATGTATATTAGAGTTATATCCTCTACAGTGTATATATTCAGTGTTTATTCAAAGTGGGGTTGGGAGGGGGGTAATTTGCAGATTTGCCGATAAAGTGATCTGTAACAAAAAAATGAATAACTGAAGCTCAGAATACATGCTGTTGTGTTATGCAGGTCCTGCTGGCAGAAGAGCTTTATTAGTGGCTACCCTTGGTATTTAATGAAACATTAATACTATTTATTTATTATTTTACCAAACTGGCTCTTTCAATGTTCAGAAAAATGTTAGCTGGCCAAAATTGCTGTATCAGAGACATTGAGGCTTTAGGTAGTATTACCCCCTCTATGTTCCAAATGTGGACAATTTTTATGATGAAGTTGAGCACTATGGGAGAGTTTCATCAACATTTATCATTTGACAGTACCTAACACTAATATACATGTACTTATCCCTAATAAGACGGGGGCTGATTCAGCTTTTGATTTTATGCATAGATTAGCATAGTCAATTAGTAATGAGATCTTTTACAGAAATTAATCTTATAGTTTGGTAGATTATGCCATGGTAACGCACGTGCCAATTTTCGTTGTGATTGTGCGATCGACGGCCAAGATCATGGGGGACGGGGATTCACCCATCTTCTAAGGCGTCGAAGAAGTCTGGTTAAGTATTGTTTAGCAATTCAATATGACAAATAATAGTAGTCATTACCCATTGAATGTTTTTTTTTCACCTGTTGGAATTTAAAAATTTCCCCTTGATATAATGTGCAACATATTAAATGAATGAATTAAATGTGGGCGCATCGTGGTCTAGTGGTTCTGACTCTTGCCTCTCAAACAGAGGGTCGTGGGTTCGAGTCCTAGCCATGGCATGTTTACCTTCAGCAAGAAATTTATCCACACTGTGCTGCACTTGACCCAGGTGAGGTGAATGGTTATCCGGCAGGATTAATTCCTTTAATGCACCAAGCGCCTTTAGCAGCTGGAACTACAGCCAGGGTAATACATGTATATAGTGCACCACTGAATAGGCAACTAGATAGATCAGCGCCTCATAAATGCTATATATTATGAATTAAATACATAAAACTCATGAATTTCTCATTCCTCAAGTGTCTTTTTTTTTAATAAAAAAAACTAAATTACCAAATATGAACAACCTCTTTTACTGTATTCTACAATATGCAGAGGACAAAATAATAGATGCCGTTCCTTGCCCCCAATTTAATTATTATATATTATCTTAGTCTTCTGTAGGAGTTATTAAAAATGATTATCATAGGTTTTCCATACTGGTTGATTGATAGAGCATGCAGTGTATAACATGAGACCTGTGAAGCATTAATATTGAAGGTCATTTCAGAGTCCTGTTTCATGAAGACTTCTTATGATAACAAATGCACAATATCTATAACAAGTTTACCATCAGCCTATCAAATTGAATGATTTTAGTAGCTTTTTGCTGTTATTGCAATTTGTTTTCATAACAAGTTTTATGAAACAGACCCCAGCTGATCTTTCTGCAATGAGCCTGTTGCAAACACAACTACAAAAATTAAGCACAAGTCCCTAATAAATACTTCTGATTGGTTGAGAATCAAGTTGGGTTTGGTTGTAATTGTTTGTGCAACAGACCCTAGGGCCCTAATTCACAAAGGTGGTTTTTAAAGCCATCGGTTGATCCCCTTTTATTATTTTTCAGATTTCCTGTATAAATTCTGCTTAGTTACCTCAAATATTTTAAAATGTCAAATGCTGATACACGCTTTTGTCACAGTGCGCCAAATTGACGTTTGTTGCCATGGTTAAGTACGTACGCTATTTTATTCATTTAATTCAAAACAATGGACTCATGAATAAAATAGCATGGATCACCATGGCAACATTTTTATTGAAGAAAGGTTGCCCAGAAAAAAACCTGCTTCTGATAGAATGCAAGGTATACCATATATCTTTTAATTTATAATACCTGAATATGACTATACAGACATCTGAGTCAAGCTCAATTTCTTTTTATTACATGTTGTAGCTCCAAAGAAAATGTGTCTTATAAACTTAAATATAAAATGTTAATATTCATCTTTGATGAGAAGATATTGCTGAATCAATGAGAACCTACCACTAGATTTATGTGATATCAGATTTAGGCATGCAAAATATATATACTATCTTTTTAATACATATGATACATATTATCATTGAGGGTATACGTTGTATAAAGTAAGAATTGCTGTACATTTGGAAGAGTTCTAACACACCTAAGGGATATCTGAGGGTATTTGGACTGTTTCAAAATGTTACAAATGTGGGCAGTTTTTCACATGACGGAGCAAAATAATAGACTGGTCATGTTATAGATTTGGCCTATCACTTGGTTAGGATCCAACACTTTTACATGTATAATACATTACATGTATATTCTCCCTATGCATTGGCATGTGTTCTGCAGAATTTGAGGATTTGAAAGAAAAAAAATATTTAGCACAACTCCTATTACAAATTCTAGGCTAATTGGGCTCAGACTAGAGAGAAGCATTTCATGGGACATCTTGTCAGAGTTTTTCACTGACTAATATGCTCAAAGCCAATCAGATGCTAGGATTTAAGTAGCTTGTAACAAATAATCAGTGAGATTTACTATTTTATTTCTTGAAATGATCCCATCATTGATGTGCTGCAGTGCGTGGTATAACCAGTAATGTAGTAATCAACGCCCCAGGATTCAGGGCAAAGAAGAGGTCTATTTTAAAATGCTGATTTTCAATCTGGGGAGTGTAATTAACGATGGTTGTGGGCCACAGTGGGTGTGGATTGCAACAACGTCAAGATAAAGATTGGATAGGTAATATTTCATGCTTTGACCTCAATCTTGTAATAAAGATGAGATCCGATGAGATTAAAAGATGCGATCGTTAAAGACTTGTGTTCTGAAAACAATGGTGTATTTTTCAGAAACTTGAAATGGGAATACTGGGTATCTCAAATGGAAAAAAAAGAGTTAATATGGTACCTACATGTAGAATAGGAAAACATAGAGAAACAAGGAAGATGATTTAAAAAGACAGAGTATCACAAAGTGAATACAAAGAGCCATGGTACATGTACTTTGAAAGTATTTTTTTTTGAAGACATGAAAATAAAAGGAAGATGTATGTACTTGTATTATTTTGGAACAAAAAGTTTCTTGAAGATATTACAAAGTGCTGTGGTACATGTACTTTAAAATATCTAGAAAAAGTATTGAAATATATTTTACGAAAAACCAATTATCACATAAAGAATACAAAGGGCTGCAATTCTGGGAAATATGTAGAAGTAAGTAGAAATGTAAAGAAGACTGATGAGCTAATAGAAACTAAGGTTCTGGCATAGTTATTGCAAAAGTGGTAAAAGGAGAGAAGATTGAAATGGATTGGTCATGTGTGGAATAATGATGCTAAAGATCGTAGGCTGTGGAATCAGATGAATACATGGAACTGAAAGAGTGATGATTTCGTGGAATATAAGAAATGGATACAGCACGGCTGCTCTGAATGAAAAGGGTGTCAAACATGTCATCATTGTGGTGTGGGTGGTGATGATAATGATGATGATGGTGATGATGATGATGATGGTGATGACGATGATGGTGATGATGGTGGTGATGATGATGGTGATGATGATGATGGTGGTGGTGATGATGATGATGGTGGTGATGATGATGGTGATGATGGTGATGATCGTGATGATGATGATGATGATGATGATGGTGATGATGGTGGTGGTGATGATGGTGGTGGTGATGATGATGGTGGTGATGATGATGATGATCATGATGGTGGTGATGATGATGGTGATGATGGTGATGATGGTGATGATGATGATGATGATGATGGTGATGATGATGATGATGATGATGATGATGATGATGGTGGTGATGATGATGATGATGATGATGATAATGATGAAGATGATGATGCTGGTGGTGGTGATGGTGATGAGGATTATGATGGTGATAATAATTTACAATGTTATTGATGTTGGTGATGATGATGACAATGGTGATGGTGATGATGATGATGATGATAGTGATGATAATTGATTATGAAGATGATGATGGTGGTGGAGATGGATTTGTTGTTGGTTTTAATGATGACGTTTGTGATAAAGGTATGATGATAATGGTTTATTGATAATAATATGATGGTGATGATGATTATTATTATGGTAATGACGGTGATGATTATTGGTGATGAGGATGATGATGGTGATGCAGAGCTGCCAAGTAGTACTGATTTTCCGTATTTAGTACTGAAAATAAAGAAGAATACTGATGGTTTCATGCAAAATACTGATTTCTTAAGTTTCAGTTTATGTGTTGTCCTATGGTACTCCTGTGAAAATACTAGTTTCCTCACCAAAATACTGATTTTCAGCCTTTAAAATACTGAAATATTCTTGTTCAGGTTGGCAGCTCTGGTGATGATGATGATGGTTTTGGTGATGGTTGTATAGTTTGGGATGATGAGGATGAAGAGGAGATGAAGAAGATGCTGTGATTGATAATGTTTATACTGCTGAAAACTGTTCAAATATATCAAGATAATTAGGGTATAAAGTAAAGAAAAAGAAAACACTTTTTAATTTGGTGAGAAAATCCTCTCAGTTTCTTGATAATATAAATATACATGTAGTATCCTTCTGAATTCTCTGAGAACTAATGGCTTGTCCTTTTGTATTCACCAACATTTATTAATTGTGTATTTACAACACATTTACCAAGCAATACAATTTTGTTTTGCATCTTCATCTATTATTTTCTATCATGCATGTTTTCTTACTGGTCAATCCAACTATTTAATCATACACTCATGGAGAACAAACCAATCTACTTCCATGTTTTATTTACCAATCAAAGCAATATTTTCCCCTGAATATCCAACCTTTGTCAGCCAATATTGCAATGAAATTGGCCTTGGATTCATGGCTTAAAATGTCCAGCTTAAAAGTTCAACATAAGCAAAGAACAATATCAATAAGAAGGCACGGAGGTCCGATATGATTACGCGACTTGCCATTCAATGAACCTTAATTGTACTTTGCCATGCGGCAAACTAAGGGAACGGGAAAGTTGTAATTGAAAGGAGTACTATGAGAGAGTAGAATCACATACTGGATTCTTAAATAGATCAGGGATGACTTTTTATTGCAATCAATCAGTGTCCATGGTAATAAAGCACCAGATGACTTGATAGCATTCAACTGGGATTAATGTCTTCCTTTTCCTTTATTTCCCTTGTTTACTTTTTTCTTCGTGATTTGTTCTTGTCTTACTTTTTGTACGCCATTTTGCTTCTTTTCTTCTTTGATTTTTTTGCAATTATTGTATGAAGATGTAAATAAAGAGATAAATGAAGCAAGGTATAGAGAGTTGGTGACTTGTTATTTGCTATCTTGGTAGTTGCTCCTGGTTTTGCATCGTGTTCAGGTAAGAATCATGTTACATACATGTAGCTATGATGTTTCATCAATATTTGTAGTCTGACATACATGTCAGACCTAACATATTTCCTTGATTATGATTGATAGAGACATCTCAAGGGTGTAACTCTGATTATGAGCAACTATTGAATGAATAGGTACTTGAATTCACATAATACATATTCTTTATTCCATCTTTTATACTAGGAGTTCTTGAGTAGGAGGAACATGACAGATTTTGGCAACGCTGCACTAATAGACATGAATGTTGGGGAAGAAGGTCAGCAGATGGCTCTTTCGCTTCCTGGGGTCACCAAAGGAGACATGAGTTCCAGGTCATTTAGGCCAGAAGTCAATGTGTCCTGTGTCAGATTCTCGGCTACAGGTAGGTCTATTAATTAATTTTGTATGATTGTTGTTTTAGTATGCTAAATGAAATGAACCATTTACATACAACATAAACCACAAAGAAATATTGCATATACATATACAAATTCATATTCTTTTCCAACAGAAATTTTTTAAATAGATCTGTAAATAACTGTGGAAATAAGCGGATTCACGAAAAAGCATAGCATGTATAATGTGATCTACCCCCCCCCAAAAAAAAAAAAAAAAAATGAATAAATAAATAAAAATAGTGTAGCTACAGCATGTTTGTGCTTATGCAGATTCACAATGTACTGATAATGAAGATCAAGGCCGGAAAACAAAATACCACAAGGGCCAAAGATTGGTGCTTTTTGTTTAAATGATTTGTTTGAAATTACAAATGTTTATGAATATAGTCCTTCAACCTCTGATGTTCATATTTTTTGCTATTTTTCTAAAGATAATTTTTGAAAAAGTTTGGTGAAAATTGTTGCTGCATGGATTGATGTATTTTCTTGATCTTATATCATCTTTCAATTCAATAAAAAATCAAAATGGTTATTCAAACGACACTGACATGTACATGACGGCATGGAGCCGAATTACCAAAGTTTTGACAATGAAATACATTTAAAGCAATATGTGATCAATGTATTTGTTTCCATTATCTTTTGCAGGATCACAGTGGGCAGCCACCACAACCGAAGGCCTGCTTGTCTATTCCGTGGACAGTAGTTTGACCTTTGACCCCTATGACCTGACCCTTGACCTCACTCCATCCGTCGTGTTCGATGCCCTAAAGGAAGAGGAGTGGTCTAAGGCTCTAATGATGGCCTTCAGGCTCAATGAGAAGACGGTGATACAAAGAGTTACAGAATCAATACCCTGGTCACAAGGTGAGAAGGAATCTCTTTTCTTTGACCCATTTTCTGAGGTCCTGGGGAGTGTTTCATCAACTTTTTTATCCGACAAGTTGTCAGATCTGACAACTTTCCTTGATTTTGATTGCCTGAGGAGCACAGTTCCTATGGCAACTTTCGGATAAAACAGGACTTGTCAGATAAAACATCTGACAAGTCCGTTCATGAAATGCTACCCAGATTAAATTTCAAAATTATGGGAAGCCAAAAATGTTAAAATTCTGTTTATTACACTATGTATTTCTTGTCATTTCTAGGGATAGTGATTTTTCTGTGATCACGGAAACGGCTTTTTCAAACGGAAATCAAGAAAAACATATTTTCCCTCAAAATGCACAGTGCATCAACATAATAGTTGCAAAAATTTACATTATTCACCATATTTTTGACGAATTTTCCACAGCAGCGAAACTTAATTTGTCACAAACAAGATACAGTGATACGTACGTATAGTACTTCATCATCAGAATTAACGCCCCATAGTGCATTGTGTGGCCAACTGCTTCTGAAAAAAGCAGCTGGCCACGCAATTTACTACGGGGCGTTAATTCTGACGATGAAGTCTGATGCGTACGTATCCATGCAGTGCACAACAGTCGGATGGAGTCGAGTGCAGTCATGATTGTAGTGAAGTGAGATCGTGTTTGTAGCCATTCAGTATTCTTATTTTGTTCAGGATTTGGGAGTAATTTATGTTGCTGTTCTGTGCTTTGTTGACTTTGCTACAGATATCTTCTGTTTTTGCTGTCGTCTGTATTTTTTGTTGATTTTGTGACAGATTCCGTTCAGTTGCACTCATGTCTTTCTGCTGTGTTTGCCCAGCGCGAGAATTGTATCGCTGTACCTGTAATTTGTATTAACTTCATGGAAACGGAATTGTCACTTTTTCTTGTGCACAAAGTCTATGGGAAACAGAATTTCTGTTTTCAGACGTGCTGAAACAGAATCTAAGATTTTCTGGAACACAAAAGGAAATTTTTAGAAACAGAAAATCACTGTCCCTACATTTCTATGCTCTTTCCTCTTGCTTTAATGGTGAATAAAACTATTATAGTCTTTTTATAAAGAAATTAATGCAAAATCTTGAAATAACTACACATTGTTGCAACATTTCACCAGTAACTAATTGGCTTTCTGATGAAGAGAATGTTCTTATAATGTTTGAGATCGTGCAAATCATACGTGCACTAAACTTTGTCTAGCATGGCATTATTCCCAGGCTGCCATTAATGTTTTTAGTGCCAAAGGTGTTGACATACATGTATTTAATGTCTATTTAATGTCTGAGTGCTTCATAATATTAAAACAAAAAGTTGATCCTTGTCAGGGGCCTCGAAACCAGGCAATGGGGTGGGGGCTTTGGGGGCTTCAGCCCCCCTCCCCCTTCCCCTTCTTCCAACTTTTTATTCAAAATCATGTAGAAAACCTTAAAATTATCATCTGATTATCATTTTTTTGCATGATCAGTCCCCCTCCTACTTCTAAAACCTTTCCATTGTCCCTTGTTGTGTCAGTGTCAGTGATAATGTCGCTTTGAATTTGTTTATGAACTTGGCAGGACAGCTTAATGTCTAGCTTTACATGTATATAACCGTTTACATTAGAAACATTTTACATCTAAATCAATGGGTCATGTTGTGGCTGATTGACACGTCAGGCAACAGAAATTATTAATCTACCTCTTTATTAAAGTGGAAATTACAGCTGAAAGGGAATTCGAACCTAACCATTATGAGGCCAATGCTCTTTATCACTAGCCAACATGGCCCCATGTATTAGCATATGTGGTTTGATCAAGTGGGAAATCTTTTATTGAATCTTATTCAGTATAAAACTTAATAAAAAATGACTGGTGGTTTCTGTCACATTGAATACTTATTTGAGTGGGAGTATGAGGCTATTAGATTCATGCTTAGAAGGCAGATGTGAGACTATGGTTTTAGCATAAACGTCGAGTCAGACAACATATGTTTGCTGATTCTACAGGATACCAATTTTTGCTTTAAGCAGAAATTATATCAATAAAGAATTGTTTTAAAGAAAGATTTGATCTAGAATTTGAATTAACATCTAAAAAAATATCTTAACAGCATAATATATTGTTTAATCGTTTTTTGTGACATCTTACAATTCATTTACCTGGGTCCGTAACACAAAGGTTAGTGATTAATCGTACGTTTGATTTTGGCTATTGATGGTACATTGTCGTCAATGGAATCAATTGTAGAAAAATGTTCTATGATGATTGAAGCTGTGTGTGACAGGCCTCAGGTGTATGAACAAGACTCTTCAAACTTGATAGCAGCATGAGTATGTTTGTGTGTTGGTTGACATGTTATTGATAAACTTCTCACCATAAACTAAAATGCCATGTTTTCAGTGGAAACTAGTGCAGCATTATGGATGTACATGTATGCAATGTGGTTTGTTGCCTGTTCAGAAATATGTACTGCTTTGATTAGCCGAGTCTTTACATGGACAATCCTTTCTTTTAATTCGGTTCTAGGTTCATATATGTACAGTACTTATTATAATAGCAATCACACAGATGTGAGTCCAATAGATTTTGTGAAATCAGATTGTTTTTAATAGTCAAAAGTGGTACATGTATTTAAACAAGCTTTGTTGTGTTCTGTGGAAAAATGAATTGCAGCATTTCTATTAGTCTCTCGGGACCAAAACTTAAAAAGTTTGAAAATTGACCAATACTTATTCCATTAGAGAGTTTAGAATAATAATAGAGCTAGATCTTTCAAGATTTCTTGACAATGAACCTCAATCCAAAATACATTCAGCAGCTGTTTTATCACCCATGTTGACATATTATGGGCACATACCTGTACATCTCTTTAAAAAAAAATCAATTTAAGACAAAGTTTACTCTTTAAGGTTGATTTTAAAAGAGAGGAAAAAATATCTTACTGTGAATTTTCTGTAGCACCTGAAGATGTGTCCTATTGAAAGAATTTAATCAGTTTATTAACTAAATATTATGAATAGAATCTTGTCAGGACCATAAAATCATCTCCAGTATGGCTGTTTGTAATTAAGGCACTCTGACATTGATGCCCCATCATGAGCACTTGAAGAGCAGTGCAATTTCCTGTCTTCATGAAAGAGGACACGACTGCTGCCAAGCTGCAGGTTTGAGAAGTCTTTGGAGGCGGTTCTCGCTTGCTTTCCTTCACTTCAAGAAATTCAATTCATTGCGGTAGATCATGAAAGCCATTTATAACCATGCATGCTTCATAACATCCAACCATGATGAATAATTGTAGCAATAAAAGGCTAAAAGTGATGTTCTCTTTATGTACTACATGTACATGTATATCGCAATACTTCTACTGTTCTATAAGGCACAGCATAATGTAATCATTAACAGAAATCATAATAGCCACCTTGATGGAGATGATGGTGATGGGGTTAAAGATGATGATAATGATGATGATTATGATGATGATAACTTAGTGATAGTGATGATGATGAATAGGTTGATGATCATTTTATGTTGGAGGAGGTGGTGAGGGTCATGATGACATTGATGATGATGATTATGGTGATGGTGATGATGATTTTGATGATGTTATGGATGATAGTTTTAATGATGATGTTGATGATGATGATGATGGTGATGATGATGATTTTGATGATGGTTTTGATGATGATTATGATGATGATTTTGATGATGATTTTGATGATGATGATGATTTTGATGACGATGATTATGATGATGATTATGATGATGACGATGATTATGATGATGATGATTTTGATGATATAGAAGATGATGATGAATTGATGACGATGATCATGATGGTAATATTAATGATGATGATGATGAGGGTAAAGATGATGGCGACAATTATGATGGTGATGATATTGATGATGATGATGATAGTGATGATGATGATGATGTTGATGACAATGAAGATGATGATGACGATGATGATGACGAAGATGATTTTGATGATGATGATGATGGTTTTGATGATGATGGTGATGAGATTAATGATAGTAATGGTACTGATGATGGCCTAAGTTATAAACAAAAATTCTGACATTCCACTTTCAAGGCCTATCAAACTCAAACTTAGCTTAAAAGAGACTCAAGTACATTTAATCTTGAAACGATGTGGCATTCTAAATTGCAGCTTGAACCAGGGGAGCGTTCCATAAAGACCTCCGTCGGTGATTCCCACTGACTACCATGCTCTTAGCCAATCAGACACCAATATTTCAGTAGCTTGTAACACTTATCACTGATTTTTCACTGACATACACAGTTCCTCATGAAATGCTACCCAAACCAATCGTGACATGAATGACCATGCAATAGATTGGTTGTCTTTGAAATTGAATCAAGATGTTATTATCACTGATCAATATTGCTGATCTAAGCAGATGATTTGAGTCCGTAAAACCACCTGTTCCCATCAAGAACCTGGGAGTGATGATGGCCCTGTACAGGGTTAATACGTTAGCTTATCATTGAAAATGGGGGAGGGGGGGGGGGTGCTGATCAATTGAAAATGTTACGATGGCTAGTTTCTCTTCCCTGGATGGATAATTTCATGGTACAGTTCTGTTGATTACATGGATCTTAACGTCTGCCATTAAGACTCTTTCACATGCAGCAGGAAAGCTCGGCCCTCAAAACTACAGTAATTTTGAAGTGTTTTGTTTTATATTTTTGTTTCTTATTTGGTGGGGGGGGCTTGTTTGTTTGGTTTTTTTGGGGAAGGGGTGTTTTGTAATCTTCATATATTTTTTAATGAAAAGGCATGCAGCTACCATATCACCTGCAGAACTAAGGCGTTGTGTATTAGCTGATGGGTGTTGCAAGAAACTACATGTAACAATTGATCACAAGACAGGTTCCCAAATCAATTAAAATCATGCATTTCATTGCAAACTTTCAGTTGATAGTCATTGATGGTTTGCTTGTTGCATCATATGAATTGATTGGATTTTAATAGTTAAAATTGATCTATCACTTGTAAATTTGGATCTGAAACGGGACCCTGAAAAAAAAACAGTTTGAGTAGTGCAATGAAGAGAAGTTGAGGAAAGATGAAAACTGAAGAGATTTATTTTGAATTGAAAGGTGAGAAAGAGATAAAAAGAGAGTATTCTGTTGTGAAGTCCTCAAAAGGACTTTAGATCATATGGAAAAAAAATCGTTATTTGAATGATGATTCCAGTGAAAAATACGGCTAATGACGAATATTTAGCACGTGTGAAACCAAACTAGAACATGATTAGAATCACAAACGCTTATCACAGTAACAATAACAATATCAATCATCATTACAATGACTATTCATGGTTCACGTGTGAAAAGGCCCCTGGTGCAGCATAAGAGTAGATGGAATGAGAGAGACAGTGACACGACATTTGCTCCCGCGTCAATTGCTCTGGTCATAATATATCAGAAGGTTAGAGTTCGTATTGTAATAGAGTTTTGGGGTCATAAAAATATGAAGATATGGATTAGGGTTTTACTTACATGTAGTTTTGGAAGTGAGATTTTATGTTTGCCTTAACATGCAGATTTTCCATCGGAGCAACTATCGCCGGAACAAATGTCATGTACAGTGTAACCAAGAGAGACTCCTATTTGTTCTCTTTCTTTGACCAACCATATGTGAACTGGTCTCCAGGTACTGCTTAATCACATCCAGTCAGGGGATGGTAGATTGCCGTTCAGGTTTGATAATCACTGTGCGCAAGGTCATTTGTATAGATCTGTAAGAAGAAATGATTGTTTGAATTGAATTGTGGGAAAGGTAGAGAGCAATCGTGAGATCCACACCACAGATTAACGCCTGATTGAATATCAATCAGTGTAGAGTTAGATGAAGTCCAAAGTGAATGATGACATTCATTCCCTTAGGATTTGTTTGATAAAATCTTTTGTTGGTTCACATAATCTTTTGTTGGGCATACTATGTTCTTTGTTGGGCATACTATGTTCATTTTCTTTCTAAACTCAATCATCAAATTCAAGAAAAGAGTGATTTGTAAAGATATTCTACCAAACTATTGACAGTAAAACTTGTTTGAATGGTTGTAAGCCCAACAGAAAACTGAATCAGAATACTTTAAAAAGCCTTCTTTCAACTACACAATAGCCAGTAGGTGAGCTTAAAATATGGCAGTATCAGCTTTCATAGGATTGCCAGCCCATAGTGACAGTCATTTTTGTATTTTTATTCTGTGATTAATGCTTGTGATTCTTCTAGCTTCAGAAAATAGACTGTGGACGTCCCCTTTGATGAGCATCATGTACTCATTAACTTGAAAAAATGTTGATGCCCGAACATCCGAGCCTTGTTGCGTGTTACGTGTCTTTACATGATGCAGAAATACACTAGCCTGAGGGCATATCTTGTAATATTAAGCTTTACTTGCCGTATAGATGTCCACATTTGTCAGGATTTTTTGCTTCCTGATTAATTTTTGTTGTTTTTTCTTTTCTTTTGGTAGCCAGAGCTACATTAAATGTAGAATCTTCTCTTTAAAGCCACCGCACACCTTACGACTGTTCACGATCCGATTTTCCAACTAATCGCATTTTGCTAATATTCTGAAAATGTGAATGGAATATCGTTTTATTTGAGGTTAAAATGAAAGAATACTAATATAACAAGTCTGGAAGATTGCAAGCCATTATTTTGGAGTAAAGGCCAAATTAGTTTCAAATCGTAGCCAATCATACAACTGCTATGACGTCATTACGACTAGATATTAAATTCGCTTTTATTCTAAGAAGGATGATAGCATAGTCACAGATTTGTAAAAGGTATTGGTACGATGATTTAGAACATTACACAGTAAGTTTTTCCAAGTCTCAATATTAGCATCAAATTCTACTACGTTTTACCTTTAATCGTAAGGTGCACGGTCGCCTTTAGACTTAAGAAGCCTAAGAATTACATTGTATCTGGGTGTGTCTGTTATGTACTTTAATGGAAAACATGAAAATTATGGTTGTTAATACAAATGAAAATACAGTGGGTAGTAAACAGCATGTTTTGTGTAAAACCTACGTGATTTTTGTCTCACCTGCGAAGCAGAGTGAGACTATAGGCGCCGCTTTTCCGACGGCGGCGGCGACGTAAGTAAGTTTATTGGTCTAGTTCATAAAAAGTGGACATAAGAGTAACCATGTATCACTGAACATCTTGTGCGAGTTAGAGTAGTATTCAAAGTCAGCACTGCTGCTATATTGAACCGCGTGATGCAGGTGAGACGGCCAGAGGCATTCCACTTGTTTTTATATCAGTCTCCTGGTGACAGTAGCGGACCGTGACCCGGAGGAGACAAAGCATTGGGGGGCACTGTATTGTTTGTGAACAATGCTGTGCCCCTCCAATGCTTTGTCTCCTCCGGGTCACGGTCCGCCACTGCCTGGTGACTTTCATTCTGAATTTTCTCAGAAGAGTCTAATTTTTTTTAAAGCATTTTTAATTTTTGATTCAATGTTACAAAATGTGCATTCAATATTACCCAATCAGATACTAGGGTTGAGTAACTTTAATAGCTGTGTTTGATGATCATTGATAAGATACTAGATGGGGCTCTTCTGCACATCTGTGTTTTATACCCCTTTCACAGTGCGCTTTTCACCAGCGAAGTTCGCCAGCGAAGGGGAAAGTGTCCAGTATGAAAGGTACACAGGAGAACTTCACCGGTGAAGTTCGCCGGCGAACTTCTCCACCTCTAGAGGTGGAGAACTTCGCCGGTGAAACAGCCAGTATGAAAGCAAACCGGAGAACTTCTCCTCTTTAATGACGTCAGAGGTCAATTTTTTTCTCTCCCGAAGTCCCCTGCACCGAGATTCCGCGCGCAACTACTTGCAAGCTCAGCTGAATGCTGTGGCCAAGTAGATACCCTCGAATCGCCCATTGAATTTTCGCCGGTGAAAAAATGTCAGTGCGAAAGGGTACATTTTTTTTTCGCCGGTGAAGTGAGGAATGCGAGGCGGAGAAGTTCGCCGGTGAAAAATGAAGAGGGCAGCGTGAAAGGGGTATTAGATCAGGCTACTATTTCTACCTTGATATGTTTGTGATTTTCATATGTGAATAGAACAAATGTTGGTCCCTATTGCATGAAAGTTATTATATCCTACATAGATTGAATCCTGTATATCGATTGGTTCAAATAGCATCATGTGACCATATATATTTCAAATAGTCGCGTGACGTCAGACCTCAATATATTTTTCGCTATACCAATATTCTGACATCATTATTTCAGAAAACTGGATATTTAGCTAAACTCTCGGGCGCACGGTCAGCGAGCTCTCTCTCCCGGGCAAGTCCTGTGATGCGTCGGCGCAGGCACTAATCTGCGTTCCACTGAGCGCATTGGCTCGATGAAAAGTAGGTAATTCAATGCAAGTAATCGGACTTTCCAAGCTCAGCGCATAGATTTTGGCTATAAATTATTAAAAGTAGGATATAAAACAAATATATCAGGCTTTTCATTTGAAAGCATAGTGGAAATTATTAATCCTCGGTTGGACTGGCAAAACTACTATATTTCTCTGGGGGGAAAATAGTGATTGCCAGATCCACCTGGGATAAATGATTCCACTGTACTTTCTCAAAGCCTGATATATTTTTTTTCTATGGTATTTACTTTACCTCCTCATGGTAAGCACCAGTGACAACAGTCGCTTTAATACAAGGACTCAATATAAGTTACCAAAGTTACAATAGTAATAAATTTTATGCAACAGGGACCAGGTGAATGTATGTAAAGTTCATCACCGACTTATGGTGGGGTTTAAATCTGAAATGATTAAACAGGAGATTGGAATGGTGGGGATTATCCCATCATTAGATTATTCCATGAGAATAAGTCAATGAATATAAGAGTGAATAAATAAATAAATAAGTATTGGTAAATTAATGAATTAATAAGAAACAAATAATCATATAAATATATGTTTAAAAAAATCATACAAGTAAACACAGATCCAAATGAGCAAACTTGGATACAGAAGTATTAAAAGGAAATGAAATTTAAAAGAAATGCAAAAATGCAAAATAAGATGAGAGGGAAAGATTTACTCAAAACTAAAGTAAATCAATCCTACCTGAATCACATTACATTCATATCTACTGCTGATCATTATATATATGTTTTATCAAATCAGTTGATAGAATTTATGTTTTTATAGTACAGTACAGGAACATAAAGATTTCAAGAAAATAGTTGAATTATATATACTGTACTATGTTTTATGTGTTGTCCTATAGCATTTCCTTGAAAATACTGATTTCTTCACCAAATTACTGATTTTCAGCTTTAAAAATACTGAAATTTTCTTATTCAGGTTGGCATCTCTGAATACAATCTAAATTGAATACATATGTACATGTAACAGAAGATTTCTTCATGTAGAAGTTCTTGAAAATTTATTGATAAAAAATCATGAAAATTATTCTTTTGACTCCGATGGTGATGATGATGATGATCGTCATTGTCATCGTTATCATCATCATGGTAATGAAAATGATAATACAGTGCTTTATCACTGCCTGGGTATGTTCATTGAGACTTGAGCTTGAAGGTTTGGATACCTCCTTGATGGGATATAAGATCTTGTTCCAAAGTTAGGGGTCACATCTGAAGATAACCTCTCCCCCACAGAACTTGGTCAGAAAAAAAGAAAACTTAGGGATATGTTTCTAAGATGATCTTATGTAGATAGCCAATTTCTCACTATAAAGTTGTTCAGGAGCCAAGGAATTAAAGATAAATGCCAGTTGTAAAAGATTTACAACTGAGTTTAAACAACTTTTATTAATTTACCACCCAAGTGTCTGTATGTACATGTATAGATAAAAAGTGTGTACCAAATGGTTCTGGAAGAAAATGTGTAAATGTTGGGAAATTGGCAAAATAAGCACTGTTTCACATACATGTATGCTTTTCTGTTTTAAACTTTGTGATTTCCAGAGTTTTACATGTAGGTTTTCAGCTATAAAGATTTCAGGATTTCACAAAGTCAAGTTAATGTCAATGTACCAGATCTAGATCTTTGGTAATATGTTGACCGTTAAATTTGTTTTTAAAGAATTTTTAATGAAATAATCGTTTGCTGCAACTATTCTATTATACTAAAGACACTGGTAGGTAAGAAAAAGTAACATGAAGTTGACAATGTATAGTTGGGAATTGGTAGCCAATGTTGTTAGTGACCTAGTTTCTCTGTTTCTCTCGCAGTGGATGTGATTTGTAGCAGTATAGCTGATACATACGTGGAGAAGATGTTGTCTTTTGTAGCGGAACGGCTCACAGCTTCTCCTCACCTTGAGTTCTATGTCCTATGGGCAGAGAAACTGCTGTCCATCCATGGTTCCAGACTCAAGCTAAAAAACTCGTCTTCCCATCATGCAATGCTCACCTCTCTACAGAAGTCACTCATCACCAAATCAGACAGCATTGGAAAAATGTAAGCTATCTTTTCTTATATGTTCTAAATAATAATAGTATAAAGCCTATTTCTAGTTCTGGTAAATCCCACCAAAGTGTATCACTTTTCCAATTTATGGCTACACTGTAGATTATATGAATAATTATGTAATTTTACATCCTACATCCTATTTGATGATCAGGCATCTGATGAGAATGAAATACCTGCATTATTTTTGTCTTTTGGTTTTAATATGAAATCTCTTCTTAAGCATGAAATGGGGTGAAAATTTCAGGACATAATCTTTGTCAGTAACTTTCTATTATCCAATTACTAAATATATAAAGTAAGTGCTTTTTTGAAATAATATAAATTTTAAAGAGAAGGGGCTGGATGCCAAAAATGATTCTGATGGCTGAACATGCTTAATTTTAATTCTTATCACTGAAAAAAACTAAATGACGGGCTTTAGCAATTTACAGCTGGGAACTGAAGCAACAGTGTAAGTGTTCTGAAAAATTATAATTTTTTTTATAAATTGAGTCAAAATATGCTGTAAAAAACATTGAAAATTACATCAAATCACAGAGATTGAATTAATTCAAGACCATTCAAATCACAGAGATTGAATTAATCCAAGCCCATTCAAATCACAGAGATTGAATTAATCCAAGCCCATTCAAATCACAGAGATTGAATTAATCCAAGCCCATTCAAATCACAGAGATTGAATTAATCCAAGCCCATTCAGATCACAGAGATTGAATTAATCCAAGCCCATTCAAATCACAGAGATTGAATTAATCCAAGCCCATTCAGATCACAGAGATTGAATTAATCCAAGCCCATTCAAATCACAGAGATTGAATTAATCCAAGCCCATTCAGATCACAGAGATTGAATTAATCCAAGCCCATTCAAATCACAGAGATTGAATTAATCCAAGCCCATTCAGATCACAGAGATTGAATTAATCCAAGCCCATTCAAATCACAGAGATTGAATTAATCCAAGCCCATTCAGATCACAGAGATTGAATTAATCCAAGCCCATTCAAATCACAGAGATTGAATTAATCCAAGCCCATTCAGATCACAGAGATTGAATTAATCCAAGCCCATTCAAATCACAGAGATTGAATTAATCTAAGACCATTCAAATCACAGAGATTGAATTAATCCAAGCCCATTCAAATCACAGAGATTGAATTAATCTAAGACCATTCAAATCACAGAGATTGAATTAATCCAAGACCATTCATATCACAGAGATTGAATTAATCCAAGACTATTCAAATCACAGAGATTGAATTAATCTAAGACCATTCAAATCACAGAGATTGAATTAATCTAAGACCATTCAAATCACAGAGATTGAATTAATCCAAGACCATTCATATCACAGAGATTGAATTAATCTAAGACCATTCAAATCACAGAGATTGAATTAATCCAAGAACATGCGAGGCTATGTCGCTCTTCTTCAGTGCTGGGGTTGGGATGGAGGCAGTTTGGAAGAATGGTCCCTCTTTTTATCATTATTCTTCTTCTACTTTGATCATTTACTACTTAATCTCAATCTAACAATCTTTTATTTGGCCTTCCCTTTTTTCTCTTCCTCACACTCTGTTGTCCTGAAAAGGAGCTCATGAAGGATATCATATCAAACTTTTTATAACATGCCAGATGAATTTCAGTTTTGTGGGGTTTTGTGGATCATTTGCTGTCAATCAACAACAACGACATGTTAACGTTTGATAACATGGCTCCCACAAATGAATATTTCATGTCTGTCTTTCATCATCCTATCACTCATTTCTTTTCTTTTAAAAGCGTCTTTAAATAGATCAGTTTTTCTCACTCTGTATGAAAACCTTTGTAATGGGATAGCTGTTGTGTTACTTTGCTGGACAAACGATAACCAACAATCAATTACTATTATAGTCGGTGATCAGTCATTGACTGTTAGAGCAGGTGGCTGTGTAGGAGAGATTTTCCGCTGATCAGTTATCAATTATTCCTGATGAAACCAATGAGAGATCTGACTACATCCTCTGGGATGATGTTGAATTTCTCCTCATCCTTTAGATTTATCTATTCATGTATTAATGGTATGTCCCTTGAAGGTATTGAGTGATTTGTATCACTGCAACCACGAGGTAGACAGCTGCACCTGTTTGAATGGTTTGCAACATTTCCTGAGAAGTTGCCTCTGGAAATTTTGGTGGTTGGTTAAACAATTTTAGCATGAATTGGCTAACTGCAACATGGCAAAAACCATCCTTTGCTTTAAAAAAATATCTATCTATAACTCTTAAAGTACATGTAAATGCTATACCAATAAGACACAATCTCAAATCAGCAAACTGGATGACCTAGACAGTTTTATGAAAGTTGTAATTTGATGACCGCAGCCACTATATAGAAATAGTACTTCTCAGGAAACTAAACTTAGAAAGTAGTGAAACTGGTAGTAATTGACAACTTGTCACGTATAGCCATTCTAATGTGGTGTCCTGTTCAATAGGAGACTGCTTGGTACAAGCAATTCTTCATTTATTTTCTTTTTTTCTTTTTTTTGGATAAAAACTAAGAATAAATGATATGATATAGCACCATTTGGAAGAACCCCTCAAAGGGTGATGTTTGTAATTTAGAGCACATTTTAGTGATTCAAAATAAACAGGTAGTAATTGTATAGATTAGCAAGTTTTGAATTTTCACTGTGTTTAAGGCAAGGGGTTTTTCCATTGGACACATCGCAACACATTGGGGAATGTAAAAAAAAAGCACAGAAAACCTCTGAGGCAAATACATCTGTATTTTAACAAAATCATATAGACTGATGAATGTGTATGTATTATCACCATTGACTGTTTTTAATAGTTGTATTGTTTGTTATCTAGGGCCTCATGAAAGATCAACTTTTGTTGAATGAGCTACCCTGGTGAAATGTGAATAAATAAATAAATGAATGAATAAATAAATGAATGAATGAATTAATGAATGAATGAGTGAATAAATAGATAAATAAATAAAATAAATGAGCGGAGCATAAATAGGCTTTGAGACCATTATTAAAGTATCTGCAGCAGGGGCGGATCCAAGATTTTCCAAAGGGGGGGGGGGAATTTTTTAACAGGAAAAATCTGACAAGCAAAAAAGAAAGAACGGAAAAAAAGGAAAAGTTTATGAGGGTCATTTTGTTCCAAGAAAAATTTTACAAGCAAAAAAAAAAGAGGTTTCACTGCAAAATGGAGTGCATTTTGTTCTACGGATAATTTAACAAGCCAAAAAAGGAGTCCTCATTTGCGTATGCGTGACACATTTCGCTTAAAAAAATTTGGGGTTCCACTCAAAAGGGGGCATTAGCTGGATGTGCCCCTGCCAAGGTCATAACCTTCAATGGCTTCTAGTTTAATAGATTTATTTGAATGTTGACATTAAGTTTGTTTAAATTAAATCAGAACAATTAGAGAAAAATAGTGAAGTTCCTGCGAAAATCTATCTACCAATAATTGAGTAATAATTTTTCTTAAAGTTTGGTTATGTAATGTCACAGAAGAGCAGCTCCTCCATGTGTTATGTCATGTAATTTCCATAAAAGCAATTTTCCAGAAATTTAAAATTATTTTATTTGTGCTGGAGATATATCATCAGACACATCATTTTATACCCCCTTTTATAATTATAGAAACATATTTTTATTCATTAGTGTTTGATTAATAGAGAAAATGTATTGAATTTGTGTATATGAGGAAGCTGCTCATATTATGATGTCACAAATTAAAAACCTGAAAAATTCATCAATTCATTATTCTTTCATATATATTCATAAAAACTTCAATGTTTTTCTCTATAAATTTTTATGCTTTTATCAAAAGCAGCGTATTGTTAGAGAGAATTGCCCCTTTAAATCTTGGAACATCAAAGCAAAATAAAATGTACTGAGAATAGTAAACATTTTTTTCATAGAATGAAAATAAACTGTGCTTAGCACATATTGATTTTTTTTTTCATTTCTTACATGTAGCTCAGTTTTCTTTTACTCAATATAATTCCTAACTATTCCTCTTAAATGTGTGTTCTATGATGTGGATGGACATCTGGAAGAATGAATATAGAGATCTGCAAAATGAAAACAATTATTCCCTAACTGATTTGGAATGACAAAATTGCATATTGATAAATAGAAAACAGCCAGATATAGAAAACAATTTAGGGAAGCATTGGCAATCGGCTTAAAGTAGATCAATTCTTCCCCTTCCAAACCTAGATTTCCATTTTATCTCTCTCACTCTCTCAGCTGTGCTTCTGTCTCTTTTTCTGTCAAGCTCTATCTTGGTCAGTTTGCTTTCTTCTTCTTTGGATCTGATTTCCCCCATTCCAATCACAAGTGAATGTTTATGCTTTAAAATATGTATTGATGGTTTTGTAGATGTAGGTGTCCTATCTGAATCATAATCATTCCTTTTTTTCTCTCTCTTACATCTTTGTAATGTTCTTTTGTTGTTATTTACCATTTCACTCTGATTTACACTATAATTTGCTGTTGTAGTGACTTTCCTGCTCAGCATTGCATTTTGATCTTTCACTTTTCTTTCTCTTTCCCCAGCTATGTATGTGCCATTTTCGCTTTCTCTGTTTTTGTGTGTGTATGTGTTTTTTATCCTTGCCTCTCCCTCATTACTTTATGTAGCTTTCACATTCTCGGCCCACTCTTCCATTGAGCTACATCTATCTTTACCACATCTCCTATTATCCATGTATAAACTATAATCACCCTTTACCCCCTCCCATTTTTCTTCTACATGTACACCCCCATTCCAATCCCCCCCCCTTTTAATATCACCGTTCTCCCATTCTTTTTTTTTTGTTTATTTACTTAGCTCTTAATGTTATACACTAATAAAATATTTACTTTGTTTCTATTTAAATCAATTGTGTTGTTCTAGTTTTATTTACCTTCAATTTAAGCTGTAATAGAAACTTTGTTCTGCATGTCTGTTTTCTGTTTCCTATCCCCTCCTTTTTCGCCTTACCCTATTTCTTTCTGATCCCCTATTAACCACCACTCTCTTTTACCCCTCATGTACCTCTCTCTCTCTTCTTCTCATGCACCCTCCCTCTCTCTCTCACTCCCTCTCCCTCTCTACCCCCTTCTCTCTGCTCGCTCCTTCCCCATCCCCCTCTTCTTCCCATCAAACTCTTCCTCTTATAATCCATTTAACGTTGTTTTTCTAATCTGAAATACAAGAGGCCCTAAATTGCCTTTCTATTAGATCTGCCAGGTTTGATTTCCCAGGGAAAAAAATGAATAGGATTCATTTGGAAAATTCCGAAACCAATACTACTTCAGACTTTGCCATAATATTGTGCAAGCTATTAAAGGGGCATGTACTATTTTTCTTCGTTAATCAGTGTTGTGTGTATAGGCTTGAGGCTGATGACTAGTCAGGCAGAGATGCTTGGGTTATAAGACAGGCTACCATTTTAAAGGTTGGGTAGCTTCCTAATATCCAATTATATATCCTACTTCTAAGAGGATGCGGTAGGATGTTTGATGCTGTAAATTATTGAATTTCGGTGTCTGCATGTTTTGGGAGTTACTTCAACAAAATTATTGTCAGAGTTGCCTACATTAAAAACATAGGAATATCTTTAATATTCATGAACAATACAAGGTGCAATGATTTTGAAAATCTGTCTGTCCTGTTCCATAATAACAATGTTGCACATTATGTGCAACATTACAAACAACTCATTGGTTTTCATTCTTGGTTTGGATAACAACATTTATAATAAAATATTACCATATGATGATTTATATTTTTATTCCCCCATGCAGTCCCATCTCATGTGCAGTTGATTTTGTGAATAGTTATCTAACATTGTCATTCTTCTTTTTGTCATTCCTGAAATATTTTTTTTTCTGATTATTCTGACAAGAACTAAGAAACAAAATTTGCCATGTATTGACTGACATGACATCAATATGGATATTTATTCTCAGTGATGCCATGCATATAAGCAATTTGTACTGGTATGCGCCTTTAATAAAAACCATCATTCTTGTGACTACCTATGGCATATCTCTTTATCATCACCATCCTTGCTTGGTGACATGATTGAAGTCATGTGCTTGGCAGTACTACTTTGCTTGCGTCAAAAATTCAATGCCCTTTTTTAACTTGACCTACTTATTACCAGCATTAATTTGTATCACATTGCATTGCCCAAGAGGTTTCATTTAGCTAGTTATGACATTTTAATGCATAAAAATTAGATGAAGTTGTTTGTTACTACTTCCCCTACTAATGTCAGTATTACATGATCAATGAAATCTTTGCAATATAATGTGCCCTCCTGCCCAACATGCCTAATATTCCTGATTTTCAGTCAAATTTTCACAATTTCTAACATTACTCCTTTTGATTTCTGGAAGCATGCACATTTTCTTTGAAAAGATATATGAATCCAATCAATCCTCAGTAAATTTCATTTCATTTTGATCATTTCATTGGTCCATGAGTGGAGGCATATAATGAAATAGAACTTTCAATTGCTTTCAAATACCTACACAAATTAATAAAGAAAAAAAACAGTAAATCATAACAATAGAAAATAATAGGTAAACAGACAAATTTTCTACAGTTACTTCATACCCCTTCAATTCATCATTCCTTAGTAAGAGCTTACATGTACAGTAAAATGGTAAACTGCCATTTCAGGACAGTACCTGTATCAGCATCACATTGAGATGATTATAATGATGATATGAGATTGATTTAAAGGAGAATGAAACCTTTGGACCAAGATAGCTTGTGTGAAAACAGAAAAATCAAAGAAACAGATCAACGAACGTTTGAGAAAAATCTGACAAATAATGAGAAAGTTATGAGCTTTTGAATATTGTGATCACTAATGCTATGTAAATCCTCATATTGGCAATGCGACAAAGATGTGTGATGTCACTCTTGAACAACTCTCCCCATTACTTTAGTATATATTTCACTTAAATTGCCTCTTTTATTACATCTATCAGTAGAACATGTATTCTTTCTATAGGAGGGCATGTAATACAGATTTTTAAAGAATACATCATCGATAAAGAGTTTGTATCACCATACGAAAAAGCAAAAAGACACATTTTCAGGGTATTTCATAGTCCATCAAAGGGAAAGTTGTTCATGTGTGACATCACACATCCTTGCCGTGTTGCCAATGGGAGGATCTCCATAGCATTAGAGATTGCAATATTCAAATGCTCAAAACTTTCTCATTATTTGTCCGATTTTTTTCAAACTTTCTTTGTTCTTATTCTTTGATTTTTCTGTTTCGACACAAGCCTACTTGTTCCAAAGGTTTCATTCCCCTTTAATGAGAAGAGCTTAGTACTGATGGGGTGTCACACAAGATTTATTAATGTCTGTCTCTCTTTCAAATGATTAAAACCTAAGCAGAACTTGTCTACCCAAACAACCACTGCTTGCCACTCTGTGCTGAATTAAAAAAAAACATCCTTCAGCTGCCTCAAACAACATTATGGAAGATCTTGATGAGACTAGAGAGTATAGCCACTGTAATGGCAACAGTCTAACGATTAAACAGTATTATAGAAATTTCTTTTGATTCAAAATATTAGTTATTTTATTGAATAAGTTTGCTAGTATTGAATGATATCAGGATCAGAGATCGCACCCTGTCAAAGTCTACTTGATGAACTCCATGAGGCAGGAGCTTAGCATTCAAAAGGCAGACTACTTGGATTCTTGAGCTGTGTACACTATTTGACGCTACTGATTGCATGCGGTCCCGTGGTTCCATGGCATGTATTTAAGCATTCACAAACCCATCATGGTGTTGTCGAACCTCCTAGTGGACAAATATGCCATTTGAATACTCAAACACTCTCTGTGTCTTAGATGAGAGGGGCAATATCCCACGGCAGTGTTTGATATGGAGTCCCTAAAATGAGTTTGAAGTTCACTGACACTGGCTGTGGCAGGGTATCAGAGATCGTTGAACAGGTCTCTGAAATTTTCAGTGAGAAAGTTGCTTTACAACGTCAAGGGTATGATGACAGCGTTAAAAAGGAATATTATACATGTATGCAGCTTGCGACACAAGAGCAGTGATCTTGGAATTTGGTGACAGGTAGACAAAGCCTAGTAAATTGATCATGTGATTGGTCATGTTCAATTAATTTCAAATAATGATTAATATAACCCATTGTTATAAATATCATGCAGGCCTCAATTACATTGCTAAGTTTTTTTTCTGACCAGCCCCAGATTTATTTATTCATTTATGTATTTATTTATTAGAACATATTTATTCAGGTACAAAAGATCAGCTTAAAATTTTTTTCCATCAATGACCTGATTTGAAATCATGTTGTTAATATTTAGTTGGGGCCTTTTAGATTATTTCATGCCATCTCTCACTGGTCACTCACTGTCTCCAACTTTCTTGACTCTTCTAGCTTTCCTTTCTTCTATTCCTGCAATGTGATCTTTGTACCCATCTTCCCTTTTCTCTGATCCTGTTTTCTTTTCATGTATATTTTTTATCTCTTTGGTATTACTATTTAGCCTGTAACCCATCAGGCTGTTCCATTTCAGTAGTGTATGACCTGCCATTGGAAATAGGTTTTGTGAAAAAGGGCCCTGCAACAGTCACATAATTTGCTTTCAAACTGTATATATGTTTCACCTCAACTAAGGAAAAAGTATGGGTATGTCATTTTTGATGATGTTCCAATCCCCATCCAAGCCCAGTATCAATTAATCAATCAATCCATGACATACCTTGAATGCATGAAGTGCCTTTAAGTAACTGAAGCTTATCCGGGGACCCGTCTTACAAAGAGTTGCGATTGATCCAATCACAACTATGGATGGCCAGCAACGTCAACATCTAAAATACAAATTTGTTCAAAATATTTTCTACATATATATGATGTTTATTTATACATTCATCATTTTCTTGAAGATTCTTTGTAATTCTCTTGCTTTACCTAAGGGGATCGTGCAAATATCCTGTAGAAAAAAATATTGCTATGGATGGATTTCCATAGAGTTGATCTTGATTTGATCAATCGTAACTCTTTGTAAGATGGGGCCTGAAGTAATATAGAGTGTTCCATTGAGGCAACAACTGCATGTAGATAATCGCTGCCTCAAAGAGCTATTAAGTTATTACTATTCTATAAATGTACTTTCTTTCACATTGGTGAAATATCATTTTTCTTTCTTGATCTTGGAGGTGTAAAATACACCTGCTATATTCCCCCCTCTTTCCATACTGACTTGTACAAACCCCCAGGGAGCCAGCCGTATCCAGGCACAAGTGATTTTATAAATTTCTCCTTCCTCGCCCCCCCCCCCTCCACTTCATCTCCGTTTCACTCCAATAATCCCAGCCGCTGGGACACAACATAAGAAGTAGATCATCAAATTTATTTTCATCAATACAAAGTTTTCATTTTATTCAGCTTTTCTGAGCAAATACTTGGTCTGGATTGGGATAGGATTTCACGCAGTGAGGGGCATCAAATTGTGATGGTGCTGGTCCGCTGGGAGGAACGATAGCAGCCAGTTTGGCTTTTTGAAAAGGAGTATACTCCAGTGTATGTGGTATTCAGCTGAATAAAGTTATTGCACTCATACACAGCTATTCCCTTAATAATATGAAGAATGAAAGGACAGAGTAGAAACACTGTTCTCTAACTGCTATTGCTGCCAAGTTATTTTTTTCTAAACCATACGGATATGCTCAAATATGAACTAAAAATTGAAATAAATTAATATGTCGCCTATATTTTCTTCCGGGGGAGGGGCATAACTGTTTTTATCAAGTTGCATGCTAAATGTTTGATAAGAAATCATGAGTGAAATCATAAATAACAGCCATGTAAAAAAAATTCTGCCAAAAATGAAAAATAGAATAAATGATCAGCATGAGGATGATTAATTTAATGGAGTATGGTCTTGCATCACTCACTTATTTCAGGAAAGCATATTGGTGTGGATTGTGCTATATTAAAAGCCATCACATGAATTTGAATGAATAGCAGTATAAATGCAACAATATTATCACAAGCACAATATCATAACTGTATTTGTAATATATTTGGAACAGTGTACTTTTTAACCACTGCAACATAAGATGGGCAGTTTTAGCCTCATCACAGCACAAATTGTCCACTAAAATCCCCCAAATTGAATGTTTTTTGGGGGAACCCTCTATTCTAGAGTATCCCCCAGCTCTCTGCATCAAAGAGTAGCCTTTGAAATGAAAGAAATAGCCCCCAAAATTCAGAAATTGCTCCAATGTGGAAAAAATCTGTTGAAATATGAAAAAATATATTCCTTATCCTGACATCTATGGAACAGAACATATATTGTGATAACATGATTTATAAAAGAGCTTTGTAACATTATTTTTCGTAGCAGGCACTCGAGAGTTTGTAGATATTGCCCCATTCAATGGGACAAAGATCTTAATTTATTTTCAAATATCATTGATGATTTGAAAATGGAGATGATTTTCTGTGTATGGTTGTAGCTTGCTTATGAGATGATCTCTCCTGTATATCAAAGCACCTTTAAGTCGAGTATAGTGCACTTCTGCTCTCATATATTTAGCATGTCAGGTAATCTCATCTTGATTGCCATGTCATGCGCCACAATATGGCATTATCTTTAGGTATGCTCGCTTAATTACCTTATTTTCCTGTTTCTGTCCTGTATGTCGGCGTAGCCAATCTCGAGTCATTTGTTTTCATTAACGTCTCATTAGTTGAGGTCCTTGAAAAGCCACCATCAAGTTGAATTAGTGCGGTTGGGAGTGCGAGCCGGGTTTATTGCCTTGTACATGGTGAACTTCACGCAGGGTAGGGTTATTGTAATATCTCTCACAAGTTTAATCCAGGATGAAATGCTCAATAATGAGCGCGGTATGAAGAGCATGATGATTTAATTATCTGGTTGTAACAGGGAGATGAAAATGACTTCTACAGTCATCCTCAACAATGAATAGCAACAAAAACTAATATACATGTTCCTATTCTTTGCGGCGAGGCATTTGACTCTTTTATTGCCATTTTACCCAGCATTGCAAGCTGCATAGTTTCATGCTTACCAGATGCCGGCAATATTGTAACATGGCAAAGTAGATAAGCAACAAATTCAATATGCATTCTATGTGGCCTGTGATTTAATTTAGAATATATTGTTGAATTTGTCCTATTTTTTACATGTCCACGTTCCCACATGTGCAATTTTATGACCTCACATGATAGTAAATTCAATATACAGTGTACATGTTTAATCTGTAGGAAACTGAATGATTTTGCTATAACATTTTTTTCCCTGCCCACATATGCAGGCTCAGTTTCCAACAGAAATGTGACAGCCAATATTCGTGTACGTGTATGTTTCCTTTGGCAGGAGTTGAACCTCTTTTTTAGTTGCTCTGACTGCCTTCTTGGGGAGTCATGTAATGCATTTTTTTTTTTTTAAACATATTATTTAAAGTGGTTAACAATGAATTCAACATACATATTTTATATGATAGAGTTTCTTAAAATTATCCAGTTCTTCTGTAGTGTCTATCGTATACCATTTAACATTTTAACGTGTTTCTAAAGGGACTTGGAAATCATTAACCTGATGTTTGCCTGGCAAGCGTTTTATATCATAGAAGCAATTCAAGAAATTAATCTTTACCAGGTATCCATTCACTTCACCTGGGTGTAGTGGAGTACAGTTTTTCTAATTGCTTCTTGACAATCACAAGTTAACCAGTCCCTTTTTTGCAGTAACAAATTATCTATGGAACTGTAACTAAAATAGATGCTTTAAGCATTCTATTTCATTTCATCAAATGATGCAACATCATTCACAGTAACTCAGAACAATAAAATATATGTCAGCATCACACCATATAAAATATCTAGTATATTTGCTTAATTTTGTCAGTTAAGTGGAATACATTTTAAAACGTGATCTTTAAAGGGGAATGAAACCTTTGGAACAAATAGGCTTGTGTAGAAACAGAAAAATCAAAGAATAAGACTAAAGAAAGTTTGAGAAAAATCGGACAAATAATGAGAAAGTTATGAGCATTTGAATATTGCAATCACTAATGCTATGGAGATCCTCCCATTGGCAATGCGACAAGGATGTGTGATGTCACTGATGAACAACTTTCCCTTTGGTGGACTATAAAATACCCCCAAAATGTCTCTTTTTGCTTTTTCTAATGATACCAACTCTTTATCCATGATGTATTCTTAAAAAAATATGTCATGCCCTCATGTAGAAAGAACACATGATCTATGGATAGATGTGATAAAAGAGGCAATTCAAGTGAAAAATATACTAAAGTAATGGGGAGAGTTGTTCACAAGTGACATCACACATCTTTGTCGCATTGCCAATTTGCTATCTCCATAGCATTAGTGATCGCAATATTCAATTGCTCATAACTTTCTCATTATTTGTCTGATATTTCTCTAACTTTTGTTGATCTGTTTCATTGATTTTTCTGTTTTCACACAAGCTATCTTGTTCCAATGGTTTCATTCTCCTTTAATCTATCCGTATATTTTTCATGATTTTAATGTTACTTTTTAGTCCACCATTCATTAGTACATGTAAATGCTTTCATGTGTTTCTTTGTGTTTTTGTTTCCTTGATGTTTAAAGATGCGACACTAATCGGTACACACTCCAATACCTTCAGACTCTGTCAAAATTACAACCCAAGAAGAGGAAGTTAGCGCCGTTAGGATCAGAAGATGATGACAAGGAATCTGAGGAGGAGGAGGAGGACAGTATAGGGGATGGTGAAGATATTGACAGTGATGATTCTGAGACACAGATTACACCACTTATAAAATGAACAATTATACTTAAGATACATTGTACTACCTGTAGCATTCATATGAGATTATCAGATGGCATGCCTTCATCTGTTTATGTGACCAAGGGGATGGGGAGTACACCCCCTCCCCCAGTTTTCCAACATTGAAAAAGAAAGAAGAAAAAAGAGAGGTCTTTGATAATTACATAAATTTGGTATTTTGGGGTATTACATATGATAATGTGTATTACCCTTCTTATTTAATTGAGAATGAATATGCCAAATTATAAGCTTCCATGTGCCTTCCCCCGTCAACCCGTGACGCCACCCTGGTACATGACATCATCTGTACGCATGACACCATTGTTGGATGTGGCATCAGTCATAAGACATTGTCAAATCATAAGACATCATCAGATATGATATCATTGGTAGATGTGAAATCATCAGTAGTTGAGATATCAGTTAATTTCATATAACATTAGTAGATATGACATCATCAGTAGATTGGCATCATCAATAGATATTGGATCATCAGTAGATGTGATATCATCTGCAGATATGGCATCATCAACATATTTGAAATCATCAATAGATGTGACATCATCAGTAGATACATGTATGACATCAGTACATGTAGATACATGTATGTCATCAGTTGATATAACATTGGTACTTATGATATCATCAGTCATATGATACCATCCATAGACATGAAATCAGTAGATATGATATCATCAGAAGATATGACATCATCAACAGATATGACATCAGTAAATATGACATCAGTAGATATGGCATAATCAGTTGATATTACATCATTGGTAGATGTGATATCGGCATTCATATGATATCATCCATAGATATGACATCATTAGTAGATATGATGTCATTAGAAGATATGACATCAGTTGATATAACATCGGTAGATGTGATATCATCAGTCATATATCCATAGACATGACATCATCAACAGATATGACATCATGAACAGATATGACATCATCAGAAGATGTGATATCATCAGAAGATATGACATCATCAACATATATGACATCACCGGAAGATGTGATATCATCAGAAGATATGAAATCATCAACAGATATGACATGAGAAGGTGTGACATCGTCAGTTGATATGACATCGTCAGTTGATATGACATCATCAGTAGATATGACATCATCAGTTGATATGACATCATCAGTAGATGTGATATCATCAGTAGATGTGATATCATCAATCATATGTTATTATCAGTAGATATGACATCAGTAGATGTGACATCATCGGTAGATGTGACATCATCAGTCATACGATATCATCGGTAGATGTGACATCATCAGTCATACGATATCATCGGTAGATGTGACGTCATCAGTCCTATGATATCATCAGTACATGTGACATCATCAGTCATATGATATCATCGGTAGATGTGACGTCATCAGTCCTATGATATCATCAGCAGATGTGACATAATCAGTAGATGTGACATCATCGGTAGATATGATATCATCAGTCATATGATATCATCAGTAGATGTGCCATTATCAGTCATATTATACCATCAGTAGATGTGACATCATCAGTCATATTATACCATCAGTAGATGTGACATCATCAGTCCTATGATATCATCGGTAGATGTTCCATCATCAGTCATATGATATCATCGGTAGATGTGACGTCATCAGTCCTATGATATCATCAGTAGATGTGACGTCATCAGTCATATGACATCATCAGTAGATGTGACATCATCAGTCCTATGATATCATCATTAGATGTTTAATCATCAGTCATATGATATCATCAGTAGATGTGACATCATCAGTAGTTGTGACATCATTGGTAGATGTGACAACATTAGTCATACGATATCATCAGTTGATGTGACATCATCAGTCATACGATATCATCAGTAGATTTGACATCATCAGTCATACGATATCATCAGTAGATGTGACATCATCAGTCCTATGATATCATCAGTAGATGTGACATCATCAGTAGATGTGACATCATCAGTGCTGTGATATCATCAGTAGATGTGACAACATTAGTCATATGATATCTGTAAAATTTGCAATTAGAAGATGTGGTATCATCAGTACTATGTGCCATCACGAGATTATGACATTAGTTAGGTATTAGTAGGTATGATATCCTCATGATACATGTCATTAAAGATTGATATTATTTCAGTGTATCAATTTATTTGCAAAAAATTACATCCAAGGATGGAGCAAATCTCTATTACCCAGTGATTTATGGGTATCCATTTAAATTCCAAGTGAAGAATATTGTACTAAAATTGTTATTGATCTTATTGTTGGCCAAGTATATAAGTGAATGACTTTGTTTTGAGAGTCATGTAAATTTACCACTTTTTCGCATCACTTATACATGTACATCACCAAGCAAATGGAGAATGAATATCAATGAATGTTACCTGGACAAGTGTATTTTAGCCACAAATAAGGTACTGTACTTGTCTACTTCTCTGAAATGAAACCAGGTGGGGTGATATATTGCTCTTTTAGGCTTTTCCCATATACATGTAAAACTGTATGGTGGTGTGACCTTAATTTGTGCGTTACCTAATTTTGCGCACGGTTGAATATCTCTTTATCTAATAAATGTCTTAAAAAACTGATATCACAACAGAAAAATTTACCTAAAATTACTTAGTATGGTAATTTTCTTGAAGGTACGGTCTCAAATCATGAAAATATTGGCAAAACATCAACAAATTTTGTTACCTTTTGCGTCCGCTCCAAGAAAATCTGATCTTCATGACAAACATAGCCAGTTTGCAAGCAGAAGTCTCCAAATAAGTAAGTAAAATGTGATACCAACTGAATTGATGGCATGTTAACCTCCATCTGATATAATTATCTTACCTTTGTCGGCTTGATTTCTTTTTTCTTAAGCTTTGCAAAAAGATCGTGCCCAAATTAAGGTCACACTTTTTTATGACACTTTTTCAGCTGAGCACACACTAGTTGATCGCCGTGGAATTTTGAGATCGCGATACGAGCAAACCCTTGACCTACTTAATAATTCCGTCAAGCAAATTTCACTTTGGGATCTTGCCTTTCGACTGGTATTTATGATTTTGATTAATTTTGTGTGAGTTGTGAGAAATTTTTGATTGAGAATCAACTTCATGATAATTTTTAAAATGTGTGCAAATTATGTCACTCCATCATACTATGCTTAGACTATAAAGGCACTCATCTTTGACTCGTACAAAATGATAATGACCCAGTCAATATTTCAGATAAAAGTATATCTTTTAAGCCCAGTTGACTCTTATAAATGTGAATGCATGACAATTTCAAGGCTTTACGTAGCACTAGATAGTTAGAAATACATTTCCTTTATGCATTGACATACATGTAGATATGTCTGCACTTATAGTTGTATAAAAAGTTCATTCTTTTAATTGGTAGGGGCTGACACCAAAGGGGAAGGCTGGCAGGGAAATTTTCACTTTCTCCTTCCGATTATTGACTTTTCCAAATCTGGGCCATGTCTTACCAAGCGTTGCAATTGATCCAGTCAACCGCAAATTCGCAACCATAGAAAGCGAGCAACGCCAACATCTAAAATGCATTTTTGCTTGAAATTTCTTCGGAATATTATTTTTAAAGTCATTATTCGCAATTTAGTATGCTTTCGCTTTGCTTACAAAGGGTACAGTGTAAATTTTCTGTATGAAAAATTATGACATTGATGGCTTTCCATAGTTGAAATTGATCGGATCAGTCGTAAGACAGAGCCCTGGTATTATACCTTCATGGCAATGAGAGGAAGGAGGGGGAGGGGAGATATCGTACATCGCATTGATTACAATAACCAATAATTTTTCAGATCTATTTTTCTGTTCATTTTATTTCTAGTCAATAAATGCTTTTGTAATAAATATACAATTGCAATGTTTGAGAGCTTAATTTGTCTGTTTAATTGTCCAGTGGCATGTGTGTCGGAAGCAAGGTGCCCCAGATGACACTTTCAGGGAGTGCAAAAGGGAGAAAATTAAAGATTTTTGTCTCGCCTGCATAGCAGAGCGAGACTGTAGGCGCCGCTTTTTCCGACCAAGGTTAAGTTTTTGAAATGTCATAACTTAGAAAGTATATATACCTAGTTCATGAAACTTGGATATAAGGGTAATTAAGTATTACTGAATATCCTGATTGAGTTTCAGGTCACATGACCAAGGTCAAATGTCATTTAGTGTCAATGAACTTAGACCATGTTGGGGGAATCAATATCGAAATCTTATCCAAGGTTAAGTTTTTGAAATGTTGTCATAACTTTGAAAGTATATGGACCTAGTTCGTAAAACTTACACATAAGGGTAATAGTGTATCACTGAAGATCCTGAGTTTCAGGTCACATTATTAAGGTTAAATGTCACTTAGGGTCAACAAACTTTGGCCATTTTTTTTTTTAGGAATTGTCATCATAACTTTGAAATTTTATGGATCTAGTTCATGAAACTGGGACATAAGAGCAGCAATGTACCCCTGAATACCATGTGTGCGTTTCAGGAACATGCCCAAGATCAAAGGTCATTTAAAGGTCAATGAACTCTGGCCGTGTTGGGAGTATGTGTTAAATTGGCATCAAAACTTAGGAAGTTTATGGATCTAGCTCATGAAACATCAACATAGGGGTAATCAAGTATGAACAATTATTTTGCACATGTCGTAGGTGACATGATCATGGTCAAAGGTCATTTTGGGTAATATTAAAAATGAAAGTGAGCACATAAAGAACATAAACTTTTGAAAGGGTGTATGGTTTCGCTCTTTACTCCTGATGTTGGAAGTTGTCCAATTTCAGTGTGCGCTGTAGACACCACTTTTATTTGATGTGCAACTGAATTTGTCTATTCATTAAAAGAAAACAATATATATATATATATATAACAAAATTCTGTAATTTTTATACAGTTAGTCTTCTGATAGCCACTGCAGAAGAGACAATGAAATAAAAATATTCATAATACTATGAAATGTTAATAATCACAATATTCTGGAAATATTACATGCAGAATATTGATCATGCAAGTACATTCTTGAATAGGGCTCTCTGCTGAAATATATATATTTTTTAATGAAATAAAGGTTCTCTGTTATCTGGAATAAGAAGGAGAGAAAGAAACATGAAGTGAACAGACATTGACATTACTTTACATTAATTTGTTTATTTGGATCTGGTTTTCATTTCAGGCGTTCCTTGAAACGAAATAAGACGATTGATTGATGTTATCAATCATCGCATTACAATTAACATGGGTTCTTATAATGAGAGAAGTAATGGGGAAACCGGTCTTAATCTCTGGTACATGTCACCCGCTCCAGTGTTATTTCACTTCATCTGTGAATATACTAATTACCAAAACGGGGGAAAATATAACACCCCCCTTCCCCTGTCAGTTTTGGAGCATGAAGATAAATATGCTTTTTAGATTTTTGAGCACCTTACCACATGACCAATCATAACACAGGCCAAAAAATGTAGCTTCCATAGCGTATGGAATGAGTGCGAAATTTATAGCCGGGCGGGGGGGGGTCGGGGTGATTATGACTTCCGTGAGGTTGGATGCGTCCGACTTGCACCTCGCTTAGACACCCCCCCCCCCCTCCCACCATGTGACAGGTTCGACCTCGTGCGCAAGCCTAGTTGAAGATACAAGACAAGACCTTTAATGAAATTGTCCAGGTGTGAGGTACCTTTATTTAATTAAACGTTCAGTAGGTAAAGACGTTACCATTACCCCGGCTATGATTGTGTTTCAATTAAAACGTCTCACGTTAACGCCCCCACCCTGCTTCTACTCTCTCGCTCTCCCTTCGCACTCCTCACCCTCACACACTCTTCCTCTCTCACTCTCCTTTCTCTTCCTTACTCTCTCTTTTTTCCTTCCTCTCTAATGCTTCATCTCTTCCCTATCTCTCTCCTTTCTCTTCATCTCCCTCTTTTATCTTTCCCTCTTTCTCGTGTTCTCTTTTCGTTTACTCTCTCTTGCACTTGTTTCTTCTCTGTCCCTCTTTATCTTTCATCTCTTTCCTCACGACACCCCCCCCCCCTCTCTGTCTCTCTCTCTCTCTCATTTTACGTCTGATGTACATACGTCGGATCAAATATGCATCCCTCTTCCTTCTGAACCTCTTTATCATCCACGTCACCTCTCCTTCAACAGGTCGCAGCCATCTCCTCACATTTAACCCTCGTCATTCGCCCGTTTCTAACTTTCCTTTCCGACTTTCTTTTCTTTTGATCTCTCTCATTTCATCTCCCATGATTTTAGAATAGGAAATGGTTTAGTTTACCGGAAGTCACCGTTTGAATATTCACAAGTACTCGTATTAAGTGGTTTATTTTTATAACCCGAATGTAAGTGAATCCTTGGATCTCAATCCTCTAAGTGAAAGCGGCGCGAAGATTAAGATGCTGAACATTACCCTCCTTTGAACATCTTAATCCATATCATTGTCTGAAGAAGTCCTCTGTGAGGGTCTCAGAAACTTCTCCTTAACAGAGAAGACTCGTCAGCATTACGTAGCCTCCAAATCAAGTCAGCATTTTGACTTTTTATTTCAATAATTACATAATACGGAGTAATTTAAGAAGCACGACGAATTTAAGAACAAAGTATTGAAAATATCCGTCAAATAACAATGAACAACTGAGAGGTCTTTGTCGAAAATTGATGCATCGAAACAGCAATTTTGTCCAAAGTTTCGGAACTGCATGACGAAAAATTGCAAAAATGTCGATTGTCCATAATGAGACTGTTATTGATTCACCAATTTTCATCAAAGACTGTGGTTGTTCATTGTCATTTACGACATTTGACAATACATTTTCTATGTTCTCGAATCCGTTGTGAGTTGTAGAGGCGAAGACTCCCTAATTTTCTGTAACGACAGTCTCTCGTTGGCTTTACAAGTTAAGATTCTGAAATTTGTCCTCATAGTAATGAAAATCATGAACATGTCAGCTCATTAATTGGCACAAAAATAATGAAAAATCATCGCAATCAAAAGGAGCAGGCCAGGATGCGGTATAATACTATTTGAGTCAAATGAATACTATCAATTTGTTTCCGAAATCAGTGGCGTATGTAGCATGTTTACTGGAAGAAGAGGAGAAACATATCCAATGCACCCCTTCGGACGGTGAAGGGGGAGGTAAACAAGCAGCTACTTGGTTGCAGGAAGAAAGAAAGGATAGACTGAGATTTTTTTTATATAGATACGCCACCACCCAAAGGTTCGTGGTTCGAGCCCGGAGCAAATCGTTTGGGCACTGACTTCAATTCAGAGTCGGTTCCCAGACGTAGGCCTATTATCTGCTTGATACACATTTGTTTAAAAAAATCCTTACAGGCTTTAATGCACACACACACCCTTACAATGGCCAAGGAGAGAAAGAAACTCTTTAATTAATTTGGTATAATATATCAAGAGCTGTGGTTTGTGAATGCCAAAGGCATTATACGAAGTCTCTATGATAATATTCCTATTATCTGATGTCAAAAGTGACATTATGTTACGCCATATAACATGTATAAGTTATTCAATTATAAGCCGCGACTATCATGCGTTATCACGATCAGTTACACGAATTTACAATTCTGTGGTCATCTTTTCTAGCTTTCTAATTTTATGTTTAATCTGACGTATTTGGGTCATTTGGCTTCCGGGATGATTGTCTCATGTTTTCACTATTCGTCTGAAACTCAAAGTCTGAGTTTTTTGTTCCTCTCTTCCCTTTTGTTACTCTGTGTTTTGTGCCAGATACATGATAATGTAAATAAATTAATTGGGCTTCTGGGAAGAAAATCGAAGTCTGCTCTTCTAGGTATGAAGGTTGAATCTCACCGTAGAAGTCTGAACGATTCCCCTTTGGTCTAAATCAGTGAAACATGAAGATGACTTTTGGGATTTGTTTCATAGATATTTACGCTTAATTGTAATGGAAACCTTGATTTGGATGTTACCATGCTTGTTAACAAAATGGTAAAGGTCTGATAATCGTACATCACTCGTAAAATAAGACCTCTGGTCATGAGATTGAATGGTGGAAGAACCCGTTTCAGCGTGATAGTGATCGTAGTGAAATGCATCGAAGAATTAGTTTATGTTGCTGGTCTTTTACGGTCTGCGCCAGGGTATTTTTCTTAGGTAGTCGTTTTTGGTCTCAATTGAATGATCTGGAATTACAGTTAGATTTCCAGACTACTCTCATTTTTCATAGTCTTCTTTCTCCCCCTCCTTTTTTAGTTCCTTTTAGTTAATACTTGAATAATCACGAAGGCAGTCTGGGTGGTAGACCTACCCCCCTATTTTTTTGCTAGTCACAAGCATTCATGCGCGAATGCCTACACAGATATGTAGGTCTAATACGGGATCGGTTTCCCCCACCCCCCCCCCCAAAAAAAAAAATGTGTATTTTTGTGTGTTTTGTCTAATTTGTTTTTGTTTCTTTTTGTGGGACGGGTGTTAATACTTTGAATTTCAGTGCATCCACAGAGCATCGTTGGCAGTCGGTAATTCTTTTGTTATTCTCTTTTAATGTTTTCCATAAATAATATGGACAGAGCTTAAAATCTCACGATGACTCCAACTCCCTTTACGGTTTTCTTTTAAGAAATATTTTCTGCCAGAAAATGTTCGTTTGGAATTGCGCTTATAATTTACAGGCCTTTACATCTACGTTAGATGTGAATATATTCTCAAAAACGGCATATTCCGAAGAAACTATTTATCCACACAGATTTGTAAATTTATTCCAATTATATGTAAAGTGTGCAGTACTTATGTACATTATTTTTCCCTTAAAGACAATAATATGCGGTTCGATGCACTTTGAATACCAAGCATTAAGTATTAATCCGTTATGAATATTTTACTGGATGTTTGTGAAAATTATAAAGTAGAAACTCACAATTCTCTGTATAGTGGCGACGTTTCACCAACCACTGTTTGCTTCATCAGGCGAATGAAACATCAGCACGTCATTAGGCACCAAGCATTAAGGCTCAGTGGTATGGCATCCTTCCACACAAAAACGGGAGGTTTTTGGTTCAATCCTTTGCCGAGTACTTTTAAAATGAGCCTTTCTGTCATCTAGGCAGTAAAACAATTTATGTTATACAACATCAGCTGGGAGACGATTAAACAAAAATGAAGCAAGTAAGTAGCTCTGACTATTAACATCGTTTTCAACTGATATGATTGACACTACAAAGTTTAAAATGCAGCAGCCATAGGTAATCTGTGCAGTTTCAATAGACTTCTGGATGATAAAAGGGTGATTTTAGAGTTAAGAGATCTTAAGGATTGAATATTTTGGGAGAGCATTCTAACTTTCAGAAAAAAAATAATTTGAATGTTTCAAACAAACGTGGATACGTATTAGTTTTGCTCTTCTGAGCAAACTGTTGATAAGTTATAATGAAGTCAAGTATTTTGAAATTAAAGAAACATAATATATGACTGTCCATAATAGGTTATAAATAGAGTTTTGCCTGACGTACTTTCAAGATAAGTCGCTTCATTTATGCCCGACACACAGGCCTATTATCTTTAAAAATGTTTTCACTTCTGCCATTTACAACATTTCTACTATCTTCCCATCTGATGCAACCTCTTTTATACGCTTGTTCTGAAAGTCATGAATATTTCCCCTGTGACAAAATAATTCGCACCACCGCTACATAACCGCCAGCATTTTTTTTTATTTCCCCAAACGGAAGACCGGCCCGTGGTCGCCTTGAAACATTTCCTAATATTTCCATCCCCTCAAATGAAAAGTAAGAGCACCGGTGGGAGTTTTTCTCCTAATCATCTGACGACTTACTGATTTTTAGCTGGGAGGATAGTTCTTTGGTTACCATGGCATCAAGAATGCAGATAGTGTGAGATGTCGCCTGCAGAACTTCAAAGATTATGGATTCTCTGTGAGATATGTTCGTCATAAAAAATTATACCGTTTCCTCTTTCTTATTATTTTATCCAGCCATCTCCATGTCTTTTCAAGCAAGGAAAATATCCCATTATCGTGCAATATCTTCTTCTTTTTCTTACCCTCAAGCATGGTATATAATTAATATTCTATCTTTGTCTGCATCGTTTCCAACTTAAAAGTAGTAAAAGAATTGATTACAAAAATGTAGGAAATACAGAATGAATGTAGCATTGACGATCCTCAATAGTTATTGATGGCTACACCAGCTTTGGCGCTGATGATCAGAAAATTAATATTGACGACCACGCCGCCGCCGACGACGATGATGGTAGTAACGGAGATTGTGATTGAAACGATGATGATGACGAAATCGATAATGGTCAAGAAGATGATAAGATTAGAAACGCGATTTCAACAAAACTAAATATGATATTGATGCTATTATATATGACGAGGGACAAATTAAAAACCGACGGTAAATAATGCTGGTGACTGTAACAGTGATAACGGAAAACAAGGGTCCGTACCTTATAACTTGTTACAGTTTAAAGCTACTGAAATCCTTCAATCTCATTGGCTGATAGTACTCTTGTTATAGAAATTGTGCATTTGTGATTATAACAAGTATTAATGAAACCTGATGAACCCTGATGATGAGGATTATCAGGGGAGGCATCCGGATATTTTGGTGGGGGTGGAGGGGGGTCAAGACGACTAGAAGGGGATGTCAGTGTTTTTTTTTTATTATTGAATTATACTGTCAATGAAGAGTTACTTGCCTATACTTTCATAAAGCTGTCGTTCTCCTTTCCTCCGCTTCCATCCATTTTCCCTACACCTTTTTTTCACTCCTTGAAATAGGAAACCACCTCCTATCCCCTATCGCGTCACCACTGAGGATTATACTGCCAACTGCAATGCTCTTATTCACTCTGAACATCGAAATCCTTTACTCGAGTAAGCTCCGATAATGTCAGTGTTTCGGTCATTCAACTTAACGGATGCAGGGGATTAGACAGTTTTATTATTCATTTTCTTCTAACCATAATTTTACTCGTCAACTTTCAACATTCATATAAAAATCATCCATGCTTGACGAGAGATAGTCTAGGCCGCAAATATCGTGTGCAGTCGCGTTTAGATATTCCGTAAACTGATACTTTTGTTTGCTTTCCACTCTTCGGAAACGGCGGTGTTAAAAATTATAACTACACCGGTCCGTGTTGTACGAGGACCACACCAAGTATTCTACACCAGTGTCAAATGTATGATGTTTATTCAACACCCGTGGATGTTTTTCTGTTTGCATATTGAAGGCCTTTGGTGTTGTATTTAATCCCCAAGGTGTATTTCTAACACTGGCGTACGAATGGGGAGGGGGAGGCATGAGGGCCATGGACCCCAAAAGATAAAAGGGAAAAAGAAAAGGAAAAAGGGGTGAAATATAGTTTTCTGAATATTGTTAATCAAAATATACAATAAAAAATTAAATTGAAAAAGGTTTGCTCGCAGATGTTTAAAAATATTGCCCCACATACGACATGTCGTGCCCTCGACATTGTTGACTCATTCATACACGTTACTGAATTGTTACACCTCACATTTAACATTGCAACTTTTTCTGACTTTGGAGGAAAGAAAATAGCATTTGAGCATTTTGAGCTCTTTTACTAAAAGTGAAGTTTCTGTTTTTTGATCACGTTGGCCTGCCTCTGTTACCTTTTTGTAAGGGGGGGGGGGGCGAGAATGACTATTCCTTTCTCCTTATTGTCAAAATAAAATGACTAACTGTGACCATACTACAACTTTTCTTTTGATCATGCCACACATAGGATTTTTGCGGGCCGAGAATTATTCAAATTATTGGAGTAAATGAAAGCAAGGACTTTTTCATTTTTGAAGGCGAATTGAGTCAAGTCAATGACATTCAAAGATGAAAAGAAGAATCCACATATGATTGTTTGCCCTTTCACACGGTAAAAAATCTTAATTTGAATGATGATATTCAGTGGAAAATGAGGCTAATGGCGAATTTTTAGCACGTGCGAAACCAAACTAGAACACGACTAGAATCACGAACGCTAATCACAATCACGAATTCACAATTTACTCCAAGGTGAAGTCCAGTTACGTTTCACTCAAATTACGGTTAGAATTTTGCGTGTGAAAGGCTTGACCTCCAAAACATCCAAAACGTAGATAATTGTAGTTTGTATTTACGATTAAGTGCTTTGATTGACAAGTCAACAAGGACACATATCGCCTCCGCCCGGGAAATCGAATTCAAATCACAGTTTTCGAGTGAGAGTGTGAAAGGTCCGACGATTCTAAAGACGAATTGCAATTATCATTACAATGATGATTCAAGATTCACGTGTGAAAGTCCCTCTACAATGCGGTGAGACCATAGAGTTAATTATATAACTCTATGGGTGAGACATTTTAGGGCCTTTTCACAGGCTCGGTGTAAAAATGGCAGAGGTAAAAATGGCAGAGGTAAAAATGGCAGAGGTAATAATGGCAGAGGTAATAATGGCAGAGGTAATAATGGCAGAGGTAAAAATGGCAGAGGTAAAAATGGCAGAGGTAAAAATGGCAGAGGTAAAAATGGCAGAGGTAAAAATGGCAGAGGTAAAAATGGCAGAGGTAAAAATTGCAAAGGTAAAAATGGCAGAGGTAAAAATGGCAGAGGTAATAATGGCAGAGGTCATAATGGTATAGGTAAAAAGGGTCTTAAACCCCCATGAAAAAAAATCAAAAAGTCCCCTCATGTAAGCCCTACAGAGATTAACTAAGAAAGGTTCTAAGAAAATAAAAATAATGGAAAGGGTGACATTTTTAAAATCATACATAGATCGTCTACACCAAATTGATAATCTTTTGGCTGGAATATCTTATTTTTTCTGGACTCTCATGGACGGCCTTCTCATGTCAAATCGCTGTATTAATATTGTACTTAATTCATTACAGGGGAAGTTCAACCTCAGTCATGTCAGTTAAAAGTCATTGAAGAAAAGCAGAAAAAAAATAAAATGATATTGGTGAGGGTTTTAGGAAATCAATCGAAGATTTAAAAAGCTATACTTTTATATTTCAATGATGACGTCATTTGCGAGCAGCTTTCCCATATTTGGTGTATAGAAAATATAAATGAAATGTAATTTTCTAGAAAAAAATCCAAATGTTTTTTTTTATCTTCAGTATATATCAAGAGACAAATAGTTTCACTGACGCTCCTGAAATATTTTTTTAAAACAATTATGAACCATTTTGTAGTGCATAAAATGTCATGGGGCGGCTTCCCATATATGACGTCAAACCCTTTGGGAACCTGGCATCCACTTGGACTAGCTGCACTGAGGTATTGCTCTAAAGACTGAACAATAATTGTATCATTTACATTTAACATATCACATTAATCAGGGGCAGATCCAGGATTTTCCAAGGGGGGCACATTTTCTTGAAAAATGGCACGCAAAAAAGTTTCCCGCCTACTAACTCGTCCACAAAGATAATTAGCAAGCAGAAAAGGGTCTCGCGTTAAAAAGGGGACACACTTGAGTTAGCATATTTGCTAAGATTCTAATTGTACCTCTCAAGGGGGGCACGGGCCATGGATCCGCCAGTTACATCAATATCTATTCATCATGATCCATCATGATGTGGAAATAAAAAAATACTTTTATTACAGAATTTTCAGTTATTTTTTATCCAGGTTAAATTATGAAAGTAGTTCGAAGTAGACCCGAACTTGTTCGTTTCAGAGGGTTAGTGGCTGCACACATTGGTGTTTACATTAAACAAAATCGTTGGGTTTGTATGTAAAGCGTTGTTCTGCTTACGAGCTTAAGATCCTTCCATCATACAGTCACTAACTGAAATCATTTTGGAAAGAAAATGCTTGAGTTTAGTCATATAAATGACAGAGTATAGATCTTTAATGACAAAAAACAACATAATATTTCATCAGTTTTTATAGCCCATTTCGTCGACAAAAGTCCGGTCATGGATGATATTATTATGATGTAGCCTATCTTTATCATCTTTACCTCATTATTACCTCTGCCATTATTACCTCTGCCATTTTTACCTCTGCCATTTTTACCTCTGCCATTTTTACCTCTGCCATTTTTACCTCTGCCATTTTTACCTCTGCCATTTTTAACCTCTGCCATTTTTACCTTTGCCATTTATACCTCTGCCATTATTACCTCTGCCATTTTTACCTCTGCCATTTTTACCTGGCACCTTTTCACACGTGAATCTTGAATTTTGATGACTCAACACTTTATGGCGACAAAGACTGGCACAAGTAGACGAAACTCATGGATCATTAATTTGCATCGAAAAAACATTTGGCCTTCGCCTTATCAACACAACTTTTGAAATGATATACCATCTCTAGGTTATAGATTATTTGGCGTCTGAAGAGCCATAAAATCAGTAGAGCTTTTTTGAAGTAAGGACTAAAACAAGATTCGGTGTAATTATCGTCAAATACTTAAGTTCAGTGCTGTCACTGTTGCAGTCGGCGCCGGTCGGAACCTGCCACAACTATATTCCGAGCGGTCCGCCCACCCGGCATTAATATCTCCACTGACAAAGAGAATTTATTCAAAATGATATTTGAAACATGTAAGCGTTGCAAACCGATTATAGTTCACTCCTTGTAATCCCATGGTAGTTTATCAAGTGGTGGAAATTACACCAATAAAACAACCCAAGTGACAACCCTGCATGTAGAGGCTTAATACTCCTTAAATCCTTTAGAATTTTATCATATTCTGCAATTTTTAAGTGTTCATTGCTTTCCCCATAATCTGGCTTCTCTCGATTTTGAAAATTACCTTTTTTCTTCTTCAAAACTATTTCTTATTGTTATTGATTTACAATTTATAATTTCTAGCCCAATCATAACAGATTTTTTTTTCAAATCGGATAGTGCCAAAATATCATGAATTATCAATCTGAACAAGCTTTAAGGAATTTACCAAAATGACGAAGAATGAGGATCATAATTCTTCCTTTTTTTCATTTCAGAAAGAAAGGAAAAAATTGAGTAAAAGTTTGCCATTTGCTACGTATAAATGAATAGATTAATTAACATAAATATAAAATCTTTTGGAAATTATGTCTTGTGAACAATAATCCACGGGCGGATCCAGGGGGCCGAGGGCCCCCCCCCCCCCCGTATTGGCGGAGCAAAAAGAAAAAAAAAGGAAAAGAGAAAAGAGAGGGGGACAAGAAGGCAGGGGAAGCATAACAGGAGGAAGACTGGTAAATGAAACAAGATAAGGGGAAGACTTGGAAAATATTTTTTTAGAATCTTTCATGCAACTACATGAATTTTTCGCTTGCGCTTCGCCTTCGCATTGCCTTTTAGGTGATTTAAATATCTTGTTCAATATAGAGAGCTCAGATTATCAAATTTTGAAGTCAATATACAAAACATATTTCAGCTTTCATTATTTGTTTGATTTACAATTGATTCTAAAAAGTGCCCTGTAAAAATTATTATTAACATTTTCTGCTCGCGCTGCGCGCTCGCAAAATTTGAATTTTTATTTTCCTGTATTTTATAAAGTTCTCAAATATCCCTATTTAGGTCCGATTGTCAAAGCATATCAGCTAGCGCTGCACGATTGAACTATTGGTGAGTAATGTGAATGTATATCTCAGTATTAATTTTATTAAAAACTACATAAAATCCTCATTTCATGACAGTTGACAACAAAATTCTGATCGCGATTTGTGCTCGCATAGATTGTTGAAAATCTATTAACTCATGCATCTTATTCATAATTAGCTTTAAATTTCCAGTTTTCATGCCACAAAATCAAGATACTTTGTGCTCTCATTAGGCTTATTAGATTAATAAACAAGATATTAATTCAATAATCACATTGTCCCTTTTTCTGAATGGAATATCGACAAGTTTCATTTCGCGCTTAGGAAGAGAAATAGGCACTAGCGTACCTACGGGGGGGCATGGGGACAGTCCCCCCCTGACGAGCCACAGCCCATGCAAAGGACGTATCACTCCCCCTCCCCTGACGAGCTTGAAAGACCTTTAATGCCCTTCCCCTGACGAGCTTGAATACCTTTTTTTTGCTTGTAAATTTTTTTTTCTGGTACGAAATCCTTTATTTGTAAATGAAGACTTTTTTTTTGTCAATTTTTTTGGCGGACGTTCCCCCCCTGTGGAAAATTCTAGGTACGCCACTGGAAATAGGAAGATAGTCATCATTTTGATTTGGTGACATAATGTTCTTAAAATGTCCCCCACCCCCTCCCCCTATTGGCGAAGGCTGGATCCGCCCTTGAGAATCTGTTACAAAAGTTGGTCCGTGGTAAAAAAAAAAATCACCTGCCTTATATGATAAAAATTATCAATACACACAATTAAATGTATAAAATTAGATAAGAACAAGTGATAAAAGTAATAATCACATAGTACAACTTTAAAACGCAGAATTTAATAGTATACTTATACAAAGAACCAGAAAACAATAGAATGAAACAGGTAAAGAAGGATAAAAGAAATTCAAAAATACAAACATACAAAAATACCTGAACAGACGATAAAAGAAGCTTATCAGAAAGATACTACGACTTTAACCTTTATGTTGTACCTTCATCTTAAGAGCCCCCCCCCCCCCCCCCTCCTCTCCTCCTATCCAACGACTTGCTCCAGCGGCAAGTGGAATGGATGTTTTAGGACATGCGACACGATGGACACTTGAATTTGAGAACTCTTTGGATCGCAGGCTCTCTTATCGTTTAAGACATCTCCCCAACTCTCGACACCAAACTGAAGAGTTAATGCTGATTTCAAATAGATGCGATCTTAACAGGAAAACGGTCCGATTCTCATTTAAAGGGTCTGCTGTATAGACCAATGCTTCAAAGACAGATCTCTGAACAGTGACTGAAGCACTCTGAAACACTCATTCTCTTTCTTCTTCTTTGTCTTCTTTTTCTTCCTCCTCCTCTTCTTCTTCTTCTTCTTCTTCTCCTCCTCCTCCTCCTCCTTCTTCTTTTTCTTCTTCTTATTCTCCTTCTCCTCCTTCTTCTTATTATTATTTTCCTCCTTTTTTTTCTTCTTCTTTAAGAGTAGAGATTGCCCCGCGATGTTACCATGATTGCTGATCGATGAAATGTTAAGGCATGAGCTCACAAATAGTAATGTACATGTACATAACAGCTATAATTATATGGTTCTCGAAGATCGACCTGCAAAGATTTGAATGTTCTTCGCACTGATATCAAATTTGTAGCCTTAAAACAAAATTCTTGTGCCAAATTTGATTTCATCAAGCCATAAAAGAAAAACATTTCCTCCGTAAAAAATATATAAGATATAACTACAATGATCATGAAAATATGTGATCATGTTGAACATTTTTTTTCATTCGCGTCAAGTACAAGCACAAGTGAAATTCTCGACTTCTACATACTGTGGATTCTTTGTGAGGATTAATACATGAATAAACTTTTAATATGATTACTAAAGGTGTGAAAACTGTATTATACAAAATTAATATGTACAAGAAATTTGTGAAAATTTCGTCTCTGTTTATAGTGGTTTACATTTATATCTTTTTTTTCCTGTATGTGAAATATATTCCAGGATATATTGTGAAAGCTAATATGTTATGAAATCCTGAAAAACGATTCTTCCAACCCCAGCTGGACAGGTGAGTATCTAAGTGTTTTCTTCAAAATGCTAAACAATTCAACACCCAGTTCGCCCTTTTCGGCTCTTGGATTTCATAATCTTCCAAAGAACAGCCAGCTCGCCCCCTGAAAACATGATGTTTAGCCTATTTGTCGTTAGGAATACTCGGCTGCTTGTTAACATCAAACGAAGCTCACGGAATGAAACGTACTCGGCTAGCGCAGATACGGAGCGATGCCGGCGGCTCACACGCGCACATCTGGTGGGGTTGAATTACGGGCGCGGTTACTAGTATACGTGTAGAAGATAACAACCTGTGAAAAAAAGAAACTCTGTAAGTATACGAGGTCGATATACGAATACATAAACTTCTCTTAGATTTAATCGTAGATCTGAATCACAAGGATTTAAAAAAACATCTTCCACGCCACTCAAATCTTCTATTAAAAAATAATCTACATTTTTGCTATAGGATGAGGAAGGAATAGGAGACCAATTTGAAATGCTATCAAATGTCATAAATCAGCCTTCAAAACTCAAAGATATAAGTGGAGCGCCGTGATCATGAATTCTCTCAGACCTGCATGCTAAACAATGTAAAGAGTTAACATCTTGTACTTCTTGTACGTGAATGGAAACACAACTCGGGGAATCTTCTTAACTTTATCTGAACTAGACCACCAAAGACAAGAAGGAGGAGGAGGAGAAGACAAACAAAATTGAACGGAAAAGAGGAGGTAGATGTGGGAGGACAAGAGGTAGAAGAAAGAGTAGAAGAAAAAAGAAGACGAAGAAGAAATATAAAAGAAGAGAAATAAAACGGAGAGGAATGAGTTGAGGGATGAGAAGACGAAGAGAAAGGAGGAGTCAGAGAAGATGAAGAAGAAAAGAAGAGAAGAAAAAGAAAACGGAGAAGAAGGAAGAGTTGAGGGATGAGAAGAAGAAAAGGAAGGAGGAGGAGAAGATTAAGAAAAAGAAGGAGAATAAGAAAACGAAGAATCAGGATAAGAAGAATTTAAAAAAGAAGGAGGCGGAGGAGAACGAAGATGATGAAGCCCGTAATTATGTCGATATTGATTAAAGAAGAGTGAACGAGAAAAAATGGATGAGAGCACTAGCGTACCTAACGGGGGGGGGGGGACGTAATTTGTAAATTTCTAAAAATGCAATGAAAACTGACGTATGGTCCCCTCTTTTTAACCTGAAGACCTTTTTTTTTACTTGTCATTTTTTCTGGTAAGAAATTTTTTTTTTTTTTTTTGGTTGAATACCATTTTTTTTTGCTTGTCAGATTTCTTTGTGGACGAACTTGCCCCCCCCCCCCCTCTTATTAGGAAAATCCTAGGTACGCCACGGGATGAGAGGTATAGCATTCTATTCTTCCCATTTATTTCTCTTTATGTGTGCGGAAACGAAGAACATGTTCCGCCCACCACCTTTCGTAAAACATGAACCCCTTTTCATTTCTTAAAACCATCTTTTTTCCATTACAGAAATTGCATACTCTTTTTCCTTCTGAAATGTGGATTGATCAAAACATGTGACCACTAGGAAAAATAAAAAAATCCTTCTTGAAACGTCTCACCTGCATCATGTGCTGGATGATAATAAACATGCGACATTATTAACTTCAACAGTCTGTTATTACCAATTCCTAAATCTTTAAACTGTCATATTCGTTTGAATAATTGAATAACTTTTAAATATATTTTATTTGTCATGTTAACGCAAATACAAAATATGCATCATTGGAATACTAAAACACATAACTCCGTGAATTGCATGGTTATCAATTTATGAAAACCACATTTTTCATGGTATCCTTGTCTTGTCGTGGAGCGTTGTGGCCCAGTGGATTAGTCTCCGGACTCTGAAACAGAGGGTCGTGGGTTCGAATCCCAGCCATGGCGTAATTTCCTTCAGCAAGAAATTGATCCACAAAGTGCTGCACTCAACCCAGGTGAGGTAAATGGGTACCTGGCAGGAATTTATTCCTTGAAACGCAGCGTGCGTAACAGCTGCACTCCTAAAGCCAGGGTAATTATGCTGCATATACTGTAGAGCGCTTAGAGACTTCTGATAAAGTAAATATATATTAAGCGCTATATAAGCAAGTATAATTGTCTGATTTTTAGTTATTGGCACTACAGTTTTATCAATCTATATCGTATTTTACTTCAGTACCATCCGTGCTACAATGACAACAAAAGTGTCATATGACTGTGTTTAGTGTCATAATGTGGTGTACCTAAAGGGTCCTTCAATGGACCCCTATTATTCACATTTAAAGGACCACATTTGCACCACCAAAAGAATCGATGAATTCATTATTCAAAATTTTGCGATAGAAATGCATTGACTAAAATAAAATACCAAAAAGATTTGCAGGGATCATAACCTTTTTACATGATTTAGACACGAATATTTTTCATTCATGTATTGTCAGAAAAAAAACTTATCGGATATTTCAAGAAATGGCAAAAGATTTCAAAAGTGAAAACGTAATATATAAGCAATAATAATATTGCAACAAATTAGATAAGAAATTTGAAGCAAAAATATATTATAAGACTGAATGTTGATATAAATACTATAGCAAGAATTTGAAACATTAACTCAGTTATTCTTTTTTACCAAAACAAAAATAATCTTAAAACCGACGCTTACAGTCATGTTTCTTGACCATGTCTTTTCGCCTTAAGAATGTTGCCATCGTTGTTTGAAACAGCTGCTGTTCGGAAAAATGAAGCTAAGAGGAATGCATGAAGCATTCATTACCTAGCACGCAGAAGTCATGATGAAGCCCCTTCTATCTCTACTGAATCATCCGTCAAGTCCCATTCTATGTCTGGAGTAAGGTTCATACGAAACACTCCAAACTTTAAATGCTACATCTTCCAACTTAGGGCCTTTTTACGCTTGACTCTTGAATCATCATTTCAATAATGATTGCAATTTGTCTTTAGATTCATCGGACCTTTCACATGGAAAATTCGTATCGTAATTGGAGAGAAACTTAACTGGAAGCCACCTCCGGGGTTGAATTTGAATTCGTGATTGTGATTAGCGTTCGTGATTTTAGTTTGGTTTCATATGTGCTAAAAATTCATCATTAACCTTATTTTTCACTGGAATCATCATTTGAATTACGATTTTTTATTACCGTGTGAAAGGGCGGCCAGACGTATGCGAAACCTATTTTGAATGAAATGCCCAGCGTTGCAGCTATAGATTTTATTGTTGCCAAGTATCATCATAATACTTGCACTTTCTGAACAACACCAAAAGTCGTCAATCGTCATCAAATCTTTGCTTATAAAAAAATATTTTCTGCCCCCTTCCCCGTGTGTTTTAGGTGCATAAGGCTTTTGAAAATGAATTATTCACCCGACTATACTCTCATCATCATGATAATTCAACCATTCTGTGAAACAGATCTCTCTCAGCCATGTGTCAGCAGCCATAAGAATTTGGACAATTTTATTTTAACGAAGTTTATAACTGCCTACAACCGACTGAAGTTAATACCTTATCACAAGAAACGAATTCATAGTAGAACCCCAACCCATCCCCCCCCCTCTGTCTGTCTGTCTGTCTCTCTCTGTCTCTCTCTCTCTCTCCCTCTCTCTCGTTCTCTCTCCTTCTGAATTCTGCATCCTTTTCTAGGTTAACTCTGATGTTTTTGTATGTCTGTATCAGGACCAGCTGCTGCTTATCATGTTGTTATCCTGTAAAATAATATTCTTATACATAAACGGATAAATAAATAATGTTGCTGATAGTGCACATATATTATATAAGCATTATAAATCAATGCAAGAAAAATCGATTCATGTGGCCGATGTCGGGATTCATTCAAAAGCTAGGGATTCATGCAAACACAACTGCTATTATAAATCCACCTGTCTTTAACCACTGCATGTTCTTTATCCCTCTGGTAATTCCATCCGTTAAGTTACGTATCCTTCAGTCTCATACTAATGATAAAATGTCATCTGGGAATAGTAACGCCACAAAAGTGGCAGGGGGCATCCCGCATCCGCCTAAAGAAAAAAAAGAAGAAAATGAAGAAATTAGAAAGAAAAGAAAGAGTTAAGAACTAACGCCATAGAAGAACGACATAAGTAGTGTAACTCTTCATTCCTACTGCATGTAATTCAATAAGAACAAATATGCAGTGTTGCCCCCCCCCCACAAAAATGAAATAAAAATACGCTAGTGCCACCCCGAAATCAATCACATCGATAATTCCCATCCCTTCTTAAATGTACTGCATGACATTTTTTCTGCATTTATTTACTCTCATATTCGTTTATCTAAAAAACTCTTTTGTATAGGTGAATAAGCTTTGTAACTATATGATTGTACTTTACTCTAGTTGACACATTGTAGGACCTGATATAAGATTCGGGGTTCTAGTCCCATCTGAAATTTGCCAAGATTGGTATCGGCCGAATTTACGTCTCTCCACAAAGGGCCTTGCAAAAAAAAAGGCGGAAATATACAGAGAGAAATATTTATAGAGATTTATGATAAAAGATTGTATGTGTATAGGAGTATTTATTATAAATCTCTATAAATATTTCTCTCTGTATATATACAATTATACGGCAATTGTTAAAATAAGTCTCTTATCATATAACATGTTTTCTGTCTGCATTTCCTTAGATATGTTGGCACCTATACATGTATACATTTATAACAAATCTATATATAATTACATAAATATCTCTTTCTATAAATATATATCTTTATCTGGCATTTGTCAAAATAAGTCCTTTTATATCATATAATATGTTCTCTTGTTTATAATTCCTCAGATATGTTGACTCCTACATGTGTTTACATTTATAATAAATCTCTGTATGTATATATATATATATATATATATGACAACTGTAGTAATATAATTACATAAAATTAATATCTCTTTCTATAAATATATATCTTTATCTGGCAATTGTCAAAATAAGTCTTTTTATATCATACATGTATGATATGTTCTCTTGTTTATATAGTGTAAAATAATTAATAATTATAAGTAACCGTGAAGCATGTTTAGATTATTTTAGAGGCCATCATATTGTATTATTATATTATTGTATTGTATTTGTACTTTGTTTATATATTTATAGTCCTGAGGAAGATCATGCATTGATCGAAAGCTTGATTAAAAGGAGAAGCAAGGAGCAACGACCACTTCGTAGTCATTTTTTCCTCTATATTGACCCTCACCACTATGAATGACCGCCAGTGTTACGAGGCTTTTGGAAAATTTCTTCCGCTATATATATATCAACAAGAAAGAATTAAGATTTTTTTTTAAGATTCTGTACTCACACATTATTTTCCTTTAAAAGTTGAGTCTCCGGTATAACTTACCGATAATCCTTGATGAATTTCTTGCAGGCACGCTTTAGATCGGCCATGCTGTTCCAAACCACAGCAACAATAGCTTAGTAACATTATCCAAAAAGATGCCATGGGATCTATCGTAATCTACCAGACGGGAATCCACCTTCCTCACTGATCATGCAACAGGTAAAATTAGTTGTTGACAGCCTCTTTCAAACGCGTGTGGTCGGAGTAAAGTTTTATTGTACATGGATAAAAATCAAAAGGTAATTATTATATCACGACCAAAAGTTTGCTTTTTTTGTCGCCGGACAAAGGTTGGGAGGAAGCCAAGTTGGAGGTAAGGTCGGGAGTAGTGCCCGTCTGGACAGAGTTACTCCCACCTTCCTCCGACCATGATACTCCTACTGGTTTCCAAGATTTCAACTAACACATATCATTATAGCTCCAAAATTTATTACGTTGGCTCAATTTAGTAATATGATAAATGTCGTATCTTAGATTTTTTTTCAAAACGCTTAGTATGTGTGTGTGTATTTGAGTGTTGTCAGGCGTGTATCAATCAGATGTGATTATTTACGTCTGGGAGCGACCTTTAACGTCACCATCCGAAACACGTGACCAGGGCTCGAACCTCGAACCTCTGCATCAACTTGTAACTTCCCCGCAACGCCACAACGACCAGTTTTAAAGAAAGAGTCAGAGATACCATTCTTTCTTCCTTCATTTAAACTTTAAAACCGGTGGGAGAAGATATTGGTTCTGGTATCATGGTCCTTGGATATGATTCGCAAGTTACTTTTTTTTACTACTTTGATTTAGTCACTTAATTCCGAACCTTTCATCTTTCTTTTTCCCCCTTTTTCTTTTTTGTTTACATTGGCGCGGTTGGAATTGTGATTGTGTGGTTAGCGCTGCTTTTTTCAGGGCCAGCTATAATGTTATCATGGAAGCATCAGCATCATCAGTGTGACTAGCCTTAAAAAGAACGTGGAAGTTCGGTGTGCTAAGGTCTCCTTAGCCATGTTAGCCCAACTGTGCGGCTACGCAAAACACTCGTATGTCAACACTTACGTACGTATAACCGAGTTCGCACGGGCTCTATCATCAAAGCAAGACAAACCAGTGGTTAAGTGTACTAACATTTTTCTTTCGGAGTTAAGAAAATAAGCTTTTTGCAAATGTTGCATTAGCTGAATAGACACATTTCAAGCGAGTCAGAAGTTTTCAAATACTTTTCAAAAAGTTGCCTTGCAATGTTGAATGGTCGGTCAAAGTCAAGTGACAATATCTGTAGTCCCGAGACATTCGCCTTCAAGAATAATATATATATATATATATATATATATATATATATATATATATATATATATTTAATTGTTTGTTGTGGCTGTGGCATCTAAAAAAAAGAACCCAAACTTAACTTGAATATCAGGGTGGCCGACTTTAATATAGGTGAAGATTTTCTGGGTAGTGGATGTGTCATCGAACACTGAAGGTAGAGAGACTAATCCCATGAGCGACTCAGATTAATCCTTAGGCGATTTGGAATCAGAAATGAAGTGCGCTATGGCGGAGACAGGTGCGCACTATCTTTGAGGCTTTCCTCCCTACTTTATCACTCTCTCCGGGTTCTCCTTGTTTATAAACATCCAACGTCACGCTAATCACGCAGACGGTATGCCTCCCCGCACGCAATCCGACACTACCTGTTGCCCGCCAACTCTCCAGTCGCCATCTTGAAATGCATACGTTCGTATTGGATATCATACCCAAGAGCGTTCCCTATTCCAACATCCTTTACCGCGTGAGAAAAATAGAAGGTTACACTGTGGCCTAAACTTCCATCAGGTCTATGGCAATACAAAAGCAACGCTTGAAGTAATGCACAGGAAAAACCCTTTTTGGTGGCGGGATATGATTCCGAATAGCTGGTAGCAATTCGTCGGCTCGGGTTTAAATTAATTTAAAACGAAGAGGGGCGCAGAATGTTACTCACGTCAAAAGTGAGGGTTCGCTAGCCCGTAATCCTGCTCGTAATACGCTAGATTCCATGAAAATAAATAAAAACAAGGTATAAAAATGATCAATGAAGGATGTCTGAAATAGTATTTGCTTCGTGACGTCATCTGGACGCCATTTTAAAATTCTTTCATAGCTTTAAAAGTAGATATCCGAAATATTTCTAAAAACAAAACACCTTCTTAACTCACCGTCTCCTCTGTGTTGCATACAGTCTGAGACCAATTGAGAACATACAGACAAAAACAAGTTTACCTTAACTTTGGCATATTCTCCAGGAAAATCTTTTAGAATCTAGTAAACACAACTAAAGGATTCTGAGTCTTTCATAAATATAGTAGTATTATGGCATCAAGCATATTCTAGTATTTTATATTTAGAGCAAACTATGTGAATAGATCTTCGCGTACTATTTACATTCAGTTAGTATTACAGATTACTTGAACATAGACGTACTGTCTTAATTTCTTCTAAGTGAGGCCTCTTGAAGTAGAATGGTGTCGAAGTTCTCATTTTAGTCTTGAAAATATGTATATCACTAATCAACAAGTATATAATGATCTTTCCAACACGAATGAATAAAGGAATATGTAAAACGCTTATGTTCATGCAATGATTCGCTTTTGTAGGAAAAGGTTTCAGGTATACTGCTGAGTTCGTATTTGTATTGTAAAAAAATATATATATATTTTCAGACGCAAAATATGAGGGTAGGTGAGGGATTTTATGGAAAGTCATAGAAAATCATTATTCAGAATGTGTTATTATTGTTAATGTTAAGAAATGGATATGAGTTAAGACCGTTCCTGCATCAATACAACTCTGATCATCATTTCAAAATCTTCATATCACCACTTCATCATAAATGTGATCGAAAAATCTACAATAATTGGCTTTTGAAACTCTTGGGCAGTATTAAAGGGGAAGGTATTTTTCTTTTTTAAAGTTCAATGGAAGTGAATTTTAGTACTTCCGCCCCATTATTTTGTGCAACCTTATTTCCTTTTTTTTCCTATTTCTGCTTTTACTGACACAAACACACACCCTCTCTCTCACACACACACACCCTTACACACCCTCACACACACACAGCCATGGTGTTGCGTGTTTGTGTAAGCGGTTTATTTCCACTTGGTCTTTGGTCTACAGGCAGTTGGCCTACCACAGGGGCTAAACCCATTTTGTCTGTCAATTGGGGTCTTATTGCCATTTGGCCGACATTTCACTTTACTGATTTTGGACACACTAAGTCTACTTGTGATTAATTCTAATGTCCAGTTGGTCTAATTCCAACTTCGTTTACTTATTATTTTTCACTTTGTAAAATTAAATCTTGATTCATAAACAGGTCATCTAACCACACACATGCTAAGCCGTGTAAAGGCCACCGCACACCTTACGACTGTTCGCGATCTGATTTTGGAACAAATCGTATTTTGCTCATTTTTCTGAAAATGTGAATAGAACATATCATTTAATGTGAGGTTAAAATTAATTGGAAGAAAACTAATATAACCTTTTTGAAAGATTGCAAGCCTTTATTTTGGAGTAAAGGCCATATTAGTTTCAAATCGTAGCCATCGTACGACTGCTATGACGTAATTACGACTAGATATTAAATTCGCTTTTATTCTAAGAACGATGATAGCATAGTCACAGATTTGAACATAGGTATTTGTACGACTATTTAGAACATTACACAGTAAGATATTCCAAGTCTGAATATTAGCTCCAGATTCTACTACATTTTATTCTGAAATCGGGTCGCAGACCAATCGTAAGGTGTGCGATCGCCTTTAGACCAAGCGGATATTCGACGAAATAAGTAGAGCGGAACTGTAAATCTATTCAAAATTTTGATGGGCTTATTTGCAATTAGATCAAATGGTTAGTAATCGAACTGATAAATTCATCTCTCAGGAGAGTAGAAGCATTTACTCTATTTCACTTCCATCGAAATACAAAGAAATTACATTACAGAATGCACGTACATGCAACTATAGTGATATGATGTTTGATGAAATCTAACTTTATTTTATGTGTTAGCATTTTCTCATATATAATTATTATAGGTTTGAAAAAAAGCAGCTCTTACTTTCATTGTAATATGACGATTACAAAGAAATTGCATTACAGAAGGCACGTACACAACTAGTGATACATTGTTGGATGGAAACTTTGTTTTATTTGTTAGTATGTTGTATTTCGATATCGTTTCCTGTTTGATATTAACAGTGATACATCCCGCTCTATTTTTGTTCAATTTTTTGTAAATAAATATTCAATGTACAGGGAAGTCATATTACGCTGTTAAAAAACCTGACTTTACAGAAAAAACAAGATTTTACATAAAGCAATAAAAGAATCATTCTGTGAATTCATAAAACAGGAATATTTCTACAATTTAACAGAACAGGTCTGTTCAAAGAGGGGAAAATGGTGTTTTATTTAGGAAATTTGTAAGGTTCCATACACCAAATACCAATTTCATGAGTGTACGATATCTGGTAAGATTACAGGTGTTCTAGAGACACTGCTGCAGGAACTTCTTTTATTTTAAGGATACATTTTCTAACAATGTATGAATTCAAGGGGGTGCTCATGTTGGTCACGGCTCAGTTTTGTGAAATGCATTGTATGAGATTGCTAGCTTTAAACGATATTTGCTTAACTTTTATCCTTCAAGAAAGTACCCTCATCGTAATCCCCCCATCCCTCTCCCTCGCTCTCTCTTTCCCCCTCTCTCTTCTTGCGTATATCTGTCCGTTGAAGATATTTATATTAGGACATCATGATGTGTTAGTAAAATAAATAGTTTACCACACTTCTGCAAACCATTTTCAACAGCAAACGGTCAGGGATATATAAACCGCATGATGAAAAATTATAAACAAAGACCAAAACTTTAGATCAATTCCATTAGCGACAGTTACTCATTTCTTTGACTCGCATACATTCGTCACAATTCTTGCATAACGTCTGTTTATTTTGGTTTTTATTACGCGTGTGAATCGACTACACTTTCAATTTGTCTAATGGAAAAGGCTGATTAGATTGATCTATTTCATACTAAGAGACTAGTTTATCACCTCCTATCTCTTCAGATGATATTAACCAAGAACCAAGAATTGGCGAACAAGGGGTAAGGATCCTAACACGAACGCCATATAACCCCCACCTCTGTGCCTGTCATGTTTATACACGTACGCAGATGTAAACATTTGATTTGATTGATTATATCCCTACTTCTTTCCACAGAAAAAGCTTTGCCATTTATCCTTCGAATTCGCTTTCTTTATAAGCAAAAGCATGCCACGAAATCACGCTCAAAAATAAGCATTAGAAATAAAAACATTCCATTTCTAAAATATACCGCCCCTATATTCGCGCTCTTGGCGATTGTCGAGGTTTGAAATGCCTAGTGAAAATGCAACCTTGGAAAGACATAAAGAGAGAGAAAGAGAGAGAGAGGGAGAGACGATGGAAGGGTTTGCCTCGGAAATGAAAAAGGAAATTGAGCAGAGGGTGGTCAAAAAGACAAAATGAACAGAAAGTCCTTGTATTGATACATCACGAGTGTTGGATGGTATAGTTGGTTTTACAAAGGAGTTTAATTAATGGGAGAAAGAATTTTCAGATTTTTTCCCACATGATTGATAGTAATTTTAATGAAATATAATGATTTCAATCCCAATGCAATAAGGAAAGGGCAGTACGGACATTACCACATACAGTGAAGAATAATTTGAAAAAAACATGAAAATGTACTACGTATTTTAAAGATGAGTTAAAACAAGACCTTTAAAAGTCTTCGTGATTTTTCTCTTGCTCTCACATAGCTCACGTGAGGGTGCGTCGTGGTCTTGTGGTTCTGACTCTCGCCTTTTAACAGAGGGTCGTGGGTTCAAGTCCTAGCCTTTTCGTAATTTCCTTCAGCAAGAAATTGATCCACAATGTGCTGCACTCGACCCAGGTAAGGTAAATGGGTACCGGCTGGAAGTAATTCGCACCAAAATCCGTTGGTAGACTAGCTTAGCCGGGGTAATATACATGTAGAAGTGCCTTGAGCACCTAGCAAGGTGGATATGTGCGCTATACAAATCTTATATTATATTTTATCAAAATGGAGGATAAACGAAATCAATTGAAGGTAGATTTTAAAAAAAACACTGAGGGTACGATTAGAAGGCGAGATATAGTCAGGTCACTTAATGTTCACTGCGGAATGAAAACAATATATATTTCCCATGTGCCCATGAAATGCAAGGTTTTTTTTCTAGCTCTCAGAGTTGACGACGGAGTATGTTCACAGTGTCAACACGGACCAGCGGCCCGTTTCATAATAAAGGAATTGCAACTGTTGTAACTTTGCCATTACGACAACTACCATGGAAACAATAGTTATGATTGGCTGCTGAGTCCTTTTACCATGGTAGTTGCCATATTGGCATAATTAAAACACTTGCAAGTCCTTTATGAAACGGGCCCTAGATTTGGATGTGACGAACCTCAGCTCGCCACCAAGCGACATAAAAAAAGTTTTAGGCCTATACACTAAATGTTTACTACAGTTGATTCGTTTATAAAGTATATCCATGGTTCGTGAGCTACGTGACACGAACGAATGACTTTTAACCCCTCCAGAAAGAAAAAATCATCTAAGCCTCCAGCATTGCTGCGTGTTCTCCCCTTTCTTGCAAATATGTATCCCCTACTCCCTTTCAAACAGTCTTAGTATTCAGAGCACACGACACATACTCCCAGAGCAGTACTAATGCAGCGCCGGTTATGGCAGTGGTTATTCAATACGCGTGTATTTTCATAGCCGTGTCGCCGGATATAGAACCGATATTGGATCCAATTCGATGACAGATAGCTTTTCGTATCAATTTGTGGCCCTTAATCTATGCTAACAAATGCCGTAACCAAGGGGGTCGCGATTTACAATGTGAAAAGGGGCTAATAAAATTTTCCAGGAATATAAAATGCACATTTAAGATGAATGAATGAGGAAAGAGGTGATAGCAACGCGGGGATGAGAGCAAGAGACATCTTAAATATCTTTCAAATTGGAATTGGAAATAGCGTTCAGACGGGGACAGTGCCACAGGTGGGGACGGGGTCGGTGACGAATATCATGACGATCACCCACATTTAATATAACATGCTGTAAAGCGCTTTGAGCCATTCTGGGAAAAGCGCTATGTAAAAATTGGTTAGTATTATTATTATTGTTTAATTATTGCACCGAAAATGGAAGAACCGAGGATAGAAAAATTAAGAAAAGATCATGTCGTATGATTTTATACTAAATCTGTTATTATTTTTGAAAAGAAATACGTCTCCTTCAGGTGATCCTCTGTATTGAAGAAAATTTAGTACATACTTTTACACTGTACATTATAAGAATATTTAAATATCGCAGGGCCTATATATCTTCAAATAAATGTAAGATAAGACTAAACCTAAAGAGAAACACCCTATAACACACATAAAATGTTTACTAAGGTATTAAAAAAGGGAAATATAGTAAACGTGATTGTGACAATTATCCGCTTCAGATGAGTGAAAAGATATCAGCTGGTAGTCATTGGTCGGTGTTTTTTTTTACATCGAAAAACAGGATACATGCATGTATATGAATCATTTAAAAGAATATCCTCTGAACTCGCTGTGAAAATGCTAAGAACTTTTTTGACCGAGATCCAAATGAAATATATTTCGTTTGCTAAATGTAAATGATTGCAGAAATTTATTTGGGGACAACATGCATGTTCACTGTAAGTCTACACATGGGAGAGATTAATGTGATAAGACGCGATGATAAGCTGGAATGGTGCTTTAGTATTATACCTGGGTATATTTCTCTGATCAACAATGGAGTCTTATTGGTAAACTGTCATCGAACGAATAAGTAAGATAAATCGCTGAAGATTGGTTACGTCGAGAAAAAAACACTGTCAGGTTTCCTATAATGTTAAGACAATGTTCTGTTTTCCATCCCCCCCCCAAAAAAAAAAAAAAACACCATTTCTTCTCTGTAGGAAATTTGTGAATCGAATACAATGCAGGGAAATTCGAATTCTGGTAGATTAATAGGGCGATGAAAGAAACTTACGTTTTTAATTCCAAATAAAGCGTAAGTCCCGCGAAATGAAACACTAGTCATTTCATTAAACGCAATTAGTAGTTATTTTGTGTTCAATCGCAAACTGAAGGGTTTTTTTCAATTCTCAATAACGCTTGACTTTTGGACTTGAGCTTACGTTGCAATTGAATATAAGTTTCTCGCAACTCCCCTTAACCTTCACGCACGCACTTACACATACACGCGCGCCAACTGACAACACACACTGAATCAGATAAGTCGACAAGTCCGGCTGTCTGGTTTTAAAGGGGGTGGGGCTGTGCCAAATGTAGGGGCTGAAAATGCAAACATCACAAGACCATGGTCATTTTACGTTCTTTCTACACGTTTACTGAAAAAATAAGGGGCAAAACCCACTCCTCCCCCGACGTTCCCACCAACCTGTCCTTTCTGTACCTGTTTCTTTCTCGATATTCCTCGCGCTTGATCAGTCTTTAGTTTATTTTTTGCTATATATTCTACCCGGTTCTACCTAACTATAAGCGTACAGGACAGGACATTTATGTTCTCTCAAAATATTCCATCCAGGTATTCGGACACGGTAAGCTTTTATTCGAAATATGTCAATATCGTGTACTTGACGAAAACGGCGCATGATCATCTCCGCGGTGAAATCCAATATTTCATTGATGGTCCATGCAAATTTGTCAACATATTGGTGCAAACTGAACATACCACCTGCCTCTTCTATAAAGGTGGTCTACTTGATAGGGAAGCGGGTAGGTAGTCAGAGAGGGCGGAAGAGAAGGGGAGAGAATGATAGACAGAGAAAGAGAAGGGGAGATAATATAGAGGGGAGAGACATGGAAGAGAGGGAGGGAGTAAGAGAGAGGGGGAGAGAGGGAGGTGAGGAAGAGAGTAGGTGTGAGTGTATGAGTGTGTGTGTGTGTGTGTGTGTGTGAGTGAGTGAGTGAGTGAGAGAGAGAGGGAGAGAAGGACGGGGGAAGGAGAGAGAGAGGAGGGGGCTGAAAATATGAGAGAAAATAGAGAAGAAAACGGGTAGAAAGATGGAAAGAGAAGATAGAACGAGGTACAATGGGAGCATATAAAGACCAAATAAAAAAAGTCGTAGCCATAAAAAGGGTAAAAACACAAAAAAAAATTACTTCCTTAACACCTACTAAATATTTACGAATGATATATAAATGAAAATCACTGAAACAATGTATTGTAATTTTAATAGTTACGTTATCCCAGAGGCCAGGAAATCTTCACGTAGTTCCTACTTAAACTGAATTGTTTCTAGTCAAAATGACAAGAAGAGTGTAATAAGGAGAGAAAATATGACCTTTTAACATTTCACAAGTATTTTCTTACACAATTTTAGTAAGTCTTTAGGGGGACGTTCGCCCTGTAAAAAAAGCAGGAAAAAATCATTTAAAAATATTTGAGAAAAATCCATAACAGAATGAAAAAGTTATAAGGATTTTAATTATTTGATTTATGACGTCATATGCGAACAATATTCCTACACAGCGAATGGTACAAAAAAATCAATTAAATGTCTTTTTCTCAGAAAATTGAAGATGGTTTTAACTTTACCTTTTGTAATTAATAGACAAATTATCCACGCAGCCATTGACCATCCTCCATTTCTGCTATGAAATCTTTGACAATGCACAGACTGTATGAGAAAAATAATGATGCACCGATGTGAAATTACGTAATGAGTACATTATGAACCTTTGCAATAAATGCCTCATGTGTATCCAAAGCAAACATACAACACGATACTGATGTAAAATAATTTGGGAAGAAACCATATAAGCATTTTGTGATAAACTATATACTATTCATGAGTAAGTTTTAAGGTAACAGTGTACTGTTTTGATGATTACTTGAAAAGGTTCTTTATTGTTTTAATCGCTCGGCACATTCCATTCCAGGCAATTTTGCATTTGATTTGCCAAATCCCATTTCGTATACACTTGCAGGACTATAAATGAGAAATCCAAACATATACTGTAAATGCCAAACTCTAATAATAAAAATGTGAAAAATAATGCTGATGGCGGACTGCGGTGCAGTTATTACATCGATTTCTTCCATTTTCATACACACCCACATACAAACTAATCATGGTGTCCGCGCGTATTTATATAGACTAAAACCAAACCTCAAAAGAGATCTTAGCATAGACCTCTATTCCCTTCTCATGAAATTATCTCGACGAAAGAAAGCAATTTGTTTTTCCCCTATGCCAAGCACGTGTTTTATCTCCATTCCTTGTGCTCCAAATTAACGAGTCGTGTTGATGTAATGGACATAGCACGTGCTGGCATTCCGCATCTTGCTCCGATGCAAGAGTCTTCATTTATCACCGTCCTATTTCATTTTTTGTGACCCGTTTCTACAACCACCAAACGAACCCTGGCCTCCAATGGCTACTACTAGTCTGTCTGCGAAATATATCGAAGTGACGAGGAATAATGTTTGTTTATGTATCCCACATTATGTCTCTAATTGTACTTAATTGTAGGTCTAGTTAGTGTGAGGTACTGATAGGAAAGAATCAACGTGGGGATAGTAATTTAATATCTGTAAAGCGTATAGAGGGTCGTTTGACTATTATGCGCTAAATAAATTACAAATATTATTATCACAATTATCACAAGCATATCATTATGCAAACTAAAAAAAATCAAGTTGACTTAATAACTCTTTAATCCCTCTCTAGCATGTGTCTAGTGTTAGATGTATCATACCTATGGAAAAACAGTGGTCGTGTAATCGAAAGCATCGGATTACACTTTTTTACAATTCGAATAAATGAAGTAGAAAGAAGAACATATGGAATTGATATAAAGATACGTACCTAATTCACCCGATGTAAACCAAACATATAGCACAGTTTAATTGGCTTCGATTGGGCAGTTGATAAGTCCAGCACTTGCTGGTATAGGATGTGTTGATTGTTGACATCATTGTAACCGTTGCTATCAGACGTAGATGTAGAACTAGTGGTGTTAGTCAGAAATAGTATAAATGGTGGTATCGGTGTCGGGTAGTATAGTTAGTAGAATCGTAGTAGTAGTAATAGTAGTAGTAGAAGTAGTAGTAGTAGTAGTAGTAGTAGTATAGTAGTAGTTGTATAAGAAGAAGTAGTAGTAGTAGTTGTTGTTGTTGTTGTTGGTGGTGGTGGTAGTGTTGTAGTAGAAGTAGTAATAGTATTAGTAGTAGTAGTAGTAGTAGTAGTAGTAGTAGTAGCAGAAGCAGTAGTAGTAGGAGGAGGAGGAGCAGTAGCTGTAGTAAAACAGCAGTAGGCATTTATATATAAAAAAAGATCAATCTCGTACGACGGGAAACTTGTCCGTGGAATGATAAATGATAGATATCTTTTTAAATATAATTTTGATAAGTCATGTTGCATTGTGACCCCCTCCTCCCCCCATAATAACAATTTATAAATGAATTAAATAAATTCTGATAATACAATTGAGTTGGCCTGCATGAAAGAGAAGGGAAACTAGATCAAAACAATTATATTTTCATCATCATCATTATCTTTTTTTCAACAGGTGAATGAAACTTTCCGCTATTTATTCATGACGTCAAAAACACCTTTCGGCTATTATTTCATCTGAAACAAGTCCCCTTTTTCAGAGTAAATAATTAAAGGCCCCTACTTTAAAAAAAATCGTATTATTTGGTGGTCTTGTTTACTAGTACATTACATGTAACAATTCGGGTTTAGACTAGCAGGGGGGTAGGATGCTATAAACATCGATATTATGTTTTTTATTAATCTAATTCAAGATTGCACGAGGTCTATAGATGACCTAAAGTGAGTCACGTTTCTCCGTTCCTTTGATTTATTTCCTGGTGAAATGAAGCGGACAGGCTGGCGTACTCTCTCCACGTTCAAGGTTTGAAGATCGTGTTTGTTTAAGCTGACAAGATTTATTTTTTCATTCCTCTACATGTAGCGATTTCTTATGAATGACCTTCAAATCTCTGCAGTAATGATGACCAATGTTCATGATTCTTTAACGCAAAAGTTGATTTAGAGTCCCTTCCTTGCCTTTTCTGCACAGGTCTTATTTAATTTTTTTGTACCGATGCATTATAGTTTTACCTCAATTATAGCTTATTTTTGGATTTTACTCTATTCACTCTATCAACACTTATACATGTACCTATTTTCTTTCGTGAATCAAAACTGAAATATAATCTTTCAGCACTCGACATTTTCAAGCTTTTCACTGTCGCCGTTTGAAAATGCAATAAGATCACACACAGACCCATATATAGCACCCAACCCCACGATCTAACATATGCTAAGACTTACCATTTTCAGAGAGAATAACCCTGTCTTGAATTTTCCTTTATATTATACCGTCATAGTTTCTTAATATCGTTAACTGCATTATTCTCCTTTTCATATATCGTTTCATCATCAAAGTTTGAATTTCCCTCACATATCTTTCTCATTTTCATTCTTTAAAAGTAACATTAAACCAAAATAAAAATGATGAATAACTACCCGGACTTGATATACGTATCATATCAACGATTCTTGGCGTCGATCTGAAATTTTACGAAACTTTATGCACACACACGGTTTGGATTACCACAGTGCGTCAAACAGCACAGCGTGCGTGTGTGTGGGTGTGTGTGTGATTGTGAGTAGTATTCTGGGCGTATTATGGGTTTAGGCTCGGGAAAGTGTGTGTGGTGGAGTGTGCATATTTAGGTTTTTGTCGGAGGGTGTGTGCCAATGGGTGTTTGTATGGAACAAAAAAATGAAGAAAAAAATGCAACGATGCGTACACTCTAAAAACATTATACGCAGCATTGGGTAAACAAGGAACATGTCTGTTGTGTAAAATGTTATCTCATGAATATGACTAATAAAACATGCATTTTGCATAGTATGAAAAACATTTAACCCAACAAACGCGCATTTTTCCTTTTTTATATACAATATTGGGTAAATTTTTATTTAATCTTTTTAGAGTGTATGTATTTGCTAAAGAAAAATTGACATCAGCAGCAAGTAACACTAACACATTAGATGTGTATTCATCTATACACTAACATGACTAAGAAATAAAGGTTCAAAATTGAACCCCGAAAGGTTGATGCAAAATCAGCGCCCTTTGGGTTCAAATATTGAACCCCTGATTTGGGGTTCAATAATTGAACCCTGCGGTTGGGGTTCATTTTTGCACCCTGCGGGTTCAAAACTGCACCGCTAGGGGTTCAATTTAAAATTTAGGGGTGCAGTTTTGAACCCGCAGGGCGCAAAATGAACCCCAACCGCAGGGTTCAATTTTTTAACCCATAGGGTGCTGATTCTGCATCAACCTTTCGGGGTTCAATTTTGAACCTTTATGTCTTAGTGTATACTACGGGTAGGCTAATCTTTGACAGCAGTACCTTCCAATTGGTCATCCTCACCATTTTCTTTCTGTTACATGTCGTGCCATTCACTTTTTATGTATAAAACCAATATATATATATTCATACCATAATTATCTTATAGAGAATTGGCAACAGCCACAAAAAGTTGGAACATTACAGAAAAATCAAGCAAATTTTGTTCAAATGAAGTTTCGTTCTTACTTTCAAAAATTCTTTATTTGGCTTCCTTTATTATGACGTCTACCGTGTCTCATCTGGAAATCCGAACTAAATATAGAATTTCAATAAAGAGAACATTTCATGTAGACAAATGGACGTTTTGACCTTTTTTCCTATTTTGTTTTCGGATGTCAGATATTTTTCGCTTGACAGAAAAGGAGAGAGAGGGAGTACTATAATGACTCTGGTCTTTTTAGTCTTCGTAACTTATGTTGATTTCCTATTTTGATCATTCATTCTGCCCAATTGTTGATTAACTACAATGTGGGTGATTATGACATTGCCGATAACAGATTTCTTCAGTGAATATGTCAAAATACAAAATATGTCAGAATGTATAATATGTGAAGTATGCCAAAATACAATGATCGGGAGAACGAAGCGGTAGCAGTACCCCTCTTGATGACGCAAAAACAACAAAAATGTATTCTGAGGAGGATTAAAAATAAATGATATAAGTCGGTGTGAAAAATTTTAGGGAAAAAAAGATAAAATCTTCTTAAATCTTCTCTATACACTTAAAGAAACATAAGTCCGCTCGCCCTTTACGCTGAAAACATGCCAGGTACAACTCCATGCCATATCAGTGCTAATAAATAGCTGATCCCTGATAACAGTGAAGGTCTTTTTGAAAATCATATTCGATACAACCAGAACATTTTGTAGAATAAAGACCTCAGTTTACTTGATTCGTGTTGGTTTTGTTTTTACCGTAGCTCTAAAAGTAGAGGTCCAATGAAACATATTCATGTTCCTGAAAGTTAAAGCGCCATTATGTAAAAGGTCATCCCAGCTCGCCAAATGGAAAACCATCGATTCTAAACTCCATGTCAGAGATTAGACAGAGATCTTCGGGCACAGGCTCTCCTTCAATTTCAACGTTAAGGATCTGATAACAAGCAGTTCCGATCGCGCAGAAACGTTTTTAGGGCTAACAGAGCCGCTATTTCAACCGGTAGAGTCGCAACGATGGCTAATAGCGAGCTTTCGCAATTGAAGCGGAGATGGATTCTACAACACAGTAAATCTATTGAAAATCGCGAAGGACAGCTTAGAAGGTTTTGTCGAAAATTGGTGAACCGGGACAGCAGATCGTCCTAAGATTTGAAGTAGACGAAAATTTGCAAATATGTAGTTTCTCCAGAGTCCAGAGGAGCGTTTCATCAGCATTTTTGTCCAACAAGTTGTCAGTCCGACAACTTTCCTTGATAACGATTGGGTGAGAGTCACTGTTACCATAGTAACTGTCGGATAAAACAGGACTTGTCGGATAAAACAAAAGATAAGTCCTTTCATGAAAGGCTCCCTAGGATTCACCGATTTTTATAATGGCTGCTTTGTCATTTATTTACTTCATCATTTATTTATTTATTTATTCATTCATTTGTTTTTTTATTCATTCCCTAATATTTAAACAGGGTGGCCTGATAAGCATGAAAACATACAATCTACGAAAAACAATGAACAGGACATTATGAGATACAGAAAAGAAAAGCAAAGAACAATTAAAAAGTAAAAATAGGAGAATATGTTACGAAATACAAATGGCAAGATACGTAATATAAATATGCAAAATACCAACATTAAAAGCTGGTCTTCCTCAGGGCTCTGTCATTGTTACATGAAAAAAAACATTAAAAGTTTAATTTTGGAATAAGGCTTTTTACAATAGATTTTCTACGTTCCAAAAAGCATCTGCGTAGTGGTGGTGAAATCTGCTTATATTGTCACAGCTACGTGTTCTTGAATCAATGCTTGACATCACAGTCTGAAATAACTCAGCTTAACAGTGCGTCCCACAAAAAACGAAACCGAGATTTATCGATGATTTATCATAACTTAATCACAAATACAATAGACAAGTGACCTACCATTGTTCTCCTCTTTCATCTGAAATTACTTAGATTATTCCTCATTTACGCATGAGTGAGCAAAAACAATTTGAAGAAAGAATACCAAAAACACAGTTGGCGGGGTTATCTGAATTTCAAAAAGAAAATCACATTTCAAAAAAGTTCAATATCTGCTCTATTATTTGATACCTTAATCACAAAAAAAATGTTCAAGAAGTAAAAAAATTATGTTCCCTCGAAACAATGCTTGTACTTCCATAATTAGATAAACGTGTTTTCACCGGTTCCCACAGAAGCTATCGCACGTTCAAGCTTGATTTCAAACAAGCAGAACTTCGATATTTCTTGACCATTTTCTGTAATTGATGTATCAAATTAAAGAGCAGATATTGATTTTTTTTATGAAAATAAGGTTTTCTTTTTGAAACCCAGATACAGCCCGACAAGTGACTATTTGGTATCCCCTCTTCAATTTTTTTGCTCACTCATGCGTGAATTCGAAATAATCTAAGTGATTTCAGATGAAAGAAGAGATTCTAAGCTTTACAATGGTAGGTCACTTGTCTATTGTATTTGTGATTAAATTATGATAAATCATCGATAAATCTCGGTTTCGTTTATTCTGGGACGCACTGTATTGTTATTGCTAAGGGCTGTCGGTATAGCATGCTAAGGACTTCGAAAGATGTTTCTCAGTTCCTAGACAAATGGGGCTTACTTGGTGTCATGTCACTTAAAGAATGAATTAAGGTTAAGTAAACAAAAATGAATGGAGAGCGAAAAGGACCAAAAAGCGAGAAAATCAACATCAGGCTCTGTGTGGCGCTAAATTGACCACTATCATGTGTGAGCCAAGCAGCAGCAGATCTAGACCTTGTGACTTTTTGTCCAAGTTTTTGTTCAATCATTTCCTTCTTTTCTTTGACTTTGCGCTATTTTATATTGACACACGGATGAGCGCACTAGCATGTTGCACTTGGCTTTTGCTTGCTCTCCATTTAGAGCTTCTGAATGCTTATTTTAGAGGTTTTCCATTAATCATTTTTCTATTAAGGTTGAGAATCTACTAGACAAGTTTCAGTCAGCAAAATGCCGGTTTTCATGTTGTATTTTGATTTGCCAATTTGGAAAAGGTTGGCTCTTAATGTACTCGGTAATCGGTATACCATGTTTTTCCTATGCCATACTGTATAAGTAGTATTATCTATTGTATTGTTCCTGCTTGAATGAACTTGAACATCTGGATACAAGTCAAGCACAATGAAGTCCTTTCATCTGAGAGTCTTTGTTGTTCTGTGTTTGTGTGCTTCCTTGAATGACTTTGTGGATTGCAGTGATTGGTCTTCTGTGCACCCTTTTCATCATGGACTACCGGTATTCACAAGAAAGCACTTTCTAAAGAGGAGAATCCTTTACAGCTTAAACTGCACTGACTCCTTTCAACTAGAACTTCTCAATGCAGGTGATGTTCATCTAAACCCCGGATCTTATAATTATATTCAACATGAAGAAGTATCGCCAACGTCACTTCGACATGGTGCAGCTAATGTTCAACGCACGATCAAATATTCTTCTGCTACCCTTCTTGACTTGAGAAATTCCAAGAAAAATCTCACATTGGACATTTTGTAATCTCATTCACTCATATGGTATTCTACGGGGGAAAACACGGCAAGGAACTCGGGGAGGCCGTAGAAAGAACTATATTACACGTGATAAACAGCCAGGATCGTCATCATCATCTTCTTCTTCGAATCTTCAGCTCTGTTCTGTAAACGTACAGTCTATGCGCAATAAGACTGTCCTCATTCACAATTTTATTTGTGACAGCAAAGTAGACTTGGTTGCCATTACAGAAACTTGGCTTAATAAAAATGACTCAGCAGTTTTGTTTGAACTTATTCCCATTGGGTATCAATTTGTTCACCATCTACGAAGTGGTCGCCCTGGCGGCGGGACTGGCCTTGAGCATGAGTTTAGAGAGACAATTGATGTCCGTATGGCAGCTGCTGGTGAGAAGAACTCTTTCGAATTCGCTGAATATCTTGTCTCATATCAGTCATTTAATATGCAATTGATTAATATTTACAGACTGCCATACTCCAAATCTCATCCTGTAACAGTTTTATCATTCATATCTGAGTTTAATGATTACATCCAATGCCATTTGTTGTCTAATCTCCCATTGCTAATTGTTGGAGATTTTTATATCCATGTGGATACTGTCAAAGCAGAGGAATCTGCTCGGATCTGCTCGAGTCTCTTTTTTTTTGCACACAACAGGTTGATTTTGTATGGTCATATACCCTTGACTTGATTTATCGACAGTCAGATGAAATTATAGTTGGGAAACCTTGCATGGCCACACATTCCTCTTTTGTGCGATCATATTCTTGTTATGTGCACTATTAACTCATACAAACATCCACTGCCTTCTAAAGTAATGTCATTCCGTATTGATGCAATGAAGCTTGATATAGCCGATAGTGATCTTTGCAAACATACATGCACCTTGTGATCTTGAGGATTTGGTCTCATTGTATGATGTAACAATAAATAGTATCTTAGATAAACATGCACCTGCCGTAACTAAAATAGTTGTTCTGCGAACTCAAGTTCCTTGGTTTATTGATAATGTAAGGATCTCAAGAATACAAAAAACGAAAGCTGAAACGCGTTGGTTAAAATCTAGGACGGAGAGCAGTTGAAACAGGTAAAACTCGCTGCGCAATCACATGTTGCATGCGTTAAATGAAGCTCGCAGAATCCATCACAATGATTTAATTATGGAAAACAAAGGTGATCAAAACAGTTATTTCGTGTTGTGAAGTCTCTGTTGAATATTGCTAATAAGCAACTTATAATACCATGCAATATTGACAAACAAGGCTTTGTGGATGATTTAGGCACGTTCTTTCAGAACAAATAAAAATACAGATCCATGAAAATATTGAGTCAAGATTGAATGCGAGTAGCAATCCACAGACAAATTATCTTTAGGTTTCCTCCCATGATGTACCTGACTTTATGAACTTTACTCTTCTTTCAGAATATGATTTTCAGAATCTTATAACCAAGTTCAGCAAAAAAGTCGTGTGCATCGGACCCAATGCCCACAAAGATTCTTTTACAATGCACAGATACACTGATTCCCACTCTCACATCTCTAATCAATCTCTCATTGTCATCTGGTAATTTTCCTTCGCTATGGAAAACTGCAATTGTTAAATCATTAACGAAAAGCCTTGTTTGGAAACAAAATTCTGTAATCTTCGGCCTGTAAGTAATCTGAAGTATGTATCAAAGCATGTGGAAGGTGCTGCATATACGCAAATAATGAATCGCCTTGACTGCAACTCCCTTCTTCCAATTAATCAGTCCGAGCCTACAGAGAGTATCACAGTACTGAAACGACACTGTTAAGAATTAAGAGTGATATTCTCATGGCTATGGATGATAATAAAGTCACCTTATTACTTTTATTAGATCTTAGTAGCGCATTCGATACCATTGGTCATACTAACCTATTGCATATACTTTGGTATTAAGGGTGTAGTACTTGACTGGATAGAATAATATTTAAATGACAGATGTCAGCGGATCCAAATTTATGAAACTGTTTCTGAAATTTTTTCAGTACCTTTCGGAGCCCCGCAAGGGTCCCGTATCGGCCCTTTACTGTTCATTTTATACACAAGTCAACTCATGACAAATATACATAGTATATTTCCTATATCTTGTCACTGCTACGCAGATGACACACAGGTCTACCTGTCTTTTACACCAGACTCGCTTGCTTTTAGAATATTGTGTTGGTTACATATACGTGAATGGATACTGCACAACAAACGTATGACAGTAAAACAGAATGGCTATTTATAGTTACATCTAAACAACTGAATAAGCTAGATTTTGACGGGATATCAGTTGGCAGTTCAGTCATTGAACCAAATTCTAAATTCGCAATTGAATATGGAAACACATGTTACCAACGTGTGTAAATCTTCATTTCATATGATACAACCTCAGATGTATACGAAAATACTTTGACGATGAAAGCATAAAAATAATTGCCTATGTATGCATTATTAGTATAAAGGTAGATTCTTGTAACAATTTCCTTTATGGCTCCCCTCGTCTCGAATCGGGCGTCTTCAGCGAGTACAGAACCCGTGTGCACGGCTGATTTGTAGTCAATCTAGATTTTCAACGATCATCCCTGTCTTAAATGATCTCCACTGGCTTCCAGTTCGCCAACGAATATCTTTCAAGACTTTGTTAATCGTATACAAGGCACTTAATGGCCGAACCCCCAGTTATATTTCTGAGCTTTTACAAAGAAAAGTTCACAGACACTCTCACAACCTGCGTAGTTCTCATTATTTGCTTGTTCACATCCCCACTCATAATAGAAAGACAACTTTTGGAGATCGTGCTTTTGCCTGTGCAGCCCCGAAATTATGGAATGGTTTGCCTACGTAATAAAATCCTGTCCATCAGTAGAAATGTTCAAACTTAAACTAAAAACTTATCTGTTCAAATAATTCCCACACATTTCTTTACCCCCTTTTTCTTAATTTGTTCTCAAGCATTTCACTAGCTCTTATATAATTGCAATGCAGTAGAATATATGCACATAATTTATGTACCATATAAATCAGTATATTATTATTATTACAAATGATTATAAGACATTAGAAAGTGAAAGTAGATTTATCAGTCCCATTTACTTTAAATCACCGTCTAATATTGATCATGCTTATTGATATGAGAGTCGAAAGATGACAACTATTTATGACAACCATTTATTCTATACGAATGAAATGTTTATAAGACAAAAAAAAATCAATGCAAATTAATTTTGTAAAGCAAGAATCTGCATTGCAATTGAATTAAAAAGATAAAAAAAAATAATCATGATAATCAAACTGCCGATTTCAATGAATATATATTTTTTACTGTTTGAATGTATCATTAAATCCCTTCGCGCAATATACTATCATACCTAGTTTTTTCGTTGAATATAGCTGTTGTGTGAATTTGCTTGTACTATCAGTAAATTTTCTGTTATACAGATATGAAGCCAAACATGCATTTTCACCGATTTAACCTTTCAAAACGCCATCATAAGCTGAAATAAAACAACGGAATGTTTTCAGCAAACATTATGAGTACTGCTTTAACATGGGATTGTGTAGCTAATTGTGTAAAATTTTCACGTATATTATAATAGGCACTGACCCCTATTCATTCTTTTGTTTTTGTCTCTGGCTGTCAATATTGACCTGCTACTCCGCTCACATATTCTGATCATTAAATTGGCAATGACAGTGATTGAATGCTAACTTCACAAAATCTGGCATAGACGTTCCGCTAATGGCAAAAAACTGTGTGGAGAGTTCATAGGCCCATTATCATAATTTTAGGTTACCCTTATGTTATTCCAGCCTATTACTGAGCCAAATATAGCTCATTTTTTGTCCATTCATAAGTTATCATATATTAAGTAAGCATTCCACGTGGGTAAATGTATGAATCTGCCATATAAAAAGAAAACTTTCTTAAAAAATTGACCGATGAAAAGGATTTTTTTTGAGATCAAGTGTCATTTACAGTAATTCACAACAGTGTGTTACCATCGTTGTGACACCCTTTCTTGTTTAATTTTTCTATTCTTCTTTAAGGTGACATGAGCCTATTAATTACAACACGAATACAAAAAATATATCATTCGACCCACCCAACCTATTCGAAAATATTTTGATTTGATATTGCTCATTGACAATGAACATGTTTGACCATCTAACGATGACTATAGGAAGGGCAACTAGTGACTAACTTTGCTCAAATTAGGACAAAGTATTGATGACTTAGGAACTATTTTTGGCTGACGGAAGAAAGGGCTACTTTACTGTCTCGGGTGATGAATTGGATCCCGTGAGGAGAAGTCTTCATCATTTCTAAAATTTATTTCTAAAATCAGGTGGCTGAGGTGTCCTATTTTGGTCAGATATGGAATGTCTGATATATATCCTATCCACCGGTAGTTAGCATTCAACCCTCTAATTTCCGCATACATTCGTAATTCCGAAGCTTCGTTATTCCGAAGGTTCAGTTATTCCGTAGGTTCGCATTTCCGAAGGTTCGCAATTCCGAAGGTTCTTTAATCCGAAAACGAAATAAGGTTCGTAAATGCGAAGGCTCGTTAGTCCAAAAACGAAATGAGGTTCTTGATTCCGAAGGTTCGTTAATCCGAAAACGAAATGAGGTTCGTAATTCCGAAGGTTCGTTAGTCCGAAAACGAAATGATTAACGAACCTTATTTCGTTTTCGCATTAATGAACCTTCGGAACATCGAACCTTATTTCGTTTTCGGATTATCGAACTTTCGGAATAACGCCACAAATGTTCGGATTAACGAACCCTTTTACGTTTTCGGATTAATGAACATCGAGGTATATGCAATTTACGTGTTTCGGAATTACGAAGTGTAACCCTAATTTTTTAATGAATTTTTCAACAGCACCATTTTGACACACGAGTCAATGGCAGATATTTTACGGGCGTGATCCCTTAAAGAACGCAAAGTGTACTGAATGGCATGAAGTTAGATTACTTCTAGAATTTTATAAATCTGTCATCTTATCATTTCTCGCCATTACTCATCTTTTTATTCTTCATTCCTATCATTCTGTCTTAACATATTTTATTCACTAGTGATATTATATCGTATATCTATACATGCTAATGAGTCCTCAAATTTTCATTATTTAATTATAAAAAAAGTGCACACCTAGTTATACCAAGAATGCGTATAACATTTTCATTCATTTGAATGCAGGATTGCATTGCATTGCCGATTAAATGCCTTGCTCACGGGCATAGGTATCGCGGCCGAAGATCGAACCCCTGACTTTCTATATATAGTCAGGTGCCTTAGACCACTCGACCAAGGCACCTTCTTTGATGATATAGGAGCATCCACGCTCTAGAGGCAGTGCTTCTATAATTGATCCCCTTATTTTGATACAAACTTTTGTTATCACTTTTATACAATTTTTACCTGATTAATCTGTAGTTGATTAGTATTTGCGTCCATATCCGATGTAAATGGTGGAAATGAAAATATAAACTTAAAACCAAAGAATTGAAATTCATGATCAGTTATTTTTTTATGAAATGATTTTAAGCTCAATAAGCTCAATCTTAACCACCCGAGCTATTGTCCTAACTCCTACCACAAAAATTACATTTATAACATACATAGGATTTACGCTCTCAATTCCTTTCCAGATATTTGTATTCAATTTTCATATATCTTTAAAAAACCTGCATATCTTATTCAAAGTGCGTCCCTTTTAGTGACTATTTATGCTTCCTTCATTCATATCACGTACCCTTACATTTATATGTGGCTTCCTAACTGCCTTCGTTTGAAAAACACATTTCAATATTCTATTTCTATTTTCTTTGTAATTTCTTCCAGCGAGCCCTGTGTCTCGTCCGTGGCGCCCGGCTGATCCGCATGCCATGGTACTTTTTTTTCCATGTCGCATTGCGTTCATTACCGCTCAATTGTTTTTGGTCGAATGCGTGCAACGCGGAAAACAATATTACACGTCCGTTTGCGGTAATGAGTGAAATTACCATGAAAAGACCGCCCCGCGAGGAGGATGGTAGCGTTCAGATTTCTCCTATTTTACCCTTAATTTGCTTTCATTCCAAATGAGGCTGGCGACCCCGGGGGTAGGGGGTTATTCCACTTTCTTTCAACGAAGCATAGCGAGGGAAGCATGGCAGTGTCGTCCTCAGTCTGCGGCACAGTCACCCTACTTTCCATGTCTGACAGTTTGCTAATATTTAGGACGGAAAATTGATCAGCGGAATATTCTTGATAGATGAGAGAGGGCTGAACTAAAATGATGTCCAATCTTGTTAAGACCATTGATATTGTTCTGCAATGCCATACATATGCAATGTATATACAATTATAGCCCATGTGATAAAATATGAGAGACTATTTTGATCTCACAATACACGAGTTATGTTAAAACAAGAAGTATCTATACTTAGTCAAAATGGTTTAGAATTAGTTTGTTTACTTTAAAGGAAGGTGACAAAGTATGAGAAACAATTTATAGACCCTTACTCAATTAGGAAAACAAAAAGAAATTGTCCGACACTTGGCGAAAAGCCTATATGAAAGAAATGCTTCCGAAGGAATGACCGACTGCAAATCAGAGTACATCACAGATTTTAAAGATTTTGTGAATCAAGAAATTGCCCCTCCAAAAAAAATATAATAAAATATTTAATATAATTATAATAAAATGAATAAATAAATAATAAAAAAAGAATAATAATAATGATAATAAATATATATATTTTTAAATCCATATATGCACGAAATTCCGTTGAAGCTTTGTCATCACAGATTCCTCTTCTCCAAAAATCACATCTCTATTATTTTTTTTTCGTTTATTTCTGTTTCAATATTGAGTACTACCGTCTTAAAAGACTGCAGTTTTTATTCATTGCTTCCTCGAATCTCTGACCATTAATTCGCAAAGTGCCTTTATTCGTATTCCTCATCTTAAAACATTTCGATGACCAAGTCACGTGACCAATTGGAGAGTAGTAAAGGAAGTGGAATAGAGTGGGCCGTCCATCTTTGAAGGGAAGAAAACAAACAACCCACGTCTTTAATCGATGCTGCTAAACATAAGCTTTTCTTCTACAAGGATATGACAGAAGAGACTTGCGAGATCGGTGGACATGCATGGGAAGGAGAAAAAAGGTCTTCGTAGGTGAAGTAGAGGTGGGAAAGAGCTGGAAAAGTTTGACATGATAAATATAATAGAAGACAAAAAATGGGAAAATAATGATAATAGGACTAAAAAAATAATAATGTAGGGTATTTATATTGCGCACATATCCACCTTGTTGCTCAAGGCGCTCCTATATTACCCGGCTAAGCTAGGCGTTCATAGCGCACACAGCTTTTTAAGGAATTACTTCCTACCGGTACCCATTTACCTCACCTGGGTTGAGTGCAGCACATTGTGGATCAGATCTAGCTGAAGGAAATTACGACATGCTGGGATTCGAACCCACGACCCTCTGTTTCAAAGTCCGAAGACTTTTCCACAGGGCCACAACGCTCCAAAATCAGGGCCGCGGCAACATGGAATTTTTAAGATGAATTGAAAATATGAAAGAAGCTCTCTGATTGGTTCCTGGTCAGTGCTTTTAACAAAGTGTGTATGCAACGGTGATCTTGATTGGTCATTAGCATATTGGCCTAATGGATTAGTCTCCGGACTCTGAAACATAGGGTCGCAGGTTCGAATCCTAGCCACGGCGTAATTTCATTCTGCAAGGAATTAATCCACAGTGTGCTGCACTCGTCCCAGGTGAGGTAAATGGCTACCGGTAGGCAGTAATTCCTCAAAAATCTGTGTGCACCTCAATAGGTAGCCTACTTTAGCCGGGGTAATAGGTTTCATATAGTAATGAGATAATTGACAGAAAAGATTCAGTAAGACATTTGGGAATTAATTTAACAAGTAACCTATCCCAGAAAAAACGAAACAGAGATTTAGTGATGATTTATCATAACTTAATCATAATAAAATAGACAAATGACCTACCAACGTAAAGCTTAGAATCTCTTCTTTCATGTGATACTACTAAGATTATTCCTCATTCACGCATGAGCAAAAACAATTCAAAGAAATGATGCCAAAAACTCATTTGGCGGGGGATATCTAAATTGAAAAAAAAGTCACATGACTAAGCAGTTCAATATCTGCTCTTTTATCTGATACCTTAAATACAAAAAATGGTCAAGAGGTAAAAAAGTTATGATCCCTCGAAACAATGCTTGTATTTCCATAATTTCATTAAATTAATAAACGTGTTTTCACCAGTTTCCTGCAGAAGCTATCGCACGGTAACAAAGGAGTTAATGCATGGCTGATCGTCAACAAAACGGAGCGTCGAGTGAATTTAAAAGCTAGCCTGTAAAACCTCTTCATTTTATGAAATTATTGAAATTCAAGCCTTATTTCAAATAACCAGAACTTTATTATTCCTTGACCATTTGCTGTAATTGAGGTATCAAATTAAAGAGCAGATATTGAACTTTTTAAGAATGTGGTTTTCTTTTTAAAACCCAGATACGGCCCGCCAAGTGACTTTTTGGAATCCCCTTTTCAAATTGTTTTTGCTCACTCATGCGTGAATGAGAAATAATTTAAGTAATTCCAGATGAAAGAGGAGATTCTAAGCTTTAAAATGGTTGGTCATTTGTCTATTGTATTTGTGATTAAGTTATGATAAATCATCGATAAATCTCGGTTTCGTTTTTTGTGGGACGCACTGTATAGCAAATAATTTCACCCGTGTATCAAATATCCATAGGTACGATACTCGAAATAGTATTTTTAATTTCGTATTACCAAAACGTGAAGGACATATTGGGAACACTTTTTATTTTAATGGCATCCAATCTTGGAATGCTCTTCCTGATAAAGTAAAAGCCGTTAAATTTTTTCCTCAATTCAAGAGTGCATTAAAGAAGCACCTCAAACTGGAACCTGCTCGAGAACAGCATTACCAGTAAAAATAACACATTTTGTACAGTTGGTTTCTAGTATAGTAGATAATGTATACATTAGGGTATGTTGAAATATAATCTTGTTTCACATATTAGGAAGATTATTGTTTGTTTTAGATGTTTGCAAATTATTTGACTGATGGATATGTATGTATGTATTTTATTTTTATTTTTTACCATATTCCAGTACTTGTCGTAGTTTATAATTTTTGTTACAATATGTTAATGTTTTATACTAACTATATAGGACTTCATTGGAAATAAGCCTTTCGGCTTTCATGGGCTATCCTGTCAAGGTTTTCTTTAATTTCTTGTAATCTCCTGCGATATTCTTGTCGAATAAAATCAATCAATAATAATAGCAGGGCCCGCTGGGAGAACGATTTTCGGAACTGAAGTGGTTACCCTGTGTAAATGTACCGTAATGATTATTGTTATTATTATCATTATTGTTGTTATCGTTATTGTTGTTATTATTATCATTATTAGTATTAGTATTATTATTGTTGTTGCTATTGTTATTATTATTATTATTATCATCATTATTGATATTATTATTAGCATTCAGCGATGGATTTCAAACATGTATGTCACGGGGCCCAGAAAAGAAGATGGAAAGATGTAGATACTGATCGACTTAAAGAAAGAGCTCGAAAGAAAATCAAATGATATAAAGACACAGGTCGTGAAGATGAGATGGTGAATAGATTTGCATCTTGGGGTAGCTTTCAAAATAATATAAACTTTTTTACGTTTCATTGTTTCATCATGACCCTGTTGCAAGTGGTTCATAGTAATAATGATAATAATAATAATTATAAACATTTCTTGTTTAGCGCATATCACATCATGGTCAACTCTACCCGAAATCCCAAAATGCACACACCACTTCCAGTGTGACATATTTGAATCTTTCATAACAATGAAAATAATGGTACTAAAGGAGCAAAATTAACATATTTTTTGTATGTTGCATCCATTCAAATACGAATGACTTTCATTCTTGAATAAAAAAATGCTTGGAATTCAAAGAATTTCTGAAAAAAAAATCAGTTCAGGGAAGAGCAAATACTAGGTATATCAAATATGAAACTATATGAAATATTAAATTTTAACAAATCTCTGAAAATATATTTAACTTGATGGAAAACGAAAGTGGGATTAGCCTTTCCAAATCTACCCTTAAATGTCAATTTGCTTACAGGAGACGTATAGCATTGACCCTGGATTGTTGATGTATTAAACGAAAACGACCTACATGTATTTGGTATTTCAATCAAATTCTGTTTTTAGATATATATGTTCGATATTGCAATCTAAAGGGCATTCAATTATATTTTTAGCTTTCCTCGAATGTATATAACCCCTCTGATAATTATTACGATTATTGAAATCAATTCTGTGAATGATACGATGAGGAGGACGGTCTTAACTCTAATCTGTTTTATGGACCGTTGATCGCTCTTAAAACGATTAATTAAAGGGATATTGATGGTTGACCAACGTTTGAAGACTGATGTCCCTTGTCCATAATGTCCGTTAAACCGGTGACTTTATACGCGGTATTTGTACGATTTCCCTTGCCTTTATTTTGTTACCCTCGAGGAATAAACCCAAAATGAGATTTGATGAGACAAAATGCTAGTTATCAAGTGACTTATAGGGTTATGAGGTTAAAGATATACCTTTTTATATATATAGTATCGCCTTTATGAAATAAAAAAGAGAAAAATGTGGAATATTCGAAGACCTTTAATCGATAAAAACCACTTTAGCCTAGATGTATTATGAATAATTCTGGTGGGAATATAATTGACAACTTCGATAAATCAATTTTAAAAAGTCATAAATATTAGAATGAAATTTTACTGCCAAGTACAGTTTATTCTTATTTCCATGATATGCAAATGAATAATAGTGTTTTGCGTCAATTTGATATCAAACCACAGAATGTAAGAGGTATGTGGGGTATATTTACAAATGTGCATTGTAGTAATAATGAATTAAATGTATATTATTATTATTTTTACCAGAATAAATGCTTCTCCTTATATTACAATGGTCCACTTTCTGTTACGTATTATACCTTCAGTATTTTATTTACCTATATAATTTTCAATACAATACATAACCCGTTCCCCTCCAAAATACGTCAGTCAGTATCATCAGATAAAACCTTTTTGGGGGGGGCAAAACTCTTCTCACTCTCACTCCCTCTCCCCCCTTCTTCTCCCTCTCTCTCTCTCTCTTATTTTCTCTATTGGGGGCGTTGCAAGAAGCCGACAATCAATTGCAAATTTATTTTTTTCCATGGGAGGGGGGGGTTCAAAATCGAGCACAATGTCTTGCATTAATAAATTACAGTCGATGCCTCTTGTGACAGCAAAATAACCTGATTTGATGTAGCTAAATGTTAACTGTAATTTTGTAGATTTTGTAGGAGAAATTTGCGATTGATTTCAAATATTTCTTGCAACAACCTTTTGTCTCTATGCCTCTCCCTCTCTCCCTCCTCTCCCTCTCTCCCCTCCTCCGCTCTATCTCTATCTCCCCTTCTCTCCAATCCGACCCTTCAGTCTTTTTCTGTCTTCCCTATTCTCTTCCAGTTTCTTCGGGGTCTCATTAAACTTTCAGAGATAAATGAATGGAATCAGATCAACATTTTCTGTTCTGCAAAAGAAAAAACATAATTTATTGTATTTAAAATGAAGTACCTGTTTTACGTTTGGAACACATGTATATACTGTCTTGACAATCTAAAACTAAATATGTTGTTATCTTACTATATAAGATTGTATTGAAGGGGGCAAACTTCCATTTTCTTTTCTTTTTGGTCATTAAGTTAGGGATTATCCGCAATTGCAATTAATGACCATGCAACTTAGCACACATTTACTGAAAACAATATCCCCTGTTTTCTTCTGAATGTGTCTATTTCATTGTCATTTATTCTATCGATTGATTGATATTGCACAAAAACGCCAACATTGTCATCATTTCACATTATTTTGATGAGGCTTAAAGTTGCGTAGAAAATATGAAAACATGGAGGAATATTTATCCATGTACAGAGTTACAGAGACTTGTGCAAAGGTAATTTAATCCACAAATTGGACTTATTCGGACTTATCGGGTATTAAACATTTCAGAATCTCGACATGAAATTGAAAAAAAAACACCTTAATATGCAGTTAAGGGGCCCGATGCAGAAAGAGTTGCGTATAAACACAGGTCGAAATATCAAAGGCAAGATCCTGATATACGTTTCCGATTGGTTGAAAATGAAGTTTAGATTGATTTTTAGAGTTGCGTTTGATTTTAACTCTTTCCGCAACGGATCCCAGTGGGTGCTTCATAAAGCTGTTCGCGAAACTACGCAAGACTGGAACATGTTCTTAGGTGCTAGGTCAGTTACACAAGGATATCATTTAGCACAAGAAAGGGTCACCAGTCATGACTGGAGCATGTTCTTAGGTGCTAGGTCAGATACACAAGGATATCATTTAGCACAAGTAAGGGTCACCAGTCATGACTGGAGCATGTTCTTAGGTGCTAAGTCAGTTACACAAGGATATCATTTAGCACAAGAAAGGGTCACCAGTCATGACTGGAGCATGTTCTTAGGTGCTAAGTCAGTTACACAAGGATATCATTTAGCACAAGAAAGGGTTTCCAATCATGACTGGAGCATGTTCTTAGGTGCAAGGTCAGTTACACAAGGATATCATTTAGCACAAGAAAGGGTTTCCAGTCATGACTGGAGCATGTTCTTAGGTGCTAAGTCAGTTACACAAGGATATCATTTAGCACAAGAAAGGGTTTCCAATCATGACTGGAGCATGTTCTTAGGTGCTAGGTCAGTTACACAAGGATATCATTTAGCACAAGAAAGGGTTTCCAGTCATGACTGGAGCATGTTCTTAGGTGCTAAGTCAGTTACACAAGGATATCATTTAGCACAAGAAAGGGTCACCAGTCATGACTGGAGCATGTTCTTAGGTGCTAAGTCAGTTACACAAGGATATCATTTAGCACAAGAAAGGGTTTCCAATCATGACTGGAGCATGTTCTTAGGTGCTAGGTCAGTTACACAAGGATATCATTTAGCACAAGAAAGGGTTTCCAGTCATGACTGGAGCATGTTCTTAGGTGCTAAGTCAGTTACACAAGGATATCATTTAGCACAAGAAAGGGTCACCAGTCATGACTGGAGCATGTTCTTAGGTGCTAAGTCAGTTACACAAGGATATCATTTAGTACAAGAAAGGGTTTCCAGTCATGACTGGAACATGTTCTTAGGTGCTAAGTCAGTTACACAAGGGTATCATTTAGCATAAGAAAGGGTAACCAGTCATGGCTGGAGCATGTTCTTAGGTGCTAGGTCAGATACACAAGGATATCATTTAGTACAGGAAAGGGTCACCAGTCAAGACTGGAACATGTTCTTAGGTGCTAGGTCAGATACACAATATTATGTAGCACAAGAAAGGGTCGCCAGTCATGACTGGAACACGTTTTTAACTGCTCAGTCAGCTACATGTTAGGGATATATCATACAGCACATGAAAGGGTCACCAGTCATGTGTAAAGTCATTTTTTGTGAAACACCCCCTCCCACTTAACTGGTTATACGAGGATATATATGCGAGTCATAACGAAAGTCATAGGTGGCACTCAACACATTCCAACGGTGTAATGACGACTATCAATCTATCCTGAAATTTTACCGAACTTTTTGACAGGAGATGTTTAAAAGCATTGGCCAAAAACGCCTACAGAATTCCAAGTTGATTTTAACCAAACCTCTGAAAAGGAAGTGTGCTTTAATTATTTTCTGAACAGCGCGCGATATTCCGCTTTGAAGTTAGCCGAAGTCGAATCCGGAAATAAAAAATCTCGTATAATTTTATTTGATAGAAGTTAGGCATGACCAAGTGAAGTCGGTGTTTTTCAAAGTAAATCACACAATCCGAACATTGATACTTTGACAACATGACCTGGCTCGCTCTTTTTCTTGTAAAACGCAAGTTTTCCTGCTTACAAAGATGCGATTATATTCCACATGTTTTTTCTTTGCTCTTCATGACAATGAACAAGTCAACAGATTCATGCACACCTTGTGACCAAGTGATTAGCTTATTCAATTATTTCAGTTATACTGTTTTTGTCAACCTAAGCAAATAAATGCAATAACCATTCAAATGGGATACTGGACGGTTGAAACATGCACGGCAATGGATAACACACAAAGCATAAATATATAGAACCATATATTCAGAACATTCAAATGAAATATTGATAAATTTCTGAAATTGAAAGTACATCTCATGGAAAAAAATACATTGATGGTCGATCAGAGATGAATAATTTACATGAAATAAATAAATTTGATAGCTTATTTACAATAGTCGAACCCTTATCGGGGAAATGTTATTCAAAGAACATTTACATCACACGAAATGTATCGGTCAACAATCAGTCATAAGGATTTCATGGTTAATGGAAATATTCCTATGGTATTATTGATGGATTGTGTCTCTGTTATCCTTAGGATATGCAATCCGACTTTCTGCTAGCAATGAATAGACATTAAATCATTAAATGTATGTCTATTACTATAAAAAACACAAGTAGCACACAAAGAACAAGCTCTATTTATCTTAATCAAGATATAATGAGGCTCATTGCTCCATTACCGATGACAAAATCATGGCTTTTATTATGTATTTAAGCGATTTTCTTTATATAGAAGTATATCTGAATGGATTTTGTTGGATTTGACTTCAAGGTAGAACTAATTCATCTTCAGCATGTTCAAAGAAATGTAAGTTATAAGTGTTTGTGACCTGTCGTACTTTGATCAAACACTGCAGAGCTGAAGGCGTGACACATATAATATTGTACTGGCATCTGTAGAATTCGTTTCTTTGTTGGTACAGATATTTCCCCTCCGCAGCCTTTCGTCAATACAAACACGCAGATTGGATAGTTCAATTAAACCCACTTCAAGTTTCACTTGATATTTCACTTGTGTTAGGGTTTAGATTCCTCTGAGTGGGCTGGTGCACAATCTGTTCCCAGATGGATCCGACTTTATGGTCTAGATCTACGACATCTTCCAGCTCTTGACTTCATGCGTAGAATTCTAATTCACTTAGCCTTTGCCCAAATCGGATTTAAGCATGAGAGGAAGAACTATACATGACCCACAGCCGCAACGTCTCCACTCTTTTTGTCTCCGACTCCATTGAACTAGCTAATAGAACCATGGTTATTTCCGTTTCAGAAGACATCTTTCCACTCGTAACGACGTCTGCCGCAAGTCAGGATTTTCTTGAAAGCGACTTTAAAATCTCGGTTGGCGAATGCGTAACACAACGGGTTGCAAGTACTATTGATATAACAAAGGAAGTAGCTAAACGCGAAAAGGCTGTCATTGACGCAAGGATCGCAGAAACCCTTGACGATGATTAAGATACTGTAAGGTGTCCAGCACAGAATGAAGAAGCCTAAAATTGTGCTGAGGGTCCTGACGGCTTTCGCTTCGCGTAAATTTACCAGGACAGATGATAGTGCTTTGCCCAGATGATGATCTTTGTGTTTGAAGTTGCTCATAGCTGATTTAAGACCCCTTCGATCAGAGTTAAGGGATGAGCAGCTGTTTGGTCGTTTCATCGGGTGGGTTTCAGCATCACAGTCTGAATACACAGAATGGTTGTCACTGCGCATCGATGTGGCCCAATTTGCTTTCTTGTTGTAATTATCAGGTGTTTTATCTCCACCATTGCTATTTACATCGAACTCGTCGCTCTCGTCCGCCGAATTACACCTCTGTGGCAAGGGAGTAATGGTATCGAACTCTTTGCCCATTTCTGAAGATGCTGTGTCAGGAATATAGTGATCAGGATCCTGTGGCGTCTCGTCAGAGTCTGTTGGCCCCGATACGCGATGCGTGCCGTTCTCCGTTCGTGAAGGAAACACATCGGTCATCGTTACATTGGTTTCCGTTCGACTTCGCCTCTTCTTTTTTGTGCGCATACTGAGTCTCCCTATAATCCTTGCCTGACGTCGCGTAAGTTTCCGCGTAAGGAGGTAAATGCGCGTATACAACACCAAGATCACGAATAACGGTAACCAGTATATCAAAATAATTGATCCCGCGGTGAAATATGCATTTTGAACAAACTGGACTTCACACTGATCCTTCTTTACCGTTCTTTTCCCCTCAACATACTGCCATCCGATGATCGGCACTCCAAAGAGGAGTAATGAAATAACCCACGTGGCCAGGATGAGGGCCATAGCTCGAGGTCTTGTCATTTGATGTCGGTATGTCATCGGAGCAGACAATGACCTGTACCGGTCAACACTGATGAGGAAGATACCTAAGACCGAAGCAGCGCAGCAGACATAGTCTAGCGATAACCAGACATCACATACATGAGGACCCATCGGCCATCTGCCCAGCAGGAGATACGTCGTATAGAATGGCATGGAGATCAACCCCACTAGCGAGTCCGCAACAGCCATACTTAAAACGAAGTAATTGCCGATGATGCGTAAACGACGTTCTCGCGCGAAGGCAATGATGACAAGAAGGTTTCCTGCTACGGTAAAAAGACTGGCAAACCCTGCTGCAATGGCGGCAAGGGTGATCGTGGCGAGGCTAAAAGATTGGGTTGTCTCGTCATCACCAGCAGATACGTTCACTGTTATATTCACCAAAGGCTCCATGGTTGGTATCATTGCTTTATTTTTTCATTGGATCTTCTTCAGCCACTATAATGGTAACAAATAGGTGTTTCATTGGTTCGTCTCGCTAGGCATCCTCTGGGGAATGAGGCATGGTGAGCAATCCAGTTCTACTTTTAGTTGATCTCCTATGCTTTGATTTCATCATCATCAAAATATCAGGCATCACGTGTACTAGCTGGCTCCTGCAAATAGGGTATAGGAAAGAGGGGGAAAAATCAGATCAACGCTAAGTTTGCCATAAGCGAATAACACGAATATGCTGCACATTATCCCAACTTGGAAGACATGTATCCCACACCTTGTTTACATGCATATCTGATTATATATATTGAATTGAAATATTATATGATATATCATTATTATTCCTCTTTATTTTGAATGTGACAAATACTTCATGCATTAATGAGAAAAACGAGATTGAAACTTTAATGTCAAAACCAGGATGTGCAGGGCGTGTGATACGACGAAGTGCTTATTCGACGATTGGTTCAATAGCATTTCTTTTGTATTCTTTGTGAATTTTTTCTCACTGATCCCTGAAATGAGAACGGATTCAGATTTACACGTGAGTTTTTAAACAAATCGTTTCTGATATGCCTCAATTTTTATTATTATTTGTAATCTGCCATGCGTGAAAATTTTGCTAAGCTGTTGGTTTCATATAGGAGATGAAAATCCACTCTTGCCATGAGTAACCAATCTACAGTACGTATAAAAAAGTTAACACTTTGAAAAAGCCATGGGAATAAAAAAATATACAACATGTGGGATTGTTTTCACATAATAATAATCTTGGGTTCGTGTCTCATCTATGCAATGAAAGTAAAAGTTTCGACAGAATGTTACACTTGAGTGAGCACTGTCAATTTTTGTAAAGCTCGTAGAAATCTGTTTGCGCAGAAATGCTTGTTTTCACGCTGTGTCAAGGGGAATGGGCGAAATCAAACTGACCATGCGAAACATTTCTCATACATTTCCCTTGCACTTTTAGTCAATTGAAATAAAACGGATATATTCGAGCATTTTCTAACAATTTTGCCACCCAAATTGAAGTTTCAACAATTAGTATGCACAACCTTTTCCCTTTTTGTGCCAGCTGGATCTGAGGACATAGTTCAATCTGAACAAAAATTTATATCAGACATCTCCAGACATTTTGTCACATTTGTATTATATATTACATTTCATTTTTCATTTAATACTTGTTTCTCCACACTTTTCACAAGCTTGACAATGATCTGATGATTAACAAAATGAAAATCAAGCCTAAGCCATTTCATGTAAATTAAAGCTCAGTGTAAAGTAAATATCTTCACGATGGCCTCGGTGTGTAGGGGAGTGGGGTGGAGCGCAATGCACTCTTTTGAGTGTTTTGGGCAAGGAAACAAGTAAAAAAGGATAAAGGGTATCTTTGTATCAATTTTCTAGCTAAATTTCACGTGTTCTTCAAGATTAAGGTCTATTTTTATTTGCATAACTATTCTGCGCAAATCCTTTTTCACTAACTTTTCAAAAGTAAATGGTGCTCACTCAAGCGGAAATATTTTTCGACAGTCATATCGTCATTTGCTTAAATGGATCTGCACCAATGTTAAAATGTGGAAAAATCTTCAGGATATGACAAATGTATAATTTTACAGTATTTTTTTTTAATTGTAAACTTTTTTTGATACGCACTGTATAGTAAACACATATTTAATAATTGTGAAGTCTATCTCTGAAAATGGGTTTCCTTTTTGTGGGACGCACTGTATAATGATGAAAAACAACGTTTGAAACCTGATTTTGCAGTATGAAAACACACTCAGTGTGGTTAACCATAGTGTTGTTCACATAATCACGTTACTTTCACATTCTCCCTCATGAGAGTAAAAGAAAAAAAACAACATTTCATAACATTAAAGTGACTGAACACTCTATTGGACATAAGTATATATTTCCGTATGGCATGGTTATTTAAAATGCCTTATTATAATGCCTCTAGATTGTAACGTAATAAAACAAATATAGAGTTGGGAAGTATATTATTGAGGACATTCATTATTTCAGAAATCTTATACAAGAGTTTGGTTTTTTTATATCTAACTGCATTTTATAAGAAATACTGCTAATTTACAAATAACAACATCCACAAAAGTGCTAAGAATAACTGATAAATTAATAATAACAACAATGACAATGGAGTTACAACTTGCTAAAATTCTGACCTAGATCATTATGATACACGATGGTTACATCAGTATCAAACAATCCATTTTTGGGTAGTGTATTTTCTATCTGTGCCGGTTTAATTTACTTCTAGCAAGAGAAGGAGTTCATGGTAGTCGGACAAAACCATTCGAGACGAAATGTTTGTAAATTTTTTTTTTAATTATCGCTTTGTTCTTTCTGTTGTTGTGTTATAATTTACTTATCGTATAAACAGAACTACAATTTTGTGAAAATTTTGACAAACTTCTCTGGCTTATTTGAGGCTTTAACTGCGTTCGGATACTATAGCCATATCAAATTTAATCGCGTGACATAGTCACACTAAAGCAAAAGCGCTGTTTGAGATTTTAAGGGCGTTGTTTAAGCCTGTCACGACAACTACTGTATAAAATTTTATTAAAATATTGTTTAAAATGTTCAAAAGATTACAAAAAAAGTTTAAACAATTTATTGTTCGAGTGACAGGCTTAAACAGTTATCTATATTGCCCAACTTTTGCAAAAGGAAGCAAGTGACACATCAGTCAAATTTGAGCTATTGTCGTTTCTGAAACACCCTTTGTATGTTGCACGTTCAGTGCAAAATTAGGGGAAGAAAAGGTCGTTCTATGGAAAGATATTGAAGATATTGAAAATATGCTGTTAAACTGCACTGACGTCTATGTAAAAGACAAACACACATTGCTCATCTACAGGAAATGATACTTTTGTAACTTGCTTTCTTTTGCCAAAATACGGCACGTAGGATACTTTCACATTTTCAAGACCAGTACTGAACGTATCTTCGAAGGGGCCGCATATGGGTAGAGTTCTGTTGCTTGCAAGTGTATTGATCGGGGAAACGATGTTACCCGCTGGCCTGGTATAGCCATGTCCCTGAACTTGGATTACTGCTGGTTCATGGTTTTCATTTAAATTGGACATCGTCTTGAATATGACGGAGGACATTTAAGTGCCATTTGACCACATTTTAACCCCACACGCTCTACATTGAACCTTCGCATAATGTTATCCACAATTACCGTTCAGTTGATTTATTTCTTTTTCTTTTTTCCTATCATCGGCAGCAAACTTTAATTGCGGCAATTTATGATCATTTTTATCTTAAAGATTAGAGAATTGGACATGTGGGCTTGGACAGTTGGGAATATAGAAATTGAGGTGATTGTCCAATTTTAATACGGCTGCACATTTAAGGTACAACGGTGCAATGTGCACTTTTTTTCTTCCTGTTTGCAACCGAAAATACCAGTTTACACCCCCAAACTGGTGCAACGTTGTACCTTATAAGGTCCATTAATTCTTGTGTTCAAAGGGTACGAATTCATACCTTTTCTTTATAAAAGCTACTCCATTTGATTGAATAAACATTATATTTCATTGTTTTTAGTTCCGTGTTATTTTCATTTGTGTGCACATATATTACTGCCGCTGTTTATTACGTTGGATGTAATAATTGCTTGTTTCGTTTGTTTTCTGCTGTATTACGTCAACCGAGAAATTTGCTCTTCTATCTCTAATAATTTTAGGCATTAAAGCCTAACCACGTACTCTTCACTGTAGGCTACGTGGGCAGAAAGTATGTAACCAAAATGTATATTGAGGGGAAAATTCGGTGGTTTGTATGGTTAAGTAAATGAAACTATTTTAATCCCTGTTAAAATGATAAATAATTGGCATTTTAAAAGTACAATAGTAGAAGTCACTGATAAGTGCAATCTGGTTTGATGAGGCCTACACGGGACACTCTTTCATGTCTTTCCTCCTACAAAATTCATCATGCTTTTTGCCATATCCCTGATTCTCTCTCTCTTCTCTCGCTCTCTCTGTATTTGTGAAAGACTCCCTCTTGCACTAAAAACCGTGTGATAAACTTATGTCAGCCCCATTGTGGTGTTGCAAAAAATTACGTGCAATTCCAAATGAATTGTAAGTCCCAAAATCAAGAATAATTAAAGTATCATGCAATGTGCCATATTAAAGTCCCCCCCCCCCTCCTTTCCACTCCCGTAACTTTACCAACCCTTTTACGCTTTAATATTGACGCGGTGTTCACGTAGAAGCAGCTCAAAGGTAGATGCGGACACTTCGATCGTCTCCTCTCGCAAACCTCCCCAAAACAAGCCTTCTTCCGATGGACGATAACGATTTCTTTTATTTATGACCCTCCCCCTCTCGTAAGTGACAATTTTCGCGACTGATTTGAATTCACCACTCTAGCTGATGTTATCCCCAAGTTCAGCGCTCATCTAATTCTTTGCCCGACAGATTTTCGTCTCTGATTTATTAGCGAGTTTTCGCACCGCTACGCAGAAAGAATTCAAGATTACAGTAAATGTATTGAAAATGCCCGTCAAATGACAATAAACAGCTGGGAGGTCTTCGTCGAAAATTGGTGAACTGGAACAGCAGTTCGTCATACGTTTTCGAGTTGAAGACAAAATTGTAAAAATTTTATAATTTTAGCCCGTCCAGAGTCCAGGATGAAACTGCCGGTTTGATTCAAAAATTTTCGAGAATGACTTCTTGGTTGCTCATTGTCATGAATTGCGCTTGACAATAAATTTTTATAGATATAGGCCCTATTCTCATAAGCGTTCTGCGTCCCGGTGTTAAAACTCCCTAAAGTGCTAGCACAAGGAATAATATATTATTGAAATAATCATTTCAATTATTTACTCTATTTTCTTGTAGGACGGAACACCCTATTAGACAACTTTTCAGTCAGTGTTATGATATTTCATATTTCGTGTTTTCTAGTAGATGTTTGAATAATTCTTCACAATCATGTTAAGTAAAATGACTGGTGATTCAGCAATCGATAATCAAATAGTCAATGAAGTTGGCAAGTCATTGTAATATAAGTAAATAGTAGTGGCCCTATTACATATTCTTGTGGTACACCATGTTTGTTCAAAGACAGTTGTATTATGCTTTCAACCGCGTGTTTATACACATTGTCTTGATCGCTATCTATTATCAGGCCACTTCATTTTCACTAGGGCAGTGGAATCGTAAGTTTCTGTGTGTACATGGTTTATGATTAAAGTACCCAATATTTATCGGAGTGTTGGAGTAAAATTAATTGTATTAATTTGGTATAACACAATAAATGTTCATTATCATTTTGTTTTCGAATTATAAATAAAGATATAATAGATTCACATCATTCAACATTCTCTTATGCATTTAGCAAGGCATGGTACTGCATGTATACATAAGCAAATGAACATTAAAGTGCTTAAATAAAATGTAGTGCAAACTGTTCAAAGACCCCCATCACACTTCTTCGGAATCAGCAGGAATCAAGCACAAGGCTGGAACGAAAAAAATATTCAAAAATTCTAGATTTTTTTGGAGGAACTAATAAATTCACCAAACTGGAGATGAAATTTAGTAAATTGACCAGGTGAATCATCATACACTAGTCAAAATGAACCGCAATGGAGTCAGACTGATAATTCGTGCTACATTCTTGGACATTCTAGGTGCATTCTAAATATTCTGACCTCATTCTGAGTGAATTCAAAATATTTTTGTCATTTCTTTTGGCCGTCCCAAAGGTTTTGGTCATGTTCAAAACATTCGAGGGGTATTTTCGAACGGTGTTCGAAGTAGATTTAAATGGCCCACTGTTGGTCAAAGAATAGTCATTTCATTCCGGCTAATTCTGCTTGATTCGGAATAAGTGTGATAAGAGCTTTAAGAGAGGAAGCACATCTAAATTAGGTGATCAACATTATGCCTTTGAAATGATTATACTAACTGAATAAATTTGATGGAACCTAAAAAAATGTGTGTTTAATTTATTTGAAGGTAAAAAACAACCACGCGAACCCCAAAACATCACCGCGCTTTTAGCCATCGATCGCCTTTTGGCCAGTCCGACAGTGCCTAGTTCATATCAGCCAAAGGGGGAACAAAAAAAATCTTCAAAATTGGCTGGCGCACATATAGGATTTTGATTACCTTAGTAATCGAATTATTTGCCCGATTGGTTTTATTTCAGAGAAATAACAGATTGGAGGGAAAATAGTTTATTTACTTTAGAAAATCGGCTCTCTGGTTGCCCGAATTAGCCCTGGCTTATAGCGATTTCGCTAAATTAATTTTGCCGTCAGGGACAAAAGATCGATCCAGAAAACTATATCCCGCTTTATGAGTATAATTAGCCTGCTTCATTGAGTTTTTACATCAATTAATAGCAAAGGATGATGTAGTGTCCAAAATAACTAAAAAAATGTTGCCTCAAAAATTATTTGATAGGTTTATCTTAAACGTAAATTTGTTCAGGTTTGATGTAACCAATACATTTGTTATTATCTTATTACTTGTAAGTTTTGTCGCTATTGATGTTGTCATTTTTATAGTAATTAATATCATTATTTTCATAATTACTGTTTTATTATACGTATTATGATCATCATTATTTTATGATTATATTGTCACCTTTATTATTCATTTTATTGTCATTATTTGTTTATTTATTCATTTATTATCTTTATCATTACTATTATCATCATGATTATTAATATCATTACTATTTATATCATTGTCACTAGTGTCATCACTATTGTTAAATGTCACATTAAATGTTCGTTATCATGTTCACTATAATTATCATGGTCATCAGCAGTCATCTTAACAATGTTCAACATCTTTATCTTCTAAGAAGAACAAAATGAGACATTAAGGAGTTCTTGCACATAGCCGCAGAACGAATCCAGGAACACAGAAAATGCATTGAAAATAAAAGTTAAATCACAATGAAAGCCGGGGGGTCTTTGTCGAAAAGTGGTGAATTAGAACAGCAATTTCATCCTTCACATTAGAGCTGACGAAAACTGCAAATAATTATGTCGTTTGATCAAAGTCCAGGACAAAACTGCCATTTCGATTTACCACTCCTCGACAGACTTAATTGTCATAAAGGGCGTCTGACAATACATTCTCTATGTTCCTCAAAGCGTTCTGCATCGCGATTTTGAAAATTCCCTCGTGCTATAAATAAGAATACATCCCTTCACTCCAAACCGGGAAGTGTGATTACAAAACCCTTTTATCTGTAACGCACGAAATTCTCAAAGGGAACAAATGAACTTTCACAGACACCGTCATCAGCTGTCTGGAGCACGGACATGAATCCAATCCTTATCACATTGACATGTAATTACATCACACAAATATATTTATTTGTTCTCCTTTGTGCTGCATACATTGGCGGTGGAAGCCCAAAATTTAAGGGGGGTGACCAACAAATTTTTTTGACAAGCAAAAAAAACAACAACAAAAGTTATCAACCCAAAATCTTAGGGGGGATCGTCCCCCCACCTCAAGAAAACAAATTTGACAAGCAAAAAAAAAAATATCAACAAAAAATTTAGGGAGGAATCGTCCCCCACCTCAAATTTAGGGGGCCCCCGCACTTCCACCGCCTATGGTTACATAACGATTAATGCCTGATTTTGTGCCCGGATCCCCTCCCCTTTCCCTCGTGTCTGGCGCACGAAGGAGACCTTTTGTGCAGCAAATTTGAAATGCATGAAAAGCCATGTTGTTGATGATCAAAGAGGCTAGTCCGTACAGGTTTAAACATCAACTCAAAATTAACAGCGCTGCTATAAACAGATCGTGTATGGGAAACACAGGATGTGTGACGTACGCTCCGCGACTGGTAAAACTCTTTTCATCAATTGGGAGAATTAGAGTTTGATCACTGCTTCGTCACACATTTACTATTTTATATCCTAATATGATTTCACTTCGTATCTAGGGAAATGTGGGAGTGAATCTGGCCCATCACTCCCTGTGAAACGAATACTTGTTTCAAATTTTGAACAAAAGTGAAGTTGTGTTATATGGATAGAATTGATAAATACAATCCGTCACTCCCTCAGACAAAATGTATGCACATCCTCCACTCCCTTGGGAGTATTCCAGCCAGTGTCCAATGAGGCGCACACAATCCTGGACAAGCTACAATGGTTTTGACTTCCTACCGGTTACCCATTTAGCACATGGATAAAGAGTGGCAAAGTGTTGAAAAACGCCTTGACAAATGATGCTCGGCCGCGGTTGGATTCGAACACCCGACCCTCTGGATACAAGGCGAAAGTCCGTACAACTCCACCATTGGTTTCAACCATCTACCATGTTACAGTAAATTGGTTCTCTTCGGAAACTATGTAAATTTTTGGTTTCTTTCTGTCCACCTGTCAATTCGTTCACAAAGTTTACTGAAAGTGCAAATCGAATGCCAGGAAAGAGGAAAGCATGTTAATAAAAGTACCAAAGTGTTAATTCCAACAAAGCGAAGAACGCAAAACTCACAGCATGTGTTATTTCTTTCTCGCTCATTCGGATAATTATGAGAGCTCGTGAAATAGTAATAAAGCTGATTAACGCCTTCAGAATAATCCCTATTGCTTTCAAAGTTCATGCCAAAGGATAAAAAGTAGAATACCTTTGCGAGTTAGAAATTCGCCGATTTGCGTGGAAAAAACCAGTGATTTGGAAATTTTTATCCCCTGATTTATTAAGAAATCGCATTAACATTTCTTTAAAGAGTGATTTAGAATTGAACGAAAGACATAGATGGGAACAGTATATGCATACCTTTATTCCTTCAAGTTTGTGCTTTAAAAGTAATTGGCTAAACCACTGTCCGAGATGCTTCCGAATGTGGCTTATTTGTCAAAAGATGAATCCCACGCAATTCCCGTTTCAAAGCTATCAAATTTGGAGAAACTAGGAAGCGTTCCTTGATGTCATTTGTCAGTGATCATCACAACTGTTATAAGCTACTAAAATCCTTTCATTTGATTGGCTGAAAGTACATTCTCTCGTTGAACACCACTTACAAAATCCTTCATGAAAGATTCACCATGCAGGATCTAACGTACTATTACGTCGAACATGCACGGAGCGTCGGGTTGATATAAGTTAGACGAAGATCGTGATTAACATGGAAAACACATAAAGATTCTGAGATTCTGTACAACGAATAAAGGATGTATTTTCGACAGAACCATCCGTCAACATGACATGCTTTCCATACAGATTTCAATTCTCTCAATGCAATTATGTGACAAAAATCTTAGAAAGGCATCTGATAACAACGTCTATTGATAATTCATGTTGTGTTGCAGACGTAATAACTTCAATGATGTAAGCTATCTGTAACTTCATGGCCCATAATGGCCCATACCATTCATCATGGTCATTATGATGATGAAAAGCTTCATGGACGAGAATCTCTTACTGCTGCAATATCATTAAAAAAAACATGAAAATGACCCGGTTGCTCCTTCGTTTCTATTTCGCGGTAGAGTTAATAAAATTCAGATTTTGTTGCTTACATGGAAAATTGTTAAACAATAGAGATCTAAGATCTTCGGGAACCGGGTTGTTGACACCTTGTAGAGACCTTGAAGAAAAAACTTTTGCTTTTATAGTGCTCAAACTTAATGTCCGACAAAACGCAATGCCAGGGGGGCGTTTCATGAAAGGACTTGTCGGACGTTTTATCCGACAAGTCCCATTTTATCAGACAGTTACCAGAGTAACAATACCTCTTAGCCAATTAACATCAGAGAATTTAATGTCAGATCTGACAACTTGTCGGATGAAAATGTTGATGAAACACTCCACAGGTCTATAGAGCCAACTGAATCAAACCTTAAGACATATTTATTCTATAATCCGATTCCATGTACAAATTCTGTCCGCTCCTCTGAAAAGGTAACTATAAAGAAAGGCGTACTTTAAATGCTATATCTTATTATCATGATTTGTTTAATCTGTGAGTAAATATTGTAATAAACAGAAATATTCTTAGTATTTTATAAGAGTTTCAAATATAATTCTATTTATCACAATTCGAGTGAAACTTGGGCCCGTGACATGCAGAGGTTAGCGATTATTCGCTAATTTGAAATAAAAGAAAATCTGATTGGTTCCTAGTCACACCTTTGAGCAAAATGATTATGCAACGAAGGTCTTGATTGGCTATGAATTTATCGATTGATCGCTAACCTTTGTGTTACGGGGCCCAGGTAATTCATGTACTTAGAGAAGCCACTTCAAGATGTCTGAAAAAAAACAAGGTACGTTATAACTTTTCTCGCACTGGTTTATCTTTTATTATTTGCAGTGAAAATAAAGCAATGAGAAAGGGATCTTATATTGCCAACCGTCTGGCACTCAAATGTTCCATCATTCTTTTCTCATAAAAAACACCGGCAAAGATCACTCGACCCGGACAAAATGAAAACCTTCAATGTGGGGGTGATAGTTTAGGATGGGTTTGGCCCCGAGACATACTCAAATTTGCAGATTTGGTCATAGCCGAAATGGATGAACTTTTTATCTCCTCCGTCATCCCCGGACGCTCATGTTGTTCATCTCTTCATCTATCCATCTTATATCTTGTCCGTCTATCCATTCACTTATTCAGCTATTGTCTAAAGCAGAGTGAAGTGTATTTTTCTCCCTTTTCTCTTCTCCCTTGCCTTTCCTTTCATTCTCTTTTCTCCGTCGTTGGTTTCTGTTTTTCTTTTTTTTATTAATTTCATATATTTTCTTCAACGAAAATCGATGCATTATTCTGATTGGACTTGTACCTATTTTTCTGTATCTCTTTTCTACATGCACTGAAATTGTGTTCCTTTACTGGCCTGTCATCAAGCTCTTTAAAAACTCACAGAACTCTCCTCCCGATGCAACTTCATCATTTAATTAAATGCATGTTTTGTGTAGTATACACTGGCGGATCTGGGGGGCACGTAAAATACCATTAAAAGAGAGGTGTGCCACCCTTTTTTTAAAGTCAAGACCTTTTTTTTGGCTTGTCAAATTTTTCCTCCGAAAAATGTGCACCCCCCCCCCCTTTTGGAAAATCCTGGATCCGCCCCTGGTAGTATAGTATAGTATTTATTTACCGTATAAATATATATATATAAACGGAAGGATAGCCCATATTAAGTTTTGTCGACATGACAATACTGTTCTTCCATGGGGTCCATATACAATAAAAAGTAAAAACATATGAAAGAATCATTACATATACAGTAAATCAAACAAAATAACAAAAGTGATATAATGTATCATGTTACTACAAGAACAAGATAAAAAATTCAATAGCTTCGCAAGAATTTACACGATATATTTTATAAAATAAATTGAATGAGTTAGGCTGCTATCATATTATTGAAATAATTCGCAAGGAGCAAACGACTGTTGCAGGTAAATAATAATAAAATGAAGATACAATGATTTTAAACTGTCATATAACACAAGATTTTGGTTCGAGCATACAATTTTTAGAGGACAACTAAAGTAGGAGCGTAAAAATATTAAAGGAAATTCAGAATAAGAATACATATTGCATTGAGACATTATCGGAATAAAATACATGCATAGGCCTATACACTGATTGGATTCATATAAGAAGTAAAAAATAAAAAATAAAAATGAGAATGCACTTTGTGGAACTATTAAGTTAATTTAAATCGGAATTAGTTTTGTTATTTAAAGTCTGTTAAGGAAACAATGGTACAGGAGGAGAAGAAAACCCCCCCCCCAAAAAAAAAAAAAATCATAATAATAATAATAATAAATACATAAAAATAAAATGAAAAAAATAATAAAAAATTTTGACGCGCGCGTACGCGCACGTCGTGACCTTTACATGACCTTTGATGACATGGGCAGTTGACCCTTGACCTGAAGTAAATGTGATGTAAATATTGTTAATTTTTTATGATTGATAATGAAGATATGATTGATAATGTGATTTTACAAAATGGCATCTAGATGACGTCATTATGACTTTTTGACCTTGAACTTGCTTTATACACATGACATGATAAGTCCCCATATCTTATGATATTTTGAAGAGAATTGATGATGTAGATTTGGAGATTTTATGGTAACAAGAAAAGGGTGGAAAAATAAAAATTAAGAAATAAATAAATAAATAAAAAATAAAATTCTTACGAAATTAATACTTTATCTGTCGATTGACAGATCACCTAATAAAAAAAATACAATATTGGCTTTATGACAAGGTAAGCAGGTCGCTGAAGTAAGATGATAATTTGGTTCTGAAATTGTGTACATGCAGTAGGAGACAATTTTAAGTCCCAAGGTAGAGCATTATATACCTTGGCACCTCTATATTAAAAATATTTCTTCGGGAATTCTGTCCGTGGTTAGATAAAAGTAGTTTTTAATATTGAGGTGCGATCTTGAATTCATTAGATACAGAGGAGTTAGTTCGTGCATTACCTTGTACATAAAAGCAATACAATGCTGATTTCTCCTCTTGTTGAGAAATGACATGGCCAGCTCAGAGAATTATGCAGCTCAACGACTTAAATTGGTGACTCTGTTCTGTACCTTTTGGAGTTGTTCGATGTATTCATTACATATATTCATTACATGCTAAGCTGTATATTTCGTCACCATAATCAAAATATGGGAGTATAAGAGACTTATAAATTGAATTTACAACTTATTTATTCAACAAGCGTTTCAATCGTCTTAGAAAACCAACCATCTTACTCACTTTCTGAACTAGTTCTTCGATATGTTTATTCCAGGTCAAAGTTTTGTCACAAATCAGTCCTACATGTAAGTACTTAAATTCACGCACTAGGTTTGTACGAAAATTGTTTAATGATACATTCAAGACATTGCCTTTAGCAAGCATATGCTTACTTCCAATTAGGATGCATTCTGTTTTATTACAATTGACACTCAGTTTGTTATTCTTCAGGTCGGAGTTGAGAGCTGACTTTACGTTTTTGGATAGATGGGTGAGAAAAATAAAGAACCGTGTCATCGGCGTACAATTGAACTTGACATAATTTCACACAGTCTATTAAATCATTTATGTACATGATGAAAAAAAGTGGCCCTAGCAGTGAACATTGCGGGACTCCGCAGATAATGTTAGATTCTGCAGAAAGCTGAGAATAGACAAGCGTCCTACAAATTCTGTCGACCAAGTAACTTTCCATCCATAGCAATGGAGTACCCGTTATCCCAGTATTAGTAAGCTTAGTTAGAAGGATTCCCCACCGCACGGCACCGGTATACTCCTTATCAATTGAATGGTTGATCAAGGTACACACACACATATCACGCTCTCTCATCTTCCTTTTTATGCTCCCTTTTCACCTTGTCTTTTTTTAACGCTGTATCGCACCCCTGCGATATTTCTCAATGCCCGAATTTTCCTATTTCTTTTCACTGTAACTTATACAGTACTTCATTCTCTGTTATACCTTTCTGCGGGCCGTGATTGCACTCAAAGAAGACGTTCGCCATGATCGTTTGCTTATGGGGTTTTCTCAAATGAAAATACATCCCCATAGTTGGCATGGAATATGTCTTGATTCACATCACACCCGTTGTCTTTGATAAAAAAAAACTTTTAAATATTCCCATATCAGTAGGACTAACTAGTCATCACGCCGAACATGGATCTTTCTGGCTTATTTCAAGTTTGAATCCGTACACTCTAAAAACACTGAGTAAAATTTTACCCAAATTGGGTAGAAAGGGAACATGCATGTTTGCTGGGTATCTTTCTACCCAACCAACATGCATGTTCCCATTTTACCCAATATTGCGCAAACCTTTTTTTAGAGTGTACTGCATATGTTTATTTTACTTTTTACTTTGTATTGTATATGGACCCCATGGAAGAACAGTATAGTCATGTCGACTAAACTAGAAAATGGGCAATCCATCCGTTTTGCTTTTTTTTGTTTTGTTTTTACACGGAAAATAAATACTATCTATACTATATTTTGGTGTATCTGGCATATTATAGATGTACTACATAAATTTAGGGTGAAAGTCTATGTCACCAGAGTCACCGTTACTTTAAAAAAAAGTTGTATATATTTTAAACAATATGGTTAAAACTTTTCTGACATTATTATTTTTTTTGCAACTGGAAACCTTTAGTAAATCTATCTTTCAACTTTGTGAAAGGTGTTTCTTCTATTCATCACATCTTCTCCCATATTACCGCATCATCATGGTGATAAAATCAATCCCTCTGGATATAAAGTTAAGTAAGATCGTACAAGTTTTCAACTACAAGCGATAAACCTATATTACTGATTTCTTATCCTCATCTCTCATTAAGATAGTTAACCTCATGTCCTTAATACGTTAAAAAATCAAGAAAGACTGAAACTAGCTTTTATTTATGCACTAGAGATCGAAGAAACCGATGACCCTTCTTAAAAAGAAAACGTACTATCAAATACATAAAGCCCCCTGGAACACAAGATCGTTTCTTTAATGTGCATAACAACAAGTAAAGCTCGCAAGGCAAAAGGGTTTGGAGCGGATCGATCAGTCTCAGCCGTCAACCCGCCAAACCTCCTTTCTGAAATGGCGGTCATTAGCGGAGATAAGAAGAAGGGCTTATCGCTCAGGGTCGGGCTAATTTGAAGCTTGAAATGGAAGACAAAGATCCTGGGGAATGTTTAAGGAACATGATATCAGCACGTGAGGAACATGCACTCATGGAGAGGCGCCATTCTGAATATTCTTCTAGTACAGAAATATCCCCTATTAGATGTCTCAGAATAAAAAAGATGAATAGACCAACAAAAAAAAGCCCATGGAAATAATCAGCAAGTCTAAAATTCCTTCTTATTTTCTTTTGTACTCAAGATGAAATGTCATATTCAGAGTATTCTATATAGGGGTTACCTTTTGTAACGAGATCGCCAGTATGCACGCACAAATTTTATCTTGTATGTCAACGGTGTATCTAAAGGATTATCTGGAAGCATGTAGTAGGCCTTACCTGCGACATCAAATTAAAACTCGCCCGACTGGCAATCTTTGTGAATGAAAACTTTAGACTTGGCTCTTTATATCGTTTCATGACGCACTGAAGGCATAATTTTCCACGATAATGATTTTTCTCAAGTGACTTAAACATTCTTCAGTCTATCTATATAACTGTAACATCTTTTTTCGCGGTGAGCAGAAAACAGTCTACCGTATAGATTAATATATTAAGAGTCCTTTAGAGAGAAAGTGAACATTTTTGTTAATATACCGACCGCCCCTCCCCTTCTGGCAATCACCATCCATCCATCTCCATCCCCCCCCCCTACCCGTTGTAAACGGTCTGAGCAGATGCAAGCGATCACATGCCATTTACGACATTGATTGAGTGGGTTTGATTGATGAGGGGAAACATAGAAGGCTGACTGCCCAAGATCTTAAAAGTCCGTAATTGCTTTCTAAAATAGAAAACAAAATTAATGGAAAACATCCATCTACACAATGTGATTGTTTGGAATGAGGCGGTCGAAAGTTACGCGACGCAGCTGTTTCATGCTAGTATCAGACAGCGGTTTCAAGCCATGCAATATAACTTTCTTGTTTAATATGATCCTAGATTTCATGAGGTTATTAATGTTTTTATGGCATAACCGAAGGAAACCGTCATCACAACATAAGATAGCGAATAAGACGAACATGAATCGAATTACAAGATTTCGAGTACACTATCTACGCGCAAATCTCTCGACAAAAGTGCTGACGAGAATATAAAGTAGGACCAAACAAACTGAAAACGACTACAACTGGGAGCCAAAATATGAGTCACAAAAATAACACAAGATAATGCAAAGTCCAATGCCTCAAAGTAATCGAATGTATTAAGAGAACAAACATAAGAGTGTAAGCAAAAGAAAGTATTTTCGTTTTAAAGAATCAGTCAAAGTTTAACGAATAACTTTGTTAAATTCCACGATTTAGATATTCGTTTTGCCAGTTATTTCTTTCTCGTTATCTCCCTTCCCCTTCTCTTTTCTATATGGGTCTCACTATATTGACGCATTCTGTATTTACTTTTAATTTAGTGTCGAGTATTTTGAGTAAGTTCTAAATAATCTATTGCTTCACTAACATAGATTTTGTTTGTCTGATAGCATGTAGAAAATAGGCACGTGAAAATGACAAATGGAATTCGTTACTAATTGCAACTATTATGTCAAAAGCCCATATAAAAGGGAAAATCAAAATAAGCAAACATTTCAAAATTTATTTTGGAAAGTAAAATTATGCCAAGATCGAATAAAATCTTACATTAATAACTTTTCATGCATTAATTTTTTTTTTCTAAATCAATCACCGTTTAGGGACGCACCATTAGATATCCAGTCGGGGCTGGAAATTTTCACACAAAAAATTAACTTACTATATGAGCAAAAATAGTACAAACTTGACTCGTCATCAGAGTAAAAAATAACTTGGTCCAGCACTGAAAAATCATCTGAAAAGTGCAACAAAAAGTGTCTCAATTGCGTAAGGAAAAAACTGCTCAAAGGAGAAAGGAAAAAAAAATGCATCAACCGAAACTTCTAGCCCCCCCCCCCCCGGTATCTAATGGTCCCTCAGGGTGCAAAAATATTTCTATTTTATCTTGACCTCACTTTCTAATTCTGAATATTAATTCATGTTATTATTTAACAAGTAATGTAAATGCCCGGATACTACTTCTATTAAAATCATTAGAAATATATTTTAAAAATAAGGTAGAGTAAATAAGTATGCTAGTATTACGATCTTTCATTTGCATTATTATTGATAAAGATGCATATCATCAAAAAATTGACATTTGATGTCTTAAATCTATACAGCGCGATTAGGTTGAGAAAGGTGAAGAATCCAAATTCCCACATTTCTTGACAATTCATGGGCAATTAAGAAATAAAATGAATTGAGTTGAATGTTATTTCTGAATAGGTGACACGATAGATAATAAGACACGCTAGATTAATTTTCATTGTTAGAGTCTTAAGAATGAGCAACATCATATACATGGAGTTACTTCCTCATTTCTGTTGTGAAATACAAAAGTCCTAAAATAAACATATGAAAGTTTAGAGACCCCTTTACTGATTGTTATTTTTCTTATATATCACTATTGTTGTTTCAATTTACAGAAAATAAATACAATGTATACAGTGACTCCCTTAAAATCGAAAGTACAATAACGATAAGTGTAACCATGGTAACCGTAAATCATTAAATGAATAATAAAGAGTATGTTTCCGCGATATAGGATAGAAGCGGGTAGCTAGAACATATTTTTTAAAAATAAGCAAAAATAGCATTCTATGATTTATCATTATCCCTAGAAGTGTTGATCCCATCAAAGCAGATTAATACCAGCAGAAAAAAAGGAGTATAATCGTATTTTTGAAATAATATTTCAAACTACTGCCTTTGACTTTCTTCGCCTGTATATTTATTTATTTTTTATTTTCCTTTGCTAATCTCAGCCTTTATCTCTCATTCTCTCCCCCCCCCCCCCCACTTTCTTCATTTGCCCTTCTTTTGTCTACAGAGAAATCTTGGCGCCTGTATCTTTCTCCTGATTTTCTCTCTTTCTTCCTTTGACCCGCTATCGCATGATATTTTCTTATCAATTTTGCATGGAATAATTGTGTTAGAAGTATCAGTGTAAGAAAATGAAAATCACTATTCGTTCTTCATGGCACTGGTCTATCCACTTTGTGAGATCAACATGAACATCCCACGTGCTACAGCATTCTAACCAAAAGTATATGGAAAGCCAAAACGTTTTTTCTTTATTGCCTCAGTTGCACTACCTAAAACTGAAATATACAAGTCAGGCCTAACACTCTTACCATTACACATACAATTTTGAGGACAGGATGTAATTTGCCACAGATGGAATGAGATTATATTGAAATAAGGTCACATTTTGCTAAAAACATGAGAACCGTGTAAACAGGGGCGGATCCAGGATTTTCAAAAAGAGGGTGGGGGCATTTTTGTACCGGAAAATTGACAAGGTTAAAAAAATCACTACCAAATGGAGGTCATTTTGTTCAAGGAAGATTTTTGGTAACAAAAAGAGAAAAAAATCATTACCAAATTGAGGTCATTTTTTCCGTTAAAAAAATGGACAAGCCCCCCCCCCCCAAGAAAAAAAATAAGTGTAGAAAAAAATGTTTCTAATACCGAATCGAGGTGATTTTGTGCTAGGAAAAAATACAAGCAAGAAAAAAATATTAAAAGGTTTACGATACCAATTCGATATCATTTTTTGAAAAAAATAGAGAAACAAAAAAAAGGTCTTGGCTTACGTATGCACCACATATTCCTCTAAAAAAACAACTTTTGTGACTCTCGGAAGGGGGGTAGGGGAACGGGCAGCATGCGCCCCTACCTGAATCCGACCCTGCGTGCACATGCCATTGTGAAAGCAATTTCCCATTTCGTATTCAAGTTTTTCATTAATATTTAATGCGTGAATTTACGGAGAGTTTATGAAATGCCCGGAGAAAATAACCGCGATTTAATATCTTCCTTACCTTCACACATGCATAAGAACACATCAATTACTGGAATCAATCATTCAATATTAAGAAACAAAAAGATATTCACCAAATTAACAAAATCCTTTCAGTTGCAACATTGGAGTCTCGAGTGTCAGTGAAATAACAGACGTTGAGTAAAACTTTAAGCGCCGCGATTTATCATCACGTCCATTCGAATAGTTAACGTATCCATCGCAATACAGACGATAACTCTAGTCGCTTCCTTCATGACAGTCACATGTCAATCTAGAACGTGAAATCGTGTGGGTAATTTAGAAGAACCGAGGCAAGAATATATCACATCAGATTGAATAGCATGTAACGGGTAGACACCCCACGACTTATCTAAATTGACTTGTCTATTTTTGTTTTCACCTCGGCAAACATGTTCCGAACAATGGCGAAGTCCTGAGCACAAACCATCACGCACTTCTCCGGGAGAGTTTAATACAAAAGGTTTCTTTGCAGATGAATCGGAGTTAAGTTCGCACAATCTTGACAGAAAGTCCATGACAGGAATATGATGGTGCAACTTTACCACTTGGTGAGAACAAAAGTTAATTTGTTTGCCACCAAAAAAATGCTTGATCCACAGACTGACACACCGTCATTTGATTAAATTAGTGATTAGGCTGGAGAATAGAGATGAGACTATAATTAGCATCGGAGCTTTCTATTATTCAAATGTGTGGTTTTGATCAGGATGAATGCCTTCGAAACGGTTGACATTCCACTCTGCGAGAACTTCCTGGTTAAGTGGTAAAATCTGCTCAAATGTAGAACAATACAAGTTTACTGGCAACGGTAGCGAATATAAATATATACGTATGTCATCGATACGCACTCACCCTGACTTTTTCGTATAGATTCCATAATTTTCACGGATGTTCGATCACATTTCAGAGTCGGTTTTCGAATTGTAGATATTAATTGGTATCTTCAGAACAAATAATGATTATACTTGTTTTTATAGCATTTAACACTTACTTTATCAGAAGTCTGTAATTCTGTCTCTATAGTATTGCAGCATAATTATATTCATTAAATGAAGTAACGTCTCAACATGAGTGACTCTCTTATCTCATAAAAAATTCTAACAGTTAAATATGAGCCCACATGTCCCCCTTCTCTCCTTCTTTTTATCTGTCTCCTCTTCATCTTTCCCGGCTCCTCATCCTTCCACCCTTATCCTTTTACGCATTTCACTTAATTGTATTAATTATCTTTTGTGTTGATGTTGTTCCTCTCCTTGATATTATTCTTCACCCTTCTTCATCATCTTTTTTTTCGTCTGCTCATCATCCCCACCATCATTATCATCATCGTCATAAACATCATCATCACCACTACCATCTACATCATCATTAGCTTTCTTATTATCATCATCATCAGTATCATTACTGGTATTTACTAGTACGTTGTTTAGATATAATTATATATTGCTTAAAAGAGGCTCTTATGATCTTTAGTACTTGAGGACTACAGGGAATCGCCACGCCGAATTTTCTTGTAGCTTTTATAATATAAATATTAAAGGGGTGATACTTGGAACTGCATGGTTTTCCATTGGTTAGTAGGGAAACTATACAAGGTAGATATGAATTGGCGGGGTGGGGGATTCAGAAGGACGTATCATAATTATCTTACAAGTCTTTCATTTTCTTTATTCTCATTTCAAAATGATCTCTTTAAAAATGTGTTTCCACGCACATGGGTGTGTGTGGGTGGGTGTGTGTGTGAGCACTGCAGAAAAAAAATTTGTAGGAAGCGCCTAATTCCCTTAGAAGTGCATAAAAAATCTCAAAGTACTATCACTGTTATTTACGAATTATATTAAAATCCCGTATAACCTTTCGTTACTTCCCTCTACTTGCAGTGGGAGGAAAAACGGGAAACTCCGGTTTGCGTTTCCAAAAGAGGAGCTCCATTTAGTCACTACTATGCAAATATTAGTTCATTTGGGATACGGACCAGTGAAGACAATTTCCAATAACATCTTTTACCGAGCCATGTGTGTCCTGCAAACAATTACTCGGTATATTTGATGAAAGTTTACCGGGAGTTCATTTTACCCAAATATATAAGCACGCCATTTTGTCTGTATTGATACATGTATATTGCATTTCTCCAGATAGGCCTATTTTTTCTATCGAAATATCATTTACTGTTGGTCTTCTACGAATCTGCAGGTTTAATGCAACAATTTCAGATGACGAACCCTCCACCAAAGGGACAATTAGTATACTTTTGATCAATTATGTCATATTCCCATGATTAAATTCCTTTGACATAATAGTATATCTAATCCTGTTTTGGGAGAGTCGTTTCTCAAAGCCGCTAAGTAGTCGATATCATAATTATTTGCGACTTAATCTTCTTTGTTTTGTCCATGTACTAGATAAACAGTGAGTGTTCTGTGCAAACTCTTAACAATATTTTTTTATTTTATCTCTGTTTTGTGATGTGACTGCTTTTGAACTGTTTCAAATCATTTCCAATTACCTGTAAATATTGTGATTATATGTGATTTTGAATACCAATAAAACACATAAATAAAAAAAAAACTTCAAACAATATTTTTGCAAAATGCCCGCGTCACAAAAGTATGTTATCATAATCATAGGTGACTTAACAGTGGCGTACTTAGGATTTTCCACAGGGGGGGGGGGCAAAAACGTCCTCCAAAAAATCTGACAAGCAAAAAAAAAAGTCTTTAATCATAAATAAAGGATTTCGTAGCAAAAAAAAATTATAAGCAAAAAAAGTCTTCAAGCTCGTCAGGGGGGGCAATAAAGGTCTTCAAGCTCGACAGGGAGGGGGGGGGGGCAAAAAGGACTTTCAAGCTCGTCAGGGGGCAGGGATACGTCCTTTGCATGTGTTGTGGCTCGTCGGGGGGGGGGGCAGACCGCACCCCCCCCCCCCGAAGGTACGCTAGTGTGACTTAATTTCATGCCTGAAAGGGTCGAAAAATACCCATACATGTATTTCCGATTCTCAATTTTGGGGCCTAATTTTGAGTACGTAAAAATGCAAGCAACTACTGTCATTGAATTTTATTACTTTAGTATCTTATAATGATTTGTCCACTCACATGTAACGTCATGGCCATGACTACTACGATGATCATTGAAAAACCATGTGTGTTTGCATTTAGGTATGACTTAAGTTATCCTTAACCCTTCGAAGACCACTTCCGAGATTCATCCTCGGTCGTTTTCTTTTGTATAGACATTTAAGCATGAGTATTTTGTAATGGAATTTAAGCATGAATTAAGTTACCCTTAACTCTTCGATAACCACTCCCGCAGATTAAATCATTTTTTTTTTATTTGTATTGGCATTTAAGTATGACTTAAGTTATTCTTAACTCTTCGGATATAACCTTGGATTTTTTTGTATTGGCATTTGAGAATTACTTCAACCATCCTTAACTCTAAGGAGACCACTTCCGAGATTTAACCATGTTCTATTTTGTTTGATTTTTTATTCGCATTTTAGCATGACTTATTTTCTACTTTTTGTAAACGAAAGGAAAAGGCGCTATATCAAATGATCTTTGGATTGGATTCGACTTAAGTTATCCTTAGTTTCGAAAACTGCTTACGAGATTCGACCCCGTTTTGTTTTGTGTGTTATTTTGTTATATCTGATTTACGGTTTAAAGATATACCATATTTTTGAAAAAAAATCATAAGTTGGTCTGTATATTTATACTTACTGTCATGCAGATTATTGCATAGTGAAATCAATGTTAATTAGATTGAATTGACAAAAAAATATGCCAGATGACCAGTTTCGTTTGCTCTGAAAAATGGTGTAAGCCATTCAACTGTTAGTTCAAATGTTTGAACTAAGCTATATTGATCATGTATAGATATGAATATACATAACCAATTCGAAACAAAGGATTCAAAATGAAAGTGGAATCAAATTACAAGTGGGAAAAAAATATTTCTACTGTTGAGCTTTTGGTATTAAGGTCTAAATTTTGGCAATGACACTTTGAGTTCTGCACAAATTTTAATTTCTCATATTTAAAATCAATGCAAACCGACAGCTATTTAGTACCTACACATACCTTATGATCGTACGTAACAATTTATTTCTATTTATTATAGTTTTTGAAATCTTATTTCCCTTATAGCACTTAGTTTCTGACCGCAATGCATGAGCCTTATCATATCCGACCACTTTTGCAATTCCATGAATTTAATTCACTTAATTGTTTGGAAGGGTTAAAGGTCTCTGTAATGAGAAACCTCAAATATATATTTATCGGTAAATATGAGAGGTAAACATATGGGAATGAATAATTCATTTTGAGATAGAAATAAGCCTTTATAAAAAAGCAACTGGATTAGGACATTCCAATGTTTTGCATGGCACTGTCATTCTATCGGTATACTAGTAATACTTCTCTATTCTGAGTTCCTATCTCCAGTCCATCTCACTTCCTGTCCATCTCTTTCTGGCTGCCTCTACCACCCCCCCCCCTCTCCTCTCTCTTCATCTTTCTCGCCTACCCTCTATTTCTCTTTCTCCCACATCTTTTTTTTTCTTCATCTTTACGGGTATGACGTTTTGGATGGTCCCCAATCCTATCTCATCCTGTTAGAAATGTCAGTTTTCAGTACAGAATGTCAAAGTTGCCATGGCAATACGTCATGTTAAATTGTGCGATGCATCACACCTTTTTTCTGGTAAACGAATCATGAATGTCAAACAGTCTAACGAGGCAAATACATGTAAAACAAATAAACAAAAATATTTTTAATTAACCTGTCATTAGTTAGTCATCATGACCTCGGTTGTTATATTTATTTTCATTTGTATTTGCTTTGTTACACTGTTAAAAAAGCGTGATTTTACAGAAAATAAACAGAAGATTTTGTAGAAAGCAATAACAGAATCATTCTGTAAATTCATAGAAATTCTGCAATTTAACAGAACAGGTCTGTTTAAAAAGTGGAAAAGGGTGTTTTTTTCAAGGAAACTTGTAAGATTCCATACATCAAATACCAATTTCCTGTAAGATTACGCAATTCGGTTAGATTACAAGTGTTCTCGAGACTCTGCTGCAGGAATTTCTTTTATTATAAGGATAAATTTTCTAACAGTGTACGATACCTTCTTTAAATTCCGCTGTCTCGCTCATTCTCTCTTTCCTATTCCCATCCTTTCTCCCCTACCTCCAAATATCTCTGTCTCTTTTTCTCTCCGTCTCTCTGGCCTTATATTAATTTCTCTGCATATCATTCTATATTTCTTTCAACATTATGCTGTATAATTATTTCGCATATTAGTCCACGTTTAGCGAGTGATATTTCACACACAGAGAAAGTGTCTGCACCTAGGAAGTGAAATCCAATTTACACAAGTCCGCGTTTGACGTTAGAATTCCAAATGAATTTGGAATGAAGTCCACGGTTTAAGTTATTTACACGAATAGGCGGGTGGATGGGTGTGTATGTATATGTGAGCGGTTGGGTATGCGCTGTTGTATTGCTTGGTGCTTGATGTATGGTGATTTTATCAAGTTTGTAATTTTTTATCTTTTTTATGAAAAAAATATCCATATATATTTGACATTCATATTTTCATCTATTATTGTAATTTATATTGTAATATTGGAAGAAATCACATGTAGTTTAAAAACAAAACAAAAAGTGTGTAAATGTTGTTTTGTTTTAATAGAACATACTGCCGGCATTTTTCGTCTTTGATCTCGTTTGGGTTTGAGCTTGAGCTAAATCTGGGGTAATTAAAACAATAACAATGCGCCTCGGAATAGATTATTTCTAGATAAATGGCGCTATGTAAATGTCTCTTCTCGTTATCATATCATTTTTGTTATTAATAATACAAATTATTGTAGACATGTAACAAATATCATAAAGTATACATGATATTGCATTTGTGTATAGTGAATAAAGTATGCATTTCATACGGAATTCAAAAAAATGCAGATATATGATATTGTCATTCTTATGACCCCATCTTGCACAGCCTATACATTAAAGTAATAGTCGTCTTGTTTGAAGTACATGTATATGAACTCACCTTTAAATTATCATCTCTCCTTATCAGCTTCACTCCCCTTCGAGAATGTCAATTGATTTTAATCCATACAGCTCACCTGTAAGAAGAGGAAGATTAAAAAAAAGAATTAAAAATATGAGAATTTCAATCTACAATGATATTGACACGCTTTTTGTGATTTGCAAGTTTGGTTTCTATCCAATTGTTGTAGTTGTTCTTCCGCAAATGAATCATACATGTTCTAACAATATATATTTTGTTTCAATTTCTATCGACCTTGGAACACTTTTGAGATCTCCAAATATTCAATTGACATCATTCAAGAGTGTATTAATGTCGTGTATATATTATGATATTTTAACTGTTCCTGTTGGAAAGGGACTGTCCCTATTCGGGCAAAAGAGATGAGACTGACAGTTTGCTCTTTGCCGGAGTATTAATATTTGTTTAGAGTCACGGATGAATAATTCAGGATGCACCTTTTACCAAGGGTTATCAATTTTCTATCCCCGACTTTTATTTCTCTGATGTATTGATGACGATAAAGAGGAACACCAGAAATTACCTCTGGTTCACCAAAGCCTACAAGTAACACCTGAAAAGTCATTTGGGTTCAGTGGTAGAGCGCCCGCCCCACGGAAGATAGTGGGATCTATCCCTGGCTGAGTCATGTATACCATAGAATTTAAAGAAAGGAATCTTCTGGCTTGGCGCTCAGTATTTAGATGAAATCGCAGTAAAAGCATGTAATATGTTGGTAGAAGTGACTGCTCTTGAGAAAATAAAATGTTACTACTACAATTACTACTATATAATTACTACTATTACTATCATTATTAGTATTATTATCATTATTATCATTATTATTATTATTATTATTATTATTGAGAGCGTTCGGAGTCGGGGAAGCTAAACGGGTCAGTTTCGGTGCATCATTTTCAAACAGGGAAAACTGTGATATTACTCCCCGGCTACATTATTGACGAAAAAGAAAACCCACCAAGTTTCGTCTGCATGGTATGGTTAAACACCATGACATTATATCGAGCGTTAAAAACCGTATCATATGTCATTGACCTTTGACCTGCACTGACATTGAACCCGACCTACATAAGCGAAACCAGATTTGATCTAAATGGGTCATGATCTAAAAATAAAAGTTCTTCTCATCGGGGAGAAGTTACAGACACATACAGACATAGCATCACGCTCGCCATCCATGCATGTTCAAAGCATTCAGAATCTTTGCCTCCAATTAAAGTGTAAACAGAGGTATAATTTTCTTTCCTTGTTTGTTTCTTTATTTATTCTTTTTTCTTTCTTCCTCCCTCCCTTTTTTTTCTTCCCTTCTTCTTCTTTCTTCTTCATTTTCTTTTTCTTCTTCTTATTATTATAATTACTCTCCTTCCTCCTCTTCCCTTTCTCCTTCTCCACCTCCTCCTTCTTTATCATCATCATCTTATTATTATTATCATTTTTATTATTATTATAATTACACTCCTTCCTCCACTTCCACTTCTCCTCCCCCTCCTCCTCCTTCTACTTCTTCATCTTCTCCCTTTTTTAAGGGGGGGGGTGATATAGGTTCCCTGATTGGTAAGGACGTAGTGTTCCATGCACTGTATACCCCCTACAGTGTGTTCACTGGCCTGTATTCTGAAGTCAGGTTGAAACTTAGACCACGGTCTAACTCTCTACTCAAATTATGCGAAGCCAAGAAAAAGAAAATTAAGTTTACATTTAATATTTCACATGTGTAGTACTTTGTTTTCTTTTCCTTCCATAATGAAAAAATACTTCAATTATCATTACCAGACAATTATGAACAATTTGGGTGTCATGTGAGTTAATAAAATGCTCCCTCCGTTGAAATTTTCAAATCGTCACTTAAAACTCACCTTTTCTCATATCTTTTTTTTTGGATTGACTGTATATTTTTATAATCTGCCAACCTGTGCGCTTTGAAACACCAGTATAAAGCGCCCTACAAATGTTATTATTATTATTATAAATTGGCTCTCCACACTTAAAGGACAAGTCCACCCCCAACAAAAACTTGATTCGAATAAAAAGAGAAAAATTCAACAAGCATAACACTGAAAATTTCATCAAAATCGGATGTAAAATAAGAAAGTTATGATATTCTAAAATTTCGCTTCATTTCACAAAACAGTCAAATGAACGAGCCAGTTACATACAAATGAGAGAGTTGATGATGTCACTCACTCACTATTTCTTTTGTTTTTTATTGTTTGAAATATGAAATATTTTGATTTTCTCGTCATTGTCATGTGAAATGAAGTTTCATTCCTCCCTGAACATGTGGAATTCCATTTTTTTAACATTTTGTGCTTCAGGCAAGGGGGTCCTAATCATCAAATTCGTAAAAAATGGAATAAGGTATCATTTTTCTCTATTGATTCAAATCAACATTTTTCTGAGGTGGACTTGACCTTTAAGCCACAACTTTAAACCAGGGTTTAATCTAAACCCGACTTCAGAATACGTGCCATAGTGTGTCCGCATTATGGTACACAATGTGACATCATCTTCACACACTGTTACAATGCTCAAATGGTAACATGATAAATTCAAATAGTCTGTGATCACACTGTGAATTATTGTGTGTGTCCACATTACGGCATAATGTTTGCATTATTAAATATGGGCATCTTAACAGGAATCACATCGTCCATTGTGTGATCACATTTTGAGCACATTGTGTATACACTGCATGACACTGTCATTGTGTATACACTGCATGATACTCATTGTGTATACACTGCATGATACTCATTGTGTATACACTGCATGATACTCATTGTGTATACACTGCATGATACTCATTGTGTATACACTGCATGATACTCATTGTGTATACACTGTATGACACTGTGATTTTTCAGCAGTAGGCCTATTATTCACTGTATTCGTACTATTATATTTTTCAAATGAGGTAGAAAAAACAGTGAGTCTGAACAGTTACAATTTCCGTTTTAACATAACTCAGCAAAAGAAAAAAAGTGCTTACATCAGTGATTATGTTAACTATTATTTGTTTTATTTGAATTTAACGATATCATGTATAACTGAAATGAGGTCAACAATGTTTAAAGTTTAATTCGAATCCTAAGAACGCACTTAATACCGGTACCAGTTGCCGACCAGTTGTCTACTCGCGTGCCGTCATATTATGTATATCTCTTTCCGATCAATGAGGGGCTAGAAATCGTGCTTGTTTCATCACGACTGCATAAGGGGAGTTTGAGTACTATTCTCTCTTTCATAACGCGGTGACCGGAAACAGTCACTCCTAATGACATATAGGATTCACAGTATCACTTAAGACGTGAAAAAGGTCCTGACTGTCGTATTATTGATATTATGATAAAATCAAGTCCAAGGTGTAATGTTTGTAGATATATCAGCGTGATTGATTCACTATTCCTTCTGAGATGTAAGATGCTATCACACTGTGAATGGGATTAAAGTACAAGTGAAAAAAAAATCCGGGGAGATAGCATCAAACCATTAGCATTCTCAAGTCTGGGAGCTGACCGTGTAATTGCGCAATCGAGGAGAATAGGATATGCCTCCATCATTTCCTTTCAATTTGTTGTTACAAAATGTACAGCGGATTTGCATGATTTGTTTGAAGTCACCGTTTGAATGAATGAGGATTGAATATATTACTTCAATTTTTTTTCAGGACAAGAGTGGGTTTTCCCCCCATATATTGATGGAAATAAAGATAATTTTCTTTTTTTCTATGGGAAAGCACAACTTAATTTTTTTTAATAATGATGTTACAAACATTCGTACTGAAAATAATCACATTTCTAATAATAATTTTAACACTTCCAATGAATTTGGCGCAAAATAGTAATTACATTCCACATAATATGGCTTGTTTACACTAATATGAATGGACTCTAATTGGACTTGAGTGAATTATATAACAAATTTTTTTTCTTAATCCTGTACATACATGTACATCCCAAATTGATAATCTAATAATATACCTTTCATAAGTATGAAAATAATATATGATGATGAAAATAACAATGATAATCATAATCATAATAATGATATAATAATTATAATAACAATAATAAGAATAATAATAATGAAAATAAAAATAGTAATAATAACAAAATATAATAAGACGACGTTGCTAGTACAAACAAGACGCTGACTTATCTTAAAACCACATTTCCCATCTTGCAGAAGCGCATATGTTTCGTATTGATGAGAAACAGCTACCACAACCAACCGCTACCCCTTTATTTTGCACAGATATGATCACCTTCAAACTTGTAGCGTCGGCGTTTAAAATTGAAAAATTACGTTATGGAATTTGCTGGGTTCACGTTACGAAAATTGATGATGCTCCCTCGAGTAATTAAATTAAGGTTTGGGATAAATTTGCCGAGATTTTTGGCCAGGTTTTCATGATTATTATTTTTCCATTCTAAAAATATGAACGACAAGGAAACTACCCGGTATGGTATCGCCGAGGATGCGGATTGGTTACCCAATGCTTCGTTACACAGCATTTAGATCAGATATCACAAGCAGTCTCATTATTGAAACTGACATTCACCGTTATCTTCTATGATGTAAGGAAGACGTTGTGTATAATGCACATTCATCCAGCGTATAATATGAAAACAAAACGCGGAGGCGCACTCCGATTGCGACCACCAAAAAAGATGATATTTTGTTTGTTATTGTTGAATGGCGGAAAAGGAAGAATTGATATGGAGACAAAATAGAATATCAGATATGAGAACAGTAATTTCCAGACGTGAAATGACTAAATAAGAGAAAATGAGAATGAGGAAAAAAATAGACAGAAAGGGGATAAAAGGAGGACAATCGTATTGGTAAAATGCGTCAAAATAACGAACGAACTGAACAACCGAAGTTATTTGAAATGTTTAAAAAGGATACTTATAAATCATTATTTAGTCGCCAAAAAGATGAAGAGTAATTAGGTTTTGGCAGATGATTTCTTTTCGAGTATTGTAAATAAAAACATGACGAGTCAAATATTATCAAAATGATAATCAAGCAGTCAGCAAAATATGATTCACATTTATTTCGTATTAAACATTATTTCAAACGTCATTGCAGTATTTGTTTTCTATATATGACGAACTGATCAAAGCGTTCGAATTCTGCGCTATATATATGGGAATGAAATTAATTTTGTGGTACTACATAATAACCTAGCCTGTCTTACCCATTCCTGAAGCATATTGGACTCATACACTTTGACAGCAGGTTGCATATTGACCTAAGGCACGATTGGGAATATGGAACAGCTTGGAATCTTCCGGGAACTCCTCCTGAAGGAGTGTGGGTAAATATAATTCTCAACAAGGAGGGGAGCATCGTGCCGGCGATGACATCGACAGCGTAATTTGCAAGAAAATTACATGAAATATGCAAGTTTCATAAATCTTAAATTCTATGCGGCATTAAAAAGGAGTTTTAAAACCAGTTCGAATACACACTCGTTTGGAGGCAGTGAAACTGACGGCCTGTTAAGCTCGTCTCGTCGCGTCGTATCGTATCGAAAAGCATACAATAGCTGCTGAACCATCGAACGATCTCTAAGCGGTTTTCTTACGATTATTGCAGTTTCATATGAATAAATTAAAGACTTATCGAATAGGAGAACGTATACGTTTGCGATGTCTGTATTCCGTCGTCCTCGTTAAGAAATTAGAAGGAAATTCTGAGCTCATGGCAAATACAAATTACACCAAGAAAAGACTAGCAAAAATGAATCATACGCAAGTCGATTGATAGTGTTCCGTGGCTTTTATCTTATACAGTACAGACATGACAGAAGGATTTACTGTTGCAAGTGTGATACAGCGGCATTCTGCTACGAACACCTTGATTAACCAATAATATTGCTGACGGGCATGTCCCGTTCAAGGATGCAATATAAACGAAATATTCATTATTGTTTTTGTTAGCACCACCAGACGATTTTTTTTATCATGACCCCTAATATAGTGTACATGCTTGAAGAAAATCAAATAGCTTCATTAGAGTCGATTGGCCATACGTTATTGTAGTATATTGTACGTTCACTTTGACGTTTTAAGGATATTTTGCTAGCCTTCAACCGACACCCTACTGTATAGAGCTATCAATCAAGTAATAATCTATTACGAGGCGCATTATTATTATTTGCCAAGCTTTAGCTCGAGCTGCCTTGGCAGCGCTCAGTGCGTTCAAGGAATTTATCCTGCCGAGTACCCATTCACCTCACGTGGATTAAGTGCAAGTGCAGCATTGTGTGGGTAAATATCTTCTTGAAGTAAAACCTGCTATGACTAGGATTCGAACCTACGACCCTCAAACAACAACGCCCCACATAGATTGTTTCTATTCACACTCTAAGGTGTATTGCACTTTTGATTTAGAATTAAGACATTATTACAATTGAACAGCGTGCAATGGTAATTGCGCAAAATACAGTGCGTATCAAAAAAAGTTTACACTTTGAAAAAGACCTGGGAATTAAAAAATATACAACATGTGGGAAATTTTTTTCACATATAATCTTGGGTTTGGGTCTCACCTATCCAATGAAAGTAAAAGTTTTGACAGAATGTTACACTTGAGTGAGTACTGTCCATTTTTGTGAAGCTCGCAGAAATCTGTCTGCGCAGAAATGCTCGTTTTCACGCTGTTTCAAGGGGAAAGGGCGAAATCAAACTTACCCCTCGAAACATTTCTCATACATTTCCCTGGTACTTTTAGTCAACTGAAATAAAAGGGATACATTCAAGCATTTTGTAACAATTTTGCCACCCAAATTGAAATTGTAACACTAAGTAAGCAAAATTTTTACCCTTTTTGTGCTGGATCTAAGGACGTACCTGAATCTGAACAAAAGTTTATATCAGACATCTCCAGCACTTTTTAATTCATTTTTTTTTTCATTTAAAGTGGGTTTACATTTCATTTTTTATTTAATACTTGTTTCCCCACACTTTTCCTAAGCTTGACAATGATTAACAAAATGAAAATCAAGCCTAAGCCATTTCATGTAAATCACAGCTCAGTGTAAAGCAAATAACGTCTCGATGGCCTCGGTGTGTGGGGGATTGGACTGGGGCGCTATGCACTCTTATTAGTGTTTTGGGCAAGGAAACAAGTTTTGAAATGTAAAAATATCTTTAAATCAATTTTACTCGCTAAATTCCACGTGTTCTTCATGATTAAGGTCTACTTTTATTTGCTAAACTATTTCAAAGTTCTGCGCAAATCATTTTTCACTAACTTTTCAAAAGTAAGTGGTGCTCACTCAAGCGGAAATATTTTTCGACAGTTATATCGTCATTTGCTTAAATGGATCTGTACCAGTGTTAAAATGTGGAAAAATCTTCAGGATATTACAAAATGGTAATTTTACAGGATTTTTTCAAAGTGTAAACTTTTTTTTGATACGCACTGTATACAAATTATTGTATCTACTTAATATTCTGACATTATGATTGTATTGAAGTGTGTGATACCACATCGAATGTTTTCAACCTTTATCAATTCCGGAAATTCATTGAATAGAGATAGGGCTATACCCGCAGAATCATTAAATCATTATTAAACCATGTTTGAACGTGATGTTTCCACAACGGTGCAGTATGATTATCAAACCATTTCTATATGTGACTCAGACATGATAATAGTATCATGTATAGAATGCAATATGATTGTACTAATTCATGCAAGAGCCGCAGTCGTACAAAAATGCCCATGTCAAGGCTTTTATTGTCATCATATATAGACTTCATTTACAAACATAATTATGTAATGAGTTTTTATCGAAAATTATGTTTTATAACTTTTGTTCTTATTTCCTCTTCAAAGGCATAAATACAACTGCGTAACGTAAGAAATGGAATGATTCATAGTTTTAATACATACTGTATATCAAATCGGGACATAAGAAGAATGTTCCAAGCGATGACAGTGAAACCAATATATCAATCATCAAACGGGAATAAGAATTAGACAGCCACCTACGTGAACAAAAACACTATCCGATTGTTTATGGTATAAAGCTTGTATCCTTTGCCGCTGATATTTTGGACTATGAGGGAGATCGTATTAGACGTATGTTGGAGACAAGGTTGTCTTTTTTTCATATATTCACTTGCTATATTGAATTCTAGATAAAGGTTCACTAAATGTCAAGGGAATCAATATTGAAACGTCAAATATGTAGGTTTTTTCATTGAAACGCAAATGAAATTAAACATGCCCCATGAATTCCCTCAACTTTAAACTTGCTCTCCCTTCCTTTCTCTCCCTCTTACTCTCTCTCTCTCTCCCTTCTATCTATACTTAAAAGAAGATTCTGTAACTCGCCATCGTGTATCATAGCATTTTTTCAACAGGTTTGTAGCTGTACCCAACCTTTTGATAATCTGATAATAATAATAAATATTGATTCATTAAGCGGCTGAAATGTTTTGCGTCATCTGGTAAAGAAAGTGAATTACCAATTTACTTCATATTCACTATAGAAAAGCTAAAAAAAGTATCCCTATAATACTAGTAGTTGCTTAAAATGTTTTCATGATTAGTATCGTATTAATCGATAATAATTCACAGGATTGACAGCCAATGGCAGAAATGTAAATGTTTACATAGACAAAACATTAAGAACAAACAATGAAATGAAAATTCATAAAGTAGAAATAAAGATATCAGATACTACGTAATATTGCTCATAATTATTCTTCGCCCCCCCCCCCCGCTCTCCCGCTCTCTCTCTCTCCCTTTCCCTCCATTCTGTTCTTTTCGTGTAAAGGGTGTCCTAGCATTCTACTATACCATATTTGTCATTTTGAACTTCACTGCTAAAACGTTCCCTTTTTCATGTTCTTCCTATTCTTATTTACCCCTCTCACTCTGATGTAGGTGTGCCTTTGTTCAAGCATATTAAGAGGCCTAAGCTGAAAGGAAACGCCTTCCTTTAGAAGGAGATCAGCGTAAACAACTTGTCATTGAAGGTAAATTGCCTCTTGTTTATCCTTCACCTTGTAAGAAAACCTACCTCGTGCGCTACAGGGCTCGACCTACCACGCTATGTCAACAAGTGGTATTCCCCTTCTCATCTAACGAACACCTTACACATTCAGGGCCCCGTAACATAAAGCTCAGCAATTGATCATAGGACCGATTTCCATAATTGATTGCATTGATGTGTGATCAATTACAGAGCTTTATGTTACCGGGTCCAGGGTTGAAGATACGTGACCCTGTCCTAATGGAGAAACTTACATCAGAGGCCCCCGTAACATAAATCTTGATTTTAGGGCTGATTCCTCTGATTAATTGCATTTCCCACGATCAATTATTGAGCTTTATTTTACGTAAAATAAAGCTCAATAATTGATCATCTGGTGCCATCCTATCAGTAATACAGAGCAGGTATCAATATATCTTCAAGACTTTCATTTAATTGTTGGTTTTAAAAATATCATCTGATATAATATGTATATCATATAGATTTACCCCTCTAAATCTATCAAGTTACATGTATGTCAATAGTGTGTATCGGTGACAACACAGCTCTAATGGAATTAAGTCTCTGCGACTGTTTGAGCCATTTTAACTGTATATATATGAAATTTATCTTTCTATCTATGCATCTATATATCGACCTGTCTGTCTGTCTATCCGTCTGTTACCGTGACTCCTAAATTTATTTAAATTCAACTCGAATACTTGATAACTTCCTGATGAATGATCTCAGGTAGATGTAGACATACATTAAGCTCACAACACCCTTCATCCTTTGTATCAAATGCTATGTAAAAATTGTTATCATCTCAACTATGAATAATATTTCAAACCGTGTTTGTATTATTATTTATTACTTTATTTCTTTCCCTGTTGCCTGATTCATTTTTAGGGGGATGCATGCGACAAATTGAATATTAATGAGATGAACCTTTACAGTTGCTTTGAAATTTTTGATGTAGGCCTACAAGTTTAAACAATTCATTGCTGTTAAAATACAAAATAACCTGGAAAGTAGAGCAAACCATTGCTACTATCTTGAAGACGATGTCGTTAAAGAAATATACATTATTTAACATTCACATGCAGTATTTAGTAACTGGCCGACATTTTCCCATGTGAAACACAAAATCCAATACCTCTTACACTACAGAATGAAATATTCCGAAATAAGGTCATCATTAGTGTCAAGATAATGCTACTGATAAATGCGACAGATCAATTACACTCTTAAACAAATCAGTCAAATTGACTAGACTAGTAGTCAGCTTGTTGCAACTGATATGACAATCATTGATAACCACATTTCTGACATTATATTCTAGTCAGAAATAACTATGTTCTAGTGAAACACAACTAGAAAATAGTCAAATATGACGAGAATAACAGTTGCGCCCAGCTGACCCTATTAACTAGTCATTTTTACTGATTTTTTTAAGAGTGTAAGAAGTTACTTTGGTTTGATTGTCAGACACCTCTTTGAGCCGTTCAAATTGCAATTTGAGTTCACGTAATGCCTACAACATGATTGCTGGATGCTAAACATCTATTATGGCTGTGTTCATACATTGACATTTTCCGATATTTTCTGATTGAATACAAGATGTATGTTTTGAAGCACAGCATCTATCATGCAAAAAGGTTTCGAATCTATTGAAAGACGTGAGGCAGGATATGGTTTCTCTTGCAATGATATGGCCCAGTTTTGACCAACTGATCATTGAATAACACGTTAAAAATACAAACTCGTTAATATAATCATCTTTGTAAAGAACTGTGGAATATAAAACTTTCTGTCATATGTCTCTTAGTTTTTAGTTATCTATATAATAAGTATTACCCTAAAATACAGGTTAAATATTCAGTAGTTGATACATATCACAGATCCCTTTTGGTCCGTCGACGGTGGATTAATTCATCACCATTAATGACGTCACTTTATTATCTTTACATGTTCGTATTAAGGTATAGTGTCAATTCGAAAACGAAAGAGACAGAGAGGAGAATGAGAGAGAGAGAGAGAGACAGAGATAAAAAATATATAAAGGTTACTGTGCTTCAAAAATACACCAAAACTGTGAAAATGCCATAAATATGCAATGCAGGATGGTCTCTCCACGTCAAAGAAGTGTGTCAAGCTTTCATCAAATTTGCACCATGTTGTGCCTGCTCTGCAAAGGGGAAGGGAATTGTGATAAGATATTCCGTCTCCCCAATCAAGAATTGGCTATTTTGGTATTACATTGTAAGAGTACAGGTATACGAGTCTGTATGATACTGTATCTGAATTCTTTAATCTACAAACGCTCGGCACAGGGCAGCAAGGTTCCAGGGGGTGGCAATATGCAAATAGAAAAAAAATGGGTCGGAAAGGGAGGTTCCACACTCTAAAAGATATTGGGTAAAAATTCTCCATGAGGGTAATTATGTGTCCAACCAACATTGGGCATTCCTATCTATTAAGTGTGATGAAAATGCTGCCCATTCTAAAGTAATTGCTGCTTACATTTTAAACGTTACTGGACTATATGCTTCCCGCATTGGGTAAAATACTGCTCCAAATTGGTTGGACACATAATTACCCTCGTGGTAGTAAAAAAATACCCAATATTTGTTACAGTGCATGAAATTTGCTCCGGCGACAATTGCTCCGCCCTAAATTCCACACACTAATCGAATGACCAATTTCAACGCTGGGCTTAACGCTTTACCCAACCCTAAACCTAACACTAAACCTAACATAAAACCCTATTGAAACCAGATTGTAACCCTCAGCAAATGTCACGTCACCTAATGGAAAAATATCAGTAATAATAATAATAATCCGCTTTTTTATATAGCGCTTAATACATCGGAACGACGTGTCTAAGCGCTTTACAGATATATTATTACCCCGGTCATCGGATTCAATCAGTCATTCCCGCACACAATGTGTGCACATCCTCCACTCCCTGGGGAGTATTCCAGTCAGTCGCCTGTGAGGCGCACACAGTACTGGACAAGCTACAATGACTTTCACATCCTACCGGGTACCCATTTAGCACCTGGGTCGAGAGTGGCAAAGTGTGGATTAACGCCTTGCCAAAGGACGCCAGACCGAGGTGGGATTCGAACACACGACCCTCTGTTTACAAGGCGAGAGTCAGAACCACTTCACCACGGTTCCTCCACACACCACGGCTCCTCCAGTGCCTCTCTTTCACATGTCAGTCCACACACACACACACACACCCTCCATCACACGCCCTCACATGTGTTGTTACACACTTCATGGTTTGTATAGTATCATCAGATGGTTGCACGAGTTTGTGTAATTATCATCGTCATCATAAATAATAATTTATTGAACAGTGCGCCTTTCTTTTAAATTCAAATACTGTAACCCTATTCCTGCTAAACTATAGATTATTTAAATACACTGTTAAAAATAATTCAAACAACGCTGTTTACTGTGTGAATCGCACAGAAGTTGTTTAAACAGTATAAGCAGGTGTTTAAAATCTTAAATAACCATGCTTAAATTATTGATACTTGAATATTTGAATTAAATCTTTGTTTAAGATTTTAAACACTTGTTTTGAAATGTTTAAACTACTACTATGCGATTTAAATAGTAGACAGCGTTGTTAAAATTATTTTTAACAGTGTAACATAACCTTATTCCATTTTGCCTCTCCCCCGCCCGTTACGAGAAATGCTGGCATGAATCAATTGTCAGTTTATTAACAACCACAGAACGATAGATTTCTCATTCACACAGACAGATCCCCGGGGTCCATGTGTTTTAATATGTTGCGTTACTTTTAAGTATTACATAATAAATGGGGTTAATTATAGACTGGCCGATGTATAATAAGTAACAATCAATATGGCTAATAAATGTATTGGTCCGGAGGTCTTTTGCTGTGTCGCCCCTGTAATCGAGTCATTCGCTCATCGAGGACTTTAAATAGAGTTATTTTCTGATGATGGAAAGCACATGCTTTTAAATGTACCGTAATTGGGGCTATGAGGCTCGCGCGCTGGGTATCAAGCTTCGTTACAATGTGCCATCATTACCACAGCCTTGAGGCAAACGCTTGTCTTTCATAATGTTATGATTAAGGCGACAGTCTGTCAAATTATCCCCAGGGAAAAACACAGTAGGCCTATGTATTGTATTAAAGGTAGTAGAAGCGTTAGAAGTAGTAGTAGTAGTAGTAGTAGTAGTAGTAGTTAGTAGTGTTAGAAGTAGGAGTAGCAGTAGTAGTAGTAGTAGTAGTAGTAGAGAAGGAGGAGTAGTAGGAGGAGTAGTAGTAGTAGTAGTAGCAGCAGTAATATTAGTAGTAATAGTAGTAGTAGGAGTAGTAGTAGGAGTAGTAGTAGTAGTAGTAGTAGTAGTAGTAGTAGTAGTAGTAGTAGTAGTAGAAGTTAGTAGTATTAGAAGTAGAAGTATTATTAGTAATAGTAGTAGTAGTAGTAGTAGTAGTAGTAGTAGTAGTAGAAGTAGTAGTAGTAGTAGTAGTAGTATGAGTAATTCTTTATTACAAATTTTCATCATCACACTCTATAAGAAATGTGTGACGGTTATTTTTTTTCTAGAATGGATTGACAAAAGTTATACACTTCGTCAGACATGTCGGAGATCGCTTTCATCGTGTGGAGTTCCCCCATAATTCAACTGAATCCGACATGACTTATATGCATGGCTGGGAAACAAATGAAGCAAAGAACAACCTGATCAGATCTCCTTCATTTACATAATTCCCCAATATAGACAGTATACTTCCCGTGAAATCTGAGATGTAGAAGAAATAAATGTCACTGTCACAGTCGATCTCCCTTTCATCTAATATTTGTCTGATTGTCTCAGAAGTGTCTTCTCCTTGATTTAATGTTTTAATGTTTTTACATTATGCATACATGCACACATAATTACGCTCACTCACATACACGCACAAAATTGCAAACACGCATGCGAAGACCTTTCTCACAAATTACATTAAAACACCCTAAGAAAATTACACTTTAACCAACTCCGCATTTTTAAAAAGTCTCAGTCGACTCTTTTTCTGTTGGTTTATATCAAAGTGATTTCATTTGGGCAATCCATCACTATCCCAAATGAAATTGCTACTCATTTAAAACAAAATTAAAATCGCCCACAGCATGATCTTAACAACTAAACACTATAAACCAATAGTGTGTGGTGTGGGCACTATGACCCCATCGACGGCTTTGTATACCATTGTTTTTAAACGTACAGACTTAATGGCTTGAATTTTATTATTTTTAATTGTCAGTCTTTGGAGACCAGTTAATTGTTATACGAGTATTATATCACCGCGACGCCACACACTTTTTCATGAGACAGTGTGCAAAAAGGTTATTGTTTTTCTTTTATTAGGCTGAAAGGATAATCAAAACTTAACAAAATAAATGCTTGACAAAGCCTTTAAAAATATTTAAACATCAATTTCTTAATTTCTCAATTTTTTTATGATGAAAATCTTTGAAAGCTTAATCAAGATTCCTTTGGAAACTTTTTTTTTGTAATCAACAACTCCGGAAAATGAATTGATAATTTAATGAAACAACATGATATATCGGACGAAAACCGGTACACACGGCACGGTGTTGTCGTGTAGACTATTCAGCATTGTACAGGTATGGTCACCATATACCCAATAAAACTTTGATTATTCATAAAGTGAAAATGAAAAGAACAAAACAGTTCACTCTACAAACTAAACAATTTTTATATTTAATTTGATTTTCATTTTTCCATTCAAATCATTTTTTTTTGGGGGGGGGTGAATTTAACTGTTTAAACCTACGTATTTCTTTCACACACTAGAGTTATTTGTAAAGAGAGATGCTGCTTGTCGACCTGTGTGCATTATGGGAACGGAAAAATAAAGTATTATACTCCTACTATTTCAACTATTTTTTATAGAATATATGATCAAAGTTTTACGTCATATCCCAGAAATTCTATTTGCTTTCTTCAACTTCATTTTTTTTTTGTATTGAAAGGAAAGGAAACGGGGACGAAGAGCACTAAAGGCTATGAATCTATAATGCATATTTATCATGTTTATGGTTTTCTACACAATTATCATGCTCGCATGCACGGCGCTGCCTGAATTTTTCGGGAGGACGTGATGTAATAAAGGCTCAGCTAAATGCATTAAACAGGTGATAAATAGCCTTAATAATTCAGCGATCAGTCTCACTCATTTGATTACTGCCTCCCGACCTTGCATATATAGAAATCAAGGGCGAATGAAATAGCTGGATTCTAGCCACACCATGTGTTTGTGTGTTAAAAAGAAGACGAAGGCGTCACTTAGCATCGTTTAGTTCAAGTTAATGCGTGTAAATAGAAACAACTGAGACTTATCCGGATTATGTGTACCACCAGTTAACATGAAACTCTTTGTAGTTGTCTTTTGCCGAAATAAGCCAGTTCACGGTTAGCTCATGATCAACTTTTCTCAAATGACCTTTGTGATTTTTTCATTAACCTGTCGCCTGAGGTAGGATAAATACTTCGCGTAAGCTCTACCGGTAGAGTATTCAAATTCTAAGAACAAAAAGGCATTGTATAGACCAGCTGACTAGAATAGTACATCGGGGATAAAGTTTGGTAATCTGTTTTATTATCTGCCTTTGGCACCTTGACTATTGTTTAGACTACTGTCAAATACCAGTGATTATGAAGGCTCTATTTATTACTCTTCAGCTTGGATGTGATAAAATGAATATTTTGAAAGGAATACCTGAATAATCATAAATGCCTATGTCAGTGAATTTGAAAGCCACCTTCATGATTTATCTCAATTGACCTTTTCTGCTCTTGCGCATTTTATAACTGTGAACAGGCTTATAAAGTTTATATTTTCTCTTCTTTACCATAAAAAATATATTGTCACTTTTTCTTTATCATGTCCATTCGGCTAAAGCTAGTTTCAAATGACGTTATAGCAAAATTAAAGTCCTTCATTTGCGCATGCAATGATTTATATGACATAAGAGTGATGAGACCACAATCTATAAAAAGTCACTTGATGAAGAACAAAAAGAAAAGAGAATGATAGAAAATAAACGAATACAAAACATAATATTGTTTTAGAAAACAATTGCATTTACTGTAATCAAGACTGAAATAGTTTATCTATTTATTTATTATTTTTATGACACAAAAAGACGAACCAATTTAGATTTGTTTAGTGGCGCAATTCTAAATATTCTCAATAAGTAAATTATTTCATTTCATGGTAGAATTGGTTCTTAAAGGGAAATATCTTGTTTCAGGGTTTAACAAGATGGGTAGCTCATTAGTGGGGGCGGTAAACAGATGAAATATCTCTGGCTACGCGTGAAAGTACAGGGGAAATGATTTGTATTACTTATTAATGGGTCACGTACAGTGACCGGGGGAGGTATTATATATTTATAGCGAGAGAAAGTCAAGAGCTACCTAAATCAAAATCGAACCTCCGTAATGGGTGAATGGCATGTATTTAACTTTTCTTTTAATAATCTCTATAAATGACATGTGTAACGATTATATAGAGAGTGTTAAGTTACAATCTGCTGGAATTTTTTTTAAAGGGGGCAATTTTTTGCCCTCAACATTAATTGAAAAACTACACTCCCAATGAACATACCTTCTGCATTGTGTAACTTAGGCCTAAGGTTTATTTGCCATTTTTTATAATTGTAGATTGTCTTTGGAAATTATATACACAGAGACTGTTGTCGGGCTAGACCCTTGAGAGTGTGTGCGCTCTATAAAATAATACCAATTTTGTTATCTTAGACCCTTATATCGCACACGGCTGTCATTCGATCAAAATTTTGTTTTTCAAGTTCACACATTGGTATTCATAATGCATACTGCATTTTCGTTTATTTGATGTACAATAAACACGCAGCAATGTGGATAAAATGACTTGTTCAAGGGCATGGGTGTCGTGCCGGGAATCGAACCTCCGATCCTGATCGGATCTCTAATAAAGCGATGCGCCTTAGACCAGTCGGCCACGGCACCTCCTTTCTATGATCATAAGCGACAATTCGGTTACCACTTGTGATATGAGGATAGTGCGATTTACATGCTAAGATCGAACGTTGATTTTTTTTTATATATTAAAACATTTTACCAACACAGATGTACTTTCAATACATGTACTTGAGCAATATACAAAACAAAAGAAAATTTCAAAACAATTTTCAGGGTATTCATTATGTTAAACCGTTTAATCCGCGAATCTTTCAGGGATGCTCAAAATTAGTAAAGAAGTGTAGTAAAAGTCAATTTGGTGTTGGTGAGCATAAATTAGATTTTACAAAGAAGGTGTAGAAGAAGAAGTGACACATGTGTTTTTGCTATTTTCTTTAAGATATAGATGATAAAGTGGAATTATATAAAGCGCAAAACTATTCAACAATTCTTTATGGAAAACAATTTTCAATAACGGCAAACCACGTAGAGAACGGTCGTGATTTTGAACGCATCAATGCCCAACAAAGGTGCTGATAAAGTGCACTTTTATGACTTTTCAAGCATTTTTAATCAGCATTCAAAGCATAAAATATACTGAAGCATATCATCCCCAATCGTCCCCAAACATAGGCATATACATATACCTATGAGACCTTCTTCTTTACGAGTGTGATAGCGCGCGACACTCGTTCCTAAACTGGCGCCACCAAATTTCCTTAACGATTATAGTGTGGTATATTCGTTCGATCACAAATTCCAAATACTGGTTCTGCTGTTGTGAATGATGAATATCACTAAGGAACTGTACTCTATGAAATATCGCACAATGAATTTTTATTATCGAGGAAGGGGTTACTTTTTTTTTTACAAAAGAAATGTGACGGTAGTTAGTATGTAAATCATACACTATCTAATTATCGTCGTTATTGTTTCTCTTGTTTCTACTATTTTCATGTTGCTTCCCACTTTTATATATTACTAGTCATTTAAGAACTCTTCCTCATTTGAATATAAAGTAAGGTAAAGCTGTTAACTGTCTATTCGTCTCGTCTACAGGTCTGTTTATGCCATCCCTTTCTCTTGTTCTCTGTTTCTTTCCCCCGTCTCTCTCAACCTATCTCTTTCATTGTATCCTGCATGCATGCCACCCAAAAGCTAAGTATGTCTCAATATTTATCTCCCAAATATGTCTCTAAACCCTTTCCAAACTCTCTCTCTCTCAGTCTCTCTCTATCTCTCTCTATCCATCCCTTCTTTTTCTTTTTCACCCCTCTGCATCACCCATTTTCGCTTCTCTCGTCTTTCTCTTTCGCCCTCCTCCCTCGTCTCTCCTTCTCTTCAATATATCTCTTATTCTCGTTTGCCCCTTCCTCACTTCTCCCCCCTCTCACCCTTTCTTTAAACACACCCTTTCTTTCCCTAAAAGTCTCTAGAGACTTATCCTTCTGCATCGGCATTGTCACTTAACCCAAATCTAAGCCAATTATAGCTTCTCGTATTTGAATAGTTTTTACGAGAAACGGGAATAGACACGCAAAGATGCTAGCGATTCTTGAAAGTAAGCTTGCTGAACGAGACGCAGAAAGACGAACTAAAATAATACAGTCACAACTGAATAAATAATCTGATTTCAAAATATCTTCTCCTATGTTGGGGAAATGTAGGACCGCGACAGTCGTGACAGTTTCCTCGTATACTAGAGCATTCCCTTGAAGAAGATGCTGAAGTTGTACGGCATTCTACAAGCGAGAGTGGGGTTTTCTCTGGGGAGTTCGCGAGGGAGCTTTGTTCGAATTATCCCGCGTTAAAATGACAGCGCCACGAGCTACTAACGCATTTCCACCCCCCTGCAACAATATTTAATCAGCGGGAGGATAATTGTTACGAGGGAATGAGACAATCTAAATAGACATAAAACACAGTTTCGTCTTCCCCGCTAACCTTGTCGTATTCAATCCTTAATAGGAGTCATCTAGTCCGGGAGACAAGCATTCAACCATTCTACTACATAAACATACATCAATATTTATCTATTTGGACAGGGAGAACGTGTTTGAATAACATTGTATTGTATTTGCAATTAGGTTTTGAAAAGCAATTGATTGCATCAAACAGAACATAAGTAGGCTGTTTTCACGTTAATGCATATTGATCCCCCCTTGTTTTAACTATTGAATTGAATAGTAACAAGCAAAGAATTAGACGCCTAGTTTCAAAACAATATTTTCGTGTCTTAGTCTTCTGTAAACTTATATTATCATATTAATTTCTAATTATTGAGGATTCCATATTCCATCCTTGTAAAGTATCGAGAAAGATATCATTTTGGCGATGAATACCGGAGAGGATGAAACTCTTAATGAAATGTCAAGTCGTTAACGTTTGAATTTCATTGACACAGTTTATTCATTAGTGTATTACTTTCACACTCATTTTCACTTTGTAGTTTCTTGAATCTATTATAATTCATTACGAAGTATTTAAATCCACGTGCTATTGTAAAAAAGGGTTTCAAATTTGATCGTTTGAATGTATTCCACGTGCTTTCACTTCTTATCGGGTCAAATGAGATCATTAATGGGTTTGTAAATTCGTGAATAAGCGATCGAATCCATCATGTCCATATTTCAAGTCTGATCGTCAGTCCTAATACTAGTAAAAAACTATGACAAATAAGGATGCTCGGGACACCAATATGATTTTGGAGAAATATTTTGAATAAAGCATTAGTGCATGAAATGGTTAATTCATGTGTGTATGAGTATCCCACCGATGTGTGTGTGTGTTTGTGTTGAGATTTGTGTATACATTTACCATGCCTGTCTATATTCCTTTATCTTATCTCTAATCAAATTAAACGAGATTAAATGAAATCTTAGCTCAAGACGAAATTCTAAACAGATTTCGACGGAAATAATTGAGTTGTTGGTGGTAAGAGGCAGTGTGCTGCACTTCAATATCTAGTGATATCTGATCATCAACAAGTACGTCTTGAGAGTACTATATAGCTCACACACGTGCGTAGAGGGCTAGGGTACTTTTAACGATGGAAGATGCCTCATAAGCAGCCTCGGGTAAACCCATCTATCTAGGTTATTTTCTGAAAGTGACCTTTTGATAGTGAACTCGTGTCTGAAAACCAACAACACTCGTATAAGGTTCAGACGCGACTAGTGGTAAAATGATCTTGATTTAGAAAAAAAGAATAAGGTTTGGCTGTCTTTGAATGTGTCAAGTATGAAATGTAAGAATCAACGAAAGAGTTATCATGAGCGTGGGAAAAGAAGTTGTAAGAGAAGCAGTATCATACTAATATATTCCACAATAGTGACAGTTGTCAAAGTAGTGTAAATACTTGTAGAAGTAGTGTAGTAGTAGTAGTAGCAGCAGCAGTCAAAGTAGTAGTAGTCGTAGTAGTAGTAGTAGTAGTAGTAAAAAATAAGTAAGTAATAAGTAGTAGAATTTATTATATTTTTTTAATTTAAGATAAAAGTTTTTGTAAAGCCAATGTGGAGACAATGCGACAAAGTTTGAAAAAAAAGGTCCAGATCAAACCTATCCTAGTGGACAGATGAAAGGGAGATACGAACTTTTATTTCATTGTTCCTATGAAATTGTCATCGTTTTAAATATCACCTCCTAGATTCTAAGCATACCTAACCGGTAAATATCAAATATTATAGGTCACTCCTGAATAGCGCGTATATCATGCCGATTATGCAGATTACCGGCACCTTCCCTCTGTTGCATGTCCGTAACACAACCAATATCGATTCCCTACAACTTCTAATCAATTGGCAAATCGATATCGACACGTTGTCATGGAAACCAAAAATAGCTGATCGGAAGCGGTGAATGTTGGTCTGATAGTGCAATTAACGGATGCGCGGCGAGTGGAAAGATACCGTATGTCATTTTTGATGATATTGAGAGTCGCATCCAATTTGAAAAAAAAAATGTTCGTATTTCCGTTGGGCCATGTGACTTTGGGAGACTATATCGATCGGTAGCATAGTGATATAGCGAAGTGCCGTGGCCGAGTGGTCTAAGGCGCCCGACTACACCATGGAATTCCGGGATTCGATTCCCGGCACTGCCTTTGACCAATGTATTTTATGCTGCATGCATTATTGATATCAAAGAGTGCGCGTATCTTTGAAAAAAAAAACACATTAGAAAAAGTAGAAACACTCTTGTCCGTTGACATCAGGGTGTTAAATAATTGCAAATTTTAGGGAATTTAAGATTACCAACATATCATGTACTTTTTCGATGATAATTATTGTAATGTCCTCCTTGACAGATGCATGTTGCGAGGTACGTATCATCATTTATTAATAAGTTTGCAGTGAGAATTTCACTCTGGAATGCGAACTCATCAAATTAATTTCAAATCGATGTCGTTGTTTAATTCATGAGAGAAAGTATACATTAGAAGAAGAAGAGGAGGGGTAAGAAGAACAAAGGATGAGGAGAAGGAGAAGAAGAAGAAGAAGAAGAAGAAGAAGAAGAAGAAGAAGGGGAAAGCAACAGAAAAGGAAAACTTCTCATAACAATTTACTTTGTGACAGCAGCAGCATTTGATGTTTTTTCGAGAGCCATTGATATTGTAAGTAATCTAAGCGTCTTAGATCTGTCACGTTCGTCACGAAGGGATAAGTTAGACTTTGATATCTTCTTTTCCCATTTCCTTCATGTGATTGCTGAATATGTCATATTCATTGTCACATCTGATGTATCTAGATTAAAATATGTCAATTACAATGTTTCTAACCAGTATCATCGTTGTGAAATACAATGGAGGGTTGTTGATTTTTGTACCTTCCTGCCAAGATGTTATGGTGTATTCCCAAGTAACCAAATGACCAACGATTTCAGTTCTCCTCCATGGGACCAATGAATGGTGATAAACACTGCAGAAAGGTGTACTCTTAGAAAATTTATCCTTATAATAAAAGAAGTTCCTGCAGCAGAGTCTCGAGAACACCTGCAATCTTACCAGATTGCGTTATCTTACATTATACTATGTAAAATTTCAAAAAATTGGTATTTGGTGTATGGAACCTTACAAATTTCCTGGAATAAAACACCATTTTCGCCTTTTTGAACAGACCTGTTCTGTAAATTCTAGAAAAATTCCCGTTCTATGAATTAACAGAATGATTTTGTTATTGCTTTCTGCAAAATCTTATTTTTTCTGTAAAATCGGGTAAAAACAGTGTGTGCACACTCACCGGCCAGTGAAGCGCTGTCGTTATCTACATGTACAATATGGAGTCATGATTATTTTCTCTCTCTCTCTCTCTCTCTCTCTGTACATTCGCATAGTTACAAATTGGGAAGTTTTCACTGAGGAATCTACTAAAATCATTTTCATCTGATTGAACGAGAGGACATATGGGCGATGAAAACTACAGATTCGATGCTTTGTGAAACGCTCCCCCTGATATCTCATTTATGAGACTTTATTACTAACCCTTGTGATTTATCACTGATCCGGAAAGATTTGTGCGGTGCCCTGTATAGTGAATTCAAGTAAGAAACACGGGGGTAATCTGAAAAGCCTTTTAGAGGTAGTTTCGTAGATAAATATTACCCCTCTACATTCTGGGTTGGTATAGGAAATGAGATAAGAACTGATGCTTTATTTCGGCAGTATACCTAGACACGGTGGTGAGTTGTGGCCATCGCTTGAGCCACATGAGCACCATAGAAGCATCTGAGTCAATAAATGGGTGGAAATAACATTTCCAATTCCGGACTACGGGGGAATATCGTCACCCTCTCCCCTTATAATGGACAACCAAGGGGAATTAAAAAGGAGCCCCAAATTACATTAGGGTAATAGGAAGCATAACCTGAATCAATACCAAAATTTAGTAATGAAATTGGCAGGCGATATATACTTAAGTTCATTGAATAGCGCCTGGAAAATTGGTGAGGAAATTACGTGTGGGTGTCCCCATGGGAGGAGGGCAATAGCCGGCCAATATCACATTCATAGGGGTGTGTGCGGTGCCGATAGAAAGTAATTTTACACAGTTGCTGCTTCATCGTTGGAGTCGGAATGCGCGTTGGCGTTCCTCCACTCTCTAAGACATGATGATAACGTATCTCGGACCCTGTTTCAGAAAGCATTACGATTGAACACAATCTAGCTTAAGTCCATATTTCGCATATTTCACTGGTTGAATATCAAGTTAAGTTTGCTTTTTTTTAGTTACATCTGATTACAATTCTTGGTGGAACGAGTCCACTGGACTCAGTTGAGGTGTACCTATACGCAGGTTAGCTGTCATATTTTCGCACCTTTTCATCAAAGGATTGTTGCACAATTTATGTATTCGAATGTTAGGGCCTATAATGTAGGTCCTTGTATACGAACTTAGGAGTGTATTAAATTTAGATATTGAATTGGGTATTCGATATGATGTTGTTAAGGACCTGATGACTACTGACAGCGACATATTCTGCACTGCATAATGCATATTAACATTCTTTGTATTCATTATAACAATATTACAGCACAAAAGTGTTTAATAAAAAAGCAACGACAGTTGGATGAGGCCCTTTTGCTGATATGGACGTCCAATTATTGTACATGTATATTCCGGTACAAAATATTTGCAGGTTTTGAGCATTCAATTTAAAAGTTAAAACATTAAATGTCTATACATTCGAAATTATGATATTTGGAGGTGTTGATTTTGGTCGTGTTTAAAGAATTATCAAGTGTGTGTTTTTGAACAAAAAAAATGGAACTGAATGGTTGTGTGTTAATTGTATGGGTGTGTGTGTACAAGAGAGGCTGAGTGAGGGTGTGTAAGGGTGGGTGTTTGTGTGTGTGCGTACGTGAATCTTGCGGGTGTGTGTCAGTGTAAGTGCGTATGAGCGGGATGTGTGTGTGTGTTGATGCGAAGGGTCGAATAGGAAGGGGTAGCGTGAAGAAGTTGTAGTGATGATTTCTCGGAGATATGATTTGATATCTTGAAACAGTGTGTTCACAGTGTGCCACAGTGTATTCACAGTGTGGAATACAATGTGAAATCACCTTCACACTGTTATATATATTTGAGCATATCAACAGTGTGAATCACAAATTCACGTAGTCGACAATGTGAACACACGCTGTGAACAGTCACACTGTCGAGTTCTCCGCAGTGTAAAAATATCGTCACATTGTTGAATTTGAGCATTTTAAAGATAAATTCCAGTTGTGGTAACGATTTCAAAAAGAGTTCGTACAGAATCCAATGAAAATGACCACCAAAGTATCTGTTTGTATAAATAAAAAATATGTGCCAAAGGATTCTGGAAGAAATTGTGTAATTGCTGAGAAATTAGCAAATAAGAACTGGATTCGGGTCAAGCGTCGGGCCGACATTCAAAGCAATAATAATACACTGTCCCACGTGCGCTTATCTGTGTTGGTGATCTTCAGTTTGAACATTTTTCAGCGTAGATTTCAAGATTTTACAAAGTTCAGTTTATGAATGATATGATGATATAGTGACAAATAAGCTTGGTTTCACACACTTTCTCGTGTAATCAGTGTTTACTGCAACTACTTTCATTTACCTTTAACAGTATAAATAATAACTACACATAGTCCACACTGTAATTACACTGTATGACACGGTGTTCTTTCCTGCGGAAATTTCTCTACAATGTTAAAAAAACCCTGATTTTACAGAAAAATAAAAGAAGATTTTGCAGAAAGCAATACCAGAATCATTCTTTAAATTCATGAAACAGGAATTTTTCTGCAATTTAACAGAACAGGTCTGTTAGAAAAAGGGGAAAAGAGTGTTTTATTCAAGGAAATTTGTAAGATTACACACACCAAATACCAATTTCCTGTAAGATTACGCAATCTGGTAAGATTACAGGTGTTCTCGAGACTCTGCTGCAGGAACTTCTTTTAGTTTAAGGATAAATTTTCTAACAGTGTAATATCTAACCTTATGGTTTGGTGTGGTTTTATTTACCATATGAAAATCGAAACAATATACAGTATTCAAAACGTAGAATAACTGCGAATATTATGATGATGACATAAATGGATGGATCAATCTACTCAATGACTCTGTTCTTCTTATAGGTCCAATAAATTTAGACTCCGTGAGATTCTTTGCCCTATTCACTCTGGGATATTTATCAATATTATCATGTATAATCCTATTTTTAGTTTTTTCGATTTTTTTTTCATGGGTTGAAATAAATTACCATATCAATATTTATGTCTTCCAATTGAGAAAAAAGTACCACGTGTTTTTGGTATTTTCAATTTATTGGAATATGAGAAAACTTGTGTATAATATTGTATAAGGCCTGTTATTTTTATGGAATATCCTATAGCTTCTTGTTTCCAAGAGAAAGACTACCCCCCCACACACACACCCATACACACACACCCTCACGAACTGTCTAGAAAAAAACATATATAGATTTTGGTGTACCGAAACAGTCTTCTTCTGAAAATGTAGATAAAATTAAGAGGAATTGAAATTTAAAAAAAATGAATAAATCACATCTGGATGTATACGTAAATAAATGAAATAAGATTTTTAAAAATTAAAAATACAGAAAGAAAAAAGGGCTTAATTGTAAACAAATATGGTAAAAGAAGTTAATGAGTTATAGATGTTAGGAAAATGGTTTGCGCTTTTGCATTGCCCATTCTTCTCAGCATATGACGTATTATCCAAATGCCTTGAACTTTTATTTTGCTATAGTGTCCCTGAAGAGCCTTTCTTTATGCATGATTTATGAAGAGATCGGATGAAGAGCTAATATGAAATAGTATTATACTGTCATATATAAGGATCTGGAAATTTGAATGACAATACAATTTCCTTTCTGTTAGATTTGTGATACTTTATATATGCATGCACAATACATAAGTAGATTGAATTCAAAACCCTATAATTACACGTGTCACAAAACTTTAACCTCACTCGTACTACGTTTAAAAAATCTTTCATTATATTTACATTTTCGTAAGCAATGATGCCTTGAATTTTTGATTGGTAGGTGATTATTAAGACGTGAGCTGGGTGATGGAGCGAAGCCAATTTAAAATTTCCCCTGATCTAACGAACGTGACATCGCCGCAGTCCACCAGATATTTTAAACCCTGTATACAAACAAAATGCATCTTTCCGTTTGAATTGGGATAAATAATGAAGTACTGGAAAAGGGGGTAGTATCGCTATTATCATCATTTTAGAGAAGATATATAATGTGTATAGGCAATCCTAAGACGTCAGACTTGGCTATCCCGTTATGTTTATTTTGACCTTTACATGTAAGTATTCAAAACGGAGGAATTTAGATTTTTACTGTTCAGTACCTGTTCTCTGAACTTTCCCTTACATTTATTTCGTTGCTTTTTACAATAATATCGCATTGCATCAATATCAAAAGCCAATACACGTTCACTTTGAATAAAACAGTTCAAGACATAAACTGTTTTAATGACTCTTTAAAGGATTGAGTAAATTTCTTGAGATTTGCAAAATTCTGAGCTGTGGGGCATACATGCTATCGGTGCATGAAATAATATTTCAAGAGGAAATTAAAAAAATAATATTATTCATAACATGTTTTGCAATAGATAATTTGAAAAAAAAGTGATAATTATTCCATCCATATAGTGCTAAATTAAGCATACAGACAGACGCTTATGACTTTAGACATCATTATCGCAGTAATTATCTTAGTATAGAAACATCAGGTGAATTCTCTCTGTCATAAAGGCTTGCATTTATTATTACAGCGTTAGCAGTATAAGAGAAAAGGTCTTTTATTTTTAAAGAATTTGAATGATGTCAAACAATCTATTTAACCACAGATGCTGCATTTTTTAAATGTATATTACCAACTAGAATGTTTGTTAGGTTCTTGCTACTCTTTTCATCACTATAACCACAATATTTACCTAGAAATCAAATATTTATACTTTAGTATGCTTCCAAACACTATTCTTTTCAGTGAAAAAAAATATATCAACCGTCATGGTATATTTTTAACGAAAATCTACGATTTCTTTCCATATTTTTGATGAAAGGACTATGAAGAAAATTCTACTACAAGTGGCCCTACATGGAACGTTGTGGCCCATCAATCTACGGACTTTGAAACAGAGGATCGTGGGTTTGAATTCCAGCCATTGCGTTATATACTTCCGCAAGAATATTATGATCCACACTGTGCTGCACTCAACCCAGGTGAGGGAAATGGGCGCCTGGCATGAATATATTCCTCGAAATGCAATGATTGCAATATCTGTTCTCCTAAATCCAAGTAGTTCTGCGAAAGGTAGTTTTGCTGCGTTTAATATTGTAAAGTGCCTATATAGAAACTTGTGTCAAGCGCCAGATAAGCAAGTATAACCATTATAGATTGACTATGTGTTAAAAATTATTGGAGGTAAGCCCTCCTCTCATAGAGGTAGATCTTTCCATCATGGTAGATAAAGTACCTCCTCTTACATTCCCATAGAACTTCAAAAATGTGGTCGTTAATCAACGATAAATGAATGCAGTTTTGGCGCACTTAACGCATTATTCATGATATTTGTACATTTCTAAAGAAATTGATATTAGGTCGGTATCGCGACAGTTCTTAAACTTGAGATTATTATTAAAATCGAGTTAAGATTCACTTTCTTTTTCAGAAACTACTCTGACATAATGATGCCCATTCTTGCAGAATAACTGGGAAGCACCAAAATGAGTGTGTTTAGTGGTCTCTTTAGTGGATAACGTCGAAGAGATTTGCGCTGAAGCGATATAAGAATCAGCGAACTGCTTTTCATTTCACTTTTCAAGTTGGCTGGGCCTTAAGTCAGCAAAGAAAGAATGTTCTCTCGGTTTGTGCTCTTTCCTCACACTTGGCTTCTTCTCCGCGTTATGGTAATGGAAACGAGAAGTGGATATGAAGGAGGCTACTTTGTTTTCCCACAAATATTCCATCTATGAGTAAAAAAAAAAGGTGGAGGTATGAAGGAGGAAGCAAAATGAAAAGAAAAGTGGAAATGCGCGGGGACGGTGGACACCACAGCAAAAGGGCAGGAGAGAATGAACCGTCAATTGAATTGAAATCCAAACATTTCTGGAGGAAAGGCGCTGAAAGATGTTTAATCAGGATTGTTTATTCGAGGAAAATACAAGGAGCAGGAGGTTTAACGGCGAGGGCCCGATTGGGATGAATCGTATGCTATACATGCCAAGGATAGCACGAGTCTATACACCAAGGGGATGCTGAGAATGATATGGCCCCATATATAGCAAACTCTGTCGTGATATATAAGAGCTCATTGCAGTATTTTCTTAGAAAGGGGTCACACATTTCATAATATTTTCTTAAGGGTTCCAACCATGATGTTATCCAATATGAACGCTTTTTTTTGTTCCAAAATATTATTTTGTGCATAAAAAAATGAATATATCTCAATAACTTCTGTATTTTGAGAAACTATATGAAATTCATTAATATTCTTCGCCACAGATACCTGCATTGCAACCATTCACAATCGGGTATATTGGACCACATACTCACACGGTATTTATGTGAAAACATTATCAGGTGTCTGAGTCGTATTTACCACAATGATGGCATTTCATGCGATGCTTTATTGACTATTTAAAGGAACATCTTAACGATAATATTCTTCTAATTCATCATACATATATTGAGAAAGCTGACAGAAGATTACACCTTCCCCCCACATATTTTGATGGTTGTATAGGACTTGATAATAATTCACAAGTATCTGCTTAAGAAGTTGCTTACTCCAGTGGTAGACAACCAATCAATGAAAGCCAAAAAGTCTTTCTTTAAGTACATATATCACAAAATGGCGCCGCAGTAACTTCAGGTCCTTCGAGCTCGAGTTTCATACATCCCACGTTAATAAACGCTCCCATTAGCTTGGAAAGACGGGAATTAACAAACCGAAATGTAAGTCTATTAATTGATTGAATCTATTGCAGTCTTTTATTTTCATTCTTCTATTCAATCTGGACAGTAAGAGTAATTGTGAAAATGATATCCGATACCCAGTAGACTAAAGGAAATCGTTTCTTCTAGGCGGTGATTTCCTCATCAATCTTACAATTCATTACATCGGCTTTTGCAATCTTCCATCGAAAGTGAACATCGTTTAGTTCCCAAGCACGGAATTATCAAATCTCATGGAATTTATTTTTAATCAGGAATCGATTTATTCCATACATGTCGAGGTATACCCCCCGTATATACTCTTGATGATGTTGACGGAGTGGCGAAAAGTGGTTCCACGAAGAAGAACAATCATGTCCGAGGCGGGCAAAGGAGCGAGAATATTGACTGGATGAGAGGCGAAGAAAGCTCTCCCTACATGGATGGCTAACTTTTGTCATCACACAGATTTCATTCTTCGTGATATCTGATACGACTTGGCTGTATGACGAGGACGAGTATGGGCAAAGAGGAGAGACATATTGAGAGACAGCGTGACAGACAGTTAGTAAAAGATTGCTAGACAGATAGTCAGAAAGACAAAATAAATTCTTAACGGATTTAAAGAGTAAACTCGAAAAAAAAGGTTTACCAAATAATGGTTAAAAAAGGGAACATCCATGATTGTTGGCTAAAATGATACCAAATAGTATGTAAATTTTACAAATTGTTCACTTCAAATTTTAATCCATAAAACATGCACTTTTTCTGCATATCTCATCAAACAAAATATGCATGATCCCTCATGACGAGCGACCGTGACAGATGAATATATAAAATAAAATATAAAAAAAAGAAAGCTATACGGACATACATAATATATCAATTAATGAAATACTTTGCCGGACGATGAAAACAAGTTCGGATTTAGAGACTAAGGTGAAGATGAAGATTGATGATCAGAGAAAGAAGTGGAAAGCAAGACAGACAGACGAACATACGGAATGATTGAACAACCTACACTTGGCCGTATATATGGCATATGGTAAAGACAAGAATATTGGAGGAAAAAAAAGGATTTGACAGTAAGAATGGCAGGAAAATAGACGGAAAGACAGACAAAATAAATTAAAGAGATTCGTAACTTAATGATATGGCCGCATAATGATTAAAACTTATATTTAATGGGAGCAGAACAAAAGATAATTGAATTAACCTGTAACTAACTTTGAGTGAAAATATTGCTCTTTTATAGCTGGCGTATTACATCGGAAATACATTTGCACTCATCAAAGGAATGAGCCAGATGGCAAATTATAGGATAGTAAAATGAAAAGAAGAGTGAGAGACAGAAATATAGAAACAAAATGAACAAATGCAAACGGAAAATATATTTATCGATATCACCCAAAAGTTGATACGAAGATATATAAAAATTGCACATTACATCAACCTTTGTCATGATATGGTGCAGGCTTCCAAGTTCTATGTAAAGTGTTTGAGGAAGAGAAAGAACGCATACTCATAGACGAAAATGAGTTGCAATCAGACAGATAAACGACTCATTATCCAACGAAATGCGAAATAATGGATGCATAGTAAGGGACGGACAGATGAAAATGGAGGCGGGGAATGAGCGAGAAAGGGGAAATGTCTTCAGTTTAAGTAGAAGAGGAGGAAATGGATTGATGTGCATTTGGAGATTGAGGTTGAATCGAAGAGAGTGAAATTAGAAATAGACTGAGAAAAAAGGGACATGAGCTAAATCATGGACAATTTGTTAGGCAGGAGAAGAAAATGGACAATTGAGATAATGAGAAAAGAGCAGAAATGTTTTCGTCATGACGAAGAGATTATCAGCAGCTTATAATCTAGTACAGAACACAAAGTAATATAAGAACTACTTCTGCTTTTATTTCTACCGGATCAGGATCGGGTGGGTGTTTCATAAAGCTCATCGTAAGTTAAGAGCGACTTTAAGAACGACTGGTGATCCCTTCTTGTGGTAAGTGGTATATTGAATTGGCGATGGTTTAGCGCGTAAGAAAGGTCACCAGTCGTTCTTAAAGTCGCTCTTAACTTACGAACAGCTTTGTGAAACGGCCCCCAGGGTGTGAATGGTGAGAGATCTGAGTAAGCCTCTTCATTTCGAAGGCATCATGGAAATATTCCTTGCAATAAAAATGTAATTTGCTGGATCCAAAGCTTCTGGGGGAGGGGTAGGGCCAAGAAAAGAAATATTAAAAAAAACACCAATTTTGATTGGCTGATGAGAAGCTTTACAATGACAGTAGTTCCCAATAATGGTAGAATCACCTTTAACCATGTTAACAATGAGACCGATGCTGCAGGGCACAGACCGAAAGATATATTGACAGAATACTTGCATGACAGGATTTATATAACCGAATTCCTTGTAAAATTCTTAAACAAATGAGGTCTGAATAGAGGCAAAGAGGTTGTTTCGTACACCAAACCGATTACCGGATACATTTCCGAAGCATTTAGACACCTAATACCAAGCCTATCAAGAGTTTCCACTTCGATTCCCCAAGCTCTGGTCAAACGACGCATGTTGTCGCCCTATCAATGTCGACATCTAAAGACTTAATATGATGAAGATAGAACAACTGGGTGAGACAGCTGTACACATCATCAATAATGCACAAATCCCCCTCTTTGTCTCTTCAAAATATCGATCGATCATTTCTCATCAAAATACCAAGTTGAGCTGACCTAACACAAACACGACAAATGGGAAAGGGAGGGCAATGGCGATGAAAGTACATTTGTCATAAACGGTTTTTGGTGAGACGATTGCATATTGACCTCCAAAGTTGTGGCCATACAGTGACATTGGAAAGAATATCGTTGCGATGTTTTAATACATGGAGATATATACCTGTACATGTGATATCAATTGTGATCGAAATATTTTCTTTATCTTTTCTTCATATCAAAGCATGTATACTTTTTTTTTTTGAATTAACTAAAACGATTAGATGCCGTGACACGACATTTTCTCTGGTCTTGATATCTCGGAGGGCACAGGGTTAGATTTAGGGTTGTGATAGAGTTTTTGGTTCATAATGATGAAAAAATAAGGATTATGGTTTATTTAGTATTATTGGTTAGGTTTTATGTTTGGATTATCGTGCACACATTACGTCGGAGCCATTGTCGCCGGAGCAAATATCATGGGAACTTCGCAAAAGACCCTTTCCAAATGGAAAACATCAAACAGTCATATCCGCTTTTTCAATTTTCTGCTAATCCATACAGAAAAAAGATACAGAATATTATAATACCGTGTTACAATGAAATGGTCTGTGTTTTTTTTTAATATTCTGACAAGCCGAAGAAATATAAGACTGACTCTTCAAATGGTTCTGAATACCTCCCAAAAAGGATTGGCAAGCGTGATACCAGAATAAAAAAGGGAGCGAGGAAGGGATCCAGAAGCGTACCCTCTTCCCCTCGCCCTGGATCAGCGTTTTTACTAACCGTCATAACAATGATCACCAGAGTGTCGATATAACTCGATATGATTGATATTGATCAATACTGTATGGTGAATTCATATCATTCGAACATAATTTCCCAATGCTACTGACTCCCATAGGGCAGGATGCAACTGACATTTAAGTTCTTGCGACATTATTGATTCAATGCCAGCCAAATTAATTTGCATAATTACCAGTCAGGGATTACAATTGCCTCGTGATATTGGAAACTCTTCGCCTGGTTGCAGCGACCCGGTAAAATGAATTAAAACAACGCTTCGTTTCAATACTCATACATGCGTCACCCATCAGCATTTAGATGGTCTCTGTCGGGTGATAAATGATAAATGAATTGCAACATTTTGTTGGTACTCAAATATCAACGTGAAATATATCCGTTGGAGACAGTCTGTGTTTGGAGTTTACAGTGATATGATGTTCTGAATGGCAATATACATACATTCCACTGTCAAAATATTGATGTAAGTGATTTTAATAGAAACTGAAAGGGAAAAAATCAAAATGTCTTTAAATTCCATAAACTATTTTTATAAACATTTTGTATGGACAGGATACGCACATACAAAGGAGTGGTCTTCTTAATCTATACCATCAGGATCAGCTTCAGGTTTCATAAAGACGTGTGAAATGTTCAATTTCTGGAACAAGTTTCGGCCAATCAGATTGAATGATTTCAGTAGCTTGTAACTGTCATTGTAAGTTTGTTACAACACGTTTTATGAAACTGGTCCCAGAAGTACAAGTATAGCAAAGTGCCATTAAGAATCAATGGAAGCTGAACTTTTCCCATCAGATTACCTCATACACAACCATCCATACGATCAGCAGTAGATATGAACCTACCTAGCTAAAGGTGTTACCATCGCGAAGTGTCACCGAATGGGAATGAAGTTATGTTGGGAAGAAGCATTCTGAAGGATGAGAGCACCGATTGTGTGCAATAAAATAACTCCGAAGCTGGATAAGACTTAATAAACACCGGGTATTTAGTAAAGCTCCCATTTAGCAAGCGCCGAATATGTATAAAGCTCTCAGCGAGAATCCAATCATTTGCAAGGCTCAGGTTCAGCACCAAATTAGGATAAAGCTCTTATTTAGCTAACACCGAATACGGGCGAAGCTCTGATTTAGCTAACACCGAATTATGGGTGGATATTTCGGTTACCTTACACCTAATTACGGGAGGAGATTTCAGTTAGCTAACACTGAATAATGGGCAAAGGTCTAGCTAGCACCTAATACGGGTGAACATCTCCTTTTGCTAGCATAGAATTAGGTAAAGATCTCAATTAGCTGGCACCGAATATTTGTACGGCTCTCATTTAGCTAGCATCCAATATTTGTAAGGCTTTCATTTAGCACCGAATAAGGGTAAAACTCTCATTTAGCTAACACTGCATACGGGTGAAGCTCTCATTTAGAATTCACCGAATCATGAAGAAAGATCTCATTTAGCGAACACCGAATATAGGTAAAGTTCCTATGTAGCTGCTAGCATTGAATATGGACAAAAGTTCTCCCTTCGCTAGCACCCACTGGTGTATAGACAGGGGTCGCTTGTCTGGTGTAGTCATTAAGGGTCAAATGTCACCAAAGAAACATACATTAAGTGCTCCGTTTTTGCTGCTATTTGATAAATGTCACTCTCTCTTTTTTTTCTTAGTTCAGGACGATAAGATAACAAGCACTGTTAAAAACGCGGATCTTACATTAATCCGCTTCTCCTATATCTCTTTCTTGCCCACTCCTCTCTGGCATGTTGGTAATTGATCACCTCAATCATCTTTGAAGGAAGTGTGAACTCATTATGATCCCATTTCGTCTAGGTGTGCTTAGATCACGCAGCATATTATCAAGTATCAACCATGTATGTCATACATGTACCTATGTATACTATCAACCTATTGGTCTGAAGCGTTGAAATTCCAAGGCAGATTTCGTGTTAAGTTATTGTGTGAGATACTAAACTATCTAGTCACAGTTGATTACATAGTGATGTTTAATCTAAACTCTTTACTGAAAGTGACGAGAGCCGTTATTGAGAACTGTAAAAAGAACATTTTAACACAGTAGTAGCTCACATAGAGGAGCTAGCATGGTTCCGGTCATAGTTTGCTTTAAAAAAATAATTCGATAAAACAAATGAGTACAATAGTATGTTTTCGCATTGTCATTCTGCTATCATTTATTGAAGTTTCGTTTTCTTATTCATGTTAATAATCATGTTCATTTATGCGCTGCTACATATCGACTCTGTAGGTGAAAGTTCAGTAGTTTGATTTCGTATAGAAACCGAGTATACACGCAAATAACGAGTTTTTGCAATAGGAACGGGGACGGACTCTACAATACAGCAAGTCTATTGAAAATGCCCGTCAATGCACAATGTGCAGCTGAGAGGTCTTTGTCGAAAGTTGTTGAACTGTAACAGCTGATCGTCGTAAAAAAACTGAGCTGACGGAAATTTGCAAATAATTATGTCGAGAGACACGGACGACACAGCTGTTTTGATTCACCGATTTTCGACAAATACTGTTGTCACGTAGAGATTTTGACAAGAGATTTTCTACGTTGGAAAAAGCGTCTGCGTAATGGTTACGAAAACTCCTTATTAACATTTTGTAATGAATCGATCCTTAAAGCCAAGTCCCTGTATTAACCGTCAGTCCCAAACAAGCTCGTTCATGTCTTCTAATAAGATTAATGAGCCACGACTAAACTTGTGGTGAATAAAGGAGAAATCCGTAGTCATCATCACTGCGCTAATCCCATTAGTATTATTTAGTTTGATGCCTCATATATTACATTAATGGATTGTTTCATGTGCCTAATAGATTTGAGTATAATCATAAAATTGGCAAATGGGTGATTAGCGATTTCATGTGATAAATCTTCCCCTTGTTCATGATTTATCTTCCAGTAAAATAACCTCTCATTTTCTGTATACATGTAGTATAAGTGTATTGTTCTGTCCATTTGCTTGGCATTGTAAACTTGCGTTCTTATTGCTGACGTATATTCATAGATATCTACAGTTAATTTGTTTTATATGATTACCTTGCTAAGTTTCATCAAATTATTATTCTGAGTACCACTTCAGGGATTTTTTGTTCCCATGGTTCATTAACATCGTTTCCTATCACGTTTACACATAAAACTTCCAGTATTAATGTTAGTGTCATAGTGCTTCTATCCTTTTGAAGCATGTAATGTTACGAGTTATATTCACATGCTTTCTCCCATTCCTTGATACAGCGCGTCACAAAAACAATGTCAAGTTATTTCAAAACATAAAAATTATTCTCATGAAATGTATGAAACTAGAAAGCTCATATCATGTTCTAACTTCTTTAAAAAAAATCATTGGTCTGGCTTCAGTGGTTTTGAATACACAGTCTATTATGTGGTGCCTTTCAGCCCATTCTAAGTTGCATGCATGCAGTACTGCTGTGTGCTCTGCACTTTCTAGCATATCAACCCCCTTTGAACATTCTGACCAAGGAATTCCCTGATCTGACCAGGGAATTTTCCATGATCTAACCAGGCTCATCAAATCACAACCTTGAGCATGTTCAGAACGGAAAAAACAATATTTGACAATTCATATCATGTTTGATCCCAGGAGATGCACAATGGTTAAGACAACAGGACAACAACAGTTAAGACAACATGTATGTTTTATGCCTTATTCATGCCTAATACTACTCTTTTGTTCTCATTACTTTTTTTTAGTTAAAAAGCTACTGTGGTCAAGTAAATTCAATGAAACTTTTTAAAAGGAAAAAAAGTCGAATTTTTCTCTGGTAAAGTTCATTTTCGCAAAGGGTGATTAACTTGTGGACCCCTTTTATTTTTCAGCTTATTTTACTCATCCATCATTCACATTTTATTTCCAAGTTGGTGCACTGATTCCCCTTATCATCAAACAAACTTATTTTTTTTTATGTTTCTTGTCCTTCTGAACATGCCCAAATTTATGATCTGATGAACCTGGATATGATTAGGGAAATGTCCCTTGCTCAGATACTGGATGTCAAAATGGGGGTTAATATGCCATAGACAATGCAGAAATGCATCACTATGCTGCAAACTTGGAATGTGCTGAAACTGAAGCGCGACCATTGAAGTTTTTATAGAAGTTAGATAATGAAATTAACTTTCTACTCATGAACTTTTATTTAAGAATACCGCATTTTAGAATTAATTCAGCCCTTTGCCAGATGGACATTTTTGGGGGGACGCGCTGTAAAACAAGAAATGACAAATGAATTGGAAATATTGAGATTTTGAGTTGAAAACAATTTAATTGTCGACTTTAAGAGACCAAGAAATTTTATGAATCGCAACATAGAAACGTCTTCATGTATGCCTATAGCAGAATTTAATGCATTGTTAAGAATGAGAATTCGAAAAAAAATTGAATATTTAGGTCGCAAAAAAATTGTAAGGCGATAAATTATTTCATTAAAATATACATTTCCTCTTTTTCCGGTAGAAATATGCTTAATAAATTTTTCTATGTCTAAATGGCTTTGCATCATCCAAGCCATTCTACTCAGGGGAAAAAAGCACGACATTTTGATATTTATTTTTAAATGTGTCAAAGGATCTTGAAGAAACAGAATTATGCCATGGAACATTGCGGTGAAAATTTCACTTTAGAAGTAAAAACGAAGGAATCGACGCGCCACACAGCTGCCCCCATGCCATCGTGGCAACAAGGGTTAAACCAGATACGTATCTAGCCTCAAGTTTCGGCGGCAAGCCTGGTTAGGGTTACCCGCACCTGCTACTTGGCCACACTCTAATTAGCGCTAACACGTACCGCAGTCTAACCCAAAGACGTCACCAGGATTCTTCATTTGTTAAACCTATACATCTAGCAAACCAAGAACACCTTTCCTTACCCATGATTTGAGTATAGATGGTGGCCCATTTTGTGCTAAATGGAATGTCCCAGATTTCCTCTTTATTAGCATGATGGAGAACGCTCTGACTCCCTGTTAACTTTTAATTTAATTGTATTCGGAAAGTATTTAGTTTTCAATTGAGGTTCTTGATGACCATGCTAATTTAACCTTCTAAAAGAAAAAATAGGAAAAAGAAAAGTTCAAATTATATTTTGACTTAAATATTTAATTTGCGCATGCGTGGATCATGTAAATTGGTTACTCCGTATAACGAGCACTGTTATACACATCGTTTAAGTACATGACTTGTATTACAGGTCCATCACCTTCCTCATCGTGACATCATCAAGTTCTTATTGACCGATTGTTATCCATCTGTCTCTCCTCCCTCTCCCCTCTCTCGAACGCATTCACCCTCTCTTTCTCTCTCTCTCTCTCCCTCTCTCTGACACACACTTCGACACACACAACCTCAATAAGCTAAAAATACACACACGCACACTTTCCCTCTCTTCATCTCTCTCTCCCTCTCTCTCTCACTCTGCCACACACAAATTTCACACCAACACAGACATAGCATAATTTTACAGAAAAGCCTTTACGAATAAAAAACACTTACATTAGGCAATTAGGTATTGATTGATAAATGGTTCCCGGTTGCCTCTTTAAATCGCAGAATCCTTGATTTAGCACGTGGAGTATTCAGAAGAAGACTCCAGACACAAAGATCCCATCTAACTTCTTGAGATTGTATACTCCTGATAAAAAGATCTGAAAGGAAAGGAAGAGAAAGGGAGAGATTTCAAAGACAGATATTAACATTCAATTGTATGTTGAAGTGGTATAGGTTTCAGATCCTCCTGATTAGCTTGATTGTTTAAAGAGAGATTGTCAGTTTCATAATATTATACATGTACAATTAAGGTTTTGCGCGATGCTTTTGAGATTCGGATATATTTGTGATTGACAATCTCTATAAAATATTGTTAAAATACTTTAATTGTTGAAGACCATACTAAAGCTTAAATGTTAATAAATTTCCTTTATTTAAACTGTATACATGTGTATTGCTCTTTTTTATTGGAAATAGACCAATTAAGTGCGAGATTCGATAATGTATTTTAAAAGTATTTGCATTTGTCATTTCTTTTTTTTTAAATAATGATTATTCTCTTCTCTCATCAAATAAATTTGAACATAGTAAAATATTACATTGATGATCATAAATTAAAAACGGTATTAAATGAAATTACACCATAATTACAGAGCTTGGTTTTAACGAAAAATCATTGTGATCAACACATCCATACTTTTGACAATTCTTAACGAAAACGAAGTCAAACAATGTCATGAATAGATTCTAAATCAATTCATCTTGTTCTCAAAATACCTGATACAGTATATATTTTTTCCTAACAAAATTGATTAGATAATTAGTTGATTTCCAAGGAATATATATTCTTTTACATTTATACACATACATAACATATATAATCATTGAAATGCGGTATAACCTAAAATCAAACAAATAATTCACCAATCCTTGATGGTTGTATCACACACAAAACAATCTTGAATGCTGTAAGTTATTAGAATACAACTAATAAGATCTAAGAGAGAAGATAAATATTAATAATCCAAGAACCCCTCCCACATACAGCCCCCCCCCCCCCGTATATTTTTTTCAACAAGTGCACACCTAGTTACCAATAATGCACATAGCATTTCCATTTATCAGAAGGCAGGATAAAAGAGCAATGTAGATTAAATGCCTTGCTCGTGGGCATAGGTGCCGCGGCTGGGGATCGAACCCTGGACTTTCCATGTATAGCCAGGGGCTTAGACCTTATAGACCACTCGGCCACGGCACCTCTACAATGCGTGTATTGAACGATTGCAAAGGATTCATGCCTCGGTCACATCGGTGAAGCCGATTTCAGTCTGAAAAAATTATTACCTTATTTCCAATGTTATACCATCGGTCGTTTCGGGAAAAATGTATCTTTGGTGTGACTGCGCTCACTGCAGCATTATTCACGAGGGTTTTCATTTATGTGACTTTTAAACACTGCGTGGTTGGGAGGGAAATATGATTTCGGTAGGGAGGGGTTGGGAGAGTGGCTGTAAGATCGGCCTTGTAGAGGAAGAAACCGGAATAAGGGTTGAAAGGACAAGTGTTCTGTTCAAGTCGAGTCAGGTTACTAGTAACATAGATTGAGTCCGAGACATTTGGTGTTCGAGTCACAATTCAAGTTAGTGGTTCGAGTGGCGAGTCAAGTCAAAAGCTGGCCGAGACGCAAGTCAAGTCCAGTCATTTCTTAGTTGGATTCAAGTCGAGCCGAGTCTTTACAACACTACAAAGGTCATTTGAAATAAAACGCGATTTGTCGCGTTTTTCATATCAGTCTTGTCCTTTATGTCATCAATACACTGTTCGAAAATTTATCTTTAAAATAAAAGAAGTTCCTGCAGCAGAGCCTCGAGAACACCTGTAATCTTACCAGATTGCGTAATCTTACAGGAAATTGGTATTTGGTGTATGGAATCTTACAAATTTCCTTTAATAAAACACCCTTTCCCCTTTGTAAACAGACCTGTTCTGTTAAATTGCAGTAAAATTCTTGTTTTATTAATTCATAGAATGAATCTGTCATTGCTTTCTGCAAAATCTTTTTTTCTGTAAAATCAAGGTATTTTATCAGTGTAGGGCCGAATGCTGGACCTACACAAGGATAAGAGCCATTGTACACTGTAAAAAAAATGTGGTGTTAAAACTGACACCAGTTGGTGTTAATAGAGGACCACACCCTGAGGTGTTAAAATTACAGCCTAGAGATTGAACATAACACCAAAGAGTGTATATGTATCACCCAAAGGTGTTGTAATAACACCTGTGGGTGTAAAACTAACACCGGTGTAAAACAAGTGGTGTGGTCTTCTATGTACACCGGTTAACACCACAGTTTTTGCTGTGTATTAATGAGTCGGAAGACCATTTTCTCTTACTAGTACCGTTAATGCGATGATGATGATGATGATGATGTTGATGATGATAATGATACAGTTAGGTACCATTTATCTAGGTGTTTTTTTAACCCTTTGCACGCTGATGTTGCAGTTTTGCATATTCGTACAATTTAATTAAATAATCGAAATAATTAGTTTTCTCCACTAACTTCATTTTAGAGAAGCTAGTAAATGGCAAAAGTTCTCGGACGATTGTCATTAGTATCCCCAAAAATTAATTCAGCGTGCAAAGAGTTAATATACACTGTTGGCCTATTTAGTATTCATCATTTCCAGTTTTAATGTGATTTTTTTATGAAGAATTATATACGGGGAAATTAAACCATCAACTCAAACCAAGACCAAGCTTCTTGGTTGCAGACGGCACCTCCATTTCAACTTGGAAAATGGAGAGACTGATACACATTGAGATTACACTGTGAGGTTGATTGACAAATATTCCAATCGTAGGAGAATCTAGACATAACCATTCTAGTATATACTCGATCAATACCAAATATATAAAAACAGGAGAACCGAGAGAGGAAATATGCGTGATTCTAGATCAAAGATAGAATCAATGTTCATGTGCGTGTTTCCTCTTAACATGCCCGAAATTGCTTCAGACTTCAACGCAATAGAAACACATAGTGCTTTAAGGTTAATGTCTTTGCTTGCTGACTGCTAAGTCGCCTTCTCATTTTAAAATAAAAGCTTTTGAAGTAGAAACACTTTGACTTGTGGGGGCTGCCTGCATCGCAATAAAGGCTTGGAATGCATTCTCGATTGGTTTGTTGCTGACAAAGTGTAAACGGGTAAATAAATGAACCGACGCTTTGATTCTTGAATTCAAATGTGTCATCAATATTCTCTGAAGAATAAACAATATGTTGAGGTAAAATGATTCTCCTGCAAATATTCCGCTGTTCAATATCTACATTATCCGTCTCACTCTCAGAAGCATATCACGAAGTTTTTGCAACTGCGACGGGGACTGATTCTACAACACAGAAATCCTATTGTCAATGGCCCTTCGTAACAAAGCAGTCTTTGTCAAAAATCAGTCGTTCTGGATTCTGGACAAACGACATATTTGCCATTTCCGTCAGCTGAGAATCTGAAGACGATCTGCTGGTTCACCAATTTTGGACAAAGACCTCTCAGCTATTCATTGTGATTTGACAAGCATTTCTAATACATTTTTTGTTTTGTAGAATCCGTCGCAGTTGCAATTGGAAACACCGGCTAATATCTTCAGAGATAGCGCTGCAAGGAGGCAAGGGTGATGGTCCACTATGATTTCTCAAGAAATTAAAGAAAAGAAAACCAAGAGAAGAATGCAGAAAGAGAGGATGAAAGAGTGTCGAATTAAGTTGTCTGGGGTGTCTTTCGCTATTAACTCAATCAAGAGAAATGACGTCATGTCAGTTAGGAATGAAAAAAGTGTGACTTAAAAACACTTTTAAGTTCTAAATTGCGTACTATGGACATGATCTAAGAGATGCGTTTATGTATTATGTGTTATCTCCTGCAGGCAAACATGAACTCAAGATACACTCAAGTCACACTTTATGTTTTGAACGTCCTCTTTGTCAAGTTCATGTTCGTCTTGATTTGGCTTCTTCTGGAGCTTATCTGATCAGTATAGACAAATCGGAAAAGAGTGTTTTACCGTGCAGTGTAGAGGAGGGATTAGTAATGCATGAGACTTGAACGTTCGTTATACCTCCCATCAAGTTTGACACTAGGAGAGTTGTAGCACGCTCTAAGCAGTACTTGTCGCCCATCCTTAATACAAAGAGCAAACAAGGGAACATGCCGAACTAGTGGCCAGTAGTATTTGATGATTAATTCATGTCTTGTTTGAGCGTCTTCCGATTACCTAGCTGAAGTAAATTGATGGCATTCCCGCTCGGAATTAGAAACTTAAAGGACAAATCTTTTTATTTCATTGCATACCAATGCCTACGGGAGAAAGTTCATACAAAGCTATACCGCTCGTCTATTAATGCTATCAGAATTTGCCTGTAAACAGTTATGACTTCATAGTACCTTTGAAACCTCGATACTACGCTGGCTTTTGGCAATTATTGAGCTTGACTAACTATAGAGCTCTGAAAATGGTTTTTTTAGGTGAAATTATGGTATCAGTATCATAATAGGCTAATTCGTTACCATGATAGAATGGTGATTGTTAAACACTCATACACACACTCACACACACACACTCTCTCACACTATGTAGTAGGTCCATGCCACCCCAATCCGCGCACACATCCTTCCTCACAATAGGTCCATGCTCACACATATAACTTTCATATTTTTTATGACCAATGCTCTTCATTGGTTTATTTCCACTTCGCCAAGTGCCAATTCGTCCGATTGCCAATTCGTGTACTATCATTTGGTCTCCCATCAGCTCGTCCACTCACCACATGGTCTACTTTCATTTGATCTAATGCCACTCCGTCTAATAACCAGTTGGTCCAATGGCCATGTAGTCCATATACCATTTGGTATAATTGGCCTGAGTGTTGAATTGTGCGAAATGAATGAAAATGAAGTGGAGTATTATGAAACGAAATGGTCATAGACGAAATGGTGATTAGAGGAAGTGATAATTGGACCAGTTGGTTAATAAACCAAATAGTTGTTAGATGAAATGTTGATGGTCGGAATGGCATTGGACTAAATGAAAGTAGACCATGTGGTGAGTGGACGAGTTGACAATAGACGAATTGGCAATTTACATTTTCATTGTCATTTCCTTGTGTTAGAAAAGGAATTATATGTCCTTACTCCATTGCTTTACCATATCGATCATTTATATAGACCTACTATGATTACGTATTTCTACATTTTACAAGGAAAGGTTTGATATTCAGTCACACTAAAGCCGGGGTGATAATAACATTATCGTGATAAGCAGGGCCCGCTGGGAGAACAGTTTTCAGAACTGAAGTGGCTACCAGTGGTAGTAGTAGTGGTGGTGGTAGTAGTAGTAGTAGTAGTAGTAGTAGTAGTAGTAGTAGAAGTAGTAGTAGTAGTAGTAGTAGTAGTAGTAGTAGTAGTAGTAGTAGTAGTAGTAGTAGTAGTGTAGAAGTAGTAGTAGTAGTAGTAGTAGTAGTAGTAGTAGTAGTAGTAGTAGTAGTAGTAGTAGTAGTAGTAGTAGTAGTAGTAGTAGTAGTAGTAGTAGTAGTAGTAGTAGTAGTAGTAGTAGTAATAGTAGTAATATTAGCAGCAGTAGTAATTGTAATAGTAGGAGTAGGAGTAGTAGTAGTAGTAAGTATCATTATTGTTATTATCATTATTTATTTATTATTATTATCATGATCATTATTATTATTATTATTGTTATTATAATTATTATCATTATTATTAATGTCATTATTATCATTATTATTAATAATTATCATTATTTCTTCTGGATGTTTCCGTATATCAATCAAGGCAATACAAAATAAATTTTCAATGTAATTTTATTAGCTTGGTACACTTCCTTTTTCATGTAATCATGTAGTTATATTACATGGCTTTTCCTATTCAATGTTTGTCGCATCTTCTACTAAACTCCTCTTTAATATCATGTTACCTATGACACACATTTCTCTGGCGTAATAAAAGGCTACGAGCTCAACGGACTAATACAACGTTTCATTCAAGATCGATTGAATGCAACGCCAATGTTATTATCCTGCTCCCCTCTTCATAAAATCCCAATCAAGTTTCATTCATTAATCGTCCATTTCAAATCGGCATGTACAGAGGAATAATCTCGTCGAAGCAACCCGATTATACGAGTTCAATCAGGGCTTTGGCAAAACATAAATAGACAATCGGATTAATGACAATTTCATATAGAGAATGTAAATACATAAATTAAAGAGTATTCTTGCCGTTTGTCATCTTATGACGCAGAGTGAACGTTGCCTCTTCAAAAACATTGTGCTCTTCGTCTAAGAATGTGGAATGTCTTATATTTTGGTTTACATAAAACATATTTTTTAATTTCAAGGCTATTCCGCTTCGATTCCGCCCCATCAATAATTTGTTTCTCTTCAACCCCTCCTTTCTTTCTCTCTCCCTCTCTCTCTCACTCACTCACTCTCTTGTTCATTTTTTCTATATTCCTTCTCTTGTACATGACATTTAAAATGTCCCTCTGACTTTCAGTCTTCCCTTCTCTCCTACTTCCTCCTCTTCGCTTTGGACGAATGCGACGATGATGCTGAGATGACGGCATAAGATTAAGAATTATGGCCTTCTGGATGAAAACATTTATTCTGCAGATTTGAATGGATGGGCTCCTTTATGTCAGCGAAGATGTCGTTTTTCTCAATGAATATGGAGAAAGTTTGCGTTTAATAGCGTCCGCCTTGGCATGATAGCAGCAGACTTACCCATTCATGAGAACCGTACATGTATTCCCTCAGATCGTTTGCTAGCTCATACCATATAATTAGTCCATCGTGATTTCCCTCATGCATATTGTATAAAAGCTGACTTATTGATGAAGGGAAGAGAGTTGAGAAGGCTACAAACAGCCAATAACCTTATCTTAATCCTATAGGTGAATATACACTCTAGAACACTGAATAAGTTTACCCAATATTGGGTATTTTTTAACCCATTTTGGGCTATTTTAACGCAACATTGCGTAAAATTAAATCTTTTACCCAACCAAAGTGCAGGTGTTTATAAGAATGCTGATAATTACATCTTACATTTTAACATGTTCAATATTCAAAAGCATCATTACTTTATTCTACTTATCATAATTTTCAGCGCTTCACAATATGAAACACAATACAATCATGTAAGATCTTAAATAGCATTTTTTAAATTGCTCCTCCATTTTTCCAAAAAAAAATCTACTTGACCTGTGTCCTGTTATGCTTGTAGGATTTTTAAAAAATAAATAAAAATCAAGTGTTACTCTTTCATTGTTTCATAATAACTAGTAATCCCCAAATTCAAGAGCAGTGAAAACAGCAAATAATGATAACAATATACTTGCTTACTTAGCGCTAACATTAATTTTAGTAGTCTCTCTAAGCGCTCTAGAGCAATTAATTAATTACCCTGGCTTTCTCTTATGGTCTTCACTATTACGTCTATATCTACTAGAGACATTAATAACCAGGAATGAATCCACGGTTATATAGGGGTATTTGCCGTGCCCCTTATTTTGACCCACATATGTTCCCAGGGTAAGAACCTCATTTTCAATCTTCATTTTGCTTGTCATCTTTTTTTTTACAGAGAGAAAGAAAATTAATCCGATCTGAAAGGAATAAAATGTTTGCTTGCCAATCAATTTGGACAAAAGTTGATTTTTAACCACCCCTCCCCCTCCCCTTTCTGAAACTGTGGACCTACCCTTGATGATGAGTGTTACAACAAATGATAATGTTGGTGATGATTAGGGCTAATGACAATGCGTGTGATTATATAACTATCACCATCATAAAAATGACGATAATGATGATATGATAATAATTAAGAAGATTCTAATAGAAGTAAAAGAATATAGACGTAACAATCTTTAACAGGTTACGAATTTAGTTATTTAGTTATAAACCGTTAAGGTGTGACTAAGAAATATTCATCAGTGGTTCTTTAGGTTACTTCAGACACGTGGAAATGAGGTAAATAAGTAGTACCAAATGATCTGTAATTCATACTGGGTTATATACTTACCTTTAAAAATGATTGATACCTACAAACAGGCATGTATTGTTGGCTGAATATCACCGTGCACTGGGTTGGATGTTTGAAGGCCAATCAAGAATTAACCTTGATATTCATTATTGATATTATTCATTATTCAAGAGTCTCCTGACTGTGTGTGCGAACTAAATTAAGGGGTATAATTTCTCTCCCAGTATGCGATGATGAGAACATCAAACTTCCATTCCCTCGTACACAGTCACGGCAATTGCAGAAGAGACACTATACTGCTATATCAACATGATTAACGAAATGTTAATTGAAATTATAAAATATTTGTGCCCGCTGCAAAATTATCTCAATAATTATTTTTAAAAGTACCCATTGCTCTTCATGTAAATGTCGATGGATATGATGACGATACCAACAAAGGTGACGCGATATAAAGCTCCCGTGACATTTGATCCGGTTTTAGTATTTCAGGGGGCATTTGGGTTAGAATAAGAGTTTTTGGTTCAGAATAATACAAAGTTTAAAGATAAGGATGTGTTTATTGTTGGAAGTTAGGTTTTAGGTTTGGTTACGATGAGAAAAGCAATAAGAATATTGATTTTATACATAATAAAGGTGTTGATATCATATCGCTGGTCAAGGAATGATGTGACATCTATATTGTTCAAAACTCTGTCGAAGTGCCTTCCCCACGTATGGCCATAGATTGCAAGTAAACCATTATAGGCATCGTGATTCTGTGGAACCACGCAAGCAAGAACGTTCCTTTTCAGCTTTACTGGTTGATTTAATTTTCCGTTGCCATGGAAATTCAACTGCAAACAAACCGTTAAAAACTACATTCGGAAATGTTAACGAGAGAATAATAGAACCCATTACACCTATGCCGTCTTCATGACTGCATTTTTTTGTCTTGTAGCGGTGACAAATTACATGACACCAATTCTTAAACGATAAATGATTTTACGATGCACATAGTTATGCATATACAGCGCGTCCCAAAAAAAACTATACACTTTTGAAATGGCCGCCAAATAAAAAATCTAGCACTTTGGGGAAAAAGACTCTCATATATGGAAAGCCAATGAAGTCAACTTTCAAATGACACCAAAAAGTTGGAAAAATATTAATGCTTGAGCGAGCACTGCCCACTGAAACAAAGGGTATGAAAATTAGGGTGGGCTGGAATTAGCCTTCCAATTTATTTCAGTTGTTGAGAGGCAAATCATTTCGAACTTGCAAAGTTAAGGGCGTTGTGATAAATTGATGATCAGCCTTGATCAGTTTTTATAGCTTAAGCAAATTTTTTAAGTTATTAAATTGAACTTTTATGCATGAGTGAACACAAATTACACTTTTGGAGCAGCACTTCAGCTTTATCATTTGGATCTCTTTTGGGGCAGCATTTCAACTTTATCATGGCGATCTCAGCAATGTGTTCATGGGAGTCGGCCAGTCGGGAGAATTGGGGGTGAGATAGGGCTTAAGAGGGAGGAGCAGGTTGATGGAATAAGGGTCAACAGAACATTCAGCCCCGTCCCCTCCCTCTTTCCACCCTCCCCTCCTGTTGAGAGACTGATGGCTATTATGTACGCGTGAATTAAGTCCAGAGCAGAATGTTGGTTTAATGATTAATTCTGAATTAGGGCATCAACTTTTTCCTAGCAATCATTCAATCAACAATTTATCAGTACATTAACTCATTCAATGTGCAATGTGATCAATAAAACATTCATTTTTTTCCAATAAATTATTTCATTAATCACCATAATCATTAAATTTTTTTGGTAATCATTCAAACTGACCATGAGCCACCGGTCACTTGGCAGTTAAGTTTTGAAAAGGCTTCAATCCAGGAGATGAGACAGAGAGAGAGAGAGGGGGGGGGGCTGGAAAATGGAGGTGAAGAGGGGAGGGTACCTATGACTTTTAATTTGTAAAAGGACAAAATGAAGAGGAATACCCTTTTAACCAAGTCTTAGCATACCTCGCCCTCTTGCTTGTAACAGGTACATGTACCATCACATTACTCTGACTCTCATGAACACACTTCTGATGTCCACAAGATGAATATGCTACACTAAAATTGCAATTCCTGTTCACTCATGCAGTACATTTCAATTGAGAAATTCATGAAATTTGCCTATTAAAACCAAAACTTATCTCACTCATGAATAGCAGAACACCCTTAGCTTTGTAAGTTCCAAAGGACTAACCTCTCAAAAAAACTGTATGGCTAATTCCTGCCCAGCCTAGCCAAGCTTAGTCTCTCAGGAGGAGAGAAGTGGGGGGAGGGGGTAGAGATGGAGGGAGGGGTTGCTAAATGTTCTGTTGACCTTAAGCCCATCAACTTACTTCACCTACCTAAGTCATATTACCCCCTCTTCTCCTGACTGTCATGAACACATTGTTAAGATCCACATGATCCACATGATAAAGCTGCACTAAAAATTGCAATTCATGATCACTCATGCATTAAATTTCAATTTAATAACGTATGAAATTTTCACAAACAACAAACTGATAACATCTGATCTTTAACTCACCAAATAACCTTCAACTTTGCCAGTACCAAACAAAAAATCTGAAAGAAATTGGAAGGCTAATTCCAGCCCACCCTAATTTGCATACCCTCTGTTTCAGTGGGCAGTGCTCGCTCAAGCATGAATAATTTTCCAACTTTTTGGTGTCATTTGAAAGTTGACTTTATTGGCTTTCCATATCTATAAGTCTTTTCCCCCAAAGTGCTACATTTCTTATTTGGCAGCCATTTCAAAAGTGTATAGTTTTTTTTGGGACGCGCTGTATAGTTATTGATGGTATATACATAAGAATAATATGTTCAAACTATACTTTGATATGATTTCTGTCGCTTCATCGAACCATGTGACAAAAAAAGTTTGCTTAGCTATATAAACATCACACTTCTCTTTGGAAGAGGTACGATGTCATTTATTTCAAAATTGCCACCGCGTTTTTCGACTCTAATCGGCCATAACGCGTTTATTCACACTACCAGCTCGGCTCGCATCAGAGGACAAGCGCATGCGCTTTGATCTCCATCGCCATCTGTTCCAGTTCAGACCTTGCGCGTGAAATCAATTATGAAATCTCACGAGACTCGACACATTTCAGATTGAAATAATATCACCCTCATACCCTAACTTATTGCTGTTCCAACTTATAACTCCATAGATGATATCAAACTGCTGCACAGTAAAGATGCTGGAGAAATGGGGGAGCTTAAGGGGAAACAAGGTGGACTTTTAGCTGCCATCGAGACGATTTTTTGAGACTAAGACGGTGCATTTATCTGTGTTAAACCCAGACAGATATATGTCAACAAAAAGAAAAACCCATAATACTTTGGATTAGAGATGGGACTTGGCTTGGGGGACTTTGGGGCATCCCCCAACAAAAATGAATAAATAGATAAATGAATAAATAAATAAATAAAACAGTTTCACGACTAGTAAAAAGGAGAAAAAGAAAGAATGGCAAAGGGAAAAGAAGGTGAAATAATATTATATAATTTGCTACATAGTACGTTCAAACCTATCACAAAATTATAGTTTTGTTATAATAAAAAATTCTGATTTTTTTTTCTGATCCCCTTATATTTTTTCGCTCATTAGGCTACTGCAATGAGAAATCGTAGAAGTCAGAGAAAATGAAGAGTTTTCGCAATGACGACGCGGCCGCGCTCTGCAACGCACCAATTCCTTTGAATATTCAAATAAAATCACGATGGTGAGCTGAGGGGCTTTTATCGAATGTTGGTGGACCGGGACAGCAGACCGTCCAAAGATTTGGACCGGATGAACAATTGCAAATATTGTCGTGAAAGACCAAACCAAAATATTCAAAGTTTCGCTTATTTAATTATAATTTTCTCTACCGAGATATGTATATAGTCTGCGGCATCGTTTGCGCGTCGACCTGTCGCATTGTTTATAGCACGTTCATGAGAATGAATCGGAAGTAAAGACAGGAATACTATAACCCGATAAGTAATATCAAAATAAAGGAATCCTTGGAAGAAAAAAATACAAATTCACAGGCTTACGAGTTGCGGTTCTTCTGACTATTTTCATCGTCTTATTTATTATGCACAGGTAGCTTTCTTTCTCTTTATAACGAAATATTTCCAAGGTAACTTTGAGCGTCTGACGTTTATCTAATTAATCGTTACTATGACAGCACAATTTCAATATGTCTTATATTCTTCCTCCATTCGATGCCGTTGTAGTGTTTCTTAAGAATGGAGATGTCATTAAGAAAATACCAAAAACCGCCACCAACCCCCGCACCGACGGAGGTGGAAATGGTGGTGGTGATGATGTAGTAGTAGCATTAGTTTTCGTAGCTTTAGTATGATGTTAAGTAGAACTAGATGTAGTAATAGTAGTAGTAGTAGTAGTAGTAGTAGTAGTAGTAGTAGTATAGTAGTAGTAGACTAGTAGTAGTAGTAGTAGTGGTAGTAGTCGTAGTAGTAGCAGTAGTAGTAGCAGTAGTAGTAGTAGTAGTAGTAATATTAGCCGTAGTTGTGTAGTAATAGTAGAAGTAATAGTAGTACTGGTGGTAGTAGTAGCTGCAGCAGCAGCAGTAGTAGTAGCAGCAGTAGTAGTAGTAGTAGTAGTAGTAGTAGTAGTAGAATAAGAAGTAGAAGTAGTCGTAGTAGTAGTAGTAGTAGTAGTAGTAGTAGTAGTTGTTGTTGTAGTAGTAATATTAGCCGTAGTTGTGTAGTAATAGTAGAAGTTGTAGTAGTAGTGGTAGGAGTACACTGTAAAAAATATTGGGCAAAATTTTAACTAGCACGAGGGTAGTTATGTATCCAACCAATTTTGGGCGGTATTTTACCCAACGCGGGAAGCATATTGTCCAGTAAGGTTAAAAAATAAGCAGAAATTACTTAAGAATGAGCAAAATTTCATCACACTGGATAAATAATAATGCCCAAAAGAAATGCCCAATGTTGGTTGGATACATAATTACCATCATGGAGCATTTTTACCCAATATTCTTAAGAGTAGTAGCTGCAGCAGCAGCAGTAGTAGTAGCAGCAGCAGCAGCAGCAGTAGTAGTAGTAGTAGAAGTAGTAATAGTAGTAGAAGTTGTAGTAGTAGTGGTGGTAGTAGCTGCAGCAGCAGTATTAGTAGCAGCAGCAGCAGCAGTAGTAGTAGCAGCAGCAGCAGCAGTAGTAGTAGTAGTAGTAGTAGTAGAAGAAGAAGAAGAAGTAGTAGTAGTAGAAGTAGTTGTAGTAGTCATAGTAGTAGTAGTAGTAGTAGTAGTAGTAGTAGTAGTAGTAGTAGTAGTAGCAGCAGCAGCAGTAGTAGTAGTAATATTAACCGTAGTTGTGTAGTAATAGTAGAAGTAGTAGTAGTAGTGGTGGTAGTAGTAGTAGTAGCTGCAGCAGCAGCAGTAGTAGTAGCAGCAGCAGTAGTAGTAGTAGTAGTAGTAGAAGAAGAAGAAGTAGTCGTAGTAGTAGTAGTAGTCGAAGTAGTTGTAGTAGTCATAGTAGAGTAGTAGTAGTAGTAGTAGTAGTAGTAGTAGTTGTAGTAGTAATATTAGCCGTAGTTGTGTAGTAATAGTAGAAGTAGTAGTGGTAGTGGTAGTAGTAGCTACAGCAGCAGCAGTAGTAGCAGCAGCAGCAGTAGTAGTAGTAGTAGAAGAAGAAGAAGTAGGAGTAGTCGTAGTAGTAGTAGAAGTAGTTGTAGTAGTCATGATAGTAGTAGTCATGATAGAAGTAGTAGTAGTAGTAGTAGTAGTAGTAGTAGTAGTAGTAGTAGTAGCATCAGCAGCAGTAGTAGTAGTAGTAGTAGTAGTAGTAGTAGTAGTAGTAGTAGTAGTAGTAGTAGTAGCAGCAGCAGCAGAAAATAATAGTATAAGTTTTCGTTTTAGTATTATTGTTTGCTGTAGTTAAAAATGGTGAATAGTAGAAGTGAATTTCAGGTGGTTTTCTTCTGGATTTTCCCTTCTGACCATTGTTGTCGCTATTACATTGTAACACCGTCCACGATTTCGTGACAGAGGAGTATTATGATCAAACGATTTATAACAGATAAGTGTCCTTAAGTTGGATGGCCCTAATTTTCTTTCTCTTCGAAATCGAGAAGTCATATTCGAGGATATCCAATCAATCTTCCAAAGAGTAGTTTCCCTGACAGATAGAGGCATAATTGTCATTTTGGAAATCGCTTCCTCTCATTCAATCAAGCTTACTTAAGAGCAATACAGGATTTGATTTTGAAAGCTCTTTCATTTACTTATTTATGATTTCTGGGAACCCCGTTTCAGAAATGGGTGCCTTTGAACGCAAGTCAAAAAAGTCAATCGCAAGTCCCTAATACACGCATTTGATTTGGTTGAAAATCAAATCGTGTTTGATGTTTGGAGTTGCGTTTGATCGTAATTCTATCTGCAACGGACCCCTTAAAGGCAATCAGATTATGAGCTCAATCAGTATGTTCAATTTTCGAATTTCACAAACAACTTAATAAGTTGTTAAATACCATATGAAGGAAATATGCCGCAAATTACTTTATCTAGAGGACTGCCACAAACAACGCATTTCAATTGAACCATTCCCCCTGCATTGAGGCACCAATCGATATGGGCCTCGTTGCTTAAATGCCACTTATTTAGAAACTCTGTCATTCAATGGTAACTACCAATGCATCAATGTTAAATAGCCAATCAAAACCAAGGACTACATGGAAGTTTCCAATGGATGGCAAAGCTTATCATCATAGTAAATGTATGCATTGCCCACTCTGACTTGTAAACAAATTGTTATGAATAAGGAGGTATTATGGCTGTAACTGAGGTCTTTTGAGACATTACTACAGTCTGGTCCTCAATGACCATTTCCATACACATGATACAAGCCAGACAGAGGAGTAATTTCACACAATGAGAACATTTATAACTGAATAAGAAGAAAAAGGAAAAAGAATGGAGTGAAGAACATCGTCTACAGACATACTGTATGTAATTCATGTAAAGTGGATAGGATGATGATACGTTGAGAGAAAAAGAAGACAAAGAAAAGAGAGAAAAGAATAGAAGTGAAGATCACTGTCTGGAGATGTATATAAGTGGAAAGGATGAGATTTAGAAGAAAGAAAAAGGGAGAAACGGCACGAAAAAGAAGTGAAGAGCGTCTTCGAGACGTATATGTAATTACAAAGGATGATACGTCAAGAAAGAGACGGGGGTGAAATGATAAGGAAGATATAGGTGAATATTGTGGTCTGGAGATGTATGTTAGGATCATACTAAGGAGGAAATAAAAGAAAATTACACTGCAAAAAAATGAAGTGCTAATTTGCCTGTATAGGGACTGCACTACGAGTGCTGATTTTCTAGTTTAAATTTGAACTAGAAAATCAGCACTCGTAGTGCAGTCACTATACAAGCACTGTAAGTGTTAAATTAGAACTTCATTTTTACAGTGTATGTGTTGAAAATATAATATGGAAAGCTAACAATTCAAAAATTCTGTTTATATTGTAAAGTTTATTTCCTGTGTTCACTACCTTGTTTCCTTTTGCTTTCATAATGAAGAAAAATACTTCACTTTCGAACATTTCCAGACAATTATGAACAATTTGAGTGTCAAATTATCTGATAAAGTGGATTTGTGCCCCAATTGGCCCTCCAAAGTTAAACCACGACTTTAAACCAGGGTTTAATTTAAACCAAAGTTCAGAATACTGGCCAAAGGGTTTAAGAAGTGAAGATCGCTGTCTGAAGATGAGTGAGGAGAAGGATGAAACGTCGGAAGAAAGAAAAGAAAGAAAAATGGTGAAAAATAGAAGTGAAGATCATTGTCTGGAGATGCGTGTAAGTGGAAAGGGCGATACGTTTGGAGATAAGGTTGAGACATCGGAACCAGAGTCAGACAGAAGTCGCAGCTCAGAGACGACCGCGATATGCCATCAAAGGACACACCTCACCACTGTTCTCGTGTGGAGGCAATATATACCCACTCGGAAATTGAAATTAGTTTTGGGACGGGGAATATGATCAGAAGAGGAATGAAACGGAGAATGAGCGCCTCGTTCGAGGGGCTACATAGCCCTGAGCAGAATGCGGACTTTCTGAGAACAGCATTTCTGTACGACCTGCCATAGCCTGGAGGACTGGATGTCACCTACTCCTGGCATGTTTTCATATGTTGAAGAGAGGTGTAATGGAAAGAGGCAATCGCCTGATGTCATGGCTTTAATACCAGAGACCAAAATGCGGTTGTTATTAATGATCGTGTGATCAACATGTTGCGCAGTTTCATAAAGGAAGAGATCAAGCCGCGCCGTATAAGAAAGTAGGATGGGCGTCCGGAGTCCGGACACAATACATATTCAGATGAAAAACCATATTTTCCTTTGATTTTATTTTCTACATTACGCGCATCTAGTAAATATTCACGAAGGTTTTGTGCATTGCAATGATATTGTCTGACATTATATTATAAGAATTTATGAAACATAAATTTGATAATAATGCCGCCTTGACCGGACAAAATAGTTATGAAACAAAGCAACTGGGTGTATAGCAAAAAAAAACTAACTGAATAAGTAACAGTTTTAAATAATCTTCAGGTATTCCTATTTTCATCATAGCTACAATAGTGTACTGTTGGATATACAGAAACGTTAGTATCCTCGTAAAGTTTAAAGTTTAGAACAATACGAGAAAAAGGGCAGGTGATTTCTTTCATAGCAGGTTATAACATACTTTACTGTTGGTAACCGTATCCACAGAGTAGTAGAACATCACTATTCAGACCGTGCCATCCATCCTTGTCACTTTCAATACACTTCCCTTAATCAATGTCAACATGACTCCCCTCCCGTAGCAGCCAACCCCAAGGAATGGCTCCACGTTATTCGTGGAGTATTTGGGAGGAATTCGATCCGGACGATGAGTGAGAAGTCGAAATTGGGTGAACATGAGTCAGAAAGAAACGTTGGTTTCCATGTAAACTTGATTGAATGCTGTTTGTGAGGCGCGAGACAAACAACTTTCCATGAGGTAGAGACTGGGTAGAGACAAAGAGAGGACGAAGGGGAACAACGGGTGAGATGGTGAAGAGAATCTTGTGTAACGTTAAAGCATTATGCCTATCGTCGTTGTAATTATGATCGTCGTCACCGTCATCACTATCATCATGAGTAATAACAGTAACTGCTCCACGCAGTAGCAACATCAGTATTATAAGTAATTGTAGTTGTAATTAGTAGTAGTGACAGTAGTAGTACAAAACTATACTTCTTGCAGTCGTAGTAGTAGTAGTAGTAGTAGTCGTAGTAGAAGAAGAAGTAGTAGTAGTAGTAGTAGTAGTAGTAGTAGTAGTAGTGGTAGTAGTAGAAGAAGAAGAAAACGAAGAAGAATAATTAATAGTAGGAGTAGTAGTTATGAAAGCAGTAGTGTATTAAAACAAGAAGCAATCAGTATTAAGTAATGTTAGAGTTGTATACTAGTAGTATAAAAAATAGATGCCTTTCAACCTGCATAACTTTCTTTTTCATTCAAAACATTTTGATGAAAATATGCAACGCATGAACCTGCGGATAGAAATGGCGGAATCAAGGCGCCCTGATGGATCATAACGGAATATTAAACATAAATCCCGCCCACACTTAAATGGATATATAGGAGGGTTAATAAACTTTTCTTTCTAACCTCTCCCCCTTTTTCGTATATATTCCGTTTTTACAAAACGCCCTGAAAAAATGATACTTGTTATTTCAATGTATGGATACTCATTTTCCTCTGCAGGTAATCATATACTGGGATCCTTTTTTAAATATGTTTATGGAAGAATATGGATATTATATCCCAGATATGCTATTATCAAGAGTGCTTTGAGTGGTTTGTGGTCGAGGTGGTCTCATCCTAGAGCATGTATGATGGCATAAAGCTTTCTCTGCACACCACTGAGTAGAAATTCCTCTACGGATTCGGAGTCGGCTTTAAATATTTAATGGCGCGATGAAAAGTGATGAAAAATGAACTCGTTTAATATCCCGCATTAGAGGTGGGTTTATAATAGATGATCGGATGAGCTGGATGGGGACGCTACCAAGGCCAGACATGAAACATCATAATGTTATGAGGGATGTTAATCCATGGAGCACTTGCCGAGGTATACATTTTGGGGGTGGAATGGGCTTGATTAGGAATCGGATTAGATAGGGCAATTCGCCTTAAATACTGCCCCGGCAAAAGACAAACATTAATTTTACATTAAGCTAAAGCTAAACTACCAATAATTAAATCACAGTTGTTTCCCTAAAACACACAACGAATTTTAAAGGTGCAAATAGGCCTACTTCAACCCGATTTGACTTTGAATCGATGAATGACTGCAATAAATACTGCATAATCTAATACCTAGGCTCACAGACATGCAATCGACAATAACTTTGCTGTCAAAATTATATAATAATGATAATAATTGAGCATTTATACTGCACAATATCTACATTTATATGCTCAACTGCGCATTACAATAATGTTATTGTTATTACTCCGGCTATATAGCCGTGCTGCCTACTTACAGGCGCTCTGGCATTCGAGGAATTTCTTCCTGCCAGGTTCTTATTCTCCTCACCTGGGTTGAGTGCACCACAATGCGGGGAAATTTCTTGCTGAAGGAAAACATACTAAGGCTGGGAATCGAACCCACGTCCTTCAGATTGAAAGACGAGAGTCATAACCACTAGAACCACGCCCCCACACAAAATAAACCTTATGAAAGTTCATTCTTCATTGCATTTTTTATGTTGGAAAATGTAACATCCTACCTCTCTACTCTTCATTTTCTGTGGTCTATGGAATAAAAGTGCGATTCATTATAGACATTTTTATAGAATGAAATTGTACTTTATACCTTACCGAATATACACTATCTTCAAAGGAACAACGAGTCACCTTCTAAGAAAACGCGCAATGTTTTCCTTCATACTGTTTTGATTTGATTATTATTCGGCAAAGAAATCTGATCCATTACATCCAACGTGATCGGAGTACGAAAATGGCTCGTGAGATGGCCTAAATTTGAGTTCTTGTTTGAAAATCTTTATAAAAAGGGGCTACAACCTAAGTCCTAAAAGTAGCTTTGCATATCTTCAGTGACAAATGCGCTTCTTTGCATATCCGCTGGCAATATGATTCTGATTCTAAATTCCCATTTTTAGTCGACGAGCGAGAGCACCAAATTTGCTTCAAGGTATTTTGTCATTTGTATGCATTTGACATTCACATTTTATAAAGAAACATATGGCAGAAAGCTCCTGACAACATGAATTCAACGAATCCTCCGATTTGTCCATATATTAAAGTCGGAAGATATCGTTTATCTTTCCATGAAATACTGTTCTGCAAAAATATCAGAAGCACTCCAAAGGGATATGGATTTAAAACCATCAAAGCAGAGTAGACAATGTTCCCAAGATATTGTAATGTCAATAAACCACTTTCAATGTGTCATCAGAAGAAATATGAAACGCTTTAGAGATTTAAATGTTTTAAAATATCCACTAAAGTGGGATTAAATGCTCCTCATATCAAACTATTGCGTTGACAGCACTTGCTTTTAATGCCAACTTTAATACATATGGGGAAAACCTGTCTTTTCATCTACCTCATAAAGACCGCTAAGTCCTCTCCCCTATGTACGTCATCTTTAGAAAACATCTTTTCTTCCATTTTTTTTCAAATTTTCCATGACTCCAATTGAAGGTATTCCCTCTGTGACTACGCCATGCTATGTGGCATGTAATAATACACTGGCGTGGTTTTACCAGTGTACATTTTAAATGTCTCAGCTTTCGCTCCGCGGTCAAAAATGAAATCGCTTAAAAATGAATAGTCTGTATTTCCCTTTCCTACTATCGGTATATGGAGATCTTAAATATCATCAGTGCAACTCATGATTGTTACCGCATTGACGAATACGTATGCATTAAAACGAAAAGTGCAATGAAACTGTGGCGAACCACTTTCCATTTTTAGGTTTACATGAATGACTAGTGCATTTACAATACTTTTGACTATCAAACAAGATCAAATCAAATAAATGTGTCGCTCTTTTGCGAACAGGTTTTGGTGGTAAATCTTCAAATTTGTTGTTGTTGTTGTTGTTTTCCATTTTTATTTTGTAGGAGGGTATTTGATTTTGATTTGCTATATTTTTTTGATGAAAAAGTACCACACATCGTGTTTTAAATAAAGTGGACTGCGTTTGATTCATCAAATCTATATCGCTCTATTGACTCTTAATGCTTTTGATGGATAAACGACACAGGGCTAGCCCCTTAAGATATACTCTTAAGCACCTGGCTATAGCCATGATAGCTGTATCAATCTCTCTACATCAGCTGCTCCTGACATTAATTGATCAGGATTTTATCGTGCTTTCGAGCAGATGCATCTACGCCATTACAGAAAGTAGCAGGTTCATTTAGTACGTGACTTTAAGAAAGGGCGTGTAGTGGACACTCTTACCAGGTCGTATGACCGTCTCGAGCCTGAAAACTAAGACAAACGGGAGATCGTTTTCATCCGACCACGAAGTGCGAGCGGAGGTTCATGAAAAGAAGACTGCCGTTCAAAGAGAAAAGAGAGCCGAAGTGACAATGCCGATCGCTTTCAACCCCACCTTCCGAGGGAGGAAATTAAATTATGAAATCAATACCGAGTTTGATAACTCGATAACTCGGGCTCCGAGGTGCAAAGATTGTTTCCGGGAGCACTTCTCTGCCCCCCCCCCCTTAACCCTTAGAAAACGTCAAAGAATATCTATGAATCTCGAAGCTAGATCGAATTTCCTACCGAAACATAATAGGCCTACGAAATAATCCATGTTATCTTTATAAATCATGTCATAAAAAAGGTCAAGGCGTTGCCAACGGCCTTTGGAAGGAAAGCAAAATGCAGTTGTTCGTATTTTTTTTATAATTTAATGATCGAATACTTACAATGAAAGCTGCCATGGTACATGAATCCGCCACTATATACATAAATATTGTACAATTGGCTATGAGACTTTCCAATGGAGTCACGGAGTCGTCCACATTAATGATGAGTTCTGAAATGGGTTTTGTATATTGATTCCTGAATCGCAATACCGTCACATCAAAAGATGTGTTACGAGAAAACTGACGTCGCGGAGGCTATGGGTTGCTGACTCGCTGATAAATTACTTGTCAAACTTTGCTATTAATACCAGCGCTCACAAGTCACGCTAATTTGACAATGAATGCCACAGCCAATATTCATGTATACAATGTTTGACAGATTTCTTCAGACTACAAAAGTGGTGCAAATAAACTTGACCGTGTATTTCTATTATCTGCAGCTAGAAGAGATCCAAAATGTAAACATACACTTTTCTTTTCTAAATATGCATTTTTATATCTAGCATCTACATCAATAAAGGAAATATAGAGCGCATGCATTTTAGATATTTTACATTGAGAAAAGGTGATAATTATGATAATACCTTTTTTACGATATTGAGACGGGAATGAGGATCAAAGAATTCCAAATTGGAGACTTCAATGTCTAAAGAAAGTTGCTGCTCCGTTGGTGGAATTTGAATGTTATTCCTGACTCGAATCCTTTTGATTTCCACACATCAAATTCGAAGCCAAACCTTGGGACTTTCTCTATCCATAATGGCTCATACATGTATAATCACTTCATGTTTGTACAGACAGGTCAAAATCCACTCCCAGTTGGCCGTCCAGAAAAAATGTACTTTTTTGGACCTCCTTGCGTACTGTTTTCAATTTCGGTTACCACTCCTCTATTTGAACTTATGGATTCAATCATGTATTCACCAGGGAAAAAAGGAGGGAGAAAGATCGATTTTCGCCCGCGAGTCTGGCATCGGAGCGAGCGAATCGAGGAAAGATATTGGGCCGGAATGGTTGGACTAAAGCAGAATCCAATATGCGGTGGTGCTGATGACTTCGCCTGAGTGTAGCAAAGATGCGGACGCTTAATGGAAAATGGATCTGGGTTGTGCAGGTCCTCTAGCTGGTACCGTATATCGAGGAGTAGCTACTTAGCCATTCAGTGCCGGAGCAAAAAAAAAGGACAGATAGAGATTTACTGGGGGCTGGACTTAACGGTTAATACCTACATGTCTCCGGGCTGTGGCCTGAATTCTAAATCGCAGACAGCCTTTCTGAATATCAATATACGGACGAATAAAGAAGCAGAAGATATTGGTGGAGAAATCCGATAATATATTCCAAGCGAGGGTTTCTCTTTTCAGCCTTCTCCGCTGGTATCCGAGAGCGGATCCTGCTGATCGAGATTTTATGGCGAAAAAATGACAAAATATAAAACTGAAGAGCAGGATGCGAGACCTCATTTAAGGTTGGTATGAAGAAGTCAGTTTGCATCACTCAGCATGTTAAGTATTTAGTTCATAAGTCCATTTTCATTTTTTTTTCTTTGCGTTTGACTTTATCGTTCTATTCCAGTCTTGTACAAGTACGATGTTAAAGAAATGGGGCAGGAATTTACCAGCTGATTTTTAGCACGATTCCGGACGCGAGGAGAATGAGCCCGCATCCACCACTCATACTCGCGCGCCAACGCAGTCTCCAATGCTTTCCTACCCTACGCGCTCTGATTGGCCGCATTTTGTCACGTGGTTAGCGAGTGAGTGAGTAACGGTAGGTAAGATAGCGATACGATCAGTACGCCACGGTACATTAGTTGACATACGAAGTAGCCGGCTGAAGACAGACATTTTTTTACCTTTCATTCTCACGCTATACATATTGTGGAGCTGTAGGTGGCGTACCTGCTCTTGAAAAAGCGTCTTTGCAGGAAGAATTTTGTTTCTTTTTCAAAACTCCTGAATAATAATTCATGGTATTCACTAAAAAGATTGGAACAAAAAAAGGATTTTTATGAGATTGATTGATGTAAGTCCGATTTATCTAATTATGAGTTGTATCTAATAGAAAAAAAACAATATAAACACTTTCAGGTTTCAGGTTTGGGAAAATATTCTCTATTCATCAATTCGCCAAGGAATCTGTAGGTAATCAATTATTCGCATGTTACTGTTTTTATCTACTAAGTTACTAATGGAAAAAGCATATGCAACAGTTACTTTGATCTTATATAATTTTCGATATTATTTTCATTCATTGTTTTAGCACATTTAAGATCATGAACATTGTAAGCACTTTGATAAGAATTCATGAAAATTGTCAAACGAAATTAAGTTATTATTAGGGGCGGATCCAGGATTCCAAAGGGGGACACATTTCCCCTAGGAAAATTTGACAAACCAAAAGAAAGAACAAAAGAAGGCTTTCACTAAAAAATGAAGGTCATTTTGTCCCTCGTAAAATGTGAGAAGTATAAAAAAAAACACCAAAAAGGTCGTCACTTGTGTATGAAAGACATATTCCAATTAAAAATATTTCCTGTGACTCTCAAAAGGGGGAGGGTACACTTGTGTATAAACGACATATTTACATGAGAAATATTAAATATGACTCTCAAAGGGGGTCGGATGTGCGCCCCCCCCCCCCTCGATCCGCCGCTGGTTATTGTTATCATTAATAGTAGTATTGTTTCAAAGGCGATGATTTTAGACGTCGAGAAGATAATGGCCATTAGCAAAACAGGGAATTTTTTCCTCGAATTGATTTGTAAGCAAAAGTGTTTCATTCCATGTATAATATTTCATGTATGCTGTCAAATTTGCATGGGCGGAAATCCCAGGGGGGATGTGCCCCCTCCCCCTACTCAAAATAGTAGGGGGGACACAATATCAAATGTCCCCCTACGATTTGTGGTATTTTATGATGGTAAGAAATACATCATTCAAAATCGAAATAAAACTTGTATTTTAGGACGAGATATGCCCTTACTTTTTTTTGCTTGTCAAATTTATTCTCGTCGAAATGACCTCAGATTTGGGGTGATAACCCTTTTTTTTGCTTGTCAAATTTTCCTGCCCCTTGTCCCCTACCCTTTGGAAGAGATTTACGCCCCTGCAAATTAAGTAAACAATAATGTATATTCGGCTGAAACTGCGATCTAATCCAAACTTTGTACTGTTTCAATATTTCAGTTTTTCGTATGACACTTACGAGTGAACATGCCTATAACCATGTCAAAATGTACATTATGAAGGCATTGACCCCTTCCGCGAAAAAAAAAATCGGAGCCATGTTCATATCGTGCTCATTAGCGCTAGAATTCGATTGTTGCAATCAATAACGACATGTCTGACTCGGCGAATGCATGGCTTTTTTTTAGTATTGCGTGTCGTGCAGTAAAACATCGTAAAATGTCTGCTGCCAAGAATAATTCAATGAATAATTAATGAATGAAAAAAGATGATGGAAGCATAATTATACTAACAATCGTGCAGATCATTAGCATTTCAAATTTATTTCTTTTTCCACAAACGTCTGTATTGGCTTCAAATTCAATATCTGAATGAAAGGTGTATCATATCAATCAGCTTATTCAATATCTCACAAAAATATACTTCAAAATTATGATATATTTCAAGTAAAAACCCTAAAAACCGTAGTCCTACCTCATAAAGAATAAAAATCTGAGTGGTCGTCTGTGATTGTTGAATCTGTAATTTTTTAAGGGGTGTTGATGAAGCGATAGCCCAATGGTAAAGCCGCGTGTCCTAATCTTGAAGTCTAGGGTTCGGAAGGGAGAATGGTATTTATAAGTGTACATATATAATGCTGTTGGGAAGTCCTCATCATTGTGCCTCTATAAAAATGATTATACCATTATACCCACAGTTTACATATCAATAACTATTATTCGCATACCGTCAGTGCAGTCAAGATAAAAACCAACTAAACGTCGAATTAATTGGTTCCTCGATATTAAAGTCCACTTGATGGATGACCGTTTCTCGAACAAATCATTATAGAGACGGAGGTATCCCCGACGAATGTAATTAAATCAGAGATTTCCTCTTGGCCTAGTAATAGACTGTCTTGCGTCACGTTTGAGAAAAATCATTATTAGATTTCTCGGTTTGTCTTACAAGAGGAAAAGACCAAGAAATGGTCTTAATTTAATGGTTTCTGTGTTTTATTTACAAATTAATCATGCTGTTGTATACAAGGTATTCCTGATTATTTCAAAACAAGATCTATTCAAGTTTTCTGTAAGAAAGTCGAAATATTTACATAAAAATTATTAATGACCTTCCCCCATCCCTAAAGAACAAACGCAGAAATTAGGGTTTGACAAAACTAGGGCAGAAGAGAGGAGGCGAATAAAGTTCTGATAAGTCCTCGTCATAAAACATCACCTATGTAGTGATGAAAATATATTTTGGGTGGTGAAGTCAATAGGTAATATTATTTCTAATACTCTTAATGATAATAATACATGGTGTAACTAGTATAGATCTTGAAAGAGAAATCATATTCATTCACTTATGTACTTATATTTTCTCTAAGGATATTCATTGCCTATAATTTCTCTTTCAAGATCTATACTAATTACACCAAATACTATTATCATTAGGAGTATTATTAATGATATTACCAATTGAGGATTTACCAATCAATGAATATTCCAGAATGTCTCAGTTATGTTTTTTTTTGCAAGGTACGCATACTAAATGAGGCAGAGTAATGTTTGGTATTTCTGTAATACAATAGGGACTGCTGGCAGGGAAAAGGGGCAATACGATTAGCTATTTCACTGAGGTCATTTAATCGTCTTCTAGAACATGTACAATTGGACTGCTCTAGAAGGAAGCAGAATGTTCTTTTTTAAAGACAGTACTAGAAGCTTCCAGTATAGTGCAAATTTTTATATAAAAGCTGGCAGTTTCGTCGATCAGATCAGAATCTCAGAGTTTCAAGGCAGCCTTCATGCCAGTGCATAGTTCACCTATATGTAGAATTATATAACATTAACTTCTGTGGAATTATCTGCACATCATCAATTAAACTGTTTTCAGTAATTTTGAGGGAGGAATCCTTAGTTCGTCAACCTGTTCTAGAGAACATTTTTAACCCATGGATTGCTGAAATCGACTGCTTATCATCATCAACTTCGTCTTCACAAACATTTCAACTCACTACAGTGACTCAATATTTCATCGCATTCCAACATGAATGCCATCATCGCCATGCAGCATTATCGATTTTAGCCTAAATTCCTTGACAGCCAATTCGGATTAATACAAAATTATATATTTTTGATTAACCAGAACTGACCCCTCAAGATATCTAAGATAATTTATTGTGGTTTTTTGTACTTTATTGTGTAAATAAAAAGAGGAAAATAATTCAATTAAATTATTTCTGTTATTTCTTGCAATTATTAAATTTTTGTTTAATATTGTAACAATCTCACTTTACAACTACGAACAAACGAAATGTATTTTTATGTTATCAGTTCATTGGTTAATTTATTTATTAGCCGTCTATATTATAGATTGATTTGCTGGTTCGTTTATTTATATAGGTATTCATTCATTATGTATACAATAAATGACACATTTATTCATTATTTTACTCGCTTAGTGTATATTTTTTTAATTCGTCATTAATAGTGGCAATGCCAGCAAGCGTCACATCCAAGTTCAATCATATTAAAGAGGAGTTCAGTATGAAGAGCAAAAACAAGTCAATGATTTGAATCCGAAAAGTGATCAGATCAGACCGAACATTATAAGAAGCTTTCCAACGCAAACCTCGTACTCATCTTACTTGCTGAAGCCACACCAACAAAAGCGACTCCAAAACGATCGATAGCATAGCATTTAAAATAACGTTATACAGTGTGTATCAAAAAAAAGTTTACATCATGAAAAAAACCCGGGAATTAAAAAATATACAACATGTGGGTAATTTTTCATACATAATCTTGGGTTTGGATCCCATCCAATGAAAGTAAAAGTTTTGACAGAATGTTACACTTGAGTGAGCGCTGTCCATTTTTGTAAAGCTCGCAGAACTCTGATTGCACAGAAATGCTCGTTTTTACGCTGTGTCAAGGGGAAAGGGCGAAATCAAACTTACCCTGCGAAACATTTCTTATACAGTTCCCTTGTGCTTTTAGTCAATTGAAATAGAACAGATACATTCAAGCATTTTGTAATAATTTTGACACCCAAATTGAAATTTTATAACTTAGTAAGCACAACCTTTCCCCTTTTTGTGCCAGCTGGATCCGAGGACATAACTGAATCTGAACAATAGTTTATATCAGACATCTCCAGCATTTTTCACTTTATCACTTAAAGCGTGTTTACATTTCATTTTTAATTTGATACTTGTTTCTCCACACTTATTCCAGGCTTGACAATGATTAACAAAATGAAAATCAAGCCTAAGCCATTTCATGTAAATCACAGCTCAGTGTAAAGCAAATAGCGTCAGGATGGCATCGGTGTGTGGGGGAGTTGGGCGGGGCGCAATGCACTCTTCGAAGTGTTTTGGGCAAGGAAACAAATTAAAAATGGTAAAAGATATCTTCAAAACAATTTTACTAGCTAATTCCATGTGTTCTTCATGATTAAGGTCTAATATTTATTTGCATAACATTTTCAAAGTTCTGCGCAAATCATTGTTCACTAACTTTTCAAAAGTAAGTGGTGCTCATTCAAGCGGAAATATTTTTCGACAGTTATATCGTCATTTGCTTAAATGGATCTTAATGTTAAAATGTGGAAAATCTTCAGGATATTACAAATGTATAATTTTACAGGATTCTTTCTAAGTGTGAACCTTTTTTGATACGCACTGTATATTTGGCTAGTCTGGAGTAAGTTTCACCGGTTTGGCTGACATTAGCGATGAGGCCCTTGTTGTCCAATCCCACATTCAATCGCGTTCCAATCTCTATCCAAATTGGCCGTCAGAGTAATTCCATATGCTTCAATGTTCTTCTATTTCGTAAGTCAGTATCCCATCCGTCTTTTACATCTCGTTAGATTTGAAGATAGTTATTCTTTTTGTGATTACGATTCGTCTTATCAGTTTGTATGTTTCCACGATTGGAGCCCAAACGAGGTAGAGATGGGCAGTGGAAAACATTCTGGGCGGAAGAAGTGATTGCCTTTTTCGTTCTATCGTGTTTTCATTCGTATCACAAATAGTCAGTCACTTTATGTAGGCTATCCATCATGATCATGAGTCTTTTAGACCAATAATCTATTCTGAAAAAAAATGAAAACATGGCGATTGCAATTGTTTACATTTGTTTCTCATCTCCCAATAGCTAAGATGAAATACAAGTAAGGCAGCAAAATCAATACACATTTGAGAATCCGTGCACATATTTGTACCAGTAATGTCAATATCATATTCATTATATTATGATGATGAGAAAAATAATATACGTAATTTTCGAATTTAAAGTGTACTTAAGAATTACCAATTTAATTAATAACGATTACTCGTATGTTCATCCTGTCAACTGCAATTTCTGTGACATACCCTTTCATTCTCTATTTAATTTCACTTTTCATATGAAATTTACAGTTTCAAAGATCGCATTTTCCTTTAACGAACTTCCAATATTAAAAAAAATAAGTTATAGGTTGTTTTTGTAACGATGAGCATGACGTTTGATCAGTAATTCTAATATTGACTCTGTTCGAGTCAAGTACAACTAATCAGTCTGATATTATGATAGAAATACATCTTGTTTCGATATTACGAGTGACATCTAATGACGATCCGAGGTAGGGAAGATGAGAGAGAGAGAGAGTCAGAACTACATGTATTCGAGATTATTAAACGCCGTGATTATCGGCCGTATTTCACCAATTAAAACCAATTATCGTGCGCCAAAGCAGTGCGATGACGTCACAGTTTTGTTCACGTGATTGATTAGATAGGATATATCATGGCAAGTTTACTAATAAACCAAACAATGTCTGCCGCTCGCATATCGACCGCAAATTTAATAATCGGTCTTGACCTTGAAGATTTTTTGGACGGTCAATGAATATATATGAGATGGTGGACATTGCCAGTCTGAGAGAGAGAGAGAGAGAGAGATAAAGAGAGTGATTTGTTTTTATAGAATTTGTAAAAAGAAGAGAAATACTTTAGATTAACTAATACCTACCTTTAAACTAGAGAGACGATCTGCGACGAAGTCTTGATTACTGTTTTCTAACATTTTATTGTTGTACTATTGTTAAATGTAGTCCGGATCTTAGTATCATTATACATGCATATGTAAATGTTCATAATATTATATTCTCATTATCATAATTATTATTCAATTATTTTGATACCATATTCTAATCCATTTTCTCATTTTTAATCTCAATTGTATTCAATATCTTATACTTTATTTATGTATTCATTTATTTAAAGTAGAATTATCTATTTCGTAATAACTTTTATTAATAGCATTATCATTATAATTTATGTATATAGGCATGGGGGAAATCAAAAGCTTATGAATTCCCAAATCCTCCGTTTTAATCTATTTTTTCAATCTAAATATTTTTTACCTTATTTATTATCTATTTATTTCTTTATTCAAAGTAGTATCATCAATTTTATAATAACAATCACTATTAGCATTATCATTGTATTTAGATGTCATTTTGTTTGGGGGCTCCCTTTACACAAGTCTAGAAAAAAAAAGTGGTTATACTTCGTATTTCCGAAGGTTCGTAATTCCGAAGGTTCTTTATTCCGAAGGTTCGTAATTCCGAAACACGTAAATAGCCTATACCTCGATGTTCGTTAATCCGAAAACGTAAAAGGGTTCGTTAATCCGAACATTTGTGGCGTTATTCCGAAGGTTCGATAATCTCAAAATGAAATAAGGTTCGATGTTCCGAAGGTTCGTTAGTCCGAAAACGAAATAAGGTTCGTTGCTCCGAAGGTTCTTTAATCAGAAAACGAAATAAGGTTCCTTGTTCCGAAGGTTCGTTAGTCCGAAAACGAAATGAGGTTCGTTAATCATTACGTTTTCGGACTAACGAACCTTCGGAATTACGGACCTCATTTCGTTTTCGGACTAACGAACCTTTGGAATAACGAACCTTCTGAATATCCGAATCGTCGGAATAACGAAGCTTCGGAATTACAAATGACTGCGAAAAGAAGTTACCATTGAGATATATATGAAAATAAAAAACGACTATTTTGTAGATTGATTCATTATTTCCCCCTCGAACAAACAAACAAACATCTTGGTGAACAGAATATGGGCGTGCATATATGTCAGCACAATAAAATCCCCGTTATCTGTTGTTATACGAGTGAACGACCCTTGGAGAAAAAATAGAGTAAACATGCGAAGCAATATTCTAGAAAACCAGAAAACAGACAAACATAATCTATGCGATTCCCGGTTGGCCTGGAATCACACCTCACAATGCAAAGGTCAGCATCTCCCGGCTAAGCTATTGGGACAAACCGTGATCTGGGCCACGTCACATAAAACTTAGCGATTGATCGTGGGACTGATTTCTGAGATTGATTGCATTAATTGATGCGTAAGTATCAATCGTAAGTATCAGCTCCACGATCAATCGCTAAGCTTTTTGTCACTGGGACCTGTTGTTTCTAGGAATACAACTACTAATCATGCCGATGGATTACTTGAATTGCTTTAATACTAGGGCATGTACCCAGTCGGCAGATCCAGGGTTTTAAAAAGTAGATGCGAAATCCCGATATTTATAAGGAACAACTTGAGGAAACTCATCAAACTTCTTCTCAAGTTAGAGTTGTGTGCTGTACACATATCATCAATCTTCAGACGTCCTTCACATTCTCCAAGTGCACGCTCTTCGAATGGTTTATACCTTTCATATTGCGCTTTTCACCGGCGAACTTCACCGGCGAAGTTCGCCAGCGAAGGGGAAAGTGTCCAGTATGAAAGGTACACAGGAGAACTTCACCGGTGAAGTTCGCTGGCGAACTTCTCCACCTCTAGAGGTGGAGAACTTCACCGGTGAAACTTTTCACCGGCGAAGTTCGCCGGTGAAACAGCCAGTATGAAAGCAAACCGGAGAACTTCTCCTCTTTAATGACGTCAGAGGTCAATTTTTTTTTCTCTCTCCCAAAGACCCCTGTACCGAGATTCCGCGCGCGATAAGTTGCAAGCTCAGCTGAATGCTATGGCCAAGTATATACCCTCGAAAATATTTTTTTTTACTAACAATATTTATTTAAAAGCACTTTTTACATGTATAAAATGCGCTAAAATATAAAAACAAGGTGATATTGTTTGTTTTTCTTGTAATACTTCCAAAATATGTTGTAATTAATTTTTTGATACCTTTTTGTAAAAGGTAAGAAGTAATGTTTACAATTTTCTTTCGTTTTGTTCTGCAATCGCCCGTTGACTTTCGCCGGGGAAGAAATGTCAGTGCGAAAGGGTACATTTTTTTTCTTCGCCGGTGAAGTGAGGAATGCGAGGCGGAGAAGTTCACCGGCGAAGTTCGCCGGTGAAAAAATGAAAAGGGCAATATGAAAGGGGTATCAAAATTATCATATTCTCCCTCCCCCCGTTTTTTTTTTAAATCATGCCGTTAAATCCTATTTTCGTCATACCAGTCGAAATAAAACCCTTCTTCAAAATATTTCAGTTTAGAAAGAACCTGACCAACGCTCAATGACCTTACCAAAAATAATTCCCACAGGGTAAATGAATATACGTAACATGTATCGGAATGCCACGCGGCAAGGACGGTGAAAGCCAAGGCGTTTAGGGTAGTCTTAAGACAATGAAGGATAATGGTCAAGACTTATAGAGCAATTAGCGAAAACCGGCAGTGATATGATAACAAAACTCGCGGCGAACGGCCTTGAAAAGCTCCAATGATAAGTCACGTAATTTCTAGGGTAAGAAAACAGAGCGTACACACGAGTCATTTCGGAAAGCTTCCAAACTAAAATCTCCGAGAAATTTAAAACGTGATAGATTGATTGTTATTTGTTGATCCCCTATCTTTTTCACATACACATGGGATGGTTAGGCGTATATTTTACCATCTCTTTAACGATGGTGAGATTCTTTCGTGTGTTTCTCGTTAAAAATGCACCACCTGAACTAGGGACACTGACAGGAACATTGCCAGATTGCCAGCAATAATATGAATTTGAAAGATATTTTTATATATTGTTTTTTTTCACGAATATATTAAATACTATATTAAAGAAAATTAGTACCGATGAAAAGGAAGAAGACTTGTCTATTACTATGAAGGGAATTTATTCTAATTAAAGTTTCGGTATCAAAATGAGACCCAATTGAAATTAATTATATCATGAATAGAAAGAATTTCCTTATGCGTATATGCCTAAGGAAAGAGCAATTCATTCATGCAAAACTATGACCCGTTGGAACTTTACAGAAACTCTGCTAATCATAACATTTCTGTACTATTTCGTAAAAGACTGTCATTTTAAAAGGTACAATTTTATAAAGGTGTCCGTATGGTACGCAAAACTAAGGACGTCCCTGTACACACTCATTCTCTAGTTTAAAGGTAGGGTAGATAAAATGAAATAATAATCTATTTTTTTTTGCTATTTCAATATTTTCCCAGGTGCTTCAACAAAGTAAGACTGAATTTCCTATAAACCTTCTAAAATGTAGACGAATCATCACTCTAGCTTTGAGATGCCTGTTGGGACCAAAAAGCTAATCTGCAAAAAAAAGTTTAGACGATAGCTTATGGAACCAAATGTTAAGAAAAAAAATCTGACTTTTGCACATGGGAACATCACAAGTCGTTGTTCTAAGACACCCACACCTTCAGTTCAGGTCTTGAAATACACCAGGGAATTTGATAAAAACACCTGGGTCCAGTAACACAAAGGTTTAGCAATCAATCGCTAGATGAAATGGCCTATCCAGATCGTCGTTGCATACGCATGTTGCTCTGTAGACTGACAAGGAACCAATCAGAATTGTTTTCTCAAATTAGCCATTAATCGTTAACTTTCGTGTTATGTGGCCCCAAATTGTATTAAACTGCTAATTATAACACCAGTGATGTAGAACTAACACCGTGAATTCGACATTGGTGTTTATGCTTAGTGTAGTCCTCTGTAAACACTGGTGGTGTAGTTATATTACCTCTGCATTTGCAGTGCAAAGCAGTGTGCACCAATACTAAAAAACCTTATTAATCACCCCTTTATGAAATGAACGGTTATTTCACTGTTTTCACATCTACCATAGATGACTTAAAAGAGACCGTTTTATGAATATAATTTTTGTGTGACAATAATTTGTCGAATCTGACAATTTTTCTTGGTTTGATTTACTGACAAGCACAGTTCCTCTGGTAAGTCTCCGATAAAACATATTCTGTCGCATGAAATCTCACCCAGGTCCTATGATTAAACGATTCTCAAGAGAGCATTTCATGACGAGTTGTTTTTGCTAGTGGGTTTTACTGACAAATGTTACAAGCTATTGAAATTTTGGAATCTCATTGGCTGCGGAAAAAAAAATGGGTTGGTGGAAATCATCAAAACGCTCTTAAGATTTATCATTGTATGGGAGTGTGTGTCTGTGTGTTTGTAACTGGCAAATGTTAATATCGGTAAGTGAGATGCTTCTCTGATTTACTCACATTAAAAACCGCCCATACATTTTTTTTTTAATCCAATATTAAAGGACAGGTACGGTTTTTTTTGGGGGGGGCTTAGCTTTTGTCAATTCTTGGGACTTCAAGTAACATTTCTGCGAGACAGACCAAAAAAGAAAATAAACTCTCCTATCTCCTGTCACGTTTACCAATAGATTTATAATTCTGTATTTTGTCTGTTTGTCTCTGTTTTTCAGCCTCTATTTCACTTTCTCTCTCTCTCTCTTTCTCTCAAACACACACACACCTACACAGTCTTGAAATTTGACGATCGGGGATTACTAATCGCCAAAGTATGGGGACATGAGCTTGCGGTCTATTTCACTCAAAACTTGGATCAATCAACCAATCGGACTCATTTTCGGACAAACATAAGCATACTTATAGTTCGCTTACTGGAGATTCTTCCCCCCGCTTTACACACTCCACTTTGGTTTAAGTACCATCACTGTTTTTTTTTTTACAAATTATTAGTTTACTGTACGAAACGGTTTGAATTGAGATTAGATGGGATTATGATTGGCTTAGTTATTGGCACTGTCAACCGGGGACGTCCCCGGTTGACAGGGAAAATGTTGGAAAACTTGCTAGAAGTAGGTCATTGCACAATTTCTCTCTCTCTCTCTCTCCATCTCTACTTCTTGCTCTTTTTTCTCAGGTCTCTGGTGCTTCTTCTTAATGCGTGAAGAAAGATCCAGAATTGGTTATTAGGTCAGTATCAGGCACTCAGTCATATAGGATATATCAACAAGTAATATTTATCGTCGTCTGATCACGTGATTATTATAATATTTTTTTTGGTAGCGTAAAAGACGTAATATTGTGTTGACTTAATCAACCAAGAACGTATCGCGGTGTAATGAGCTTCAAATTACCTTGAATAAAATAATAACTATCCATCTTTATAACCGCCTGGTTGAATATAACAAATGAATCCTTCCAAGTGTCGACTTACTCCTGAGTCTTCGAATATTATATTTATACTTGACAGAGCGTGCTGTGAAAGGTTTTGGATCATATATTACAGGATTCGCGATGAGAGAAATCAACTTCCATTTTAAAAACAAATATGACCAAAGGAATGCGATAGAGATTATGTGCTCGCCTCGGCTGACTTTCAGGAATGGATATGTACTTAATAGCCAAAGTCCGCTTGAATAAAACAAATCTTAGTTTACTATGCATGCGTTTATTTTATTTAAATGTAGATGGTGTTCTAATGGTATATCCAAACACGTTTAAATAACGAAAGAAGAATGTCAGTAACAATAGTGCAGTTTTCCAGAATGAGACCAATAACTTTGAGAAGTTAACCTTGAGTCCCCAAAACAGCTTGCGTTCGGTCGTAAAATAATCGTAAAATGTTGTGCATTTTGGTTTACATAAAAAGTATCTGCATATCCAATCGACATGTACATCATGTTTAGCATGGAAGTTTGAAATTCATGATTCATTGTGCTAAGACACTTTACGATTGAGAAAAATTCACCTTATATTGATTTGGTTTGTTTGGTAAGATTTTCTCCCATATTATGTAAAATTCATGTTTTATGGGTAAATTTCAACGAAACATTGGGTAAGCTTTACACAAGATTTAAGATCATTTTGCTTAACAAACATTTATGTTTCTTGTGTACCCAAACTTATGCATAAACTATTTGAGTGGAAGAACAACAAAAAATATAGGGATAAAAAATGTTGATAACTAAACCAAAACAGCCATATACCAAATACAGTTCATATCTGACAGAGTAGAACGTGTCAGAGATTTTAACTAATCAGGAATCCGAACTTATACTATTAGTAAAAATTCACGAAGTTTCGACGGGAATATCGCCTTCTTCATGACGTGGAATAGGTTCCCGACGGGCTTTGTAGACGTCTGTTATAACAATGGACGGTGATTCATACGAATCACTGTTAAACAACAAGGATCTAACCTCGGGAGACTTATAATTGGGTATTATTCCTTACGAGTCCGTATCAATTTATAAGATCATCTGACATCAATGACCTAAGTGTTTCCGTAACAACACCTTAATTAACGGAGCTGATCGAGCGATCAAGTCATTGTTTAAGGTATCCACGCCATAATCTTGATTCAGGAAATTTTGAATAATATTTTGGTCATTGCTTTTTTGTACGATGTGCTTTGATTATGTAGGTTTATTCATGTGGTTTATAAATGATAACTAAAGATATCAGAAAATCTGTATTAACAGATTTCTCAGTGACTTCCTAAGTATGTCACCACTGATTCATATTACAATTTAAATTGACGATAAGAGTATTTCATTAAATTTCTTCCAGATCATTGCTAATTCTTGAAGCTATCTGAATAGATTGGGTATCTATTTTTTGTAAATCATTGGTAATTTGTCATACAACAAGACTTACAAGCAATATATCTGACAGATCACCATGTCATGCACACGTGGGTTTGATGTGGGCCTTTAAATGGGAACCCAGCCTTGTTGATAAAATGTTGTGATGAAAAGGACAAAAATAAATAAAACAGAAATCAATTGTAAGAATTTGAATGAAATCGGACAATCTACAGGTTGCACGGGCCTAATCACAACTGGCAGGCAAAATATATTCATTCGACCCAATTCGGCTCAATTTTTAATTTGATATTGCTGATTGACAAAAATGAATGAATATGACCGACAATCTAACATTGATTCTAGGGAGGATACCTACTGAGCTTCCTTTTTATTCAAATTGGAAATCACCACTATGGAACTATATTTGTACCGGCGGAAGAATTAGGGTCATTTACTCTCTCAAGTGATGAATTTGATCGCGTCAGGTGTAGTCTTCATAAATGCTGATTTATTTTTAAAATGAGCCGGTCGAGGTACACTTTTATGGTCAGATATGGAATGTCAGACTGTCCTATCCACTGGTAGTAAACATTCAACCCTGGAATTTCCTCCTTATTTTTCAGACCACTTTATTACACGAGTCTATGGGAAATGAATTAGGCCTGTGAGCCCAGAATGTTCAATGGCTGCTTTAAACTTGAGATCCCTAAGATTTTGTAGATTTCCAAATTGGCAACTGGGTAAGTAAATTATGAAAATGGACAAGGACAACTTTCCCATAGGCCATGTACTAAATTATCATGGATTGGTGGTCTTCTTCTTAGTACCTCGTTCTTTGGGGCAGTAATCTAAATATAACACAGGTAGTATATTGTTTCACGTCCTCATGAAAGAAAAATATGAAGATTTTTTTTATCGCTATTTTATGTACTGGATTACATGGAAGAGTAGTCCTTACTTTACATCACTTTGACATCACATATGCTGCCAATTTGAAGTCTTCATGGGTATAGTGATTGCCAATGTTTACAATTTTTAAAATTTCATAACTTTCTTATTGTTTGTCCAATATTGTTCAAACTTTCACCTACCAACTTTTCTGATTTTTTTTCTTCTCAAAACCAAATTATGGGTTGGATTCTCTTTTTCATTTCATTCATTTTCTAGTATAGTGCTGTTGATTAAAAAAAACAGTCTGATTTAATGAACACCACCGGTCATTGCTAAATCATGGTACAAGGTGATTTGACAGAGTTATGTCTGACATATCACCATAGCACATGTGGGCTTGAGAGGACCTTGACAAAATATTTGATTTTCTCCATTTTCTAGTAGATCGCTGAACATTTTGAACCAATATAATTTGATTAGCCAATTACATTTTGAGGTCATTGAGAATTTGTGGCACAGCATCGCCTGCCAGAGTTATATCTGACAGATCACCATGCCACAGGTTGGCTTAATAGGACCGTTAACTGTATTTAATTTCAATTAGTTTTCAATAGGACGCTCTTAATTTTTAACAATGTGATTTAATTACCGAACATTGAAAAATTTTGTCTAATGCGACTTGCCAGTGCTACATCTGACATATCACCATGCCAGATGTTGGCTTGATACTGCCTTTAAATGGTATTCCTAACGGATCGCTGTGATTGCTTGAATCAATCTGATTTGATGCAAGCTGATGGACCGTGAGATGATGAACAGGATTAAATCAAGCACAGCGGAAAGCGATCTTCGATTTCCGACGATAGTATATCAGTAGCCACACTCTATGCGCAATTCCACTCATCTTAACATTTAAATGTAAAAGGTCACTAGATATGTTTAACCCGTACTCCTTTCTTTTTTTGTGAAAGGAAATATAAGTTACACTCTTTGCGCAATTCTACTTATCTTGACATTGAAATGTAACAGGTCAGAATGTTCGTTTAACCCGTACTCCTTTTCTTTTTCTTTTTTCTTTTTTTTTGGTGAAAAGAAATATAAGTTAAACTCTATGCGTGTTTCCACTCATCTCAACATTGAAATGTTAAAGGTCACTATGTATGTTTAACCATTTCGTAAGGTCTTATCTCTTTGATGCTATGGAAAAAATAAATATAAGTTGCAAAACTTTTGATTGTTGATTTATTTATTTATTATTGGTGTATTTCTTTTAGATAATAATTACTACAGTTTTCCGAATATTTATGCAGGACAGTAAGAAGAAAAATGTATGTCATTTGGATTGATGGTCCTTCTTGGTTGATAAGAAGGCTAATGACTAATGACTCAGATTCTTCTTCGTGATAATAGGCCTATGAAGCTTTCAGAATGTAGGTGTGAAAATAGTGAAAAATGACGTCACTATGGAGTTAGTAATCCACGGTGAATCCTTGTTTTCTACCGCCCACCTGAAGGGAAGTTATCGCATTCGCGACGGGGAAGTATTTTTACAACATAGAGAACCTATTGTAAAAAGCCCTTTATGACAACCAGTCTTTGTCGAAAATCGGTGAATCAAGACACCAGTTTCCTCCTAGACTCTAGGCAAACGACGCTGTTTGTCCCCGTTCACCAATGTTCGGCAAAGACCTGTCAGCTGTTCATTTTGATGTAGCGGGCATGTCCAATAGATATTCTATGTTGCAGAATCCATTCCCGTCGTGATTGTAAGAAGTTGCTATGGTGAATTAATGTCGTACCATGCAAGGTATACTTGGGCACCAACTCTTCTTTTCATAAGTCCTCTTATGCGATGAAATAATCTTCCCTCTTTTATGGGTTTACAAAGCATTGGTGGAACAAACAAAATAAAATCAATTACATTAGTTTAAACTAATTACCAAAAATCCTGTATTTTTTCTCATCCCATCATCAAATCATTCTTCTCATTGCTTTCCCTCCTTTTCTCTCTATTAAGTCTCTCTGTCTCTCCTCTTCTCCCGCGCTCCCCCCCCCATCTCTCTTTTTCTGCCCCCCCCCCCTCTCTCTCTCTCTCTCCTCCCCCTTCTAACTTCCCTTATCTGGCCCCTGTCTCTTTCCCTCTCTCTCCTCTCCTCACTTTCTCCTCGTTCTTATTATGTCTTTGGCTCATTGCATTCTTTTTGAAGGCCATTTTCATGAACATCTCGGTTCTCTTATTCCGTTCTCTTCTATGACATTTACATTATGAAATGCTGGAGGGGGGAAACATGAATACATAATTTGTGGTCTATACTCCAAAGAGCGCTTATATTCAATCCATTAATTTATATTTTCCAATATCCTACACTGGAGGGTCTAGCTTCCAGACTATGCCTTTGTTGTTTCGATCTGTTGTGACGCTTCCCGCCAAAAGGCTGTCATCAAATTTAGCGCGCTTTATCGAACCCATTTCCCAAGGTGTTTTCTTGCTTCGTCGAAGTGAAATAAATATCCCTTTAGACTCGAAGAAGAAATAGCTAAAGCTTGATTTAAAAGTCAAAAGGAGAGTTAAAAAAATAAATTTCAATAATGATTCTTAGTCCACTTCAGATATCAGATGTTCGGGCAGAGATCGCCATTAGATTTGAGGTCTCAAAATCAAATCTGGGTTGTAATCTCTTTTGGACTTTAATATCAGTTGCTACCTACGAAGATTGATAAGTGCCGTTGATCAATCGCTTTCTTTTTCTCCTAACTATGGCAGTCAAGATGGTGAGGTGACGTAGGAAAAAATATATATTATATTTTATATATATTATTTATAATAATATTTTAAACTGGAGGCTGCACCCTACAATCTCCTCTTTTTAGCAGCCCCCTCCATGCCAAACGTGTGTGTATGATAATCTTGATTATATGATTTTCATATGTAGACATTATGTTTTCTTGCTTACATCACGATGTATTCAAAACAAAACATTGTATATCTAAACGTTAGAAATGGAAATTAACGGAATGAAATGGAATATAAACTCTGGCTTAAAACACTGTTCCAAAGGTTATAGGAAGCCAAATATAATGATAAATAATATAATAATATAGGATTTGTATAGCGCACGTATCCACCTTGCTAGGTGCTCATGGCGCGCCTATATTACCCCGGCTAAGCTAGACTACCGATTTTGGTGTGCACAGCTTTTTAAAGAATTACTTCCTGTCGGTACCTATTTACCTCACCTGGGTCAAGTGCAGCACAGTGTGTATCAATTTCTTACTGAAGGAAAACACGCCATGGCTAGAGTTCGAACCCACGATCCTCTGTTTGAAAGGCGAGAGTCAGAACCACTAGACCACGGTGCGGCCAGAAATATGTCAAAAATTTGTTTAAATTGAATGTTTCTTGTGCTCAATGTGCTCTTTCATGTTGCTATAATGGTTAAAACTACTTCATTCTATTATACTGACTTGGTTATGAATGATCCGAGTAACAGATCAGATGATAAATTGAAACTGTGTTGTTACAGATTGATGTCACAATCGGCTATCCATAGTTCACCCACCACTTTAAAGCAAAGTTTAGATAAAACTAGAAATCGAAATACGGGCTTGGGTCTTTAAGAATTATTTTGACGACCTGGAGCACATAAATAAGTGTGTGATACGGTAATCGGCGTGTTTGGGGTACATTGGAACAGACAAGAAAACAGACAAAATGGCAGACCATGTGTACACAATGACTTGCCCCAACAATCATTTAGCAAATCAGATTGTCCCGAGTGGTATTAATGGGAAAGAATTTGGACCTGACTATGGGTGTGTTTATGCTGCCATTGCGAGGACAGCATCAGCGTTTTCAACGGTCGATTTAGAACGCCGATCGTAAACGTGGTTCTGGGAGTAAGTCGGATAAGAGGGAGATGGTGTTTACCCTCGTGGGTGGGGTGTTTTGTGGGGGATCCTGTGTGCTCCGATGGGGGTGGTGCGGGTAACGGGGTGTGTGTGTGTTTGAACGTGAGATGTTATGGGGCAGTTGTGAAATAACAATTTTGTAATTGGTTTTGTCATCATAATGAAAGAGACTAATAACTCTTAACCTGAAACGGCAAGTAAATACGCAAGATTCTATGTTGATTCTATGCCGTTGTGAACCCAGGGTCTCCAAATACAGGGATAGATTCAATCCCATGACGGTAACATCATCTTTAAAGAGTGAAAAGAAGAGATTTAAACATGTTCCTTCCACTTCATCACCTTTATTACTGAAGACGTTCATAGTGACCATGCCTTATTAGGCCCCCGCCATTAGAAACCAATCAAGCGCGAGACAACGTACAAAATGATTTGACAAGTTCTCTATAAAAGCGTACTGCACGCATCTCCACACATAGCTGAAAATAGACGGGCATGCTGAAAGTACCACCATTCGTTCTTCCTCTATCTCTCTATCCCCCCCCCCCTCTCTCTCTCTCTCTCTCTCTCTCTCTCTCTGGTGATCACTTTCATTCTTGCTCTTTACCATACCATTTTTTCTCCTATTTTTATATTTTACCACAACCATGTCCCGTGCACGTCAATATTTTAGCGCCTCTTCATCTCGTACGCTGCGCAAACCATATTCGAGTGCTGAAAAATAAGTTATGATAATAATGTTGATGACAGTGGCATACAAAAGAATGGAGGGGCCAAACATTGCGTATTGGACAAATTTAGACAGAGTTATGAGCGAGCACAGCAAGCGTGCAATATTTTGGACCTTTTAATAATGAAAATAGAAGTTTGTGATAGAATTTGACATAATAGTCAGGCAATAATCTTAAAACAGTCATATGCCGTATTTTCCTATCCTTTATTTCCTTTTCTTCTTTTTTCCCCTCCCGGTCGTGCGAATTTCTGAGATCCAGTGTCCCCAGTCCCCAATTCTACATCAGTGGATGATGCCGACAACGACAAGGAGGAGGAAGACGAGGATGGAAAAGAACGGAAAAGGCGACCATGATTATTATATTGACACTTTTTTCTCAGCTTAAAGCTACAGTGACATAACTTCGTAAGCCCGATCGGTTCGTACTAATTTTGAGGTGTCAATTAAAATTCTCGTTTGTTTATTTTCTCAGAAGCCCTTTAAATCTTCTGAATTAACATAAAGTAGGCTACCAGTCTACGCGACCTTGCCCCCCTCCCCTCCCCACCGTGCGATTACCCCTGGCACCAACCGTGGTATACACACATCATATGCTCTACTATGGTCCTCAGTTTCTTTTATATAACAGCCTTCATTCAATAGCATTAGTCCATGTTAAAAAGAGTGCTATATCCGTTCTTATAGTAAGTTCATATCTTCTTAAGATCTGTGAGTTCTTTGAACCCCCTTAGACCTATATAGATCACAACATCATTGAATTAAAAGAGATAAGTGACCTTCATTTTGCCCGTATAAGAGACTCATTGTTCAACCTCTTTTGTTAGTCTTAACGCATATATAGGCATATAAGGAGTTTCATAATTCGTCCCAATCTTCGATCTTCTTCTCATTGTGTGATCCTGACCGAGCTATAGGCATCTCATCGTCGTCTCGTACTTTATTCATAAATTCTAATCTATGCGAAACCTTGTCGTTACATATTGTATTACCGCCCATCTCCGGGAGTCGAATAACCTTTCGAGTTTTTAATCGATGTATGCTATTTGATTCGTATCTGCCAAGAAGGTGTCTGATAATGGGGGCTATTACAGATTGACATTCCATTTACAGGTTATTGAGCCGTGGTTAACTTTCTGACACAAAGTTTGATTGAAGATTAGGTCAACCCAAGCTTAATACACGCATCAGAAGCTTTTAACCATGAACATGAAAACCCGCGAAGATGCCAAACTGCGATGTCACTCAACGGAATATGATTTTGCGGCAATATACCATCGGCCAGTCGTGTCTTAAGGCCACGCATAATCCCATTTTCTATCATGAAAAATATCCATATACGTTAATTGATACAAAACCCATTTCAATGATGCCATAACACTGTTTACAAATAGTGGACCATCTTCTATTACATAAGATCATTGTTTTATGAAACTAAGTGAAACCTCAAAAGGCTATAGTTTATACATGTATAATCCAACTTCGAGAGCTATAAGTGTTATTTACTAAATAATTCATTTACACAATGAATTTGAAAGATTTTCCAAAAGTGTATCTTATATTCACTTTATTTCTAAGTGCAGAGCCATATCAAAAGTAATTCTTGAAAAACAGAAACAAACATGACAATTAGATGTTCCAAAGAAATTATATTTATTTATTTATTTGGTTGGCTGCTGCTTTATGTTTGTTTGTCTAATGTTTTGTTGGGGTTTTTCTGTATTTTGGAAGAAAAGACAGGACGTATTTTTATTGATATTATTATTTGGCTTAGTATGGTTCCTTGTAGTCTCCTAGTGCAATCTTCCAATCATCTCTGCAAGATTTCTTTTCTATTCATCATCTTCTCATTTCTATCATATTTCTTTTAATTTCAATAGTTTCCTTTTTTCTAAAAACCATGTATGTCTCTTTTCTAGATTAAAATCCCTTGTGTCTACATGAGAGATTACTCTGTCTTCATCATTTATTTCTCTAATCCGACCAACAGACACTCCTCAATGTTTGAGAGACATTAAAGAAATACAGGTCAACATCTTTCCATTCTTTTCTTCGACGGAATTTGAAATTCAAGACCCTGTTTTGCTGGGAATTAATTACTTGGAGCAGGAATCGCAATCAAGTAGAAATGCGACTCCGAGTCATATTAGCAAGACTTCAGTTTGAATTTATCGCCTCTGGTTCTACAAGTCAACATGACACGGAGTTTGGCATTGAACCCCTTCCCCGGTCCCCACCCCTGCCCAATCATAAAGAGGATCATGTCAAAGTGATTCGATTTCATTCATAAAAACAAACAACGGTTCGTTGTATAATAAAATACATTTTACCAACAAAAAACTATTCGGTGTCATGTGGCTATATAAGAGCAAGAAGGGGTGAAATATCTTGTTTTTATGACACCTCGATTCAAAGAATGTTTCAGAACGTGTCACCCCTAAGATCGCTCGATGCCCGGAGCACCATAACTTATGGGTGTTTTGATTACTATTCTCACTACCAATCAAATTAAGAGGGATTCGAACGCGGTATATAGGGTCATTGATTCTATGTCTTGGCTTAATGTCCAGGCACCTCCATACATTCATTCTCTTCCTATTTGAAGAAAATAAATATCCAATAAAGTGACTTGAATAATTGTTAAGAACGTCGTGATCTTAATCATATTAATGTTACAAAATTGAACTTTTTACTTTGACCCATTTCTTTTTTTTTACAATACTGGGCACATGTCAATGTTCCGAAAAGAAAACATTTTTTTTTAATGTAACGAAAGAATGGATTGGAGTCGCATAAAATAAACCACAAAGATACACCCACTCTCTTAAGAAAAAGCATAAAGTTTCGACAAAATATTTAAGCAGAATCATTCGCAAGAAAACATATTAGGTTCTGTATGACAGCAGATTGGCGTATCAGATCATAACCGGTGGCATTTGTTGAATACAAAATATAAATGTTAAGTGATTTATTTTGGGATGAATGTGAAGACGGAATTCGTTTCATGGTGTATTATTGGGCACTTGTCATTCATTTATGGAAATTGCCTTATCTTTTTTTGATTGATTAAAATGAGCAAGTTTTTAAAATCATGTTTAAAAGCCACCGTTTCCAAGTTAAATCTGAAATCAACCGTTATGCAATAAAAGAACGGGATACTTACTTGCAAATGAAGTTGACAAATGCATAGCAGAATTGAGATAATTAATGATTGATTATCAATTTTGAAAAGACCTAGGCCTGTATTCTGAAGTTGGGTTTAACTTAAACCCAGGTTTAAAGTTATGGTTAAGGTATGTTGTTTCAGCCAGTTGTTTCATAATTGTGTATGAAGTATAAATAAATGACCGTCTTCACCATCAATGAATCAGGAAAGAGCACAGTAAACATAAGGAACATACAACTTGATAAAAATTTTGACACTTTCGGCTACCCATAATTTTATCACAGATTTAGACCATGGTCTAAGTTAAACCTGACTTCAGAATACGGGCCCTAGAGTCAACATATTTTAAGTTTTGTTTGCGTTTAAGAAATAACCTTACTCATGACTTACAGTTCCTTTTATTTTTCCATTAAAAAATAACTTGATACCAGGGTTGAAATCTCCTTTAATGCTTCTGAAATCCGTAATTTCCCTCTGGGCTTAGGCTGGATACATAGCTTAGAGTGTTTTGTTTCTGGATTATTTTCAATTTTGCGTCCTAAATATTCATGGAATTCGGTCTTGCCCGAAGAGTGATGAGCACCATGTTGCTTTCTCTCATTATGCTTGAAATTAATATCACACGTGCACTAAGCATGTAAAGGAAATACAGTTTTTGCGGCGGCAGATAATAGTCATACGGGGTGTTTCAGCATCATTACTGTGGATCCATTTCAAATTACCTACGAAGATCACAAATAACATTTATGATGAAGTAGTAGATATATCCCTCATATTCAAATATTTTCTGCCACAAATACCATTTCTATTTGAAGATATTATTGAATTTGTTTTGGTTGTGTGTCGCACTGAGGGGGTGTCGCGCAGTGGTCTAGTGGTTTTTAGACTCTCGTGTTTCAATATTTTGATGAATGTGAGTTCGATTCCCAGTCATATAGCGTATTTTCCTTCAGCAAGAATTTTACCCACATTGTGCTGCACGCAACCCAGGCGAGGTGTATGGGTACCCAGTAGGAAGAATTTCCTCGAATGCTTCACAGCTAAAGCCGGGTGAATAATAGCAACGCTTTTTATTTTAAAGATAATATAAAATAATATAAATCCATGTATTATTATTATCATTATAATTATCATTATTTTTGTCATTATCATTATTATTATCATTATTATCATTATCATTATTTTTGTCATTATAATCATTTTTGTCATTATCATTATTATTATTTTCATTATTATTATTATTGTCATTAATACTTTTGTTGTTATTATTATTACTTATCATACTGTTCGCATTATTCACAGCTGTGGCATTTTCTTTTCCTTATAATATTTTAAAACGGTATTGATGATATAAATAATAAAAGTATTGATGGTAATAATGATAATTGAATTATTCAGTATAATCATCAAATCTTTATAACCCATTTTGTATCGCCTTGTATTTCAGAGTTTTGTTTTTGCATATTCTAAAAAAAATTGATCCGTAAATATTCAAAATCTGCCTTAAAATACTTTTGTCTGTGGGGGGGTTGCTAATATTTGATTGTATATCTGAGACAAAATAATATATACTGGGACTTGAGCATCTATCTCTTACCACATTTCCCCCGGTACGTGCCTCTATGATAATAATTGTAATAGCACCGCAAAGCAAACATTCTCAAGTCTCGATTGTGATTTTTTTTCTTTCTAGACGAGAGGGCACATAATTAAGAACCATTTCGCGGGGGTGTATATTTATGCGGAAGATTCGGAATGCATTATACAATGGGAAGATTTTCATGTTCAAATTAGCATAAACATAATAATAGAGTCTTTAGAATGACATCTGTATTAATATCTTTCGTGTCAGTATATGTACTTTTTTATGTATAGGCCTATTGTTTGTCTTTCTGTCTATTAGGTTTGAATGTGTCTTCCACGTCACTGTATGTTTTCCAATGTACTAGTCAATTTTCTGATTCATGTATTAATTCCTACACTGTTAGAAAATGTATCCTTAAAAAAGAAGTTCCTGCAACAGAATCTTGAGAACACCTGTAATCTTACAGGAAATTGGTATTTGGTGTATGGAACCTTACAAATTTCCTTTAAGAAAACATCCATTTCCCCTTTTTAAACAGACCTGTTTTGTTGAATTGCAGAAAAATTCATGTTTTATGAATTTACAGAATGATTCTGTTATTGCTTTCTGCAAAATCTTCTTTTTTCTGTAAAATCAGGGGGTTTTTTAACAGTGCATATCTGTTTATTAAATTACGTAATTAATTGATACAAATTATTTGTTTATGTCTATATATACTTTCTTATAATTATGTATCGTTCATAGCGAATAATATGGTTTTTACCTTTTATTTTGAATTCTTTGACCTTTTTATGTTATCGACTTTATTGCATTCCGTTGAAATTACGTATCCTACAGTTTGAAATGGATGACGCTTTTAATTATATAGTTCAGAAAATTATAGTACAGTCATGATTCCCCCCAAATATCAGTGATTTATGTGTCCAATAAAGAAGAAATGGTCAGAATGAATTAAACTTTTAGAAGATTCTCACATTTTCATATTGGTACATCACATGGTATTCTCGAACACATTAGTTATTCCGACTACACATTTTTTAAATATTTTTTATCGTTTGGGGTTTACCTAAGCCTTATGAAAAAATAAAAGAGTGTTTTTCATAATGTTGACTTGAAGTTAAGAGCTATTAAAGAAATAATACAAATGGCGTTTTATGTAAATAATTATGTAAATAATGTATTATTTACTGATGAATGATGCATGATAAAGCTTTCAATACGGACGTACTGCCCATATCGTATCAACGGTATAAGGTATTTCCAGAATACCACGACATGAATATATCTTTACTTCTGGGGACCGTTTCATCAACATTTCTGTCTGACAAGTTGTCAGATCTGACATCTTTCCTTGATTCTGATTGGCTGAGAGGCACTGTTACTATAGTAACTGTCGGATAAAATGGGACTTGTCGGATAAAACGTCTGACAAGTCCTTTCATGAAACGCTCCCCAGATCAACACATTAAAATAGTAAATTGCACTCGGGATCATCCATGTAGGATCTATATAATGAATTCTCCTTATCCCCAGCCGATGTATATAAGCTTGGAGTATATCTATTCTCCAGACATTTTGAGAACTACAATATCGGTTTCCCCACCTGTTCTTTTTTAATCTAAACAACAGCGAAATTAAACAGCGCTCATTTCTTTTTAATGGTAACTTAAATAAAACAACAGATGTACCTTTTCCACCTCACGAGATGGACTATCAGTACCGGTATCAGTTTTTTGTTTCAATTATATTTGAAATGGATTCGTTGTCTCGACCTTAATACACTCTTTAAATCAAAGTGTCAAATTTAGCACTTTTAGGATCCTTACAGTGACTGCGCTTCATGCGCTGAGCTCCAGCACTTGGAGCGCTAACAGCAGCACCTTGGGTGCTCAGTGTATATACTCACCCCACCGCGTGCTATTTTAGCACCTGGAATGCAAAGAATATACACTGCAAGCTACTACATAAAAATGCTGAATATAACTCTCTAATTTTAGAGTGCATGTATTCATGTAAAACAAAATTAGAATATATCAATAAGAAATAATCATCACGGTTTAGTTTCTATTAATATTTATTCTCTGGTTTGCTTTTACGTTAACATAATTGAATATACTACAACGGCATACCCACGAGTCATTTTTTTTCAAAAATGATTTCATTTTCTCTTTAATATTTCATTCTAGAATCCCAGAATTCAGATAATTTAAATACCATAATGTATTTGTTTATTTATTAATTAATTATCTGTGTAATAATGCTTGAACGGGTTTTTGTCACTATTCGGCCGTAGCCGCCATGATATATTTTGATTTTTATTAATCAACCATTTATTCATTTATCTATCTATCTATAACCAAATTCTTCCCCGTTATGCATTTTGCTGGTGCATGTTCATTTAATAGATTGATTAGAGAATACATACTACATCATCAGACAATCATTTCCTGAGTGAAAATAAGTGAGTATAATTATGTAGGCTGACATGAAGTTGAATGATGTCGAATACATCATGAGGCAAGGAACATCGTGTGATAGATCAATTGATATTAATTGTGGGGTACGTGAGAAAGACCTCCGGCAACTGTTTGCACTCCTACCGAAAATGCTTACCGAGGGAGAACACTGCTATATATTAGTTATGTTCACATGACAATGATCTCAATTAATATCTTTATTTTCACTTGATTCAATATTTTATCAAATATCAAAGCAATGTAGGCCTGTCGTTGATTGAATCATTCTCTCTGCAAGCACAGCATTTCAGTAGACTTGTTTCTCAGTAGAACCGATATACCTTTTGCATTTCAAATCAAACAAGGCATCACCATCGTTTGCCGGTGGCATCGCATTGCTATCTATCACGATATTCTTCGTTGGGAGAATATTCTCTTGTAGCCATCATGTCTTCTTTATAAAGGTGCCGTCTGAACACAAACGTTTGTCATCGTTGTCGATGGGGAAAAATAGCGTGTGGACAAAATGAGAAGTGAATTCCAAGAGTGTGCTATTAACTCGAATGCTCCGCTCTACAACCAATCGATGCACCCGCGCACTCATTTACACTAATTTACAGTTCTATATATAGATACGATTCGTTTATTTTTAGTTGTGTATAGTAACATACCACCGTGATAATTGTTCATTGATTAGAAGCAAATGATTAAATATAAACGGTATTGAGGTTGTAATCCCTAATGATCTCCTAAACATAAGGGAATGCCTCATCACATTCATGTTTGACTTCGGCAGTGAAATAAATTACCAGTTAGTCAGTCAGTAAACAATTCGATTTGATTCGTGACATGTGATTTACTTCTGTTAAAATATAAAAATGAAAAGAAAAATGCTCCAACATAAACGAAATATAATGCGCATTTTGTTCACTGCACTTGCAGTCCTTTTAACCTTCATAATAAAACAACTACTGTATCAAACTGCAATGGTTTTAAAAGTAAATACATAGGACTGTGCTCTTTAGTTCAGTGTCTCTGTTTCATGCCAGTCACATTCAACATGTTCGTAAAAAAAAACAATTCAAATAAGTAGGCCATGTTACAACCGATAATGTCGCAATTATGTCGTTATGCGTTAGCAATTTAAGCTACAAGCATTATGCGTTGACTGTGACATTATGCGTTGGATGATTTTGGCATAATGTCGCAGTCAACGCATAATGTCGTAGCTTTAATTGCTAACGCATAGCATCGCAAGTCTTAACGCATAATGTCGCAGCGGTATTTTATTCAGGAATCGAGTTGCAGAATAGTCCACACATTACAATTTTTCAAAGTCCACCCCTTCTACTGACACTGAATTCGATACTGACCCCTCCCCTGCATCCGCACCTGCCCAACCAAACACGCTCTTCAAAACGTTCATAGGACAGAGCTTGGACAAATTAATCAGTGAAAACATATTTTATGTCTTATATTTAACTTGAGTCCTGGAGTAAATATCTTATCACTGCACATTCGTTATTTTGGTTTTTATATATATATATATAGAGAGAGAGAGAGAGGAAAGTTATTTTTTCTATTCATATTTACTTTAAAGCGTTGTATATGTTTTGATTGTATTTCAATCTTGTCTTGTCATTCTTTTTTGTCTTCTCCGCCTTTTTTATCCCCCCTTCAATACTACTTCATTTTCAAATTTAGAATAAGATTTTTTTTCAATGTGAGGTTTTGGGGGTATTAATAGCTCCTTAACAGAAATCGCTTTCCTTGACGGAACTCAAACAAAACCACACATTAAAATGAAAAATTCAAAATATCAGAATTATTTCAATTGCTGTGAATTGGTTGAAACCTTTAATTCCGAGACATTAATGTTAAGGATCCCGACATATACCCAGCTGCTTTCTGGCGAATCAATGGCATTCACTCTACATCATGTGAATGCATGCGACAAATTCATTAACCTAATTAAAGATCGCACTCGAGAATGCGACCTAATTTACCGCTCCTCTCTTTTTTCAGACGACGTGTAATGTGATACCTCCAAGCCAATCATCTTCAATAAAACCCAATTCAAATAAGTAGACCACGCCCTCACCTCCGTGTCTTTCTTTTCCTATAACAGGTCGAGGTCGATCGAGGTGCCGAAATGCCCTTTATCCACTCTCCTACTCTTACTTAGATAAATATGGATGAAAATCTTCTTGTAGGCCCCTACCTCTATTAAATAATAATAATAATGGTGGATTCTTTGAAAGCGCACACATCCTTCAGGCATGACGCTCATGGCGCTAAATCTACAATCATAAAATTTGATAAGGACATGAATATAAATTACCTTACAATTTATAATTAGTAAAGTAAATTAGTAAAAGTACAAACTTTCAAAGTTAATGATACGGAGCTAAAACTGGAGGATATTCAAGACAGATATGACTTAGTTTGATTTGCAGAAACATTACTTAAAATTACATCAAATGATGAAAATAAGAACTACTTCATAAGGAAAAAATTGATGAAATAACAAAAAAATCAAGACCAAGGAAAAAAATAAGAGAGGGGGTGAAAAGGAAAGAGGGAAGGGTGAAATAAAGATTATGATATTACTTTCTGAATACAGTATTTTATCAAAATTTGTCACAAAATTTGATTTTTGTTAAAAAATCAATTTTTTGCGCTCTCACTTCTTTCACTCGCAACTTTTTTATACAATTTTGCCCGATGTACCATATCTGGTTTTGGCTCATTATGCCAAAGAGAGCGCCATATTGGTAAATAATCATAAACCAGGGGTTTGAAGATTGATATCCTTAATTTGACAAACATTTTCAACATTTTATTTTCCGATCAGTATTTACCTTATATCAATATCCTAAGTTCATTTTCAATTATAGACTCTGAGGTATTTAATCAGCTATGAAGGGTAGTGGATAGTAACCAGCTGAATTTATCAATTTTTATAAGTATATTTCTGATTTTTGTTTTATCATGATTATTTCATTATAAACATAATCCATTCCAATTTGAGATCGCATTTGACTTTAATAATAATGATTATAATAATACTTGCTTAATAGCGCTTAAAGGTATTGTTTAACTTTGTGAGCAGCCGATTTAAAAAATTCTCAAACCAATATGAAACATATGTACAAGTGCATGTATTAGAACTAATAAACCCTGAAAACAATAATTGAGAATGAAAAGCTAAAACTACAAGGCCAACCCCTATTTTGTAAATAGGCGTCTTATAGACGCCTAAATAGTACACATAAGTGTATGGGATGAAATTATGATGGTGTTTTCGGTCACTTTATATTTCAATTTTTGAAGCACTAAATCATTATTTTTGAACGCACTTTTTTCTGGACTTCATTTTTGTAACATATCACAGACACAGGTGACAAGTGTGACCTTCTACCTCAGATATTTTAAAAGTCAAACCAATGTTAACCAATCATATTAATGCTCACTTTGTCAGAAGTCTCTCAGCGCTCTACAGTATAATTATGTGCAGCATAATTACCCTGGCTTTAGCAGTGCAGCTGTTACGCGCGCTGCGTTTCAAGGAATAAATTCCCTGCCAGGTACCCATTTACCTCACCTGGGTTGAGTGCAGCACATTGTAAATCAATTTCTTGCTGAAGGAAATTACGCCATGGTTAGGATTCGAACCCATGACCCTCTATTTCAGAGTCCGGAGACTAATCCCCTGGGCTCCCTTTATCTCCTTAAAGGCGGTTTTCCACTAGGGCGCGGACAAGACCAGGAAGGGTTGCGGAAGCTACTTTTGTCATTTCGGCATGCTGTCCGCAACCAAATTCCGTAAAAGATTATGCAAATGATCTTGTCCTAGGACACAACCAGGACTGTCTGCGTATTGTCGTAGGTCACTCCTGGGACTGTCCTAGGACAAGATTATCTAAATAAATTTGTCGGCGTTCGGTGCGGACAGCATGCAGATCGTATTAGGACAGAACCGGAGACATTTAGGACAACGTCACGAGTGGTAAATTCAAGGACTAGGACAATCGGACAACTTGCGAATACTCCATGAAAATTATCATCCATATATTTTTTTTATGAATTTAGGGGTGTTATCTTGGTTTTCTTCGACTACAAAGACTATATAGGATTTTCTTTTATTTCAAATCAAATTGCATACATTGGTGGACATCCCAGGGGGACAGGGGCGACGCGTCCCCTCACTTTTTGGAAGGGGGGCATTTGATATCAAATGCCCCCCTCCCCAATATTTGGAACGAGAAAAAAAATTAAAAAATGGAAAGAGAGGGAAAAGAACCAGAAGGGAAAAGAGAAGAGAAAACGAAGAGGAAAAACAAGAGGAGAAAGACGAATGAATTATATAAGATTGGGGGGGGGGATTTCATGTCACTATGTTAAATTTTCGCTCACGCTTTGTGCCCGCATTGCCTAATCTATGAGATGTATAACTTGCTCAATAGACTTATATTGAGCTTAAAAGATCAAGTTTTGAAATAAATATACAAAACATTTCTCGGAAATGAAGTTTTCAATTTGTTTGATTTACAAATAGATTTTATAGTTTTCTATAAGATGACTATATTTTATGGTCTAAATATTAACATTTTCCGCTCGCGCTGCGCGCGAGCATTATTTGATTTGTCAAAAAACTATTCTCTTCGTGTATTCCATATTTTTTTTTAAATATCCCTTTTTAGGATGGTCTGATTGTGAATAGTATCAGCTAAAGCTGCTCGCTTGCATTTTGATTGGGGAGTTATGTATACCTGTATCAATTGTAACAAATTATTTTAAATTCCTCTTTTTTGACAGTTTATTAAAATTTTCTGCTCACAATTTGCGCTCGCATTATTTTTGTTAAAAATATATATCAACCCATGTATCCTATTCATGGTTACAAAATGTCTAGTTATCTAACCTTAATATCAATTTCGAGCCCTCATTTGACTAATAAGTCATGTAACAATATTTTCATGATTTCCTAATAATCATTGTCCGTTTTTCTTTTTCAGAATGGAATATCGACAAGTTTCATAAATCGCTTAGGAAGATAGTCATCATAGTCATTTGAAGACAAAAAATGACCTTAAAATGTCCCGGTTGCTACTCAAATTATATGTAATGATAAAAACATAAACTTGAGCTTCGCACTCGCATCATTTATTAAGCGAGATCAATATCCAATTCGTAACTGCGCTTAAATTCTTTTTTTTTAGATCTGAAAATCAAATATATTTAGCTCGATCATCGCGCTCTTATTATTGATATTATAATAAAGAATGTAATTGGAAGTTCCTGATTCTAGGTCCGGATCTAAACACACGCACGCATGTTTATTTAGATACGAATCTTGTGCCAGTTTCAGATCAGATTACCAAATATTATAATTAATGTAGGAATATTATCCATCTATCCAATTATCCATCCTTTTTCTGATTTACAAAACGTGATATGTCGAATTTCGTTTCGGCTCGCGCTTCGCGCTGTAATCAAGTGTTTAGTCATACTCCTTTCCTGTTCATGCTTTTAAAAGGTGCTTAGAATGCCCAGTATTTAGGTAGGAATGTAAAAAAAGTTCAGCTCGCGCTTCGCGCTCGCATTATTTGATTGAAATGTGGAGGATAAAGGAAAGTGTGTTAGTGGTGTAATGTAGTATTCACTTTTTGAAAGCAGATTTTGTGTATTTTTATACATAACAATAAATTATCTCGGATCTTGATTTTTTTCAACTAAGGTAACTTTAAAAAGACTGCATATGTTCATAGCAAAGTTGGGGCTCTCTTCATAACATTACTTTCTTATAAATTTTTTACAGTTTAATACATAATCATATATTACAACAGAGGAAGAAAAGAGGAAGTTAGGATGCAAATTGCATTCGACAGGCACATGCGGATCAAGGGGTGAGGTGGTCTTGCTCCCCTTTAAAAAAAATACAAACAGAAGAAAAATAAGTGAATTGGAAAGGGAAACTTAAAAAAAATGATATGATTGAAAAGAAAAAGGGGGTGCCGTGCTGATGCGGCCCTCTCCTCCCTGCTGCTGGCTTACCCCTCCCAGTATTAAAGAGATATACAAACAGCACAAAAGAAATAGGAATAAACGAAGGAGATGAATGAAATAAGGTGAAATAGAATCGAGGAAAAAAAATCGCGATAATGAACAGAAAATAATTGGTCGAGATTATGAAAGTGTAAGATTAGAAATATCAGTTTTAATTTATAGACGAAAATGTGAATCCAGTGTCTAATCGCCTTTGCCTCCTCTTGTACCAATTGAAATAGACTAAGTAAGAAAATGTAAATGGGCAATTCAAAGAGGCCGAATGCGAACGCTACGCCTATTGACTGCGTAAAAATAGGAAAAATGCAGTAACCAAAGAAGAGGGGGAAAAAGGAAGAAGAGTGAAGAAATTGACAGACCTGCAGACAGGGAGAATATCTGCGTTTCAGCTAGTTCAATTTGTAGAAAATAATGGTCCATTTCACGCTTCATACTTTCAATAGTTTAATCATAAGATTGTGCACGCTGTTCATTTTTTACGAAAAATACTTAGGTCTTTTCTTTTTCGTCCTTGATGTTTGAAAGAAGTGAGTTCGCGCTTCGCGCTCATATTTTATGTTTATGAGAAACATGCTCTGTGCACGACTTTTTTTCAGGAAGGCCTATTTTTTTGTAAAGAGTCGTGGTGTAGTGGTTCTGACTCCCGCCTTGTAAACGGAGAGTCGTGTGTTCGATTCTCACCGCGGTCTAAACCGTCCTTTGGCAAGACGTATTGCATACCTTGTCACTCTCCACCCAGGTGCTAAATGGGTACCCGGCGGTTGGAAGCGAAAGTTATTGTATGCTTGAATTTGCCAGCGCAATTTTTAGACCGGGATAAATGCAAGGAATGCTTCCCAGGGTGTGGAAATTGTGCACTTTTCATGCGGGATTGAAATGAATCCTGGGGTAAATCGTTTTGAGCCGTTCTGATAAAAGCGATATTTATAAACTTGCTACCATTTATTATTATTTCTTATTAATGGCACCTCATTCATGATCAAACAAAGTGCTTAAAATGTAATAGGAATATACACTTGAATTTCAGTTTGGAATCTACACCTGTATTATTAATTTTGTTATGATATTTGTCCTATTTGTAAAGTCAAGCGCTGCCTAGAAGGTCCTTTTTTCAGTCGAGTACATTAAAATAATCTAGTTCATAATCAAACGTTGCATGAAACATCTTTTTATGTTCAGTACAGAATAAAATAATCTGCTCACATCATTGCCAGTTTAACTATTGCAAGAAATATTTTAAAAGTCCACTTTTCAGATCAGTAGAAAATGCTTGAAATATTCCTTCTTCAAGTCTGTAACCCCCCCCCCCCCCAAAAAAAAAATCAACTCGTGCTTTGCGCTCGCGTAATTATGTTTAAAACACTGCTTGAAATACTAGGTTCTCAGGTTTGTTTAGTATATACTAATTAGGCCCCTTGACCCCGTATTTCTTTACTTTTTGTAATTTTCTTGTCTTGTATTATCCCGTTGCCCCATCTAGTGCTTTTGCAAATGGTTTTTGCTACTTGTGTACTCGTTCCATACATATTAGCATTAGATCCACACATTCCTGAATCACTCCGCTTGCCTTCCTATTCCAGTCCGAACGTTCCTGAAACAGTCCGCTTGCCTTCTTATTCCTGTCCGCACGTTCCTGAAACTGTCCGCTTGCCTTCCTATTCCAATCCGCATGTTCCTGATAAAATCCGCATGGCGTCTTCTTTCCTTCTTGAAGCTGACCTGATTGCGGATGGTTTCCGGAAGACGCGGAAGGGTTTAGGAAGGGCAGGACATCATCAGGACATCGTCAGGACAGGGTCCCGAAGGTGTCAGGAATTCATTATCCGCGTCCAAATTTTGGTCTCGACCAAAATTTGGATGCGGACAAATTTTGATTTCCCGAACACCAGGAAGGGTTTAGGACAGCGTGCGGACACTCCTAGGAATGTCCGGACAGGTTGCGGAAGGGTCGCGGATTGTAATTATTACATTCCGCGCCTTGTCCTGACGCTGTCCTGGCCCTAGTGGAAAAGGGGTTTAAAGGGAGAATGAACAGACCAACATTGTATCTTGTCTCTCGTTGAGTGTGTGTTTTAAATAGCTAGTCTTAAAACACATAGGCCTACCTTTTGAGATAATTATTAGAAATAAAGAGGATGACTTATAATCTTAACTGTGTAGAGAAACTCAATGGTTCTGAGAGGAAATAGACCGGTTTTTCTTCTTGGTAATATGACTATTTAATTCAAAATGGTTTATTGAAAATACTTTCTTTGCGGAAAAAGCTGAATTGCAAAAGTTTAAAACAAATCATCAATAACAAGGAGAAAATAACTTAGTACTACGAATGAATTTAAGTATAGACATATTTGTAACAAAGTATAGCATAAATAAGAGTAAATCGATACTCATTGATGAAATAGGAAACAATGCAAAGTACATATAAATAAACCTAAAATGTTACCATAATCATTGTAGATGTTCTCATTTGTGAGAAATATGTCAATTTATACCCGATATTAGATTGTAAAAAAAAGGATACAAGAACATTGGTTTAAGTGGGTGTGTTTGTGTAGGAGAGAGAGAAAGAGTGAGAGATAAAAAAGAGCCGAGAGATGGAATGTGAGATGTAGAAGAAAAAGAGAAAAGCAAGGAAAGGGCAGGAAGAGGGAGATAAAAGAAAAGAAGGGAAAGAGGAGAGGGAGAAGGAGAAGGAGAGAGAGACACGCAGAGAGAGGGGATCACACCAGCTATGCTGAACAATGTTCTAATGATTTGTGTGACAAATGGCAAGGCATGATAACTTAGAATTATAAGAATTTTCTGCATATACTTTTCACATTCATAGGCTAAAACTGAACTTAGTGGAGCTGAAAAGAGAAAGATGCAGAAAATGAATTGGAAAGCAGATATGAATAGAAAAAGTGGAAGAAAGATGAGAGGCACACACAGAGAATGAAAGAAACAGAGAGAAAAGGGCGAAAATGCAACATTAATGTATTGATTAGTGAAATAGCGTGTTATCATTCAAGTGGACGTACATTACAAGACTGCGCTTCTCAGAATGTTGCATTGTAGGTAATGAACTTGGCCAGATATGATAAGCCGAGGGCTTGAGATATGGCCACTAAGGCTGCTGTTTCGTATGCAAAAGTTGATTGGAATATCGATAGTTACCAGTGGCAGATTTATGGGGGGTGGTTCGGTAGTTTAAGCTATTCCGCCCCTGCATACTGGATACCGGTGTGTTATTTGGCAGAGCGTCCGTCTCACAACCGGGAGGTCGCGGGTTCAAACTCCGGCCGCGTCAGACAAAAGACGTTAAAAGATGGGAGTTGCTGCTACCCTGTGGCGTTCAACGATTTAAGAGCCACAAAGCCAATTTTCGGAGTATTTCATTTCATGTCTATTTCGAACAATAAAATATGGATTTTCATCTGTGAATTTTCATTTATACTCTATTTATGTGTGTGGGGGGGAGCATTAGCGAACCTTGCACTTAATAATGTCCAGCAATACGTCGTCGATACTGCGTGAAATCTCTTGATCATCGATGCCGTATGTTTATCATAATAGTGGCGCACCACCTGTTGAAAAATAGCTAGGCAATTATTATCCACCTATCTGATAACTTTACCCAGAGGGCTTTTTGTGTCCATCACGTCATTCGGATGATGACGTTAAAGGTCGGTTCCAGGGAGGCGCGATAGCTCAGTCGGTAGAGCGGGGGATTCGCATTCCGGTGACCCGGGTTCGATTCCTACCAGTTGGTGCGCTAGTTCCCTTTGGTAATGCATTAATCCTCAGTACCAGGTCCTTCGGAGAGGACCTTAAGCCGTCGTCCTCTGGTTGCTTACAAGCATTCATGCTTTCTTAGCAATCAGGTAAAAAAATCACCACCAACCAACCAGACGTAAATAATCATATCTGATTGATAAACGTCTCTCTCTATCCTTCCCCATCCCCTCCCTTTCTATTGCTCTCTTTTCTCTTTTTGCTCTCTCTCCCACCCATATTTTCTCTTCCCCTTCATCCCCTCTCTCTCTTATAAGTCTCTACCAATTACACTATCCAAGGGGTGCTCCGGACTAAAAATAATCATGGAGTGAAAGTCACGAAAAGCAAAAAAAAAATTCCATCAAAATCTGAGAACAAATAACGAGATTATTAGATTTTAAAGTTTGAAAATATTTCGTGGTAATATTTCTAGTATGCACGCTGTCATGAATATGCAATGTGTGAGCTGATTATGCATACCATGTTCCAGCTTTCATTTTCTTATGTTTTTACATGAGATCATTTTTTTTATCTCTGTTGCAATAAAATAAGTTGCAGCAATCACCAATTTACACGTCAAGTCAGTAGTCAATCCATTTTTTTTCATTCATGAATGAATATAATTCTATAAGATAAAATATAACAAGTGGGGATATTGCATCATCGGTTTGCTGATGTATATTCATGTAGACATTGCATAGAATTGTTTCAACGATACGCAAATTTATATTTCGTAACTTTGTCATAATACTCCTTGTCCAATTTTGATGAAATTTTCAGTGTTATGTTTGTTTTATTTTACTTTGTTCAAATCACAAACGTTTTAGCCTGGGGTACCGTGAATTTTAAGCTCTGCAAGTGAAATGATAGATTCATAAACTTTTTTAAATTTATTTTACAATTTATTTACAATTATATACAATTTCTTCAATCAAAATAAGTTTTCAAGAGCGCCTCCTACGCCTTCGCCAACCAAAACAGCAAAGTGTCTTCCACCACTTCAGTCTCCTTCCATTATCGACTATCTGGTCAGTGATATCCCCATTACTTTCCTTCTTGATATCGTCATCTTTTCCGCTCATCTTTACCTCCTCTTTAAAGTCTTGCAACTCTGGAACATCCTGTTCCATTTCATTTGTGTCCTCCATCTTTTTTATCTTCGTCTGCCCCTCCTCCTCTTCCAACTTCACTTTCTCCATCCACATCTCATTCCAAAAGGACTCGGCAAACTCTGTTGATTCCTCAAGCACTCTTGGAAGCTTCTGTTCATTGTCCACCCCTTTCTTCTCCTTTGTGGCATTGTTCAAGGAGATGATTACCAATGCATCCTTTCCTGTCATCATCCTCTCCTTGTCGTCCGTTATTTCTTCCTTCAGCTTCCTATCGACAAAAATCTCTCCCTCATTCTCGGTCTTCATCTCCTCCTTAAGTTCCTCCTCGTCTGCTCGGACCTTCTCATCTTTCTCTATCTCCTGTGGTTCCTTCTCAATCTCATCCGCCTTCATCTCCTGTGTTGTCAGCTCCTCAGCCTCCACCTTCTCCTCCAATATCTGATGCTCCTCCTCTCCCAGCATTGGCTCCCTTACTGCCTTAAGCTCCTCTTCTGTCTCCTCCTTTTCCTCATCTGCCTCAGGCTCAAGTGTCCTCACCTTGTCTTCATCTGTGTCCACCTCCTTATCTTCCATTTGCCCCTTATCCATTCCCATCTTCTCCACCGGCTCTGCATTCATCATTGCAGCCTTTAGCTCCTCTTCCTCCTCATCAGCCTTCATCTCTACCTTCCCTGTCTCCACCTCCTTATCTTCCTCTAGCTCCTCCTCTAACTGCTCTGCTTCTAGCCCTTCCTCTGCATTCATCTCTGCAGCCTTCGGCTCCTCCTCCTCCTTGGCCTTCAACTCTACCTTCTCTGTATCCACCTCCTCATCTTCCATTAGCTCCTCCTCCACCGGCTCTGTTTCCAGCCATTCCTCTGCATTCATCACTGCAGCCTTCGGCTCCTTCTCCTCCTCAGCTCTCAGATTTACCTTCCCTGTCTCCACCTCCTTATCTTCCTTTAGTTCCTCCTCCGACGGCTCTGTTTTCAGCCCTTCCTCCGCATCCATCTCTGATGCAGTCTTCAGCTCCTCCTTTAGCTCTTCCTCCTCGGGCTCCACCTTCTCCTCTGTCTGCTTCTCTTCCTCCTCCTCTACCTTCATCTGCTCTTCTGTCAGCTCCTCTTCCAATTTCTCCACCTTCTCCTCCTCTGTATCCAACTTCTCCTCGGCTTTCACCTCTTGCTCTGTCTCCTTCCCCTTATTCTTCACGTCCTCTATTTCCTCTTCATCTGATTCTGTCCCGCATCTGATTTCCTGTCCATGAATCACCTCTACTTCTCCTTCTTGTTTCAGACACTGGATGAACTCGTCAAGCATGTTTGTCTGAATGTCATACAAATATGTGTACTCGTCCCAGGCAAGATACTTCTCAAGCTCCTGCTGAAATTTCGGCACGACGCGACTTGCTAATATGAATAAAAGACATATAGAATGAAATTAATGTTATCTTCTCATGAAAATTCAACACTTATCTGCAGGAATACTGGGATCACTTTAGTTTATCGTGCACGACTTAAACTTTTTTTTCACCAAAATATCTTAAATAGGTTTCGATCATTAACGATCAGAGGCGGATCCAGGATTTTCCAAGAGGGGCACATTTTCCCGAAGAAAATTTGACAAGCAAAAAAAGGTCCTCACTTGTGCAACGACGATTATTCTCATTAAAAATGCATTCGGCAACTATCAAAAGGGGCACACTAATGTAAGAACGGCATATTTACATTAAAAATATTGACTACCGCTCTCAGATTGAGGGGGGCATGGGATTCGCCACTGATTGCTCTATAAAATATAATCAAAATAATTTTTAAGTTGTATTAAAAATGATAATTAACACAAAAGAAGTAGGTCTACCAAGATGTAATCTGATCATATATTTCTGACATAAAATAGAAATGTAACAGAGGAAAATAATTTACATTTTAGGTTATAGAGTCATCTGCTTTTAATGCAAAATTGATAATGTATAAAGATTGATGAAAAAGTATTTATATTTTTTAAAAGATAACTCGTCATAAAATAAGGGATTATAATTTGGTTGACACGGAAGATAACTATTTTATTGTCGGTATGACTTACATTCGTCACTCATGATGAAAAATTGATCCAAGACCAAAATACTCTGAATTTATAAAAGATATCCCCGATCTCGCTATGAATAGCTCAGGTATGCGATCATAACATAAAGTGAATAATGATGAAATTTCTCAAAGTAAACTTTGTTACCATGCGCAGATCATGGTGCGCGGGAGTCACTGTAGCATTTACGTCACAATGCCTTGAGCGTCAAATCAAAAGGTTTATGCGCGACTGTAATCCATTCCATAGATTTTGGAGAAATGATTGATCGATCGTTTTTGAGAAAAATATCAAATCAAAGTTGTTGCACAGTATGTCATTCAGGATGTAAGAGTTGGGGAAATATAACAGAAGAGGTGACCATGTAACCTTCCCGCTATGAGACCATTTTCTAAATCCCCTTCCTTCCCATATACCCCACCCCCCCCCCCCCCCTTCAGTTAATTAACACTCAAACCCGATTGGAACCTCTTTATGGATGCCAAGTAAAAATGCCAAAGTGGTAAACAGGACAGAGGTGAAATGACAGAGGTTAAAAATGGCAGAGGAAAAAAATGGCAGGGGTAAATACGGCAGAGGCAAAATGACAGAGGCAAAAGTGGCAGAGATAAAAATGGCATGATACATCGTTAATATTGGTCTAAAATGTCCATTAATCGTTCTATTATAAAGCTCCATTATCATTTAAAAACAAAAACAGTAATTTCTGGTTGATCAACTTTCTTGCTAGTTGGCTTTTAAAATTAAGCATCTCTTTTTTTCTGAACAGCTAAAAAAAGCTCTACATTAGAGATTTTCTTCACTTCATAAACTGATCAAGTCATGATCGTTAGAGAGCATTGCAGACTGTCAAATGAACAAAAAAATCTGGTACTGGTGCCACATTTCATATACCCATCACACACCTAAAGGGATATAGAGACCGTACCTTTTCATCTAAATTCATTTAAGACTTACTTCCCAAACTATGGAATGAAATTCCAAATGATAAAAAAAAATAGTTCTACCTAATCAAGATTTAAAACTTTATGTAGGAAAATGTTATTTTCCGTTTATTGATCGTATGCATGTACAATGTAATCTCGCATATTACATTAGTGCTTCCCCCCATCCTTTTTTTGTGTGTGTTTCACTTAATTTTGATCTAAGATTTTTACTCTTTAATTTTGTTATTTGTAAATGTATCATGGTGACCCCTGGTGACCCTGCGGGGTCTCCGAACCATTTATTTGTTTGTTTGTTTTTCTGATACTTTGTTAGTACTGTATATTGTACTGTTTTTATCCTTTTGATGGTTGAATAAATAAATGAATTGAATTGAAATGAATTAGATGTATTACTCCACGCCTCCGGAACCCCCTTACTTCTTCACTTAGTGAAATTGACAACATTGAACTCTTCAAATCGTCTCTCAAAACTAACTTATTTCAGCAGATTTGTAATAATTAGCTTAATTGGATGAGCCTGCGCCCAAGGATGTTTTTAACAAAAATATGGCGCAATATAAATGCTGTGGATCATCATCATCACGAAATCAGAAGATTCCATGAATGTCCCACATATAGGCGGTCGGACGTACATCCTTTCTGGAATTGCCCAAATATTCTTGAATAGGGTATAGGATTGATCAATGGATAAAGTGTGTGTAGGTTTGGTTTGTAAAACCTGTGGTCAAACTTTAGTATATCCATAATATAGTTGAGTGCGTGCCCCCTCCCCTCGTATCACAAATTATTTTTTTAAATATATATATTTTTTAATATTAAACAAAGCTAGTCAACAGAATATTACACACCAACCAAACAAACAAAGCAAACTAGACACAAGTCAGGTATATTATATGTTGTCATAGAAATTTGAATTTATTTTATTATATCGATATACAACAAGTTTTTTAGGTACAATTATACCAATTCGTTTTCCTCTTTCTCTCTCACTCTCATAATACCTTTGAGCTAGAATAGGAGACATTGAATAAACATATATTGTCGATATTTCATACACTGGAACATTCACCAATACTCTACACATACAAATACCATCAAAGTGCTCATACTATATTGCTGCTCACATAAATGTCACTATCATTCAGTAACTAAAATACTATCATTAGGAAGATAAATGCGGAGACACACAAAAAACATGATTCTACATAAACATGCAGCAAATAAGCCTCATTGCAGTGAAATGACCGCATCGTCGCCTTCGAAATAATCACACATATTCAATATAAACTTGATACTCTTGTACAATTTTGTGCAGATTGTGCAACGTTGACTTGCACATGTTAACATGGAAAACATTTTTCACTTCAAGTTAAATGGTACTCTGGTTAAAGCAAAGTGTATATGAAAACTTAGAGAATATTCAAAAGTAATATATATAATTGATTTCACTGTGTGCGCACGGTTGCAATCAGATCATTATGATAAAATACGCATCAGAGGAACATGTTAGACATTCTTTTAAAAAGTTAACATCTTCATAATCATGTTCAAAACTTGCACAATCAAATGTCACAAAATATTGATGTATGTAGAGTTCATCATGTAATTTTAGCGATAAATATACTATTCTGATTTATGGTACACTATTACTTTATAGAATGCAAAGTGGTTTGTTACGAGTCACCTAATGGACACATTCAGCAATAGGTGCCCAGGAGAAAAAGCGGTAATAGCAGAAAATCATCATCATCATCATCACCTTAATCATCACTGTCGTCATCATCATCCTCATGAGGAGCAGAGGCAGCAGTATCATTATCACCATCAGCGTTGTCATCATCCAAATCATAAGGAGCAGAGGCAGCAGTTTCACCATCATCATCATCATTATTAGCAGAACATAAATTCTGCGTAAGCAACAATTGCTCATCATATTTAATCATAACACCTGGAATCTAGATCTAATCGCCTAGAAAACATCCTTTGAAAAGAGTTGATTCACATAAACAAAGACATACTTCAGGGTTTATTTTCTTAAATCTGAAAATGTGATATACACTTCTAATCTACATATAAAGTGCACACATTAATACAACTTTCCAATTAATATAGGATATAATAATATAGGATATTTATATTGCGCACATATCCACCTTGTTAGGTGCTCAAGGCGCTCCTATATTACCCGGCTAAGCTAGGCGTTCATAATGCACACAGCTTCTTAAGGAAGTACTTCCTACCGGTACCCATTTACCTCACCTGGGTTGAGTGCAGCACATTGTGGATCAGTTTCTTGCTGAAGGAAATTTCACCATGGCTGGGATTCGAACCCACAACCCTCTGTTTCAAAGTCCGAAGACTAATCCACTGGGCCACAACGCTCCACACACAAGGGAAAAAAGAAAAACTATGGTAACTTAACAACATATTGATAGTGAAATTAATACATTCCACATAAAGGTACCACATCAGATAACACCCTTAGAAATGGAATATGTCGGCATTACAAAAAAAAACTGTTCAACAAATTTGGTATGAAATACATGTACCCCATATGCATGGCCACTCTTGACAGGCATCTTTATACAGATATGTTTTGTGGCAGACTATTCATAGTAAATGGATATATAAAATCTTTGTAGAAAAGTCTATAACAAGCATTCTCTATTTACATTCAGAAATGAATTACATTCAGTAGTCACTGAAGAAATAAAGACTGGGCAGGGCTGAGAGCGACAAAAACTAGAGAGAGTTGAAGTAGCAAAGGCTCCTATACTTTTTGTAATGAGAAAATACATAAAACACTGAAAATAGGCTGAAAAATAAAAACAAGAGCTGAAACCAGCTCTAAATGTGAACTCTCATAACCCTGGACCAAGCATCATAAAGCTTAGCAATTAATCATAGAGCTGAATTTTACAATTAATCACACACAATAATCAATGCAATTGATCTCAGAACTCAACAATATGATCAATAGCTAAGCTTTATGTTACAGGGAAGGCTAATTACAGTCATAAAAATCTTCAAAACACGTTCAATTCTTGAAAGGGACTTTTTACATTGCCACTACAAACAGATTGCCTTTTTAGGCTGATTAAACACACATTCATTTCATGAATAAGATGAAATACATTCTTCGGAAAGATTGCCTTTCTAGTTAGGTTTTACAATACATGTTTAAAACCAGTATTCACAGGTGGCTTTCCAAGTCAGTTTCTAATACAAACTTCATTTTTAGGAGACAACTTACCTATAAACAGATGGTCTTTCAGAAAAGCTTAACATGGATTCCCTATGGGAGAGACAAATCACATAGTGACTACACCATCACTTTCTAATCAGGTTCTAAAGCGTACATTCATTTTTTTTTAGAGGAGGAAAATAACCTATGTCTTTTAGACAGGCTTTACATCGATTCATTTTTGGGGAGACAAACTGACACAGTCAAAACACACAAGTGGCCTTTCTAATCAGGTTCTGAAACACATTATTTATTTTAAAGGAGATGAAATGTCTTTTAGACAGGCAGAGCTGCCAACTTGAACAAGAGCATTTTAGTATTTTAAAAGTAGAAAATCACTATTTCCGAAGAAATACCATAGGACAACACATAAAACTGAAACTTTAGAAATCAGTATTTTGCATGAAACCATCAGCATTCTTCTCATTTTTCAGTACTTAATACTGGAAATCAGTACTAGTTGGCAGCTCTGGACAGGCAATACACAAATTCATTTAGGAGACAAATTAAAAACTCAGGTGGCATATGTAATCAGGTTCTTACACACTTTAATTACTTAAAAGGGATAAATGACCTATTTCCTAAAATTAGATGGAGTTTGAGACTGGATGGACTTTGATTCATTTGGGAGAAACAAATTACATACAATGTGGCCAATATCTATTAAGGTTCTAAGACACACATTCATTTCGTAAAAGATATTTAGTGTATAGCCAATTCACTATAAACAGATGGTGCTAGAGACTGGATGGACAAATTAATACACATGTTGCCAATCTACTTTAGCCAAGTTCTAAAACACACAATAATTTCTTGAAATACAAGGTGAAGCTGATCACAACACTTAATAGATCGGACCACTGATCTCCAAGAAATATTGATATTTGGACATCGCATTGAGCTTCATGTTGACAATGTGCGCTGCCAAGTAAATTACATGTACATAATGACACGCCACAAGTGCATTCTCTGGATGCATACAAGTTAAGTTTCTGAACATGTCAAAAAATATTAAAAATTTTAAATGGTTTTATTCAAATTCATATGCCACACGGTTAACTCTCAACAAGGCAACTTTGCATGTTTGCATTGAGACAACACAGTCAATGCAACAACATAGCATACAATCTTCTTGTAGTACATATATCTTCGTGATAAAGATCGTTACCATGGTAAAACATGACTGGAATATTACAACAAAATATTTGGTACACTTGTTTTTGACACATATAACTGAGCAAACAGGCATCATTAAAAATCAATGGTCGTAAGCACTGATCTAGCTTTGAATCATACAAGAAGAATACAACGACAAAATATACTGAAGTATAACTTCATAGCAATTTATATGTTTTGTAAGTTCAATAATTCCAACTATGAGCATTGACATTTTTAAGGAAATTCCATTACCATATGAACTGCAAAAACTCCATAGAAAATTTAATGTTTAGAAAAGTGTTTTTCTATTTCTATACAACTTAAATCCCTTCTCAAAAGAGAAAGATACACAAGAAAAAACAATTTCTGTTAGAATTGTCATTCTGCAAAGAGCATTCAAACAAATTGCATTGAAGTAAAGATGAGGATAATCAATAATTATCAATGGTAAATTCATACACAAGTTAATTTCAAAACTATATCTAACGGAACAGTTTGCTAATGTACTCAAGTGTTCAGGTATAACCTCCCGAAAGCCTGAGAGCCTTCTGGTGACATGCCTGGCATGGCAACAAGTAATACAGAAAACAGGCATTGCAGTTAATTAGACTTCAACACCTAAATGGAACACATAAAATACAATGCCTCTCTGTATAGAAGATTCCAAACTACCTCAGTAAATAGTAAACTTGTCTATTACACTATGATTGCACAGAGTATACAGTACATGTTGTACAAAAAAATCAAATCAATATGTCATCATTAGATTTAAACACACTTTATTCATATCACTTTGAAGAATCTCAATTAATTAATAGCACTTTTTTCAAATACATTCATATTGTGAGTATCTGATAGAGGCATTTTAGAGTCAAGCACATGTTAATTAATATGAAGGTGAATTGTAGCTGTATGGAATTCATGTGTATTTTTTTTTTAGCCGATTGAACAACAACGGCATGTTAAGAATTGGTGTTAAGAATTAATGTTTGGCACCAATATTACTTTAATTCATGAGCTTTTACATACTATAGATTCAAATCAATATTTTCAAACAAACAATAATGCATCAGAAATACACTATTTCATCTTACAGTCCAAGTTAGTTCACTTGATTCATAAACTATCATATAACAACTCATTAACATACTATATAGAGTCTTTGATTTCAATTCTTGCAATAGTAGGAATAGCAGATCAAATTAATTGATATTGGAATGGCCATTTAGGAGGGATGATACATAAAAATGAATGACCTAGTCCTTTTTATGAGTAACAGATATACATATCAACATAATTCAAATATTTCAAAGCTAATCAATAACTTAATAGATGTATCTTTAAGATCTTGCCAGACTTAGTTTTGAAAAAAAAAAAACAAATACACATATCTTCTAATTTCATTTCTCTTATGCAGAGCCTGTATTTCAGAATTACACAACATTAATGATTTGATAGAGACATGAAACTAAGACCAATCTAATCTTCAACAACTTCTTGTTTCATGTCAAACATGGAATTATCTTTAGACTTTGGTTGCAAGAGTATCACTACCTTTCTGCTAATACTGTACATCTATAAAAGATTCCTAAAATGAAATAACACACTGAACTCGTCTTTATGCCGACCATGAGTTTATTTCAAATTGCAATAAAAATATCGAGAATTTAACTGTGACTTATGTTCACATCATGGAGTTTTCATTTTACACAATAGAAACAGGCTTCAAAGCATGGAAACTGTCCAAATTGCAAACAGTCAGTGCAGTGTCAGTTATAAAAATATCAACACCCTCCACAAAATAAACTTCTGTGTGTTTAAACAGCTTTGGTTCACGCTAATGCTGAGACTGTGTTTAATAGAGAATTACCTTGACCTGTAATATGGACTCCTGTCATGAATCGATCCTGAAAAGGAAACAGTTGTGTTTTGCAAGTTGTGGAGGTTTATCGGAGGCATGCCATGAAGATTTAACACCCAAGTGATCACTAAAGGTGTGTTCTGGTGTGGCCTTGGTGTGCAGTTTACAGAGTGGTGTCATTGTGGTGTCAACGTGGTATCAATGTTATGTCAATATGGTATTGACCATGTATCACTCTGGTTGGTTCAAAGGATGTACCACATTGGACAGCCAGGATAGACATGAAATCTGTCTGATCCATTACTCATTTTTTCTTCAAGGAAGGTACAAAGATTTGATCCAAGCCTACCAATTTAAAGCAAGACAAATCCTGAATACTCTCCTGCAGATGATAGAACTGTGTCCCTGACATCTTGGTGAAGTCCAGGAGATGGCACATGCTACATCCACAAGAAAATTCCTTGTAGATGGATCTTGATGGAAGCACACAGAGTTGATCTTGGTGAAATTCTGTACTCTCAGCAAATGAGGTGGCTATACTCACATGTATAAGCATTCCAATATCCACCATATCCCAAATTCTTCTCCACTCATTATATATCAGTGAGGTCCTGAAGTTTGGGGCTCACATGGGTTGAAGTTCTACACTGTCTTGGTGGAATCTCTGGAATGTCCGAGCCTTCCAACACACACCATATCCACAATCTCCTCATGAGAAGATTAGTAGTAACATTCTTAACTTTGTGCACACATGGGTGCCATGTGACATGTGACTCTGTTTGGGAACCTTGTTGAAGTTCATCTGCCGCCCTCTCTTGGTGGAATCCCTAGAACGTATGAGCGTTCCTGCACACACCGCATCCCAAAGCAAACTCTTCTCCCGTAGGCGGATGTTGAACATGGAGGGGACATTCATCTCCTTCCAGTTGCTTGGCTCGGGCACCTGCACAGAAAAACAAAACAAAGAACATCAGTCTCTCCCTTACCTACTGGACAGTTTGATCAAAGAGTAAACCCTTTTTTTTCAAGGACTACGCCCTTTTTCTCAATTTTTACTTTGTTTCTCAAACTTTCCAGTCATAATAATTTGATTGCATTGCAACTTTTCAAATCATCTAGAAAACAGAGACAAATCGTTGCTCTCTCATTACAATTGTTTTCCTTCTTATATCATAGATGATGTTCTACTGCACCATTCAACAGTAAACAAAAAAGTACGCAAACAATGAAAACTAGGGTCTATCGGCACATATTATTTTTATGTCAAATTTGAATTGAAAATAATAGTAGGCAGGTTTTACAAGAGTCGTTTGGGTTATACAGCAAACATACAATTAAATGGTTTTTTTAGGGTATTGTTAGCCTTACCAGCTGGACAATGAGGCAGTTCAGCCTTAGGAATGGTGGTGATACTCTGAAAGTCATCATGGCAAGCCTGGCAGAAATGAGTGGAACCGAAGCAGAAGAACACTGCCACAGAGCAGCAGTAACGACACTTGTACTCCAGGAAATCAGTGCCATGCTTGGAACACATCTACATGTAAGAGAGCAAAGCAAATGAAGATATCACAATGATTTATAACCATCCAATACTAATGATTAACTGTCAACTCTGGTGTTTCATAATAAAGCTTTTTGTAAGTTATGAGCGACTTTCCGAATGACTGGTGATCCTTTCTTAGGTGCTAAATCAACATCCGTGGAAATTTGGTGTACATCTTTACAAGAAAGGATCCCCAGTCTTTCATAAAGTTGCTCAAATAAGTTGCTTGTAACTTATGAAAGCTTTATGAAATACCCACCTGAGCCTTTAAAGAGACATTGTAACGTGCTCCACAGACCACCTGTAATTCATGACAAACTTACAAAATCAACAATGACTATTAAACCTGAGCAGCAGAGTCATCAATACACGCACCATGGACCAGATCTGGAGGATTATTTACAATTACAGCAATTGTTACTAACCTTAAAGAGCAGAACCGACTAACCTTTCCATTAGAACATGGTAAGGAGACCAGCTGTGATGGAGCAAACATAGTGACTACTAGTAATCTACAACTTTGATTCCTATTTACGACTAACCTAAAAGAGTAACAATGACTAACCTGAGCCCTAGAGACATCGGAACACGCTCCACAGACCAGTTCTGACGGGTCGTAATCTTCTTGGATCCCGGCTTCTTGATCACATCTTGCCTCTCCTCCATAGTAAGCCTGGAAATACATTCATATAGACACAAACTCAGTAACATGAAAATCAAATACTTATTATGTAATAATAGCAGTATAGATACATGTACGTGTATCAATATCATTTAGGCGTTTGTGACATATCAGTGTTTCAGAGAAAGCATTTGTAGCAGTCATACAATGTTCTAAAGGCCTGGTCACACCGCCCGAGCGTTGTTGGAGTGGTCGTAGAGCGGTAGGGAAAGAGGGTCGAATTTCGCTCTCAAAATTGGGGAAAAAATCGATAACAAAATAAAAAAAAAAAACAATCGAAATCGAAAATGGTGAACGGTAGCGAGCGCTGATGATTTTTTTTCTCTTCGCTCCACGACCGCTCCAACAATGCTCGGGCGGTGTGACCATGCCTTTAACTTACATGTATCATCAACATTAGTAAATGTTCTTGTGTTCAAATAATTTTATTTTTCCATATCAGTTCTCCAAATTTATTACAACAGAACAATTACGCCCAGCGTTGTCACTCTGGTGATCGGAGCCGTTCTAAACATTCAACCACTCAAACCTTCCAACCGGCATTGAATGAAATTTAAAACCCACCTGCACGGCACTATTTCCCTGCTGATTTACAAACAAATATCAGTTTAATTTTCAAACAGGCAATGTTAGTTTAAGCTAAATACTTTTACTTTTGAAGCCATAAGAACCGACTATTTTTGGTCCTCCTAAACCCATGGCGCCAGAAAGATGTTTTAATCAATGCTGACAACCCTGGGGCCCATTTCATAAAATAAATTTGCAATAACAGTTAAAAGCTACTGAAATCTTTCATTCTGATTGGCTGATAGTAAACTTCTTATAGAAATTGTGCATTTCTGATATGAGACCCAGGAACACTGGTCAGGTCTTGCCAACATATAGCTTTCTCACCTTCTTACACTTGAAGCAGACATAGTAGGCATATCTATTCATAGCAAAGCCTGCAGGATCATTGTAGAACCTGGCTCCGGGTGTGGTTATCGCTTCACTCTTCAGAAGACCTTCATATTCCACCCTCATCAATGCTTTGCGTCTCACATCTTCGTGGAGAACCTCTATGGGTTTCAGAACATCCTGCAAGGAAGTGTGCTTCATGCTCATCTAAAAAAATGAAAATAGGACATTCAAGAAGAATGATGGTAATTATGTCCACTCTGCCCACTCTGCAATAGACCTTCTTTTACACTCAGCAACGCCTTGCATCTGTCATCTTCATAAAGTAAATTCTGCAGTAATGTGAACGAACCTCATACTCTTCTGATAGCATTACAAGAGTCTAGATGATTCTTGACTGCACACAATCAAAATATATTCCTCCTAATTGCCAGACCGATGATGTATTGGACACCTTTAACTTCTAAAAATTGTTAAATAATATTTTTTCTTTTAAATAATGACGTCTGTCACCTTTGATCTTAATATACCCCAAATTGATCAAATCATTTTCACTCATATATGCATACCTTGACCAAGTTTTAAGTTGATCTATCTTGTGGTAACTTGTTGCAAGAATGTAAATGAGAAGCATGTACGGATGACTCGAAAACATAACGCCTCTTCAGACCACCTTAATGTACATATACATGTATGATGCTAACCTAATCAACTTTTTAATATGCTTTCAATCAAGAGAATTCAGAAATGAAAGAGATAATGTAAATTCATAACAAAACAAAAAGAAAATGACTTGACAAATTTTTGCTACATCATTTACATGTATATTCATTTGCTGAAGAAATATAGCTGGTAATTGCAAAATGAAGAAGTTTGCATACACTGAAGTCTGCAAGAATTTTTTTTTTGGTTAAATCTTAACAATGATGACAAAGTGTGAGTGTTATTAAATTGGAAGATGAAATAAACTTACCTTGCAGATGGGGCAAAGCGAGAATCCAAAGGTTATTCTAGGACCGACCCATTTCCCTTCTAGGACTGCCTGACAACAATGGTGATGGAAGACATGCCCACAGTTTAGCTACAAATAACAAGGTCAACGAAAGTGTGATGTTAAAATGCATTGGCCTATATTTGTCACCATCATCATCATCATTTCTATCCTCATTACCTTCATCATCATCATCATCATCATCATCATCACCACCACCACCACCATCATCATCATCTTCATCATCATCATCATCACCACCACCATCATCATCATCATCATCATCATCACCACCACCACCACCATCATCACCACCACCATCATCATCATCACCATCATCATCACCACCACCACCATCATCACCACCATCATCATCATCTTCTTCATCATCATCATCACCATCATCATCATCACCGCCACCACCACCACCATTATCACCATCATCATCATGACCATCACCACCATCATCATAATCGCCATTATGGTCATTATCATCAACATCATTACCATCATCATCATCATTAACTACATAATCACTACCATCACCATCCCCAATATCAATGCCACCAAAAACAACACTACCACACCATCCCCACCACCAATGTTACCTGTATGGCTGGAGCACATGCTAGAGCCTCCGTGAAGCATATCATACACATATCATCTGCATCCTGACGTAGCGTAGACGGTGGATTGCAACCATAGAGACAAGGTAAACACTCGGATTCGTCACGGATACCACCACACATGTGACCGCACACCTGCACCTTGGTACATGCATTATCAGCATACCGCTGTAAGTAAACATTCACACCTATTATATTCAGTGTGGACTTGAATATTGATCTACTGGTTTACTTACATGTAAGTAACCAGGAATATTTTCACTTCTCAAATTTGATTACCAAAATTGGTCCTTGCAGAACAGATTAAAAAAGAAAAAGTTGTGCCCAGTCCTATGTACAAGTAAAACCTATGTTTACATGTATGTTCGATGTAAGGATCTTATTTCTGTTATACTAATATTTTTGTTGTTGATGTTCTTTGTAAGAGAACACCTTGCTCAACAAGCGTAAACTTCATGAGATGGTACCCGTTTTTTTAAACCTTTGTACATTAACATCTGAAAATTAAATAAATAAATTGAATTGAACTGAACCCACAACACAATTGACATACGTACATGTAGTAATCATGAAAAATACACTGCAAATTCCAATATGACATCAGGAAAATTATCACCTGTCACAGATGAATATTTTTAACTTCAAACTAACATAAGCTTATACATTTCTTAATGGTTGAGTCTTTCTTAGTTGTGGTGAAAAAACTGTGTAACGAACACTGCAGATTCATGTTCAATGGCAAACTAAAATTAGTGAATTACAATAAATTCAGAGTATAGTAGTATGTAGTCCAAAACAACTTATGAATTATGTACATTCTTGTTTTATGAGAAATATAAAACAGGTATATTTTATGAAATAACATGCCAAATCGTTGGACTGATGATGAGTTTACCTGGCAATCCGGATCATTGCACACACTTCCTGCCGGCCCTAGGATCCCTGTGGATGTCTTAGTTCCACAGAAACGACAAGTTCCCATGGAAACCGATCCACCACCACTCGACGCTGTGTTACCTTTGAACCCCAAAAAGAAGAAAATATGGGATGATAAAGTTTGCCCCAGGATTTTTTTTTCAGTTCATTTTTGTTAACAATAATAATACATGTAATAACATTCATAACAATCAGATTCAGTATTTGTATAGCCCATATCACGTACCATTTAAAATCTCTAAGTGCTTCCAAAGGGACTTGGATATCGTTACCCTGGCATTCCCCTGGCCAACTTTTTACAGCCCACAAGCTTATCAAGTATTTTTTTCCTTGTATTGTGTGTTATAGGGGTAACTGTAGCAACCTTTGTGGAGACTGTATACATGTACTGTATGTGTACCTATTTGTTTAATATAATTGAACATCGGTATCATATAGGATGCATCTACATGTAAAACACTTGGTGGCCATTTTAATTAATTCTGCAACAAATCATTTCATTTTGTTAAATTGGGAGTATACATTCTAAATATTTTTTTTTCCTTTTTACCTGGTGTGATCTCCTTGAACTCCACCATAGCTTTGAGTGTTTTGGAGTCAGCGAGGGTCATGACCCAGAAGAGCTTACTCCGCCCACATCCTTCATGGAGGTCAACACGTATAGACTCCTCCTCCTCTTTGAACACCTGAGAAACATAACAATGATATATTACCACAGTGTTCACACATTACAGCAAAATATTTCACATTCATTATAAAGTGTTTTGGATTCATTCATATCTTTCTGTATTAGTTCAGGTCCTTTGGGGTACAGTTGGACCTAAAGACATTTGGAAATAACAGAATCTTACATTAGAATGGTAACAAATGGTAATGCTCTACCAACAACAACAAGACAGACTCCTAACCAACCAATGGTTTGTTCTCATAACATAACAGATTACGCCAGTCTAGAGTAGAATTCGCCAGTCTAGAGTAGGTTTCGCCAGTCTTACAGTCAGTCAGTCATCTAGGTTTTACAGTAAGTCAGGTTTAGTCACTGACTGCAGGGGTGGCCAGATTCACCTCGCTCTCACAGAGATCATCCTCACCCTCTCTCACCACTTTTCTCTATTCGGTGCATCCTCTTCCCTCAGCCCAACCCTCCTGAACCACTTGCTACTTCCCAGTCTACTCTGGATGCCCCCTTCCCCTGACAAGCCACCTTGAACACAAGCTCCCTCTTAAAAACAAAATAAATACCGTGGAGAAGGTTTACGGTTCAGCATGTGTAAAATGAAAGTGGAACGCCTCTGGCCGTCTCACCTACATCACACGATTCAGGAGTAGTAGCAGGTCGAAGTGAAGAGAGGTTCCTCCTTTCTGCCTGTATTTCCTTCCCTTCTTCATATTACACATGGTGAACCGTCAACCTTCTCCACGTTAAAAAACTCCACCATACAAACCTACAAAGATCACAAGATAAATACCTCTCCTCAACACATGTCCATACCAACATACTCTTGTTTGCATTTGCCATCTGATCCACCGTCTTTTCCATACCCAACATCTGGGTCGAAACCTCAGTCTTTGTCCTTTCCGTCAGCTCACAATGCACATCGCTCTCACCTTTGCTCTCTCAATCCTTCTCACAATAACCATCTAATTTTCACTCAAACACCACTATGACATAACAAAATGGAAGCTCTGTTCATACCTTTCTCTGATGATTCCTGTGTTTCTTGGGTAGATGAAGCACCCTATCACAGTCCGCACAGAGGTTCCCGCAGTGTTCACACTGGATGATAGCAGACGTTTCTCCATCGTCATGATTGTCACATGTTGGTTGCTATAAGGGAACAAGAAAGAGTTGACTAGCTTTGTCAATTCCAATTCACATAACCATATTGCAAGTTGGTTGTTAAACCCTTGTATCTCAGAGCTTAAGGATTTTGAAGACCAGAGATAACTCAATTTTAGAGTTATTGACATTGGTTGCAATCTTCTTTGCCCTAGAAGAGTTATATATTGTTTTTTTGTAGAGTATAAACTTACCCCCGCTGTCATATTTCTAAAATACAGCTTTTTCTGAGCCATCCTCAAATTGTTATACTTTTTGAGATACAGTTTTTAAAAGATCTTTAGGTTTTAAAGATGACAACTTTGAAAGATTTGGCTATATGTACAACAGCATGTTCAATAGAGAAATCTAGAGGGGTGTGGGCCTCTGACACCCCCACCAGGATCAACAAATGAAAATAAGACAAAACCTTTTGTTTAGCAGCTGGTGAGTCCTTGCCTTGGGCCCATTGACTTGATGATAATCTCTCAACGTGTTCATGTTCCAATACACATAGTGATGCTAGAGATAACCACAGCTGTATGGAGAGGAAGAGTAGTTTCAAGTTAAAGTTTAAGAACAAGTTTCAATTTATTTTATTTCCATTTTAATATAATGAACATAACAACAAACAAATACACAGATACATGAATACACAAAACAAAGTAAAGATCACAAGAAATACTATGGTTACGATTGGAATTGTAGGAAAATTATCAGTAAATAAATAAAATGTTGCTTCAATATACATTTGGATAAACAAATGATTATATTTAACATATGAGATTGAAAACGAGGGACTTGTTAAACAGCATAGTTTGTTTTGGTAAGCCCCTGAAGACATAAACAGTAGTAATCTTCACAGAATAAATTCAGGTAGTCATCACAGATAAAGAATAACTTAAATTCAAAGTCAACCCTATAAGTACAATTTAACTTCAATAAGAATATAAATCAAACATGTCTAGTATGACGATTTCCCCAAAAAAATGGGAAATCTGAAAGGTATAAAAATTCTGCTTCATTTCACACAACAAATGTACAAGGGGAATATATCCAAATGAAAGAGTCAAAGAGGTCACACACTCCCTATTTCATTCTTATTATTTGAAACATGAATTCAAATACCATTTTATTGCTTCCTGAGCGATGAAATTGCCATTATTGTAAAACATCATGAATCAATAGCAAGCTTATTTATGACAAAATCTACACAACTTCAAATACTTGTTATTTCATGCCAATACTCCCAATTTGCTACTCGATCTCAATGTACTCACAGTATTTGTCTTGATACATAGTGCTGGCGCCCTCTTGGCTTCATCAAGTTTAGTCAGTGACAGCACTCTCTCTGCGATGGCTCCTTTGGTCACTTTGGCCCATTCTGATGAGATCTTACCCTAAATGCACCTTTGGGAAAAAAAAAATATATATAAATATATATATAAATAACAAGAGGTATTCTGTGCTTAACGTCAAATAACTTCTCATTTAAATAGTTGAAATTGAAACCAGCAAGTGATAAAGGATTTCAATTTTTTTCTTTCTTTTTTTTGGGGGGGCGATCTTAAAAAAAGCTATTATCACTAGCGGCAAGTTCTTTTTCATACAGATTTTTTTTTATATGCAAAAACAAAAGAAAATGAAAAAAATTGAAATCGCAACTGGTTGACAGTGAGGAAGGAGGGGGGGCTACATCGCATACAGATGTTTTCATGTTACAGCAGATTTTTGAAGGGAATTGTCCTCTACTTGAATGTAAAAGCGAGGATGGCTGAAGGGTATTTAAAGTGAACAATAGTTGCAAATTTCCATGCAAAGAAAATCTTGGAGGATACTTACAGCTGACATATCCTTGATGAGAGCAATGATCTGTTCTGCGATGTTGTGTGACATAGAACCACACAGCCACCAATGTTTGCTACGGGATCTCCTGGCTGGTGACTCCTCAGTACTGAATGATATCAAAGAATAATGACTTATATGAGGTCATCTATCAAGATACAATTAATTCCGAGGCACACTTTTATTATTACTCCAGCTTAGCTCAAGCTACGTAACTGTTTCTAGCATTCATCGCATTCAACTGATGCAGTCAGAAGATTGGGGGGAAAAAATGGCTAATAAATATGTTGTTTTACAAATAACAAATGTTTTAACTGTTCGTGTTATATACTGATTTGATTAAAATGACAAAAATTTCTTGGTTGCAATGCTTTCATAGAAAAGCGATCATGAAAGGCAATGAAAGAATGAAGTATGCAGTTGCAGTTTGAATTACAAGGAATGGGTACATGCTACACAATGTACATGTAGTAGGTTCTGACCAGAACTTTTGGATTTTAGAGGAAAAGAAGAGAATAGGGGTCATGAATGAAAGAACGACCAAGCAAGAATAAGCAAATGAACTGACATACAGTACCTCATCTGCTGTTGTAATTTGGCCAAGGTATACGAATGTGCCCCTCTACCAACTCCAAACTCTGCTGTCCCTCTACCCGTAGCAGCCTGCCATCCTCCTTTGACTTTGGTTTGAACCATCAAAGCCTTGGCCACACATGCTAAGAAGACATCCAGGACTCCTAGGTAATCCTCTGCAGGGTTGTCCAGGGTCCTATCTGACAGGCCTTGGGTCAGGATGCTGAGATCGTCCGGTGGAAGACAGCTCACACCCATGATTTGCTTGAAGAGCTTAGGAGGAATCTCCAGGAGGAACCTTCGCAGGACCGCCGTCACCTGTCTCTGGACTCGAGGTGTGCCGGTGTGAAGGAGCGAGACCAGGTCTAGGAGCAGTCCGTCTTGCTGGGCCACGTAACACCGTCCTACCCTGGATCCACTCAAGGCCAGGACCATGGATAGGAGCTCAAAGCAGTATGCATCGGGCGTCGAGGCGACCTGGTCCATGGAGGACGATGGAGCGGATGATGATGGGGTACTGGATGGAGTCAGCTTACTGGTGGCTGTCAGACTGGCTTCCCAATCATCCTGCATCTTGATTGTCTCCTTGCGGATGGCTTGGACAATGTGGGAGCAAACCTTAAGAAACAAAAAATAATACTGATGTTGAACAAGAGTATACATGTAGAAGGAAGTAATTTTGTAAAGAACATGTGTTTTATGTGTTTATACAAATGGTGGCTTCAAGAGTAAATAAAATATTACAACTTTTATCCTTTTCTTTCATTCTTTACTATACAAATATTTCGGACATAATCGATATCCACTTCATGTGCATGTATACATAATAGTTAATTATGATTATTTCAAATATCATCATGAGTAATTTGTGATCTAAGAGAATATAAAAGTTAGGGAACAGTATGACACAATTGTCTGCACTTGACTGAGATCCATATGTACAGGGCTGGCAAAGAAAATCAATTGGAAGTTAATTTTTGGTCCCAAAATCAATCACAACTCTGGCAAATAATTGCAAATCAGCAAATGATTGCTGTTATGCAACTTGCAACAGAAGTATAAATTCACTGACCACAGATTTTCTATCAGTTATATTTCTGCACACACAAATTTGTGATCAACTGCAAATGTTTTCTTGCAACAACCCTTCAGTATGATGCAGAGGGTGCAGAAAATTTCAAGTTTGTTGAAAAATGCTGCTTCTTTCTTGCATTATGGGACGTTGCAAGAAAACATTCGCAATCAATTTCAAATTTCTGATACAATTTTATAATTATTGATAAACAATTTCAGCTGTACCTTATCAGTTTGCACTCCTACCAATCAATTGCAAATTTGTAATTATCAGCAAGATGTAAGATTGATTTGGGACTGAAAATGGGACTAGAAATGTATTGCAAGTTTCTTGAAATGCCCTCATCCATGTTTAGTACCACAAACCAACACAAGAAGAGATGTTGTGATGATTGAAGTAGAGCACATGGTTCCATATACCTGTTTTTGTAGGTTGGTGAGTTTGGGACGACTGAAGAGGATTCCAACCATGTGTTCCTTCAGGTCACTATCATTAGTGTCCTATAAGAAAATAAACAATAAACAAACTAAATAAACAAGGCAAACAGTGCAATTGGACAAGGTTTACTATGATTGCACAAAGTAAGCAATTGCCAATTGAATTGTCTACTTCAAAGGTTACCCATTTACATCTACATGTACATGTTTGTATTCCTTTATTTTATGGAAGCACTATCCCAAAGAAAAGAGCTTCTTGACAGTATTTTCAATTCTTCTCATTGTGTTCTGAGAGTGATCTGACAACAGCAATCTTTTAAAAAAAATTGGAAATTAAGGTGTAATTTCAAGTCACACTCAATTCCATTAACAGCAGTTTCAAATTCAATCCTGAATGACCATATAAAAAACAAAAAGCTGATGAAACCATCAGGCCTAAGAACAGAATCGTCATGTGGCTCCCATAAGCCCAAATCGGAAAGTTAGATCAGTTGGTCAGTTTTCTTTTTTTCCCCCTCTTTTTTACATACCTTCGCTGCTGCGCTGCACAAAGAAAATCATGTATGTGATGATTCATTTATGCAGTCACACATGTCAAAATAAATACATCAAACTGCTTTAAGTCACTGAATAGAAATTTGAGCAGATTCTCCATCCAAGTCTGACATTTCATCACAAAAATATTGCATTTGTATATTTTGGGTCTTGTAAGAACGAAGAAAAAGAAAATAGCGACCGTTTTTCCGCTTTTAGGGTCAGTCAGATAAGGGCAACATCATTTTTTTTTTTAGGCATCAGGATCAGACTAAAACAACATTTCCAGAAAAAAGAGGGAATGGTTCAGTTGGAGAAAAAATGTAGTCATGTGTACCTCATCTTCTGGTGTTTGCATATCACCGGGTTTGATGATCTGACTCTCTTTGGTGATTGGTTCCTCATCGGAGAGCAGCCTGCCAAAGACCTGTGAGGTCAAGAGACGGAACACCCTCAAGGTCTCGCTGACACAGTTCTGCTGCTGAAGATTCAGTGCTGACACCTGGGCACCTACAAGTACAACAAACAAAGTCGTAGTGATGACAACAACAACTACAATAATAAAAATGTCATATTTATCCAGGGTAGCCACTTCACTTACGAAAACCGTTCTCCCAGTGGTCCCTGCTTTAAATGATTATTATTATTATAATATGATTATTTTTGTTTGTGAAGTTACAGAAGTAAAAATCATTGAAAGACAAAAAAAATTTGGTGTGGATGTCTCTTCAAAACACTATGATATCCATTATAAATGCCACCCAATATAATTATTGTCTTTCATGATTATTTCTTTCAGTTACTACTTAGTTACTCTGCTGCATCAAAAATAGCAGAATAACAATCAATTGCAAGTGGCCAGATGAAAATGGCTATGCCCATAAAGAATGCAATGATATCATAACTTTACTGATCGATATTCAAGCAGATACATGTACCCTACTTGGAAATCTCATTTCCTTCGTCCTTCTTGGATGAGTGAAGGATTTCATATAAAAGTTTAAAATTTAGGTCTTAGTGTGGTTAATAATCTAATCTTTGGTGCCTTCAAATTTCTTAAGTATTACCTTATTTAAACTGTCTATCCATCTGCAAGAACTGCAGCAGTGTAAGGCACCAGTGGACCAGTCAGTTTGGCTTAATCTTTAATCTACCAACATATGGTACAGAAACCAATTTACCTGCAGATAAAGTCTCCCCTCTGCTGCCCCCGAGGACTTTGACCTGCCGTATCCTCAGATGGCTATCGGGTCCCTTCAGCTCCACACGCATGACCTTTGACCCATCCAGACAACCAGTGAGGTCGCAAGTCACCCATCCTGTATGCCTGGCATCGAGGGTCGATTGTTGAATCTTCTGGAGGCATTCTACGCTGGTCCCCGACAGGAAGGTCATTGATGTCACCTTGTTCTGGAATGAAATGAAGTTCATAATCATCAGTTTACATGTAAAGGGGCTGGTACTTCATACAGCTATTGATAGTTTTACGAAGGACCACGCTTGAATGGTAACCACTTCACTTTAGTCTACAGGAACTGATCCTATGACATTTTAATTCACAAGTGGGCCTTGAATTAAACCCAATACAGGCTCTCACTTGTTAACTGAACTCAGGGATGGAGCAGCTACAGTACATGTTTCCCATTCCTCTCTTCTAGTTTTCAAACTCGGACTACTGCAGCATGAATCGAGAAACCAGGTAAATTGCACCTGCAGACCAAAATCAAGTCCTTGAACGCATACAGGTACACCAGGGCTCCATCTTACAAAGAGATGTGATCAATCTAATCAACCTCAACTATATGGAAATCCATCACTCTCATAATTCTTCATACAAGAAACTTGCAATGTCTAGGGGGGAACACGCCAAATTGTCAAGACAGCAATGAATGCAGAAGTATTCACCATATCTAAAAAACATTTTGAGCAAAAAAATGCATTTTCGATGTTGGCGTTGCTGGCTTTCAACAGTAGTGGTCGATCAGATCAATCTCAATTCTTTGTAAGAAAGAGCCCGGATGTGAGATTCTCTTTTAGTCCGTATGTCTTATGAAAAAAAAAAATTAAACTAGATCTTACCCCCAAGTCTCTCGAGTTGTCCACATGTATGGCGACCATCTTGAGACTCATTCCCTTGTTCCCGATGATGGTGACAAACTTATTCCTATTCCTATCCTCGTCTCCAGATTCCCAGAAGGTCTCCGTAGAACTGTCAGTGAGACTGGGCAACATGGCCGCCCGGCTGGACACCTGAAGCTCTACAGAGTGGGTGATGTCCCGGAGCAGATCCACTTTCACAGAACTCTGTACAAGAAAATAAAGAGGAATATGTTTTATATACAAATAAAAGGTCCATCAGCCAAGTTGTAAGTGATGTCCCACAGCAGATCCACTTTCACAGAACTCTGTACAAGATATACAGTTAGGATAAAGTTTGATTACAAATGAAAGTCCTTTCAGCTTTAAAGATTTAATTCCTTGCATCATGCCAGGGCCCAGTAAAAAAAAGGCTTTGAAATAGATTGTGGGACTGATTCTTATGATTGATTGCACTGAGGATGGTGTATGATCAATTGTAAATATCAACCCCAAAACAATCTTTTAATGTTACAGGGCTCAGATTTCACAAAAATATATCAAGAAATCGTTGTTTTCAATTTGAATTTTGCTCTCCGCCAATCAGAAGGAAGAATATCAGTAGCTTATAACAATTATTTGTGAAAATCAATACAAACTGGTGTGAAAATCCTCAGAAAAAAAAAACACAATTGATTAAGCTGCAAGATGAGTGTGGATTTCATTGATAGAAGTTGTTTTGAGCTGGCGATAACTTTCCATGAATCTCCAGTTATGTGGAAAAACATCCTATACATGTACATGTAAAGGGTAGAGTCCCCAGTTTTCTGTTTTATAAAATTAATGCAAGTTCAATGTTCTTTTGTGCTATTAATGCTCTATTCCATGTTCTCAGGTGATATGTCCAAAACAAGTTTGATTGGCAAATTTTTCCATAGATGCTCAGTTTTATTTTATTGGATTTTCACTATGGTATTCAAGATTTTAACTATATTTGTCATGATTTAACTTTGTGGGGGCTGAAAAATTCGGGGAAGGCTCCCCGAAAGCAGCTGGCAACCAAGGCGGCTAAGAAGAGTGCTCCAGCCACCAAAGGTGTTTTCTGTGAAATTCTGTGATATTTCTTTTTTTTTCTGTATTGAGTAAAACTACAGGTTCTGGTGTAGGATAGTGAACCCACCTGCGAGGTAACGGTTGATTCGGTCATGGACACCAGACTACCGGTCATACTGCCCTCTCCATCTCCTTCGCTCTCGTCCGATTTAGACAGGATCTGATTGATGTTACTGAACACCTGGGAGCGATGCAAGAACACGTGATCGGCCTGCCGGAAACGTAGACACCAGCACCGCATGGCCATCTGCTGGAGGGCGCCCCCTGTAGGTAGGTGCATCATGACGGTGGCAATGGTTTGGAGTAGGTTGTGGAAGGTGGCAGGGAGGGGTTGGATAGCCTCGCCGGCGATGGTGATGTCAGAGAGTGGATGTTCACACATTAGACCATCTATCTCCTGGATAATGGAAAATGGGAAACAAATGGGCCTGTATTATGAACTCTGGTTTGATTAAAACTCTAAAGTTGTGGTTCAATCATGAATAGCCATTGTATCACAATTCTGTAACAGCACAGGTTCAATTTTTCAGTTCATTTGAAAACAAATCGTTTACAACTGTCTGGACAACCAACTTTAAAAACACCAGTAAAACCATGAGGAAGAGCATTGGGAAATATCAGTTACATATAAAATGTAAACCAACTTTTTGACAAGTTTGGTTTCCAATTATTTCAGCACAGAGCTACTGTAAAACATGGCCTATCAAGTTAAACTAGATTTCAGAATACAGGCCAAAGAACTCTTTCATGAGGCTAAAGAGTAGTTTGTGTCATCTTATTGAATGAATGAAAGAAAGAATGAATAAAAATAATGGATGGATGGACGGACGGACAGACAGACGGATGGATGCATAAATGACCAAACAAACAAATGGATTGATGAATGGACGAGTGGATGGATGGATGGATACATGTAAATTAATAAATTGATGGCTGTATGGATGGAAGGGTGGATTGATAGATGGACAAATGAAAGAACAAACCAAGGAACAAACAAATGAATGGCTTGATGGATGGATCGATACATGAATGTATTAATTGACCAAATCAATGAAGAACTACATTACATGAACTCACCTGCTCAGGTTCTTTCTTATCCTTCTCTTTCTCCTTCTCTTTATCCTTGCCACTATCCCCGTCGTCTTCCGTCTCCTTTTCTCCTGCGGGTGGTGTCAATGCAGAGACGAAGTGCCAGAGAAGATCATGAAGACAGGTCAACTGAGTCACATTTCTCAGAAGCCAGTTCAAAGCCTGTCATACAACAAATATGTTATAAGCTTCTGAAATCCTTGCATCTAATTGGCTCAGAGTAGAATAGTCAAATATTATTTGCTTCATGAAACACTCCCCATGTATCTTTTTAGCAAATACATTAAAGGCTGTCATTCATACATCAAGATATTACCATGTAAATGTTTGGAATAGCTTGAGTGATCACAAAATTGGTGTAATAAGTAATTCAAGCTGTTATGTACCTTACTTTCCTTTGAAACAAAATTCTGGCACTTATTGTTTGTTTTATTCAGTTTGATGGGAAATAAAATATGATATAGGAATCAAATTGTACATGTAAACCCTGTACAAAAGTCAAGGAGGCAACAGTAGTAAGACATGCATTTGCCACGAAATGTTTGCAAAATTAATAATGCTTGAACTACGAGGAATCGTACATCAAATGACAAATATCATTTCATCTCTCAGAAAAATTATAAAATAAGTCATAATCATGGAAGCATTGTGAGTTACATGTAGGATTCAATGATCACAGCAATGCTGATCCATACTCGTTTATGTATGTTTAATCACAATTTGCATCTCTGTTACAAACAACGCTATGTTTTTCTTTTCCAATTAACATGACATTCTTTACATCTTATTATTTACTTATTATTCATCTATTGGTATATATGCACATAAAAATTGACCAGCAGCACAAGCTGAAAGGGTCAATTTACAAAAAGTACAATATACAGATGTAACGAAGCAAATGACATTCTTTACATCTTATGACACCAAGGTCAGCATTTTTTCTAATTTCAAGATTTGAGATACAATGGGTAGTTCATATCCCCCTTTTACAGAAATGATAATGAAAACTTACAAATAATTCCTGTATGCACTTTTTATGTGTTCGCACTAACCTGCATGGCATACACGCGGCACGCTCCCTTCCTGAGCGCTTGCTTCATAGCTAGCTGAAGTCCATCAAGGTCGTGCCTCTGAGCAATGAACAGCATGACCGGACGATGGAGGGTGGACAAGCCTACCGAACGACCCTCTATCAAACGAGCAAGTAAGGCTGACGGCCGTCGAAGAAGGGATGACCCGTCTATGGTACAAACAAGATGTTAAAGGTAAACAAAATTTGTGCTCAAGATTGTAATGATCATTGTGAGCTACTTATTTTCATGACGTATGAGTCTTTTGAAAAATCTAACATGCTTTTAACATTCTAAAGCTTGAATTATTTCAATGGTATATGTAATAAGTGGAAAATAAAACTAATACCTGAGCAAAATGATGTGCACATTAGCTGTGGGTCCTAGTTATTTGATAAATCATCCTTGGCCCTGTTGCATAAAAGTTAGTGTTAAGGTAACTTTGCCATCCAAAGGTAACTACCATGGCAACGCTGATCAACAGCCAATCAGAACCAAGGATTCCATGCAAGTTACCATCAGATGGCAAAGTAACCATAACTTTCATGCAACAGGGTCCTTGTCTCAAAACCAGGACCAGTCACTAGAACTAGTACCAGTACCAGTGATTCGCAAATTTGCATGTTAAGCCCAACGCACACTATGCAACAATTGCAACAAAATCACAGAGTGTGCGCAAACCTGCAATGCCCTGCAGCTGAGATCTGAATTATTGCAGTAGAATGGCAGATCAAATTTTAGACCTTTGACTTGTCAAATATTCCTTCGATTCTTCCACGATTTTGATAATGACAGCGAATCAGATTTGTCCTAAACGATGATGATGATGTCACAACCGACTTGCTGTGTTGCTGTAGCGCAGATGACATACACAGAAAAAAGGAGGTGCCATGGAAATGCAGCACCTCGCAGAGCTGTTGCAATGTGTGCGCTGGCCAGTGATGTGCTTGCACTGAGATACCATTAGCAACTTGTTGCAAACCAATCTTTGTGCAATTGCATCACAAAGTGTTCGCTGAGCTTTAGCTAAAACAAATGACTTGTAACAATGATAGCTAATAATAAATAGAATAATATAGGATTTTGAAAGCGCATGTACACGTATCCACCTTGTTAGGTGCTCAAGGGTTTATTTCCAATTCGTTTAATGCCAATTCGTCTAATTGAAAACTCGTCTACTATCATTTGGTCTACCATCAATTCCTCCACTCACCACATGGTCTACTTTCATTTAGTCTAATGCCATTCCGTCTAAAGCCAGTTGGTCCAATAAATATTTAGTCCATATACCATTTGGTCTAATTAAAATAAAGTGTTAATTGTGCAAAATGAATGAAAAGAAAAATGGATATAAGACCAACTGGTTATAAGACGAAATGGTAATAGACAAACTGGTGATTAGACAAAGCGTTGATTGGACCAGCTGGTTATTGGACCAAATGGTTGTTAGACGAAATGTTGATGGACGGAATGGCATTAAGCTAAATGAAGGTAGACCATGTGGTGAGCGAACGAATTGGCAATTTACCGCCCAGGGAGCTCCTATATCAACCCGGCCAAGCTGGTCAACTAGCTCACAGCTATCATGAGTAAATCCCTGTCTAATGGTATTCAACAAATTCATCCTGACTGAAACAAGGACATACCCGAGCTTCCGCTGTTGTTTCTCCTGCGGACCTTGGTCCTGCTGTCGCTCTGTGCTGCAGTATAACCCGACGCATTCATGGAGATAGATCTGAATTGACCAAAGCGCTGGGTAGGGTCCATTGAAGATGCGTTGACATGCTTGGGATGGGAATGGGAGAAGGCACCTGTGTGGGGGGAAGGGGAGGGGGGAAGTGTTTAGCCGTTATTCCATCTGACGAAGAACATGGCATACTGTTTGAAATGTCACAAACAAATAGTCCTTGGGAGCTTTCACTGAAAGATTACACCGCAGTCTGTTTCATCTACATTTTTCATACGACAAGATGTCAGATCTGACAACTTTCCTTGGTTTTGACTGGTTGAAAAGAATTGTTACGATGGTAACTGTTGGAATGAAACGTCCGACAAGTCCTTTCATGAAACGCTCCCCTCATTTCAATGATAAAAGTTCTTCACCCAGGTCCAGTTTCATATTGATAGAGTAACAAATGCATAATTTCTTTTAACAAAGATCTGAAAAAAAGATTTGTGATACCTTGGATGTTGTCTCGTAGGGTATCTGTTTTTCAAACCCTTGTCTTTTACTTTTTTATTTTTTTCGACGAACTCTATCGGGGACCCTTTAGTGATCATAAATAGCATAAAATAAATCCATTTAAACCAACAAAAGTCTAAATACTTATACATTTATGTTTTTTGACTGAAAAACACAATTTGCATTGACCATGTACACAGAATCACGTTTTTGAGCAATTTTACATGTAGGTTTCACATGCTCTTACAAAATGTTGCGTTATTTTGGAACTGTGTACCTGGGCATCGAAAATTCGGTCTCAAAAGATGCGCAAAACTTGAAAGTAAAAAGTCAGGGAGCGCGGTGGTAAAAAAATTTAAGGCAGCAGCGTAGTGACAAAAATTGTCGAGGGGGGTCAAATTGCCCCCCCCCACCGTTAAATAAGGGTTAAACATAATAGAAATTGTGGGCATCAGGGGAGTATTTCATGAAAGGACTTGTCAGATTATTTTTTCCCCGAAAAGTCCTGTTTTATCTGACAGTTACCATAGTAACATTGCTTCTCAGTCAGTCAAGTTTTCAGATCTCCCAACTTGTCAGACGACAAATGTTGATGAAACGCTCCTCTGGAAATAAGTGGAGTTGCCAATATGAGTCTGAATGAACACAGCTTGAAAAATTTGAAACTACCATACTTTAAAAAGAATTTTCTCAGAATCACACCAAAATTATCACTTCAGCTGTCCTATAAAAAAATGATTTATTTAAATGTAGTATTTCATTAAAAAATGAAACAACATTGAAGATATTCAGAGTTGTACTCACTTGAATGAATATCTTGCCCTGAGAAGACACTTCCAGTAAGAGGACCTGATGAAGATGCAATACCTTCATCTACATCAGAGAACTCATCCGATGACCCTTGACTCGCCATGACATTCAGGAACCTAAAGGTCGTGTCAGGAAACTGCGTCATAAAGGAATCCGACTCTGACACCGTAGGAAGATCAAACCTTGTGATCTTCCTCATCGGGCTGGAGCTGGGGAACATGGATCCAGTGGCGCTAGCTAAGTCCAGTAGAAACATTGCATTTGCCTTCATGACCTGGTGGGCTTCGAGAGGTGGCAGGACGCGAGGGGCTTTCAGAGACGGTACTTTCTTACGGACCTTCTTAGCTTTGTCTTTGTTCTTGTCCTCTGCATCGTGCATGTATTTCTCTCTGCAACGTTCACACATGAGGTACCAGTCCCTCCCTACTGTACCGCCTTCCCCACAGTTCCCGACAAAGCCATTCCTGTAGACTCCACTGCTGTTGTAACCATGTCCCAAAGCAGTTTTGCCACACCCTGGATGCATTTGCCTCATATGGTAGGTGACAGGGTGAGGAAACACTCCTAAGCATAAGTCACAGATCTTATCAAAGTCACCCATCCTAGCTTGGACACCTGCAGCTTCGCCAAACAAGTTACCATGTCCGCCACGAAAGTACTTCTCCCTGCGTTTCTTGCCTTTGTTCTCCCGCACGGGACGCTCTTCCTTCTTCTCAATCTTTGCTTTGGTCTTGGTGATCGGGGCAGGGCTCGGAAGCAAGACCTGTTGGGAAGCAATGTTGACTGTTGTTGATGTCAACTCATCCCAGAATGTTAGAAGATGTTTGAGAGTGATTGGCAATGATAGTTTTGATTCAGCATCTTTGGCAAGCTTATTGGCCGACTCCTTTTGAGAAGTTTTGGTGGCATACTCTGCCCCGACAGTAGCCGATCTTTCCCTCATCTCTGCAAAGTCCAGATTTTTCTCTGCAGCACTTATAAGCTTCTTTGGTGATTGCTGTACCTTCTTCGCGATTGCATCATGGGAAGGTTTGGGAACAGTTTTTGGAGAGTGTTTGGGTGATGCAGGGGGCAGGAATGCAGAAGCAGCTTTGACCGCAGCTGTTGCATCATTCTCAGGTGCACTGGAAGGGATGGGATTGAAAGACTTGGCAAGAGGTGAAGTTGGTACTGTTTGAGGAGCCGGAGCAGACTCAAGTCCTTTCTTAGCTTCTTCTAGAGTCTTATCGCTCAGCCGACAGTTTGACATTATATTCTGATTAAGCGGGTGCTCCTGAATGGAGAACTCTGACGAACTGAAGAAGATTCCATCAGACATGCTCTTGCTAAGATCCATGGAGTGTCTATTCTTTAGCTTGAGTTCTCTTTTGTTATGAGTGTTGACCGGTTCCTGAGGACTAATGGTACATGTAGATTGCTTGGTCATCCCTGGGTTAAACTTGAGAAACGATGCGCAAGCCATGGCATCATGGACTAATCCCTCGTGCCATAGAAAGGCTGCAAACACACAACGTACACACTCTGCCACCGACGTTGCAATGGCTGTATGAGCCACTTCCTTCACTGCTTCCTGCTTTAAGATGCTCGCTTTGAACCTCGCTGGTGACCTGTCTTTGCTGGAAGGTGATAAAGTTCTGTCTCTCCGACCAAAAGGAGACCGTGACTTTCTCCCCGGCTTCGGAGACATGCTACTCTTTGGTGATTGCTGACTTGAAGAGGTCCCGATAGAAAACCTTGACCTCTGAGGACTTCCGTGCGGCAACGGACTAGATGGCTGATGATTGCTTGCTGCTGTCATCCTTGCCAGCTCCGATTCGGCTGTCGTCATACCATCAACGCTCTTAGATCTTATTTTACTACCAATTACACCGACACCATCACTGCTCTGAGATGAGTCCTTTCTGGGTTCCTTCCTCACTTCCGACCTTGATTCTCTCTTGATTTCTAATGCTTCCTTTGCTGGATCAAGGTTCTCTTTCTCTTTGGAGTTCACAATGTTTCCTGACTCATCAACATGATTAGTCACTGGTACAGAAGCAAAGTGTTCAAAAGGATCGTCATCATCTTCAAGCTGTCCATTCTCATGCGATATTGAACCATTGGCTGTGGGTTGACCACCAAACATGTATGGTACCAAATCTGCAACAAAATCAGACATATATCACATTACAATGTGTCATCAGTAAACATCACTGTAAAAAGGTTACAAAGGTTACAAGGTGGATATAAATTTTGAAATATCCAATCCCTTTACATGATCTCAAAAGATAATATGCTCTACCCTCTACAAAAGGTTTCAGGAAAATATTACATTTCTCCCCAATCAAAACAAGCCCCCATTGTACCATGGGTTTTAAAGTAATGGAGTAGAAATCAGACATTATTAAACAAAATGCACTGCGACAAGTTCAAGGTTGAAGTTTCAAAATGTCCCATAAGTATTTCAAGATACACCTGCATGTCTAAGAAGAAATATCTCTTCACCTTTTGTTTGGGCAAAGCCCAAGGAAGGTGGCCCCTGAGCATTCTTGAAGTCAAAACCTACGACTCCTTTTCCCGCCTGCGACACAGAGTAGAAGGAGAAGTTCTCCGAAACAGCCTTGGCCTTCTCCTTGTCGGTGAGAGTCAGGTCTTTTTCGCGCATGAGGTAGGTGACACCTTTACTGAATGAGAGAGCCCATGCTTCTCCCTTGGTGTTCTCACAGTATCGGGTCATACCAGCCTTGTCCAGTTTTACCCAGATGGAACCGTCACCTAGCCGAACCTGCAAGAGGTGTTGAGGACATAAGATAAATATTTCAAATGATACTTGGTAAGAAAACAAGTTGGTTCATTCAGTGAGGAATCTCCCTTACCTTTACCTATCATGGTGACCTTGATGCTACCTCTAATTAAAATGGGAGGCCAACTGCAGAACATTAATCTAGATTCTGGAAATAGTTGTTCACCTCTTCTACATGTATGATAATTCATCCATACATACTTCCATATATCCATCTATCCTTCTATTCACCAAGCCATACATCCCTAATTAATACATAAGTTCACCATCCACCTACATGTATCTATCCATCAATCCATTATGCATTCATCCACCCGTCCCTTCATGTATACGTAAGGATTACCAAGTGTTATATATAAGTAAAATTGTAAGAGCAATTTCATTCATGTATTTAGTTATTTCCTCTTTAAGGATATTCATTGCATATAATGATTAAAAAAAATTCTAGAATGTCTCAGTAAAGGTTTGTTTGGCATGCATATTTAATGAGATGGATTAATTTTTGTTATTTCTGGAATGTCCCAAGATATACAATAGAGCCTGTCTGCAGTGAAAAGGACATGATTAGCTATGCTATTTGCATTGTTAATTTCACTGAGGTCATTCAAGAGTTTTCCAGAAGTTTACTTTTCTAGAAAGAAGGATAATGTTCTTTGTAAAGAGAATACTAGAAGCTTCCAGAATAGTGAATATTTATGTAATGTAATATAAGATGGCAGTTTCTTCAAGGACATCATCATATGAGATCAGAACTCAGAGAATCACACCAGACTTTATGTCAGAGCATAGTTTATTTCCAACTGAAATACAACGTTTATCTTCTGTGGAATTATTTGCACGCCATAAATGAACTGTTTGCAATTACTTTGAGAGAGGAATTCTCAGTTCTCATCGAGATCACCATCCTGTTTTAATGAACGCTTTTCAACTCATGGATTGCTGAAATTGACTGTTAATCATCATCAACATCATCTTCACGAACATTTCAACTCGTTACAGTGACTCTTGTTATTCATCGTGCTTCAACATCAATTTCATCATTGCCATTACTGTGAACTTTAATTAAAGGAATATTCGCCAACCAACTTGAATTTTATCTGGATTTAATACAGGACTATCATAAATGACACTTCAAGACATGCAAGATGTTTGGTTTTATTTTTGTTAGTGTATAATCTATTTCTTGTAATGAAATAAGGGAATCAAATTAAAAATGAAATTTTCATTGTTATCTGTTGCATTATCGTAACACAAGCCTTACCTCTTGTACGACGTTAGCCTGGTTTCCCATCACCATCATACCAATGGGCGTGGCCTTCAGACTGGCCCTACAGCGGATGTTATGACCTGACGGGCCACAGTTAATCACCTGATACAACCCAGGACCTCCTGCAAACAAAAGATACCCCATGAGAATTACTATTAGAAGGGATGCCTACCTTGTACAGGCCTTGTCACATCAATGGGTAATTTTAAGTCGGGTGTTGGCCTTGGTGTTGGTTTTGGTGTTGAAATTTGGATTGCTTCCCCTAGCTCCAAAACTTACTCAGAGTTTTCAAAAGCAATCCAGATCACATTAATGACATATCAACAATTACTAGTGACTTTTGATTAATTAAAGGTGACTTTTCGATCGGGACCATATACGTTTAGTGTTATAATCGTGTAAAAATTGACCTAACACCAACACCAAAAGGTCAACACCGTACTTGAAATCACCCATTCAGTGCAAGCCTTGTGTGCGTCTTCAGGGTGACTACTTTTGCTACCCGCAGCTCGCATGAATTGACAATATCTCCAATGCAATTGCCCGCAGGAGCGCACGCAAGCCTGATTTGCCTAGGTAAAAAAACTTATGAAAATGCACACAATTACCGCAACTCATCCACACGGCTTACTCTGAACAAGGTGACAGGCCTTCTGCAACACTGTATTATTTTGAAGGATAAAGGATTGCATTGATGTGGGATACAACAGTACTTTCAACTTTTCTCTCTTTAACAAAAAAATTTAAGTACTCAGATATCAAGAGAAATAATCCTGTGGTTTTGTTAAGTACATGTTTATTTGAGGTATCTGTAAATTTTATTTTCTCTCAATCAGTATATCAATTTTAATTCAGTGTAAAGTCATATAAACTCACTACCATAACAAAATAGATCACACTGGAGCTATCATTAAAAGCATGGAAAGAATAATGACAAGATACCTGTTTTGGGCTTCACAAGAGCAGGGCTGTCGGGATCCAAACTCTTGAGGCCGCTGGCAGATGGAGATTCCCTTCTCTCGGGACGGTCGTCATAAATAGACTTGGACTCCTGGAAATATGAAAAAAAATTATAACTTTTCTGAGCAATAGTCCTTAATTAAAAAAAGCAAACTTTTGCAAAGAATTTGTAAGACCAGAAGCTCTCACTGCAAAGTTTTGCAATCTGCTTTCCTGTTGAATTCAAAGCATCACTGGTCATCAAGTACAATGCAGTGTTCAACTGTTATTGCTGTTGTGTCGATAAATGCCATAAAAATTGTGCATGCGTGTGAGCCAAATTGGCCAATAGATGGCTGGGATATTTAATTTGAATTTTTGGATTGAAATTTTTTTTTAAGAATAATAAAGAACAGGTTTTCAATCAGAATGCAAAAATTAAATGTTACATGTATGTCATGCTTTAATATTATTAAAGTCCAATAACACTTACAGTGCTAATCACTATAGAACAGATATCACTCCTAATAATTAAAATCAAAATAACTCTGAAATCTTGAAAGAGAAAACAACCTTACCTCAACAGGGAAGAGAAAGGTCTTGCCTATGTGCTGATTATATAGAAGACACCAACCCTCGCGATGACCGTTGTCTGGACAATACTTCTTGATGCTTTCTTGGGTGAGCCGCACCCATATACCATCCTCATTTTGGAGCTGTAAACAAAACATACATGAAATAACTGCAAAATGAAGTAAACGCTAATCCTCTGAATAATTGTTGCCAGCTAAATGCCCAGCTTTCCATATCTATGCTGCTTACAACCTTTCAGAATATGAGCCAGCCACATGGCTATGAGCGTCTTGGTGTAGTGGTTCTCACTCTAGCCTTGTAATCAGTGAGTCGCGTGTTCAAATCTCACCACAGCCACGTGTACCTTGGCAAGGCGTCAACAAACACTCTGCCACTCTCTACACAGTTGTTAAATGGGTGCCCAGTAAAATGCAAGGCCTACGCAGTATGCCTATCAATTGGGTATTGGAACTCTTGTTAGAATGCTCCCCAGAGAGTGGGGATGGTGCATACATTGTGTGCTGGCAAGCAAGCAAGGATCCAATGAGCAGGGTAATGATAATTACAATGTAGATTGCATAGAAACATTAATTACTTACACGTAGCACTATATAATGTAGATTGTTTAGAAACATTAAGTACTTAGCACTATATAAATGTAACTATTATCATCAGTATAAATCATAATAAAAACAGACATTATGCGAACAACTGAATCTAAAGACAAACCTCTTCGGTGAAGATGATAACACCGCCAACGTCAACGATCCCTATCTGTTCACTCTGCAGAGAGGGCGCACTCCTAATCCGGAGCCCCCGGCAGTACTTGGCAATGAGCTTCCTCATCTTGTTGACAGGTGGAGAGGTCTTCTTGGGTGTGGAGTTGGGCGGAAGAACACCATGGGGAGGGTCGTTAACCTCTACTTGAGGAACGTCCTCTGTCATCAAAACAAATTAGAAAAAAAAAATTTCATTATCTTCATGTTAATATCAAAGGGGCAACATGCAATACAAATGTGCATGTTAGTTTATTTCTAAATTCCACCGGCCTCTTTGTATAGATTACGAATTGTGATATAAAAAAATATGACTTTGCATTTTATCATATTTTAGATATGTATCATATCTCAGACAAGCAAAATATTGCTTTATTGTACAAGCATTCCTCTGATTGAAGGTACATTGTAATCTTTGCTTGGATGTTTTGTAACACAACAAAATACAAATTCTGAAGCGGTCATTCAAACAAAATACAAATTCTGAAGTGGTCCTTCAAACAAAATTAATGAAATTGAATACAAGTTTCAAGAATATAACTCAAGTCAAACCCGTCTTAACGGCTATCACTTTAGTGAAATCCAATTTTTGTATGCCAGCAAAATTTTCTCTGGATTTGAAAGAAACATGTGCCATAGAACCTGCCTATAATGACCACCCGTTTACAGTGGCCATTTTTTCTGTTCCCCTTGAGTGTCTTTTGTAAACATGTTTGACTGTATGTAGATTAAAGGCTTAAATAGGTGTGATTATGATTGTACACTGACCTAATGAATGTCCATCTATGGTAACATGAACTGAATAGAGTCCAATCGAACTTGGGGTCCAGTTTGCTGTATAGCTCCCATCATTGTTATCTCTGACAAGCATACTCTCATTGGGTCTGTGGAAAATAAAACATACAATAACTTTGGAAGAATACATGTAGATTATTACATATCCTCTTAATTCTCATTATCATCACTATCACAATCATCTCTATCACAATCATCACTAAATATCACCTGCAAAATTATTTAAATCACCATCACCTTCAGCATCATTGTCACCATCATCATTATCACCATCATCATCATCACCACCAACATCACCATCATCATCATCACCATCATCATCACCATCATCACCACCACCATCATCACCACCACCATCATCACCACCACCATCATCACCATCACCACCATCATCACCACCACCACTACATCATCATAATCATCATCACCATCATCACCATCATCATCACCATCATCACAATCATCATCATCATTATCATCATCAAAGTGATATTCATCATCATCATCACCACCATCACCATCATCATCACCACCATCATCATCATCACCATCACCACCATCATCAAAGTAACATTCATCACCATCATCATCACCATCACCATCATTATTATCACCATCATCATCATCACCATCACCACCATCATCACCATCACCACCACCATCATCACCACCATCATCATCACCATCACCACCATCATCGAAGTAACATTCATCACCATCATCATCATCATCATCGCAGTCATATTCATCACCATCATCATCATCATCACCACCATTAACATCCTTACCTTGTAACTGGAAGAGAAGCAAACCTCAGCTCCTCAAAGGAGTAATCCTCGTACTCCTTCATCATGGTGATGGAGTTGTACACCGACACCCCCCTCCTCATCACCGGCTCAAAGGCCGTGTCAAAGGTCGGAGGCTTGTGACCCCCAAAGGTCAAGTCTTTGTCCCCAGAGTTGGGTGGCTTCTGGAACTTGGAGGATTGGTAGGGGTGGTCTCGTTTACCGACAGGGACAGCTTCTACTTCCACCTAGACACAAGATGAACAGATCACAGGAAGGTACATGAAGTCAAGTTCATCTCTCTTGCATTCATCATCTCATAAAAGTAAGTTTCAACCTTAATCCTATGAACTAAAGCTATGTACTCATAGGTAAAGCAAAGAATGATTTTGTGTCTTCAAACTCAAGGTTCACTTTCACAACATCATAACATATCTACATCTGATACACTGGCATGAAGGTTGAAAACTATCATAATGGAGATCACCATCACAAATATGTACAGGTGAAACAGTGTATTATTATTGCTTGGAAAAAGACCCAACACCTGACTCAAATTCCATGCCCAATTTATCTATTTCTCAGCGATCACACATTTCTTTACTAGGAATCATTGGGCAGCCATTTTTTATCCATACATACCAACAATTGGGTGGTCATTTTAATAGATTCTGTTAAAAAAATCTTCACCTTTATTTGTCCAATATTGGTTCAGATAAAATTATAATTTATAAAATCTAGCATGATCTAGCAATCTGCAATGAATTTCTAGTTCTCAGTGAGTTCTGGGGGGAGGGGGGAGGGAGATCATTTAACTATTCCTCATCATCTCCTTCTGCCCCCCCCCCAAAAAAAAAGTTAAAAAGTTGGGTTTCGGTTTACCTTTAAACCAGGTACAAACACCAGTCCACCATACTGGTCTCTGCTCAGCACAGTCACTACAGTCGGAACACTACATCTGATCTCATCTCGCGTGAATATCACATCACACTGACGAGGCTCTACATATGACTCTGGCTGTAACCACCTTAAAAAAACAAACAACAAGAATAAATAACATGACATGATTTGTTAGAATATTGGCTTACCTTGTTGGTCTACGAAAGTCCAAGGTGTACATGTAACAGAAACTTTGAGGGAAGCTCATATATAACACTCAGTACTCAACAATAGCAGGAATTAGTATGTGCTTTTTGTTAGTCAACCTCCATCTATCCTGAATGAGCTTATGACAAAGCCTCAGATGAGAAACTGTTCATTCTTTATCTATCTTATGATACATTAAAAGGAGTATCTCATTGGCATTAGGCTTGGAACTAATTCAAGCCCAGTTTGCAACTCCGGATTTTTTTTAGTTGCAAAGAAGTCCCTTGGACATCTCTTGAAAATTAAAGAGTCTGGCGAGTAAATGCATGAAAGTTTAAAATTTTTTATTTTTTTTTCCCCTGAAAGTTACAGACTATCCAAGAAAAAGCTCGAAGTTTTAAAACGTTCAGTTGTTTTAGATCGTCTGTCTACTTTAAGATGTTCAATTGTTTTAGATCATCTCTCTCTCTCTCTCTCTCTTAGACGGGTCAAAGCTGTCTTCAACAGATAAAGACATTCTTTTGTTTCTGAGACATCACTGAAACTCAGAAAATGTCTCTGAAACTAAAAATGACTGCAGAAAGGTCTCAGAGATGACGAAGTAATGTCTTCAAGATTTCTAAGCAAATATGGTTGATACCTGGCTTGAACACTTCTCTCAAAGTTATATCTTGGAGAGAGCAACTAAAAATGGAGACATCGAGTCTCATTTGATGAGATACTGTCTTTGGAAATGATGACTAGTCTTACCTCGCTAGTCTACCTCCGCTAGTCCCGGGTGCGCACATGACAAAGTCTCGAAGGAAAGCCCTCTCGTTTGACTGGGTACTCAATGGCAAGTTCCCTTCCAAGGCTTGCTCGATGGACGGAGGCTGGGCGAGGGCAAACCCACGGCATAGGAGGCTTGCATGGCTACTGAATATCTAGATATGGTTAACAAAGAGAGATACAGTCAATATCCACAATTCAATTTTATACATGGTTTGCATTAAATGCAGCTTTCAGATAATCCACATCACTGATCATGGCATAAGTACAAAAATTACACACGGGTACATTAAAATTTTGAGACAGTTTTGAAATCCCCAGACATACATTCGGCCAAGGGCACTACGACTATTTCAAAGCTATGTTCTTATGTAAATTGCTTTAGATGAAATGAACAACAACAATAATTATAATAATAATAATAATAGCAAACACCAATAAAAATAATGAAAACAATAATAATAATAGCAATTAAAATACTGGCATTATATGTACCTCTTCAGCTGCTTCAGTGATGAGTTCCACCTCCTCGTTTCCCGTCTCGACAGACGATGGAGGAAGACTGATATCTTTCTTCATCATAGATGCAGCACACATACCACCAAGGTAAGCTATCTCTTTCTCAAGGTTAATCAATCCCTAGCGGGTTCAAGACATATGATTGGAAAGAAGAAACAATTCAATAGATTCACAAAATGCAGGGGTGTGAGTGGCCACAAAAAAATATCTGAAAAAGCTGAATGCTGAAAAAGCCTGAAATAGAAAAAGCTCCCATATTTTTTGTACAGAGAAAAGTAAAAAATAAGCTGAAATTAAGCTAACAATCAAAACATAAAAAGTCTGAACTCTCAAACCCCCGAATACGGTGTAACACCTATCGGTTGCAGAGGAGAGGCCAAATTCACAATGCCTCATGGGAAAAAAGTTGACATCTGCTGCGTGCACTGATATACATGCAAGTGATTCAGCCGGATCGCATAAAATTGTGCTGTTAACCAAGGTGGACCCGAATTACACACGCCAGGGCCCCATCTTACAAAGAGTTACGATTGATCAGATGAATCGTAACTCTATGGAAATCCATCAGTGTCATAATTTTTTTATTTAGGAAATGTGTAAAATGTCCTTTGTTAACAAAGGAGATCACACTAAATTGTCAAGAAATCAATGAATTTATGGCAATACATTCATATCTAGCTTTTTCTTTTTACAAACATGCATTTTATATGTTGACTTTGCTGGCTTTCCATAGTTGCAATCAATTGGATCAATTGCAACTCTTTGTAAGACAGGCCTCAGCTATCTTTGGAACAGTTGTGTTTTGATGGTTACAAAGGTAATCAGATAAATAATATGTAATAGCTCAGTCGGTAGACCAAGGGTTTGGGTTTCTGGTGATCCGAGTTCAATTCCCATTTGGCGCGCTCGTGCCCTTTGGTAAGGCATTTATCCTAATTAGCAGATCCCTTAGAGAGGAGTTTACGTACCCTTGTTGCTTGCTTAAAAGCATTTATGCTTTCTAAGCAATCAGGTAAAAAAACAGCACTTATCTTTCTTGTAACTCTAACATATGTTTGTTTTTTTATTCATGCTTGACTTGCAACTGAACGTAAGTTCCTTGCAATGCCCAAAATGTCTATCTGTTTCAGCACGTAAAATAAATTTGTTATTGTCGTTGCTAATGTTGTTGACTGTATGAGCTTATTCCAAGGTGGGGAATGCCCCTTCTATAAGGATGTTGTTACCTCATCACAAGCTGGAATCCATTCATAGCCTATAATGGTGCACTTGAACCCATACATATTGGCTTTCTCATCCTTCACGTAGTCTGATGCCGTACCAAGCACAAATGATACTTCATTGCCTGCGCGGGTATTAAAGCAAAACAAGTTTTGAGAAGAATAAATACCAAACTACATAGAATATTAAAGGAGAATGAAACCGTTGGAACAAGATACATGTAGCTTGTGTGAAAACAGAAAAATTAAAGAAACAGATCTACAAAAGTTTGAGACATATTTGAATATTGCGATCACTAATGCTATGGAGATCCTCACATTGGCAATGCGACAAAGATGTGTGATATCTCTTGTGAACAACTCTCCCCAATACCTTATGTACATGTATATTTTTCACTTAAACTGCCTCATTCATCAAATCTATCAGTAAATCAAGTGTTCTTTCTGCAGGATGGCATGTATTGCAGATTGTTGAAGAATACATCATGGATAAAGAGCTTGTATCACCATAAGAAAAAACAAAAAAAAGACATTTTGGGGGCATTTTACAGTCCATCAAAAGGAAAGTTGTTCACATGTGACATCACACATCCTTGTCGCATTGCCAATGGGAGGATCTCCATAGCATTTATAGTGATTGTAATATTCAAATGCTCATAACTTTCTAATTATTTGTCCGATTTTTCTCAAATTTTCTTTGTTCTTATTCTTTGATATTTCTGTTTCGACACAAGCCTACTTGTTCCAAAGGTTTCATTCTCCTTTAACATAAGAAATCAAAAATTCAAACATCTGTTAGCGATTAATTGTACATTGTAGTCATTGGAATCAATTGTAGAAAAATGTTCTACCATCATTGCTAAGCTTTGTGTTACGGGCCCCTGGTGGGTGTTTCATAAAGCTGTTTGTAAAGTTACGCAAGACTTTAAGCATGACTGGTGACCTTTCTTGTGCCACACTATCCCTATGTAGCTCACTTAGCACCCCGGCTTGGCACCTAACATCATGTTCCAGTCGTGCATGACTTTACGAACAGCTTTATGAAACACCCACCAGGAGAAATTATTTCTGGAGTAGACATACATGTACTACAACACCATGGGAGTGTCATATGAAGAAATTAGTGAATTCTCTGAGAAAACTTTTATAAGCTACTGAAATCCTTGCATCTGATTGGCTCAGAATGGAGTAGCCGGTGAAAATCACCCACAATTTGCCTCACAAAACACTCTCCCAACTGTAATATTATTGAATCAATTGATCCACATTTATTAATAAGAAAATTTTGTTTGACCCAGAATCCACTTTCTAAAGATATACAACTTTTGTAAGTTTGCCATTATGGTTAACAAGTCTACAGGGCTTAGCAGCCAATCATCATCAAAGATTCCAAGGTAGTGACCATAATGGCACAGTTAAAGGCCTCACATCAATCAGAAAGAATGTATTTGATATTACTGAAGCCACATGTTATCCTTTAGCAAGAAATTTCTCCACATCATGCTTGCCCTCAACCCAGGTTAAAAGTGAATGGGAGCTCCACAGGATTAATTCCTTCCCTGCACTGAAAGCAGCATACCTGGTAGCACAACAGCCGATGAAGGCCAGTTGGTTTTACCGTGGCACTTCTTGATGACTGGCCACGACCTAGCGGCCGACGGCCCCTTGTCAACCTGGCTAACCGTCACCGTAGAGGACGCGGTTACGGACGAGGACGAAACCGGGGATGGAGATGTGGAAGCGCTGGCTTGGGGCGCGTTGGTCGGGTGCTGATGGGTGGTTGGAATGTAGAGTTGGAGACTGTCCTCTGGCTGAGCGGTGCCACACTGAGGATCGAACTGCAGTAACATCCATTGCACTGAATCTGGGAAACACACCTTCACATGGCAAAGAAAAACCAACAAAAACAGGAAATCATTAAGCGTTCAATACTCTTGAAATACTCTTCAATACTATATTTCAGTACACTTTGCTTTTATAGAGCATGATAACTTTGAGTTATCAAAAAAAGTTTGGGTTTCAGACTTCTATAATAATATAGTTATAATATTCAGACTACTATAATCATGGCACGGCCCGCTGGGAGAACAGTTTTCGGAACTGAAGTGGCTACCCTGGGTAAATATGCCGTTACTGTTATCATTATTTTTTTATTATTATTTTTATTACTACATCCACATTTAGTGCAATAATTAGCTGGAATGCATGGATTTAGGCTACATTTCTATGGTGGTTTTGGTCATACGTTTTTTTTCACTTATATTTAGTATATACATCTGCAGAAATGTTCATTTTAATATACTAACTGAAAACTGATTTCGAAGCTTTATGGTGTTAAATGTGCATGTTGAAGTCAATGGATTTCGTAGCCACGTATCAAAAGGAAGGATATCATTTGACACACCCAGCATACATGTAGCCCAGTTCTTTAATAGGGTTAAGCACAGATTCCAGTATTCCCTAGTTTGCTTCAAATTTAGTATAAGTACGTCCCCCTACATGTACAACTTCCTGGTGGTTATTTCGTAAAGCTGTTTTTAAGTTAAGAGTGACTTTAAGAACAACTTGTGATCCTTTCTTGTGGTAAATGGTGTGCTCACTAACGAAGGTTTAGCTCATGAGAAAGGATCACCAGTCGTTCTTAAAGTCACTCTTAACTTACAAACAGCTTTATGAAACAGCCCCCTTGAGTGATATTTTTTCCTAATTGATATGAAAAACAATAATGCTCTTAAAATATCACTGTTTCAGCAGTTCACAAAGTGAGGTAAGAATGAAGAAAAAGAACGGGTAGGAGGTACAACAAGTTTGATGCTATTAATAATAATAATAATAATAATAATGCTATTATGAAATCACCGATAAAATTCTCACCTTATAATTTGCGACGGTGGCAGGCTTATAGGGGTGGTCACTCTCCACCACAGCATAATGCATGGAGGTGGTGATGGTGTGAACATCAGCTGCTGATTGGCCATTGCAACTATCTGTACTTTGATTGACAGGTGGAGTGGGCGGGGCAAACTGTTGATTGATGGAAGCCACCGGAGGGAGGAGGTCCTTCAAGAGATCCAAGACCTGTACTGCACTCTGAAAGATAACAGTGACAATGAGATGACCTTATGGAATGTATTTTGAGCAATGCAGGTGGGTGTTTCATAAAGCTGTTCGTAAAGTTACGAACGACTTTACGCATGACTGGAACATGATCTTGGGTTGTAGCTCAATTACATAGGGATATCACATAGTACAAGAAAGGATCACCAGTTGTTCGTAAAGTCATTCGTATCTTACGAACAGCTTTATGAAACACCCCCCAGGATTGTTATTATGTACATGCTAAGCCTGAAATCTAAAACAAGGCAAAAACCAGATTGTCTTAAGACCTTACCTGTAACAGGACCAATATAAGCTATAAGCTAGAACTAGAGGAAGATTAGAGAACTAGTTTAGACCTTACCTTAGGATCAGCTGATGTAACAGGACCAATATAGGCTAGGACTAGAGGTAGAGTAGAGAACTAGTTTAGACCTTACCTTAGGATCAGCTGATGTAACAGGACCAATATAGGCTAGGACTAGAGGTAGAAGCTGCGAGAATAGATGAGATGATGTAAAGATTGCAGGAATCTCCAAATCTAGAAGAAACATTCAAAAAGAAAATCATTCATAGAAATTATTGAGAGAAACATGTAAACATAGATGTGTTTCAATGTTTTTGTCAACCATGAAACTCTGGGTCATATCTGATCCACAATATAATGCTCTTGAAAGTGAATATACCTCGTAGTGTAAAGATGATGGAATCAATCAATAAGCAATACAATGTGATGATCATGACAGTAAAGAATCTGATCCACAATGTAATTATCTTGAAAGTGAATGAACCTTACAGTGTAAAGATGATGAAGCCAATATGAACCACAGAATGATAACCATGAATATGAGATGCACAGTAAGAGCGTCTTTATTAAAGGGTTTTGAAACTGGCCATATGAAATTGACGGACATAACATCTTTACTGACTATATTTATATTGACATCCCTTGTATATCAGAAACTTGGCTGCATTACCTCGTAAGTGATGTTCCTTTTAAAACTGCTGATATTATCCGACGTAATAGGTCTAATAAACAAGGAAGGGGCATTTGTATTTATATACACAAAAATAAATATTATAATATGCATTGAATTGTCAATGCTTTATCAGAGCTTAATCACAGATATAATAGACACATGACCAATAATTGTTAATCCTTGAGTCTCTTCATTCATCTAATATAATAACGTGAATCATTATACACACATGACTTTTAGGGCCTCAGACACATAAGTACAGGCTGCTTTTAAGAGGTCATGGGGCCCTGTTTCATTATGGTAACTACCATGGCAACAGGGCTCATCAGCCAATCAACATCAAGGTTACCACGGTAGTTGCCATAGAGTCACAACAGTTGCAACTCTTTATGAAAAGGGTCCCAGGCTCATTCATATGGATTTGTTTTTTACTTTGTAACTTCTTGATTATGCTATTTTGCAAAATAAGATTGAATTGAATGAAAAGAATTAGAAATTAAAAAGATGCCCCAAAATAATTTGGCAGACAGTATTGTAGCTTCGAAAATAAAATCACATGTTACGAAAGTTCAATATCTGCTCTTCTATATATCTCAAAGAAAATGATCAAGAGCAGATTTGATTACCTAGGCAACCATCAGTTTTCTTCAGTAGTTCACTAGCTGCCTTGACGATGGTTGTCATGATAGAAAGAACATTGACCCTTGCTTGCTGTTCAACAACCTGAGATTTAGGCTCCACCCTCTGAGTTTCACTCTCTGCCGCAGTACTATAAAATGAAGAAAAAGTGAATATCATAATAAAAAAAATTGAACATATGATTTATATACATGTAGCATTAAATTTTCATCAAGTACGTTATTCTCTTATTTTCATTTTGTACGCATCCAATGGATAGGGTCATTACAGACTACAGTTGTTCCGTTCACATTTTGTTTTATCCAGCAGTCCAGGGGGTACAATTTCATTTTGCTTAAATTAACATTATAGTACTTTTTGATAATGTATCAGTTTCTTGAATGAAATAATAACCAATACTATCGCTATGGAATAATGATGATGATGATACATATTATACATATACATAGTGGTGCCTGTTCAAACACCAGCCACGCAGAAATTGTGTATAATGTATACAGAGATACATGTAGGCTGTGATACTGACATGAGGAGATTTTTTTTTGGGGGGGATGAGCAAGAGACCCAAAGGCTCTTTCCATCCCAATTAGATTTCTGAAAAATAAATCCTCACTCATTCAACTCACTCTGAGAACATGCAAGAAAAAGTAGTTATGTTTCCACTCATAACTAAATGTTCATAAATTAGTATTTTTTTTATACAAATTCAGTAATCAGGAGACTATTTTCAATCATTATGACGTGACCATCATTGCCATAGTTATAAAACATAATTTTTCTTGAGCTGCCGTCATTTTTTTTCAATTTAGATTTAAATGTTGACGCAACCCAGTGACAAAAATTTTAACTTTGACTTATTTTTCTCAAAATTATTTCCTTGTCACTTGGGAAGGTTTGTGAAAGAAATTGATAATAATATCATAATAATAGATTAGATTTGTAATGTGCCAAATATACTCTGCAGAATGCCCAAGGCACAGTGAAAGAGAGAAAGAAAGAAAGAAAGAGAAAAGTACAATGATAAATCATCAAAGGAACAAGAAAGAGTAAGAAGCATTGAATACATGTAGATGTGTCTGGAGGCAATGTTTAAATGTGTCAATAAAAGTGCATTTACGGATAACCAGGGGAAGGTCATTCCAGTGATCAGGGCCAGCTTGAACAAAAGCCTGTAACCCCCATTTCTCCACGGATTTGGGAACAACTAGGGAGTCAGTGTTGGATGAATGGGCTTGTAGTAGAGAATCTGGTAGAACAGGCTTGTAGAAGAGAATACTTACTTGTAATAGAGAATCTGAGGTATCTGCCCCCTTGTTTGACTTGTTCCATTGCTACTCAATCTACATAAACTAAACGAGAAAGTCACTCCGTCAGGACATTTCACATGGGTCATCCCACCGTCTCCGTTCACCGTCCTGTTACCATGGTTACGTAGTCTGACCGCATACTTGATCCCTTCCTTAACCGGGACTGGACGGTCAAACTTGATCTCTGCAATGTCCTTGGCAAGGTCAAGATGGCCGTAGGACCCTTTGACGAGCTCCAACGAGTTCCATCGTTGGCTGTGACCGTCTGGCCCCACCTCGCTCTGTAGAGTTAAAGAATTCAAAGTTGTTCCATGCAATTTTATTTAAAAAAGATAATCTTTCCTTCTCAGCGTGAGTGAAGATATTGATTCAGTAGTAAGTGTGTTTTCAATTCTATTTTGAATTGGTCAAGTTGGTAGGAGAAAATTCCACAGTGCTTTGACACCTTTCTGGAAAGCCCCATCTCCATATGATTTAGATTTGAAGAAGACTTTGTAAAGGGATTTCTTGAAACAGGTCCATGAAAGGACTTGTCAGATATTTTATCGACAAGTTTTTTCATGAAACACTCCACAAAACAGAGAGTTTTCTTGGATACATGAATTTGGATAAGTTCTTGACGGTTGAATATTTCATGGAATTGCCTTAGTCTGGGGGCCGTAACAAGCTTAGCAATAACTTGGAGGGCTGATTTTTACCACTGGGTCCCGAAACACAAAGGTTAGCGATTGATCGTACGCTTGATTGTTACGATTGGTTGTACATTGTATTCAATGCAATCAATTGTCGAAAAATGTTCTATGATCATTGCTTTGTGCTACGGATCATACACAATAGTCAATGCAATCAATCGTAGGAATCAGACCCACAATCAATCACTACTCGTAGTAAGATAAATTTCAATAAGATTTACTTTGTTTGGGCTTCTTCAATTATTATATTCTTAATTATATTTCTATTAGTTATGCTTCTATTGATTTACTGTGTGTTTATCTCTATATCGTCAGATAATTGGATCATAACAGACAATACTCACATCATTTATTATTTCACCAGTCTGTATTTATCAATGACAAGTAGACCACCTTTGTAATTTTTCCAATAATGCCCCATTTAAATCTAAAACATCAATCAGTTTATGCATTTTAATTATTCTTTTAAGGAAATTTCAAAATTTCACTGTGCACTGAGTTAGATTATTTTTTTGTAATTTGTATGTTTTGTAAGTTTGATATTAGTATGCAGTGCTACATGTGGGGGTGATATGCTCCTGAGCAACAGCTATTCAATATGCTTTTATCACGCCTGACTAGCATGTACACTGCTCCATTCTGTATCGTTTGTTTTTACCATGTTAAGTATCATATATGTTTGCATCATGATTCGGTCAAATGAATAATAATAATAATATTGTTTATGTAATGGGTCCCTGACCCTGAACTTACCCCATCAAGCAGTTCTAGTTCATAGTTGTAGTATCCTACACCTCCATAGACGCAGAAGCCAGCCACCATGATACCAGGCTTGTCAACACTGAAGCAAACCGCATCAGGGGTGCCGTTACCAGTACTCCAACCGCGGTTCTGACTCACCCGATTGAATCGTGATGGGGTGGTCAATAGAGGGCGTCCCGAGGTCTGATTGTCGCTCTGTTTAAAAGAGAAAAGTTGCTTACGATGTCAGTTATCAAGCTTGGTGATGTGAGAAAGAAGGGGAAATGAAAGAGGATAAATAGAAGAAGCAGGATGAAGAGGAGTTGAAGATAGGGGTGAAGGAGAATGAGGACAAGAACAAGAACAAAGAGAATATCAGGAAAAAGAGGAGGAAAGAGAAAGGAGAAGGAAAAGGACAAACTCAAGGACAAGGGACCATTATTGATTATTATTGATCTTAAGAATAATTAACCTGTATGAATCTGCAGGAACCAAGAGAAATGGGGAAATCGCTCCCCGGAAGAAAATATACTTTTTATCTGATACGTACCTCGCTGATGCATGCCATTGCTGACAGTTCACTCACGATACATGTTAGCAGTCTGCTGGCATTCTTCACCAGGGAGCTGGGAGAGCACTGCTGCTTCTACAAAGAAAATAATTATACATTATCAGTCAAAACTATCTTGACGAAACTTGTTAAGAAATGCGGTAAACTAACAAACACAAGAAAGGAATTAATGTCGACCACTGTATCAATGTCCAATCTAATAATCATTTTATATAGTACCTTTTCCCTTTCAGTTACAAAGTGCTGCACACACACTACTATATGTTTCGATATGCAACAAAATATAACAGAGTCTGACTGACAACCATGCATTTGACTTTTGGGCCACTCAAAATTCCCTGATTTTTTGCTTGTTTGAGGCATTTTCCCCTAATTTGAGGTATTTTAAAATCAAATTCCCTGATTTTTACCAGACTGGATAAAAGTAAAAATGATTTCCCAGATGGGCTGGGGACCATGACAAGAACTACAAGTAGAAATCAGAATCAAATAATTTCAGACAGGTCCCACATATAAGGCATTGGGTATACAATGTACGTACGCCATGGAATTGCCGATTGACTATTTTTATTCTCATAACATGAACATTATCCAGTAATAAAACTTTTACTGTGTCAGCTTCGAAGTACTGGAATGGTTTGCCTCTAATAATAAGGCAGTCTCCATCAATAGCATTTTTTAGAAGGCATTAAAAAACCCATCTCTTTCTTAGATTATAGTTTTAGCATTGTATAATTCCATTTAATTATTTCAGTGTAAGCGCTTTGGGCGTTACGGGAAAAGCGCATTATAAGTAATAAGTAATAATAACAATATTGCCCAATGTACGATGGTAAAGACTACTGTACCTTATCTAAGGCTTCTCTGACGGGAGTTGTTAAGAGGATGAGAAGCTTGTCGAGGATTTCTTGGAAACTAGTGTTGAGTGCTATCACTCCTTCATCCTGCATAAGAAATGAAAGATTAGATGGTCTCTGACCATGCTACTGATAACATAGATGATGCATAAAGTTTGCAATGTGGTTAGTCCTGAAAAGGACTGTTGGATGGTGGGGAGATAAGAGATGGAAATCAAAAGGTCAGAGACACTTCTCATTCTCATCTTTCTCTTCTCCCCATCCATTTTCCATCTTGCCCCAGAAATGTTCACAAGAGGCCTGTAAAAAAAAAGAGCCCTCCAAATTCCCAATTTGACTGCAATGTTCATCAAGTGATGCAAGTTTCAATTTATCATTACGTTACACACATATCTTTATTGATGAAAACTTTTCAATTTTCTGGATCAAATTGGGTGATGAAAGGGAGTAATTCATGTTAAACCCCCTATGCAAACCTCTACCATCCCTTCCTCTTCTTGTCATATGGATATCGCAGTTTGGAGGGCAGTTTGAGAAAGGGATGGGCAGTTGCTTCTACCCCTCCCCCCAGCAGAAATTAGACATAGGGATGAAATTCACCTGTATCCGCTCTTCCATATGAACTGCAAGCTCTGGAAACAGCATCCTTACAGTTCGGCTTGGGCAGCACTAGGTAAATGTTTCATGGAGTGTTGTTCAGCTAAGGGAAAATGATAGGTGACTGCTTCTACCCCTTCCCAACTTACCAATACCCTAATCCCAATGAGGACTCACCTGAACCCTATCTTCCATATGAACTACAAGCTCCGGGAACTGTGCCCTTGCTTCAGCCTGAGCAGCACTTGGTGAATCCTCCATTGAGAGCTGTTTGGCGAAGGGAACAGGAAGAGGTACTGCTGCATTCTGGTCCTGGGGATTCTGGTCTGGATGTTCCCTCAAGATGGGCAAGACTTTGGTCAGTTTGACCGTCGAGTCACACAGGGCTTCTAGCACCGCGGCCAGAAGGTGACCATTGGCAACTGGGGCAAGACACTGGAAAAAGTAGATTGAATATGAGGAAAGTCAGACACCTTTAATTCTAAAATAATCAGAATCAAGGGAATTTTGTCAAATCCGCCCTATAGGACAGCAGATGTTTATGAAATCCTTCCAAGCTGGAGCAAGAACAGGAACAGGAACAAGACAAGACAAGACAAGACAAGACTAGACTAGACTAGACTAGACTAGACTAGACTAGACTAGACTAGACTAGACTAGACTAGACTAGACTAGACTAGAATAGAATAGAATAGAATCGTGTATTACCGCACATGCCACACGAGCCACCACAGTAGAGTACCATATTTTGGCCATTTTCAATGCTAAAACCTTCCAAAATTAATACCAATCTTGACTGTAATTATCGACTAAATATCCCTACACGTATTAGAAAGATGACGTCATTTTTAAAAGATCAACTGACATTTAGAACCCATATGTTTTATAAAGTCACATGGCTTCAGGCCGGCATTTCGGCCTATCAGGTTCAAAGGGTTAAAGGATTAAAATATCCTCATAGTTTAGCATGTTTGAATTAGATGGTGTCTTAACCTGAACGAATTACTAAATAACACACTCCCCCAAAAAAATTGGGCAAAGACCGACTACCAATATTAGCTTTGGACTGGGGCCCGTTGCACAATTTATACGCAACTCAATAAATCAAGCGCAACTCCCTCATCTGCATTGGTCAGAAATCAAGCTATGTATGATTTCTTTAAATTTAAATGTATTACAAATCTTTCTCTACCAGTTCCCTTGTGAATTAAGATTAATTATGTTTTAAATATACATTGTTTTATATTGTTGCTTTATTGTCCAACTCGGTGAACACTTGGTGGAAATTCATCTGGTTAATATGCATGCATACAAAGTATAACACATAAAGAAAATATATGCAAATCAATATGCACTTGCTTCTTCGTTCCTTTCAAATTAGACTTAATACTCACATTTTTGCTGGAGTTGAGAAGATCACAGAGAAAGACCCACTTGAGTTGTGGTGTAGGGTAGAAGGCATGGAAACAATGCACAAAGGTGCGATGGCACTCCTCGACAATGCCCCTCACGATCCTCCTGAGGCAGTGTGAAACGGTATCTGATGAAGTGGTCAGCAACGACCTGTCAGCGTCTCCTGCGGCTCGTTGTACCTCCATCTCCGTCAGCTCACCGAGTATCCGCTTCAGAAGGTCACAGGTCATGGAGATGCATTCTGGGAGCTGTGATGATCCGCTATTCGGACGTTTCCCAGTCCCTGTTGAGATGTTAGGAATGTGAAATAGTAATGTTGCAATTTTCTATGTGAAACATGCTATTATCCCAGCTTTAGCACTTCACAGGGGTGGAGGGTGGTAAATCAGCATATTGCTCCAATCCTGTGTTTCTCTCTTTTATCTAAAGCTATCTTTTCTCATTCAGGCTACCTTTCTTTAGGCCTTGTTAGATGTGCTTTGCAGGCCCTGTATTTTAAACCACATTTTTGTATAATTCCCATGTAATAAATCTACATGAACATGTATCTTGTTTCATCTTAATGTATTATGGAACATGTACATACTATGATAAGCTGCTGTACATTCATGCTCTCTTTGAACTGTTTATACTGTATGCATGTTGTTTTTCAAGAGCCTTTTTAGTCAGCTTGTGAAAAACTAAAGATGAAATATACTTGAATGAAATGACTTGAATCCTGATTTCAACGCACCTGGATTAGGGTATATTTCACACACATGATTTCTTAGTAATCTAAGACAGGCAGAAGCAATGTAAACTAGTCTGTCTAACTCATTGCACGCGTTTAAGAGTTCCTGGTCCTTCTTCTTTGAGACCTCATCCACATTCTTCTTGAACGTTGTCCAGCTCCATTGAAGAAGTTTCAAGAGAGATTCAAACACCTCCTACAGAAAAAAAACACAAATGATGAAATGAGAAATATTTATCATTATCACAAGCATCTTCTTCCTACTCATTGTCATCCCAATCACCATCATAAATGACTAAAATGAGGTAATAGGTGCATACATTATTCTGCCAATTTATTTCGCTACACTTATTTTATTAAAAAGTTGTGGTGAGGGGAAAAAGGGATGTGCTTTTTCATGTACATTATAGAGAGGGAGTACAACTTCATACCACACACTCAATTGTAAGAGAAATAATTATCTATCATTAACATAATTTATCAACAGCTTAGGTAAGGGAATCAAAACTTAACAAGCAAAGCAAAAAAATTCACTAAACCACTTCAGTGATTCAACAGGCCCACTTAGATTCACCTGCTACTGTGGTTTCAGCTACTGAAAAAGAAAATGTGAACAGGGCCCTGTAACACAGAGCTAAGCAATTGATCATATGGCTGATTTTCATGAATAATACATACTAATCAATGCAATCAATTGTAGAAATTAGCTCTATGATCAATTGTTAAGCTTTATGTAACAGGGCCCAGGTTGACTTACCGGTGTTACCGAGCTACTGAACGATGATGAGAGAATGTGAACAGGCTCCCCGTGAGATGATTTACCTCGGTAGTTGTTAGCATCGGGTTGCGGCATCCTAAACAAAACAAACAACATAAAGAAAGTGAGTGACAAATTTACAGCATTCATAGAACTGCAATGACAATGGTATGTCTGCATCAATTAGCAATGATGAGTTCATGACTTCCAGCCACAAACACAGACGAGCTGATGAAACATCCAAGATCAGATGTGAAATGTTCTCTCCACTTTCATTTAGTTCAAGTCTGATTTCAAAAATATTTCAGAATGACTCTAAACATTGTGCTCAAATTCCAAGTCAAATATTCAGTACAAAGTTAATTCAACATCATATGCAATTTAGCCCAATAAAATCTTGTGCATTTTGTCTCATAGTTTATACAAAATACATGAAAAGAAGGAGCACAAAAGGTACTCGTAGTTCATTACTATCTTCGATTTAATGGTAGAGGTAAAATTAAATGAAAAAAAAATCACTGATAACCTTAAAAGTCAAAAACAATATATATTTGCATTCAAGTTGACAAATCCATAACTGCTTTTTTTTTCTTTTTTTACATAAAATGTAACAGGAAATTGCAGCAGACAAGAAGATTGCTTGGGTTGCCAATTTGAAGAATGAATATTCATCAAAGAAGGCTTCATTTAATTAATGTCCCAACTGAGTTGATTGAAATCAAAAGAGTGTTTCACGAAGCATCATGTTCTTGACTTTCACTGACATATTTGCTCTTATCCAATCATAGGCAAGTATTTCAGTAGCTTAAAACAATATTCAATGAAAATCACTGGACTATTTGTTTCATGAACTGCTCCCCAGATGAAGGTAACAAACCTGTAGAGTATCTGTGGAATCTGCCCTGCGTTGATGTCGGTTCCATTGTTGGATTTCTTGGAACTCATGAACTGGAACGACACTCTGTAAGAGCAAAAACAACATATGGATTCCATGGTAGTTTAATTGTACGACTCCCCCAAAAACACTATTATAAGCAATTTTTGCACACAAAAACAAATAAAATGCAAACCCCAAATTGTTACAAGAATGAAAAAGGGGGATGTGGAGCACATGGCTTATGGAAGAATAGTGCCAGTTTGGAGAGGGGGGGTCATGCTTGTTACTCTTTGATACTTGATGGCTTGCCAAATGTAAGTTGGAAAACTAAGCATAACAGATATCCGCATTCAATACTAATAATAATGGCTGTAATGAAAATATCAAAAAATTGCATATTTCCTCTTTACAGATTGTGTAGCATTGCTCTACTATGGGAGCTTGGGAAGCAATATCATATTTTTGACTAGCCACCTCAAAAACCAACAATAAGTCACCAGACATGGTTCTTTGTAAATAACCAAAATAGTCATTTGGTCTTCAAAATTTAAGATAACTGGTTTATTTTGAAAGAGTAATTATTCTTCACACTTTAATTTGTATTCATCAAAAGTTTAAATATAAAAACAAGATAAGAGTTTTCTCTGACATCATTTTTTTCAGACTAATAGGAAGTTTCACTGATATTGCATAGCATGCACACCTCATGTGAACCCTAACTTCAAATCTTGTTTTCTTTTTATTCTTTTAAAAATTTTTTTTTTTCTACATGTACATGTATATTCAATCAAATACTAAATGTGATTAATTGATGATCAATTTTGAAATACTACATACCATCTGCTTTCTGAAACAAGATAAAAATTCCCAAATTCATTATTGGTGACTTAATGCTGGTTTTGGGGAGCAGGTCACATATTCATCTCCTACATGTATATCTGACATTGTGAAGCACATATATGTATTGGATGTATACTTACTGATCCTCTGTTGTAACTGTACCCTGGCCACTGGATCCACAATCACTGCTTGGTCCGTTCACCCTAGCCCACGCTACATACCAGTTACCGGCTGTCAATGGTACAGGCTCCTCAAATAGTATAGGAAACTTCTCTCTGCATGCAAAAAAAGTCAATTTTAGAGAAGGAAACAGATAAAGGTTTGCCTTTGAAGTCTCAATTGGAGTAACATTTATGGGGCCTACAGTTGTACATTTGACATACAGTATTTGACTTCTTTCAAAGATATTGCATATTTTTGCATTATTTCTTTATGAAATCTAATAATAATTGTAAATTGAAATGGTATTATTTACAGCATATTTCTTTATCTTTTTGACTTGGATGATACCATGACTGTACTCATATCAAAGAATTCCTGAAATACTAATAAATATTACAAATATTTCATATTCATCATTTGTTTATATATCACATCACATGACAAGACAACTCTTTACTTAAAATATATTCATCAAAGATATCAAAAGAAATAAAGATAGACAATTGATGATGTCATGATGATGTCAGAGTAATGTCATCATGATGTTAACAATCATACCTTGCTCCACAATCAAAGGTGATGTCATCACTCTCTGCCAACCACTCTCCATCCAGCTCATAATCTCCACCTTTTGTTCCAAGATCATACACCTGTAAATAAAGAAATGAAGAGTAATCTCATATTCAAATTGGCACACATTGCAGATATATACTTCAAATCGGGCTAAACTCTATTGCATGCAGACAGAATTTATGTCTCTACCATTGATGTCTTCTAATATTTTCAAATATTGACCTCTATGTCCATTGACCTTTTGCCCCAGAGATCTTGATCCCTCAAAAGGGCTTTTCATTTTGGTCAAGAAAGAGATATTATCAAGTATATAATGAATATTATGACCTTTGATATTGACCTCATGATCCTCTAGTCTTATCAGATCATCAACTTTCCAATATGCATACATTTACTTGAAACAGCTTAAAATATTATCGTACAAAAGAAACATCCATTATCCTCACAAGAAGATATTTCAATGTATATAATTACCCTTAACTGCTTAACTGAATGAACTTCCCCCCCCCCATTCAATCAGATTACTGACAATCCCATACACACATAGATGAGCCAAGTTTGAAATTACACCCTCAAACGGTTCTAAACCCAAGTAGGTCAAAGTTTACAGAGGTCACCGAAGTCTCGATCGACTAACGATCTGTCTCACCTTGATCTTAGCACTGTACTCTCCTCTACCACCAAACAGACCAAATCCACCCAGTAGGATGTCTGCATCAGGACAGAATCGTACTGCTTCAACAGAATGACCGGAGTAACCCCAACCACCTCCATAACCTGAGTATAAACATAAAGAAAGACAGTAACATCAAACAACAAACCCAACTTTGTACAATAATAAAAATTTTAAAGAATTAATGAGGCGCTTACCACAGGTATTTCTGAGCGCACTGTGTTCTGTTTAAGGTTTATACTTGGAAGGGGGAAAAAGACAAATACAAATGAGTATTGCTTATAATTAAAACAAATAATAAAGTTATCGAAGTTTAAAGTTTGGCAATATTTTAAGAAAACAGTCGTCATGAATATTCATTAGGTGGGCTGATGATGTCACATCCTCACTTTCCGTTTTCGTATGTTATAACATAAAATCATATGTTTTTCATTATTTCATACTTGCGTGAATAATATGTCTCCCTTATAATGAAATAAGTTGCAGCAATAAATATCTAATGCACTAAATCAGTTGTCAATCCAACTTTTCTAGTTCTTGGAGGAAAAAAATTGAATAAACCTAATTTCATACAACAAAATACAAAAGAACAAGTGGAGATGTGACATCATCAGCCCACCTAATGAATATTCATGACAACTTTTTTCACAAAATATTGCTAAAATTTAATATTCAATAACTTTGTTATTTGTTATCTGATTTTGATGAAATTTTTGGCATTTTGCTCAGTGAATTCTACTCTATTTATCAAGATATAAATACTTCCAGCCTGGACCATCCCTTTAAACAGGTAGGTTTTGAGTAGGGTCTTGAACTGTCTTACAGATTTGGCATTATGAATTTGAGAGAGTAACTTATTCCAAAGAGAAGGGGCAGTTGAAGAAAAAGCGTGGTCACCATATTTTGTAGAGGTTGGAGGTCAACACCTTCAAAGCTTGTTGTACACAAGCAAATGGGGGCCTAATGTGCACCATATGTACTGTTGCACATGTAGTGTAACGTCAAAAATGTACCGTTGCATGGTTCAGGAGATGACCATATTTTGTAGAGGTTGGAGGTCAACACCTACTTAGCTTGTTGTACACAAGCAAATGGGGGCCGAATGTGCACCATTTGTACCGTTGCACACGTAGTGTAACGTCAAAAATGTACGTTGCTTGGTTCAGGAGGTGACGTCACAATACAATTCAATTCATTGCACTTGCTTTATAGTAAATAAATGCAATATGCAATATACCTTGGGCTTACTGGCTACATGTGCACTGTTACTGAAGGTATGATGAGCGCTTGTCTTATTTTGCTTTTTGCTTACAATAATTATTTCCTCAATTTCATGGATTAACATAGAAAAAAATTCTTATTGTTCATATTTTTGCTAACTTCCACAAGATTGTACAACACAAATAGCAAAATTAATATTCTCATTTGTGCAATGGTACGATATTTTGCATTCAGCGAAAGAAAGACATTTGTTCAAGTTGGCAAGCTATGCCTCCTTAAATAGAGCATCTTTCTTTCAACTCATGCAAAATCTCAAATCATCACACTCATATGTCTATTTGCTATTTGCAAAAAAATAAATCCTAAAAATATGATCAAACATTGTCTCATGCATTTTCTTCGTAATGCATACTTATCATCATATTTGTTTGAGTGTGTCAACTACCCACAGATGCTAGTAAAATCTCATAGAGACATGAGTAACTTTACAACAATGCAAATAAAAAAGAAGAGGGGAACAAAACCTAATTTGCTGCATCAGAGTAATGTTTGGGTAGAACGAATTCAGCCAGCAAGATTTCGCTGCTGAATCAGAGAGACCCATTATTGATCTAGGAAGTTATCCATTGAGTGACACACCATCACTAGAAAGGGGAATACCCATGATAAGGGGAATCCCCTGTTAATGAATGATGTAATCACCATGGGTGTCCATCAGAATCACATGAATAGAAGTCTATGGAAGACTGGTGAAACCGATGACATAACTTCCCATGGATTATAATAAACAATTGAGGAGTACCAGGAGCATTTTTTTTTTAGAATCATTGCATTTAAATAAGACTGGGTGAATGATAAATATCTACATCAGTATAAAACTAAAGTACATGTAGTGTCAAAAACCTCTTGTACAATAAAACAGAAATAAATCTTAATAATAGTGTGCCTTAAGATAAACAATCTCCCTAAATAATATTCATGTAAGGTGAATAAAATATCAATCAACATCAAAAGACATGCCATTAAAGAAACATGTGCAACAACATGGTCAGCAAATAAAATTTATGTCTTCTTCGAAACCATACATATAAACTTGACAACCGTGCAAATCAGACTGGAAAAATTTTCTGATTGTTCTAACATAATTTGGTCTACTACCCTTTCCTATTTGGTTGGCCTCACCTCAATGGTCTAATCCCATGTTGGTTGTATCCAGTTCATCTAATAACATTATGTCCCCATTGCCACTTATTCTATTTACCTTTTTATCTTGTTCCCATTGAGGCAACACCCATTTCATCTAATAACCACAGGGTCTAACATTACTTAGTCAATATTTTTAACTGAAGATCAAGTGGAATGAGACCAACCGGTCATTAGACTGAATTAGTCTTAGTGAGAGGAGACCAAGTGCAGTGTTGGCCAAACGGAAAATACACAAATCTGGTAGATCAAATGGAGATAACTCATCTGGCATCAGACTGTTTCGTAAAGCTGTTTGTAAAGTTACGCATGTTACGCTCGACTGGAACATGATCTTAGGTCCTTACTCAATTACATGGAGATATATCGCTTGGCATGAGAAAAGGTCACCAGTCGTGCGTAAAGTCATTCGTATCTTAAGAACAGCTTTATGAAACACCCACCTTGTAGGAAGTCAGAGCCATGCTTTTCCTGCAGGAATCCTGAAAGCAGTTTTCATTATATATCATCACAGTAAGTTTAAACAAAACAATGGGGACTGCAGCTGCAATGCAAAGACGCATAGAAATTCTTATAGCGGGATTCCAACTAAAAATAATTTTGACAAGTTGTCTTAAACTATCTGAATATAAACCACCAGACTTACCTTCAAACCGGTTGACCACACTGAAGTCTTCTTTGGTATAGACCTTGGCAACAGTCTGGACCTGAGTCTCCGACTCCGAGATGGTGAGCCCCAACTCTCGGCTGGCCACCAAGGAATCCAGGCAGGCCAGGACATTGAGGGCGATCTGGGAGCCGTCAATGGGGATGTGAGGGGTGCAGGGAAGGGCCAGCTGAGGGGTGAGGATGGAAGCGGCAGGGGGTAGCTCCTGGAGGGTGGTGCCAGCGGAAGCAGGAAAGGAGGAACCAGTCTTGAGGATGTTGAAGCACTGGATCTGATGAAGCAGTGGATTGTAGCTGTCGGGGAAAAATGAATGGAGTTACTTTGTGACAATACAAATGCATATCTTGTATAAGTGCCTCATAAGAGTTGATAACTAGATAGGATATTGAAAGATTTGAGTTGCATTTGAACGAAAACCACCAACAAATTTGAGTTTGATCAAAGGATCCTTAAGTAGACTCCGAATTCATTGCCACAAACTATTTGTATGATTTATATTAACTTTTCTGTTCATTCTACTTCCTTTCACACATATCATCCAACAACAAAGTTAGCAATCTCTTCCAAAATAAAAGCTTTTCAAATACATATGTAGTCAAACCTAGAAACCAACTGTCAGTAAGGAACACAAGTTTGGTTCCCAAGAATATTATTCTCCATTGAAACATGTATTGCAGATGAAGACAGCCTTCATAAGTATTCCCCATTAAATCCAGAATAACAATAACATGTCTTGGATAACCTATTTTGGTCTCTCTCTTGTGGTTGATGTACATACAGGCTTCACTGTAATTTCATTATTCAATTTTGCCCTAGACTAGTTAAGGCATGTACCCCTATAGAAATCTATAAAAAGGATCTAGAAACACGCTATATGCTTTTAAGCTAGTCTGGTAGGCACCCATGAATATTCATTTTTTCCTTGAAAAGTATCCCCCATTAAAACATGAATTACAATCATATGTTGTGAAAGACCTCTACCATTGAAAAAAAAATGTATTACAATCATACGTTGAAAATAACAGTATTTGTCTCCCTTGGGTTGTCTTTATATACAGGTTTACCATAATTTCATTATCAAGATATATTTCCCAGCCTAAGTTAGGACACGTACCTCCATAGAACTCTGTAGAAGGGATCTAGACACACACTACAACCTTTGAAGCTAGTCTGGTCAGCACCCATAAAGCTGGTACAGCTGCCATCTTTACGATTCAGCATCAAGCATTTCACTGAAGATACCGTCTCATCATTTGGGAGGATACCTGAATGGAAGAATGAGAAGGAATGAATTCCTGGAAAAGTGCACATTTGTGAAATATGTATAGGTGTTGTGGCTCAACAGATAGGTCTCCCGGCTTTGAACCACACAAACTCTAGGGTTCAGTATTCAAATCCCAGCACAGCACTCATATCCTTTGAAAAGACATTTATCTACAATTTCAACTCTCAACCCTGGTGTAGTATATGTGTACCCACTAGAAAGGTTTCCCTAAATGCCCGAACGTCCGATCAGAGTAGCCGTACTAAAGCCGGGATAGTACTATGCAGTACTTTGAATAGAAATAGTCTATTAAGAGCTATATAATTATTGCACATTTTTATCACCATTGTCATTTACCTCATTGGGTTGAGAGTGACAAAAATACAGATTAACATGTTCTCAGTTAAGTTGATATATACATGTAGCTATATATTTGACTTTTGGAGTTGTATTTGATTGAAACTCATTTTGCAATAAGCCACAAATCATATTCCCTCCAAGGCCTGAATGATCACAAACACATGACCTGACTAAAGATAGTCATTTATAGCACAATGCTTGGACTGATTGATAAGAGAAGCATACATTACCTATTTCAGATTGATCAGCAAAGACAAGTGAATCAGTGAGCATCTTCGGACTGATGAGAGCCTCGTCTATCTTGATAAACGTCTTGTCCCCACATGCAGCGATCCACGTAGCTCTCCGACTACAGCGAACCCCTAAGGAGGGGACCGGGGCGGGAACGGTGTGTGATACGGCACCTGCAGCATTGTTCTCCTCTTGGACGGGTCGGCATAGCTGCCCTTTCTGTATAATTGATAAATGATCAAATAATTATAGAATGCTAAAATTTCAAGATGGTATAATATTCCCTATTTTCGGAAGTCCAACATTTCTATTAAAAAAAAAAAAAAAATCCATCAACACTTATTGCCATCACTGTGAATCATAGAAGCAAGAAAATCATAAATATAAGAATTACTGAAATGCAGAATAATCTTTTTGAACTTATTTTTCTTAGATGACACTAAACCACATTTCCTGACATGCATCATACTTGTTTTTTCTTCCATCCTTCATCATCAGCTTTTATAGGATTTGCAAATTAATAATTAGTACATGTAAATATATCTTTCTTTGCTGCAACCCACTTTAGGTGAGCCTTTTTTTACCATCTTATATCTCTCCCCATTTTAACCCTATTTTACCCATTTTCTGTGTGATAAAAAATGCAATATCAGATAAAAACTGTCAGCCTATTCCTACACAATAATCAACTGATTTCTCTATAGTAAAGTATAAGATTCTTACTAACCTGAAAGCTACCACACGTAAAGACCCTTCCTGTCTCTGTGAGAAGCACTGTATGACTGCTACCAAGATTCTTACTAACCTGAAAGCTACCACACGTAAAGACCCTTCCTGTCTCTGTGAGAAGCACTGTATGACTGCTACCAAGATTCTTACTAACCTGAAAGCTACCACACGTAAAGACCCTTCCTGTCTCTGTGAGAAGCACTGTATGACTGCTACCAGCAGCAATCTGGGTGACTCTCTCATCTATTGCCATCTTCACTGGACTTGATCTGATCAAATACAGAAAAAGTGGTTAATGTCTTCACCAGTAACTAGATAACTAGATATGATATATTTCAGCATGTACATGTATTTGAGAATGAGAACAAGAACTGGAATTTAAATATATGCTTTTTTTTCTATTTCCTTTAGTTTCATGCAAATGTTAACCAATTCTTGCGCTACAACCAATTCTCGAATGAAATCAAAACTGTTTTTGATCAAAATACTTGTTCTTTAACAACAAATATTTAAATGGGCAGTTTGTTATTTGTCTAGATTTGATGATAATCTTAGAACAGTGTTGAAATTACTTTTTGTTTTTGGAGCCATTTTGAACAATAAAGGAGAGCTAATTTTCATTTTACGAGAGCCATTTTTTAAAAAATGATTCAGCACATGGTTTCGGGAACGATTTAATGTTGGGAGTCGCTCAGTACTTGGCAGTTTTAGGCAGTTGCGAGAGCGATTCAAAAGCAAATGAGGGCAGAATTGTTCGTCCCTCCTGTGTATTTACAACCGTCTTAGAACATCAACTCAAATTATGTTAAAACACAAAAACTCCATCCTTGTCTAATTCATTAACAAAAACGTCTAATTCTTCTTGAAATGTCATTGGTCTTATTCCTTAATTTTCTTTTTCACTCTCCTTCAACATGTAAAATGCTATATAATTTTTTTCCTGTATGTTTTTAACATTTTAAATATTTTTGTGTAAAATGAATACCTCAAAATGGATTAAGTATTTTTTAAATAGTAATATGGGAAAAAAAAATTTCCTGGTCATACCTGTTTGCCGAGTCTCTCTGTCCTAGTTGACCGTGGTTACCAAGACCAAAGGAAAACACCTCACCATTCTCTAGAAGAACCACTGAAAGTATGGATAAAATAGAAATAAAAATTATTAATAAACAAATGACTGATTGTATCTATTACACATGTATAAAAGGTCAGGTTTCTGTATCGCAAACAATAATGTTCATTGAAAATGAGCAGGACCTTTGTTCATCTATAAATCGCATTATCATGCATTTTCATCAGCTTTCCACAATGGACCAAGTACATTACATAGATTACATAGATTTATTAATCATCATCAGTAATTGGAGTGTAACAGAATAAGATCTGCATAATCTTCATAACTGATTACAAATTTTTTCTACCTGGTTCCACCTGAGATTTACATCTACACCCAATCTAATCAAACAATTCAGATTTTATCAATACAAGGACTCTAATCATATTTCAGTTTCCAAGATAATGAAACTCAAATTTGGATATAACAACATGGAGATGTGTCTTAAAGATTCTCTTGTTTTACAAACCTGAATGATGTAGACCACATGCAATTTGTTTGATTGATGTTTGTCCCGTTCCTATGGTAACCACACCAGGAGGATGGATGATATGTTTGCCGAAGTCTCTCTCAGGTTCACGATCATCTCCACTGTTATTAGCTTCATCTGAAGAAATTGATGATAGCAAATTTGAATCTATAATATGCAATTTCTATATGAATCCATACTTGACTGTGCAATAAAACAATACATACATGTACCAAACAGGAAAACTACAATAAACCAGATAATCAAATACAGCAAAAGGAGAGTCAGTGAAGACAAATATTCTTATAAATGCATTTTAACAAAAGTGTCTTATATAATGGAAACCCTACTGAACAAGCTGACAAATGTCAAAACACATACAACTAATGTCAAGATAAAATCCATCACCTGTCTTCTGAAAGACATGTTATCAGTGACATCTTATACATACATTTATACGTGTGTTTTTTTTGGAAATTCAATAATGGGAAGAAGTTAAAGATGCGGAAAATAGTGAAGAAAGAGATGACGAAGGAAGAGGTGAAGAAAGAGAAGGTACTGAAAAAAGAAAGAAAAAAAGAAGGATGAGAAGAATAAAAAGAAAGGAAAGGGGAGAAGCAAAGAGGATAAGGAGAAATAAAAGAAAATATTCAAAATGAAAAACAGACAAGAACAGAATTAGGATCATACATTTAATTAAATGCAGACAAAACTTCCTTTGATATGAAACATTTATTAATTCGATAGAATATACCACTAAGTATCAGACTTTGACAAGCATGATATAGCGTTGTGAGAGCATAAAGATCTGTTCCGTCAAAGCCAAAATTAATGATACCTCTTTTAATCAATAAGGATTTAACATAAGTCTGAGCTAATTGAAAAGAGTGAAAATTGAAAAGATGGATATCCTCTTACCCTTTCCTTTGTCCTTGCCGAGCACCCAGTCCAACTGTCTGTGGTGGACCTTCCTCCGATTGAACGCATCCCTGAGATGACCAAGCCAGTCGTTGGGGGCGCCGTTACCCATCATCACCACATTGCCGCCACCGCCGCCTCCTCCTCCCCCTCCGCGGCCTCGATTGTTACCCTGGTTGTTCTCGCCAGCAGCGTTCAGACCAACCCCAGCGGCCATGACGCCATTGCCTTCACCTATACAGACCCTGCATATCCCGCATTTGCTGCAGCCAGCGTCGCCCGATCCGCAACCGCAGATCCTGCAGGGAAAAGAGGAAAAGAAGACAACGTTTAGAAAAGGCTTTCAAATCAATCTACATTTGTTCTTCCTTATCCAAATCTGTTCATTATCACTGTATTTTCAAACAATGACATTCAACTAATAAGTAAAAGTCCATGTTGAAAAATACTGCTAATGAATTTATGTTATATTTATATAACTTTGTATCTTTGGGAGTTTATTGCTGTTCGATTTGCCAAGGATCGTATTTTGTATTTCCTAAAACAAAATTCATGTAACTATATCTCTCAAAAACAGAAGTAAAAGATGAATAGATTTTACATAGAAATGTCCTGTATAGAGACATCATGCAAGGGATATATATTCATATCATTTTGCATTGAAATCAGACTTTCCTAATCATTTAGGAAATTTTTTTACTTAAGGAAAAAACATATAGATGTTGTCTGAATATAGTAAAAATGGAATAATCTTCTTTTATTCACTGGGCCTCATTTCATAAAACTTGTTACCAATGAACAAAAATGCTAGAATTTGGTGACAAAGCAGCACTTGGCCAACCAAAATACTTGAGGGATGCAGTTCAGAAACATTTATTGTCAGGAGAGCATTTATCAATATTTTGTCTGACAAGGTGTCAGATCAGACAACTTTCCATGATTTTGATTGGCTGAGGAGCAGAGATCCTAGGGTAACTGTTGGATAAAACAGGGCTTGCCAGATAAAATGTCTAAGGGGGTGCTGGTATAAAATGTTTGCGATCAATTGCAAATATTCTGCTGCAATTTCACAACTGATAAATGAACGTTAGCTGTAGCAAATCAGATTAAACTTATTTCTAGGAGCAGATTAGCAATCAATCACTAATTTGCAATTACTTACAAGACATATGATTGATTTAGAGACCAAAAATAGACTTGCAAATTGATCGCAAGTTTCTTGCAGCACCCCATAAAGAGTCCTTTCATGAAACACAGCACGCTCTCCGATTCTAATAAAATTTCCTTGGTTTCGATTGGCCGAGAGGCGTAAATGTCCAAGTGTTCCTATGGTAACTGTTTAATAAAACAGCCTACAAGTCCGATCATAAAATGCACCCTCATAGCACAAAATCGATAAAAAGTTTTATAAAATGAGACCAGGGGAGCGTTTCATCAACATTTTTGTCTGACAAGTTGTCAGATCTGACAACTTTCTTTGATTCTGATCGGCTGAGAGGCACTGTTACTATGGTAATTGTCGGATGAAACAGGACTTGTCGTATAAAATCGTTTCATGAAACACTACCCCGGGGAGCATTTCATCAACATTTTTGTCCGACAAGTTGTCAGGTCTGGCAACTTTCCTTGATTGTGATTGGCTGAGAGGCACTGTTACCATAGTAACTGTCAGATAAAACAGTACTTGTCGGATAAAACCTCTGACAAGTCCTTTCATGAAACGCTCCCCTGGACCGTTTCATGAAAGTTGTCAGCACTGAAAACTTGTCTTCCTCTGACATTTATCATAGTAAAAGTCAAGGGCCAATGCTTCTTAGCCAATCAAAACCAAGAATTTCACTGAAATTGTCAGCACCGACAGTTCAGTCAGTGCCAACAACTTTCATGACACGCCCCTCAGCACCCCGTCACACAAAGCTTAGCGATGAATAGCAACTATGAAAGAACACTTCTGATTGGTTTCTAATCAGTATTTTGAACTAAATGCACATGTAACAATGATCTTGATTAGTCAGTCAATTTAGTGATTGATCGCTAATCTTTGTGTTACAGAGCCCTGATAGGGTGGTTGGTAAACTTACTGTCCAGGCCTCCTCCCAGGTCGTTGACTCCTAATACAGCTATCCCCATACCCTGTACACTCCCCACATGATGTACAGATCATGCATTGATCAGTGATTAACTCATGCTGACATGACTCCTCCTCCTTCTCCGCTTCCTCCTCTTCAACGTCATCTTCCGTTGCTATGGGCAACCCATCAGATATTGCACCTGCAATTTAGAAAACCAATGATTACTGATTGTTGAAACTACTGATAACACTGAAACTGTCACACCTCTAAGACTGTGTTATAAGTCTGATGGGTATTTCATAACGCAGTTTGTAAAGTTTGAATTATTAAAGCATGACCGGTGATCCTTTCTTGCACTATGATATTAACTTTTGTAGCTGACTTAGTACTTAAGGACCTGTTCCAGTCGTGCATAAATTTACAAACAGTTTTTGAAAGCCATCCGCCTGGATCACCCAGAGCTGTACATATCAATGCACCCCTGGCCCCCCCCAAAAAAAAAAAATGAAAACTTGAAACTTGTTAGAAGACATCATCAACCAAATGGCGCAAGTCCCATACTGACCTTCTTTGGCAGGATGTCCAGCAATGACCCCTCGTCCACATTGACCCTTGTTGCTGATCCCAAAGGTATACAGTTGTCCGGTGGTGGTCAATGCACAGACATGGGCCTTGCCTAACGCTACTTCCTTGATCGGGGTACCCTTTAGTTCAGTCACAAGACCTACGGGATGGAAACGGTCAAAGATTTATTACAAGGGTCTTCATTGTTTATTCATTTATTCATATTTATTTCAAATCTTTATGTAAAACAGCCAGTTCAGTTGAACATAAAATATATATTATATCACAGAAATACATAGAGTTAAAATGCTTATTGAAACAAAATTCACTAGACTTCCAGAGGGCTCTGTATTCATCACTCATAACAAGACGTATGAAAGATGTACAAAATGCATGGCATTTAATAACAAAATTTAAGACACAAAATGAGAAGAAAAAAAAAATCACAATTATTATCTGAACTATCAATGATCGGTTTCTGTAGTATTCAAGACGTGTCTCCTTCAAAGACCCCATCAAATAAAATGAATTTGGTGAATCATACTCTGAAGCCTGGTTTAGCTTAGGCCATGGTTTAACTCTCTGTTAAATTTATTGGAAGCCAAAAAACTCAAATTGCATTAAATTCTTTGACATGTGTCCTACATTATCTTTACTTGGCTCTGTCCCCATGTTTTAGTAATGAAGAGAACAATTTTAGTAATCATTCCCAGTTAGTTTTACTTTCAAATGAGTTGACCAACTGAACTTGAGTGTTAGAGATACCCCTCACAATTGGCTATCCATAGTCAAAAAACAACTTTAGAGTTTGAATTAAACCCAGTTAAGAATACGAGCCAATGGAATATAAGCCTGCCATTGGTATTCTAGTGTCTTTGTAATTCTTCAGGTTTTCAAAGAGGAGGAGTCTATCTGTTCAGACCTCCATCAACAATATAGGTGAAGTAAGTGTTAAGCTGGGAATGAACAGACCTGTAGAAGCCTCGGTATTCTGGTCGTCTTTCCCAAACAGGTAGAGTTCACCTTCCCTCGTAACCACTGCCGTACTGCCGTTATTACAGGCTGATTGTACGGCATGTTTACCATCCAGGCGCAGCATCTTCACCGGTTTGATGGGCTTCATCTGACGACGACCTTTCACTGCTGGCAAACAATAATTACAAGCCGTGTTAGACTTGAGGTCACATGGAGTATAAAATGCATCACCAAGACACCTAGGAGTAAATCTCAACCAATTGATGCATTTGATCAGTTTATCAACAATTGGCAACCGAATACTTCTTTTTGCACTATTCGAAAGTTCGATTATCAAAAGTGCATGGCTATAATCTTGACAAAATGCAAGATAAAAAATGAAATTCGTGCTGAAGATTAGTGAATTGCAACGTGGTAACTCTTTCAAGACATGACAATGGCGGTCGGGCCAGTGACCATGCATCTTTCAGCTATGTTAATGTGCACAGGACACTCGACTGAAAAATCTTGTTCATTATGTGTGACCACTGGTATGGAGGTCATGCAAATAGGTAAACTTCTTTTGTGATTTCTGATAATCCAGGAATCTGGATTGTTTGGACTATTTGGTCGTTTACCCTGGTGAAAATAGAATTGCAAAAAGGGCATTCTTATGATCGCCGCATTGGTCAGATTATGCTCACTTTTTCATTAGCAATTTGTTATAAGCTATTGAAATCCTTGATTCTGATGGGCTCCGATTAGAATAGTGAAAATTTGTTTCATGAAATGCTCCAAAGATATTTCAAAAATTATTCTCTAACTTTCTTCACCAACAATTTGTTATAAGCTACTGAAATTCTTGCATCTGATTGGCTTAGATTAGAATAGTCAGTGAAAATGTTTGATGGAATGCTCCCCCCCCCCGGACATTTCACAAAGCAAGATTTGCCCACCTTGGTCGCCGTCTTCACCTTTCCTGGCCGTGCCGGCAAAGTACGTTGACCCATCGTCGGCTAGCATGACCACATGATGACCATCATGCCCCGTACTACACTGGACGATGGTAGGTGACCTGGAGATAGGGAGCTCCGTCCACTTACTGGGACCGGGGGTGGTACTGCTCTGCTTGATCCCCAAGCTCTGAGACTTGCCCATGAAGTACACCTTTAAAAAAGATAAAAGTATATGATCAATTAAATTGTACATGATATTTCAAGAGATTTTTTTGCAAGCTATCAGGTGCGTTTGGGAGGATTTTTTTGTATTCGGGTTTGGCCCCTTTCCATTAGAATGTCATGTCAAGATATAAATCAGTTTGTTTATGCTTTTCGCACTATTGCCATTGGAATGCAGTATGGATGGTTGATAAGGGTTGATTTCAATACTCTTCTACAGTGTATGTTCATCCAAATATGTTTGTGGTTTAATTCAAATATACTGCAACAGAGACATTTGAATATACACGTAGTGCACTCTATTATCTACAGTTTTTACTATTTGATTGTCAGAATTGTCAATGATCCTATTCTTTTAATGTCTTATTAGTTAATTCTCATTGATCAATGCTAATGATGTATTCTGATTATATTTCAGTTTGAAATTCAATTAAAGAGAACCCTGTAAAAGGGGAATATTTTTTACTAATAAATCAGTTTGTGAGCACATCCCAAGCAATCAATAATTGGCTCTATAAATCTGTCAAAAATTTCTTCTTCTTTCCAATGCAATTACAGTGTAAAGGGGCTACATGAGCACCTTACGCACGGTCTTGCAGCCCCGGCACATGTAATGATGGAGTAAGGGTTTTTACATTTCACATAATATTTGGCGATGAGATTGATAGAATTGATCAGGTTTTTATTATAGTGGGTTAATGTTGTAACCCGCACCCGTTGCGGTACGGGTTAACCTGCCGGTATGCCTCCGATCGCGGGTTGCGGGCCGGGCCGAGTTCATTCTCAAACCCGCAGACCGTCATGCGAAAAAAAGGGAGAATAAACGACGCATAATAAAAACATTCACAGTGAAAATTGAGTTAAGATCATGTGCTTCTTACGTGGCAGATTCTTTTAGAGACGTAGATATTTCCTTTTAAAAATGCCGGCGTATTTTTGTCTTGTGAATAGTGAACAGGACTGAGTCTGAGACAGTTCAACATGATAAATACATCGAGTTGCTCTCTTTCAAAGGCCAGCGCCAGTGCGTGCATGCAGCGCAGTCAAAAGCAACCGCATGGGCCAATGAAACTCGATGTTGAGTTTCCCGTCCCATTTTTTCCAGCTCATAATGAGGAACCGATTTCATTATTATTTTTCAGAAGATGAAAGTTTGACCTTTTGTAACCTTTTAACGCACTTTATTCCGTGGAACTTGAAGCCAGGGAAAAATTAATCATTTTTGGGGGGGGCTCCATTTTCAATTTTTTTTTTTGCAATATTTCAGGGGCTCTTTTCAAATGCTACGTTTTTGTATTTTGAGGAATACCTGTTCACTTATTAAATTAATTATTACTTGTTTAATATTGTATGATTTTTAAAGTTTTTTTCATGCCTAGAATCTTGGATGTGGGTGTGTTTGTGTGGGTGAGACTGTGAGTTGAACTTGATATAAATGAATTGAATATCTAATTTTTACTCCATCTAATTCTAGTACTAGTACTTGGCCATGTAATAAAGGCCCACATACCCTTACTTTTCCTGAAGTTCTTTGAAAACGCAGATCTCCTCGTAAATTGTATTTCTCTATGGGGGAGTCTAAATTTGGTGAGAATGAACTCATTAATAACTTAAATATACATGACAATGAAGAAATCATCAAACTTCATTGGCAGTTTTGAAAAATATACCCGAAATATAAACTCTGTCTGAAGCAGAAAATCACCATCATTGAGGCCTTTACAGAGCGAATTGTCCCCCAGAGCTCTGGCAGAGAGACAGAGCTCAGACTAGCTAGCACAAGCGCCAATGCGTACGTGGGTGAGTCTCCCGTTGGCCTTGTAACAGATTGAGCTTTGATGGTTTTTTTTCTGATATTTAACTCATCCCCTGGAAAAATAAAACAAATGATTTTTAAGTAATAATTAGCAAATAAGATAAATTATTTTGGATGAGTACTAGTATGATAACTCACCAACGCGAGGTTACTAGACTTTGGGATTTATTGAGGTAGCTCAACCATACCTCGAGCGATGTTCGTGCAGGCTCCACCACTTGGTTGTTGAGTGGAGCCTGCACGAACATCCCTCGAGGTATGGTTGAGCATGCAGCGTCATTCCATTCACAAAAAAAGAAAGAAAGAAAAGATTTGCAGGTATTTACAAGATATACAAGTAATTGTCTTACTGAAAAGCTTATATTAATGTTTTAAATCAGTTTTGAATCTAGATATCCAAATAGTTTATTTTCAGAATTTGATTTTCAAACGCGGGTGACGGGAAACTGAACATCGAGTTTTAGCGGCCATATTATCGAACGAAATACAAAAACAGAAGGAAATAATATAGAGATAAACGAGAAGAAAAAATTGACTGTATCATTATCCAGGTATTTATTGCAATTTTGATTACTTTATAGACGAGGTCCCATAGAATTGAATATTGTAATTATGATTGTTGTGAGTCGCAGTGTCGACCGACCTGGACTAAAAAACAACATTGCCGTCTGCCGATCCTTGCTGGGCAGCCTGGGCTAGCTAGCGCGCTGAGTTAGCTCCGATCCGAGGCCGAGGCATTAATTGCGTAATGCTTTCAATTTCGAGATCAGAGCGGACCCGTTTCGTGGTACAAAGTCACCCAAAAAACATTTTCTCTCCGGAATAAAAGGCGAATTTGCAAATTGTAAGTAAATTCTCTCTAGGCTAGGTAGTAGTAGACATATATTTTCCTGATTTGAGCCTGTATAGTGTGGGGATTGCAGAAATATTGTTTTTCATTTTTCAAAGATAAATTGACTTGCGGGTTAAAACCCGACGGGTCAGCGGGTCCCGCTTGCAAATTATTGGATTATACGGGACGGTACGGTTCGGGTTTTCACTTGCGGGTTACAACATTATAGTGGGTCACCCAACTTGTAAAAGTGACTTTTTCACTCACCTTTCCTGAGGATGTCCTTAGAATTGAGAACTCTTTCCCTGTTCCAACCATCACTATCTCCTCATTAGTGCCTGGATCTGAAAGAAATAATTCATAACAACTTTATCAAATCCCTGACAACCTGACAATTGTATTCCTTTATCATACACTGAAAGGGAGAGTGAACTGACTGACACTGTCTGTGGTCACTCAATGACTGTGTGTAATAAATAGCTAGTCTTAAAAATATACCTTTTGAGAAACCTTTGATAATACAGAGTATAAGTCAGCCTAAAGGCCAAATATTTGCAGTAAGAAAACAAAATATTTTGACAGAAAGCTAATTGTTTTGCTACTTGGTGACATAATTATTGCTGTATGATGTATTTAGGCAATGAATTGCCGTGGTATCATTAAAGTGGGCCTAGATTACAAGACTACACTGCACAGAATGTTGCATTGTGGGTTAAACCTGGCCAGATTTGAGTAGAAGAGGACTTGAGGTGGAGCAGTATGAGACTACTGGTTTGTATTTGCTTTAATGGTGATTAGTATCTTTGTTCAAAGTTCTACATCAAAATCACAAATTCAGCCACTAATTCAATTAAAACCGACATTCTTTCTTTCAGACAGGAGTGACTGATTGTATACTAGGGAATAAGGAGAAAAACAATGTCACCTGTAATTCCATCGGGAGCAATTCTTTTTACCTTTAACAAATTCAATCTAATCTTTTTAACTGTTTTGTAACACTCTTGAAAAAAGAGGGTAATGCACAAGTACTTGCAAGAATTTAGTCTTTGCTGAGGTAAATAACAAAATTTGCACCCAGTGGATTAGTCTCCGGACTTAGAAACAGAGGGTTGTGGGTTTGAATCCCAGCCATGGCGTAATTTCCTTCAGCAAGAAATTTATCCCCATTGTGCTGCACTCGACCGAGGTGAGGTGAATGGGTACCCGGTAAGGTTTATTCCTTGAACGCTTTAGCGCCTATTAATATGACAGCTCAGCTACAGAAGAGGTAATAATATGATACCAAGTATCAAAGCGCAGTTAAGTATATGCACATAGTAACTGCACTATATTAATGGACATATTATTATTATTACTATCATTTCCCCCCAAAAAAATCCCTCAAACTTTACTACATAAAATCTTCTTACTGACCTCATGACTGCACTACCAATTAAGAAAAAAAAGTTTTGGTGTTTCATTCATAATCTGTTGTACTAGCTATATTGGTAAGAAAATTGTAAAGTTCTTGAAATAATGAGAATCCAATTTCTCACCTATTTCTTCTGATTCTTTGGCATCTTTGTCGCCTCCCGGCATGGCCTCACCGTAGGCCATGAGACACTTCCTAGCCAGCTTGGCCTGAAGTTCACCACCTACACCAAGAGAGAAGGCGCTCAAGGAACCAAGGGTGTGTACTATAAATGTGTCCTGCACAGAAAGACAATTATAGTTTTAACTTTTAATTGATATGCACTGTATACATGTATGTAGTCACTATACCGGTAATCATCATCATTGCAGACCTTTTACAAAATGAAACAAATGTATCATCGAAATAACATAAATATCATTAGAAATCAACAATGAGAAAAAAATTCAACATATTTTATTAATAGAAACAAAAACCAGTTGATAATAATCACTCTAGTACTCTACTTACATCTGTCACTGAAGTTAGAATACCAAGATTAATACCATCACTGAAGAATAGACCAGTGTTTGAACAAGCTGAAAGAAAAACAAATTAAAAGGAATGTCAGGTTGTGGCGAAGATGAAGCATAATCACTATAAACTTTGAAATTAATTTCCTGTTATTTTTGAAGTATTTTATAGAAAATCAGTCCACTGAAACAGATTGCTCCCCTGATGCCTTAACAAATAGAAGTAACAAATGCAATTGATAATAATCTAAAATTTCACATAATAATTGAAAAGGCAATTAAAATAGGGTCAAAGAGTTGCATGTTATCCACCCATACATGTACATGTGATGATGACAATGATAACAACTTTAATGATAATGATGAGATGATGATAATGTTGATGATGTCAATGATGCTGATGATGGCAAAGATGTTGATTAAGATGATGATGAAGATGGTAATGATAATAATGATGAAGATGATGATCATGATAATGATGATGATGGCTATGATGATGAAAATAAGGTTGATAGCTACACCAATGGTAATGATATTCATAATAATGAAGGAGATGCTAAAAACAAGTACAAAAGGGAGGAAATTATGATAAGATGGGGAGAACAACAATGGCAGCAACAATGACATGGTGAACTTACCGACTGATGGCATGGCAAGTTGCCCCTGTTCCTGGAGGTCAGTGGTCCCTACTCTCACCAGCATATTCCTTGCGGCTTCATTCCCTTCTTGACATTTGAAGAGTAGTTGGTTTCTACTGAATCCTAGCCACCCTCTCTCACCAGGGTAGAAGTTTTCATTACAGGCATACAGCTCACCCTGTGCCGTGAAAAAAAAATCAGTTTAAAGATTTGAAATTGTGAAACCCTAAGTTTTCATTACAGGCATACAGCTCACCCTGTGCAGTGAAAAAAAATCAGTTTAAAGATATAACATTGCGAAACCCTACTTTCATTACAGGCATACAGCTCACCCTGTGCAGTAAAAAAAATCAGTTTAAAGATATGACATTGTGAAACCCTAAGTTTTCATTTCAGCCATACAGCTCACCCTGTGCAGTGAAAAAAATCAGATGAAAGATATGACATTGTGAAACCCTAAGTTTTCATTACAGGCATACCACTCAACCTGTGCAGTAAAAAAAAAATCAGTTTAAACCTATAACATTGTGAAACCCTACTTTCATTACAGGCATACAACTCACCCTGTGCAGTAAAAAAAAAATCAGTTTAAACCTATAACATTGTGAAACCCTAAGTTTTCATTTCAGCCATACAGCTCACCCTGTGCAGTGAAAAAAATCAGATGAAAGATATGACATTGTGAAACCCTAAGTTTTCATTACAGGCATACCACTCAACCTGTGCAGTGAAAAAAAAATCAGTTTAAAGATATAACATTGCGAAACCCTACTTTCATTACAGGCATACCGCTCAACCTGTGCAGTGAAAAAATATCAGATTAAACCTATAACATTGTGAAACCCTACTTTCATTACAGGCATACAGCTCACCCTGTGCAGTAAAAAAAAAAATCAGTTTAAAGATATGACATTGTGAAACCCTAAGTTTTCATTTCAGCCATACAGCTCACCCTGTGCAGTGAAAAAAATCAGATGAAAGATATGACATTGTGAAACCCTAAGTTTTCATTTCAGCCATACAGCTCACCCTGTGAAGTGAAAAAAAATCAGTTTAAAGCCTAAGTTTTCATTACAGGCATACAGCTCACCCTGTGTGGTTGAATTTATAATGTCCAATTTCAACTGCACATCAAAAAATATGGCTGAGTTAATACTGAAAAAAGGAAAGCCTACTTTCTGTAAATTTCAAATATAAAAAGTGACTTATTATTGAAACTCTCTTGATCAAAGGAATGTTTTTAGTTTAGTTTTGAACGAGGAAATAGATAATGCGTTTCTTATTGAGGAACAGAGTACCAACAAAGGCATGGTCACCTAGTGTAATCTTTCTTTTAAAAGGTTGGTGTCTGATAATCATCTGCTTAATTTTGACGGTTAATCATATATCATGGACAATTCAATCAATCATTAAAAAAAAGTTTATATCATTGCTAAGCTTTGTGTTACAGGTACAGAAGAAATGTTTGTAGAACTCTGTACTCTCTTTCATGGAGGGGCCTGTACTATTTAGGCCTAAACATTTTTCTTTCATACATGTAGGTTACGTAGTTTCAGATGTGAAAGATAAACAAATAATTACCTTTTGTTCTCAGGGGATAAAATGTACCATCACTTTCGCAGTGATACAGATTTATAAGCTACATAGTGGGACTCATTACACAAAGCTTAAAAATCGATCATACAGTTGCATTGTATGAATCATTACACATAATGATCAATGTAATCAAGCCTAAAAAGTTCCCACTGATCAAACGCTATGATTTGTAATACCAGCCCCGAATCAAACCTGGGAGTGACATATTCCATTCCATCACTATCACCAAATGGTAATTATTTGTTTGTTACGACGGACGTAAAATTTTTGCGTGTTCCAGCAGGGGCCAAATTTTTGTGTTTTTACAGACAATAAATATATTGAATCTTATAGTTTGTTAAGGTTGATATGAGCTTACCCTGATAGTTCCAGAGTAGCCTGATCCAATCTTTCTTAGTCCCTTGTCACCATGTATGTAGAGATAGCGTCCATCACTGGCTATTGCACTGTAACCGGTAGCATTAGATGCTTCTGTAGTGTAAAGTCATTTAAATTCAAAACTTAAAAATGAAAGTGAGGTGTGTTTTTACAATACAGTATATTAATTGAGCAATTTCGATGAAATTATCAACCTCTTTACACAAGCGATGCCCCCCATTCCCATTTTTTATTCATATCATGGACTACTCAAGCCATGGTGAATTGAGAGAATTACCACCTTTCATATATTAATTAGAAAGCAGAGATAAATCTGATCTGACTATATTTTCCTTGATGATTGGCGGGGAGACACTCTTACTAAAGCAACTGTTGGATAAACCACGACTTGTCAGAAAATGTCCAAGCCCTTCATAAAACATAGGACATTTACAAATGCTTGAAATTAATGACAAATCTACTCCTAGCAAATCACTTCATACAATTTCAGTAGCTTGTAACAATAGCAGGTAACTTGGCAATGATGACAAGCTTTGTGAAACAGGGTCCTCTTTAAGGAGACTCACCTAGACTAAGGCCAGGGATGGACCAAGTATCAATGAGCGATTGGTTCGGTACACCTAGCGTCAACCAATCAGGAAAGAGTGTCTTGCCAACCAGCAGAGCATGGACGCTGCGTTGAAGAGCAACGATGATAGCAGGAACCTACAGAAGTAGAATGAAAATTTTAATGTCTACATTAAATCAAATTTGAAAAATCATACATTTTCTTGTCAACAAATGCACATTATGAAAACACTACATATACTTTATGGCCCATATTCACAAATTGAGGTTTTGAATCCTTTATTCAAAACCATGGTATACAGATTTAATCCAATACTTCAGTGTGTAAATTGAGAAAGTTTCCAATAATTAATTCACAATTTTATTACAGCATGCTAAATTGATGCAAGCTTGTTCCTAAGGATTATGTATTAATGAGCCAAATATCAATGTAAACTAAAGTTAGTTACAAGGGTAATTTAATACCATGCTATTATAAAAGTACACATTCATTATTGGTTGTACCTGAATGCACTGAATTAAACCTAATCAATGGATGGAATCTGCATAAATCCTAGTTTCAAAAGAAAACTCAAACACCTTTGTGAATTCAGACATATACCTTCATATTTTTTTCATCTTTTCTTATGGTATGCATTACCTGTAAAGCTTGTGAAGGTCTCTGACCGACTATCATCAGTAGAGTCGAGATGCCTGTGAGTAGTTTACCTGTGTTGCCCATAGCAACCATGAGACTCAGAAGACAAGCGCTACTGAGCGTGGTCAGGGAATGGGTGTCATTCTCAAGGGGTGATGTAGCAAGGTTCATTAATAGCTCAAATAAAGACCCTGGGGGAAAAAAAGAAGACAAGAGGAAATCAGTACATTTTCTTTATAATATGTAGTATCGTGTGTAAAGAGGATTGCTGGATCATCTAGTCTGCTGTGCAAACCCTTCACTCAAATGAAGCCTGAATTCATAGTGGGTGATTTCATGTTCAGTGTTGACCTTTTGGTGTCGGTGTTAGGTCAATTTTTACACGAGTATAACACCTAACATAAAATGAAGATGGTCCTGAAAAGTCACTCACTGGTTGTTGAGATGTCAATAATGTGATCTGGATCAGTTTGACAAACTCAGAATAGGTTTTGGAGCTAGGGGAAGCAATCCAAATTCCAACACTTACACCAACACCAATGCCAACACTGGACTTGAAATCACCCAGTGAATGTGCTAGACTTTGTGTGAAGACCCACTTGGTGATCAAAGTTTCAATCAGGGTCTGTGCCTGCAGACTACAATGTGCAATTCAATGGCTGCAACTGAATTGTTGAAATATTCACAAGGTAAATTCTTTCAAATTGATATTATAATCCTACATTGCTGTATGAATAAATATTAAGAGATTGCAGAGTGTTGTGGCTCATCTACCTCTAGACAATGTAAAAAAAATGAAACTACATGTAGGTCACATCAATCGCAGCTGGTCTCCCTCACTGGAATACTAAATACGATTGGTTTGGGGATCTAAAACTGACTTGTGATGAATTGCAGATTCTTTGCAATGCCGTATGAGTGCATCTTTTGGTACAGAAACACATGCGGTTCTCATCGTCAATCTATCAGAGAAGATAATATTTTCAGGAACAACTACAAGCAGACATTCAAACTAAAATGAGTATACATGTATGTAGGGTATGCTTCAAGAAAATAATTAGCGATTTCATTGTAAATTCATCAATTTCAAACTTGCAATTAATAAATCAATTTTGACTAAGAATATTTGTGTTGCAAGAAATTTACCAGTAAGCGATATAGATTGGCATTAAATCCCAATACTTGGGGTTAATTTAGGGACCTAAAATTGACATGCAATCAATCATGTAATTCATTTAGCAATGAAATATACATTTGCATTACCTATAAGACTAATTTGTGGAAATAATTTGAAATGCAATCAATTAGTTTTTTGCAATGCCCCTTAAGATTGCTAACTTACCAAGGATATCATCAGGTTCTTTACTGAGCCCCTCTGGTGTTTGACCTTGGAGTATGTCTAGGAGAGCTTGTAAGGCTTTGGCACAGAAGTCTGGATGAGACGCACGTGTCTGACGGATCAACTCAAAGACACTACGAAGACCTAGCCCAACCACCTGTATCAAAGAACAAAATTGAAGGAAAATGAATGGTGCAGACTGTTTTCTATTGAAGTAATTCCTGTAAGAACTCAGCAAAGCATCAACGTCAAGCTGGTTAATAACTAATTGAAGCATTCTACGTCTAAGTTAATCAGTCACAGTAGCTGAACATATACATGACAGAAACTACTTGTACTCTTTCGGGCCTTTATAGCTAAAGTGGAGATAATGGCCGAGCAGGGATTCAAACTCACAACCTTTCAATCGTTAAGTCCAATGCTCTAACCACTAGACCGCATGACCCACTGTTTGCAGAATGTCTACGTATTTCTTGTATTTCTTAAGAAACATAATGGCAAAGTGGCATGCACAAAAATACAAAAATTTATTTATCACATAAACATGCCTCCCCTCCCAGAAATTTTGAAAACTAACATTTTTTTTCCTGAAAAATTTTCACAAAATTCAACAAAAAGTATGCACATAATCCTTCAATTTAACTATACAAAATGTAAAAACAAATGGCAAGCTTGGTTGCTCCGCTCCCCCATTCTGCGTACTGCCATGGGCATAACAGTCCTTCAAACATACATCATGCAAGCACAAAGTCCCCCCGGGGTACTTGTTGCTTACTCTCCTGGGTCCCATTTCATTAAAAGTTTTCATGAGAGCAAGTCCTGCTGGAATGTCATCTACCATGGCAACATGGAAAATCATCTTCTTTGATTGGCTCTTAAAATCATTGACATTCCAGCAAGAGTTTCTATTATAGCAAATTTTTATGGAAAGTACCCCTGAACATTTGAAATTGTATTGCTTCAGCAGCTACATTGTGAAGGCAAATCCTTTCAAAGAAATTCCTTCCTTACCTTTGGAAGCGGTATAAGCTTGTCATCCTCCTTCTCTTCCTCCTCCTCCCCTTTTCCATCTTCCGTCTTTCCATCACTGGCGCAAGCCAAGATGATAGCCCTCTCTCTTATCTCTCTCTCAAGGATGCACTGCCGTACGGCTGCATAGGCGCTGAAGGAAGAGGCATTGTCTGGTAGCTCGATGCTCGGCGGTTGGAAGGTGATGCTCTCTGCTGATTTATCCTTCTGTTCAAAATATATAAAATACTTAATATTTAGTAAATTTAATAACAAATTTCTTCCACTGAATACTTTTTCATAACATTGGGATGACGTCAGGGAAAAATAACACGGGAGAGGGTGATTTTGCCCCTGAAATGCTCAAAAGATCCCCAAAAAGAAATTAAAGCACCTATTAGAAATGATAAAATTTGCAGATGATTATTTTTTTGGCCTTAGATGATGTCTCTATAGATGTACACTTTACAGGGACATGAACATTGTTCCTTAACTCGATCATTGGATTCCAACTTGCTCACAAAGAATACCGGCACATTCTCCACTCCCCGTTCTCATTGCGCTTTCTAAATCTAGTTTTACAGGAAAGTAGTTCAGGAAACCAGTTTGGAAGATCGCTTTGCTAGCATTCCCACTAGATCACTTCACGTAAAGCATTCTTGTTGCTATGGAAACACTTTCAGTGGAATGACATGATTCACGCGTAAATCGAAACCGAAGCTTAGGCATTCTACAACTGTCGTGTGGAGTAGCGCGCTCAAAATGTGTGAAGATTGCTTTCCGAAGAACGGTTCTGTCCTCACGCTGAACCAGTTTAACGAGGCAAAGCAATCTTGAAAACTACAATGCGAGGTGGTTTTCTGAACCGGTTTGGAGGATCATTTTGACTGTTCTCACTACATGTTAAACTAGATTCCACTGAACTAGTTTCCAGTAAACCAGTTATAGAAAGGTAGTGAGAACAGTGTCTTTGTTAAAGCTTTTGCAATGTTGCAGATTTAGAGAGTAAGTTATGATAAGTAACTACCAAAAATAAATTTTTTTAATTTTTTGCCTATTAATAAGTACTATTACACCAATATGCAATATGCAATATCTCCTTCTAGTGAGTATGCTTTTGTAAACATCAAGAAATCAAGATATGAAGAATGAAAGAAGCCAAACCCCTATCAATACCAGTGAAAAATATAGGCAGGAGCCAAAAGTGATAAGCCCCCTCCCCCCCCCAAAAAAAAAATAGCTACCATAAAAAAAAAAACAAAGATCTCCTGTCAACTAATATTTCTGCCAACATGTATATGGGTTACATGAAAATCCCTGAACACTTCTTGGTAGCCCGTCACAAAAGAAAATTGATTTCAGTGATTGAAACTATCTACTGGTATTTTGAATTACGGGTAGTCGAAATATGCAATGGAAATGAGGGAATCAAATTGGTAAATTGTGGAAGCATGAAATTAGGCAAGAGCCTGAAGACTGAAATCCCTGTAACATTATTATCATTAACAATTTAATACAAATGTTGTGATTATTGCCATGCAAAAACAGTGCAACTTGAGAGAACATTTTAGGAGAGTACTGTGATACATGAAGAGAGGGAGGGGGTTAATAAAATTTGTGTAAACATATAGTATAACAGATAAAACTTGATATCAAGATGTTATTTCCTAAAAATATAAATTAGGGAGGTGATCATCCACATTCCTAAACAAACTATTAAATGCACAGCTGAATAGAGACACTGCCAAATGAATGTGAACACCAAAAGAGGGTGTGGGTATGGCCTAAAACAAAGGCTTCCACGAAAACTGTGGACGTGACCTGAGATCGCAGGAAATGTCTATCAACAATAACATCCCCTCCCTCAGAGCAAACCGAGGATGTCAACTACAAAGACATTCATGGAAGCACTTGATTGCTCTGTTGATTACAAACCATTAACACATGATTATTATGACATACCCATACACACAATACAAATATGCATGAAATCGCCAAGTCATTTGATAATTTTTTGACCGAAGTTGAATGTCTCTTCATTTGTCTCTTCTGAATACATGTAGACATATAGGCCTTCATGTATACAGTACACTCTATAAAGTCGAGCTACAGTGTACAGTGTGGAATACTATAAATGAATTAGGCCTATATGTTGATATAATGTTTAATACAGTCAGACCTTCATTATCAAGCCATTAAACCATGGACCTACGTTGACAGATAAATGGGTAAACGATGCATGTATGATATTGATATTGGTCAAAATCAAAGATTGATTATTTAAGGAAAAGCTGCTAACTTTCAACAAAATATAAACCAAGAAAATACATTACAAACATAACAAGTCAATATCATAACGATATACAAAGGTCATAAAATCAACAACAAATTACATACAAAATATGTGTAAAGGATTCCAAATTTGTGATTAGCTGATGTTCAACAGCTTTAATTCAGGAACAACCCCACATGCTGTTATTAGGAATGGTAGCAATTGGGATGAGAAAATAACTCTTATTACATGTACATGTATATATCTCTACTCTCTATAGGTTATTACATACACTTCAGAACCATGTCAGGCCTAAATACCATCTATAATGGAATTTGAAGATGTTTAAACTTGACAGTTGAGTATTTACAAACACGAGAAAGTACTTTAAAATGATTTTTACTCTGATCGTCATCATTTCGTTCAGTATTAATCTGAGTAACAGGTGGCATGTGAAATGGATAGTGATGGGTTAGATAAAAACTTGTGAAGTCATGCTCGGAAAGGATGTACATTTGGCCTGAATATTCAGTAGATATCCTGTCAGAGGTCTATATAATTTAAACATCTATGGTTTATTTTGCTCTCATGTTTGTTAACGTCCTAACGCACACGTAAAAGGGACATGATTTAATAAATAAATAAATACATAAATAAATGTATAAATGAATAAATATATAAATGAATATAAAATGAATGAATGAATGAATGAAATAAATGGCCAAAATATTAAAATAAATTAATAAACAAATAAATGAATAAAAAATGAAAAATAAATAAATAATATCAGACACAGATATCAAGAAATCATGCTCAGTGTTTGCTGTTCCAATCCATTTCCCATAAAATGAGCTGTTTAGTCATGTTTTTCAATGAAGAAAATACAAAATAAATGTTTTCCTTTCTGTTGATGCAATCAATTTGTGAGGGTAGCACCTCTGGGCCTCTGTGTCATCAAATATTTCTCACACATGTAATGCGTCGCAAAATAGAGCCAGTCAAATCAACTTTGCCAAATATCAAAACCATACTGTATTCATAAACTGATCACTAAATTCATCAAATTGTCATCAATATTTTTTGGTTTGTTAAATTGTTTAACCTGAAATATTTCTGAAAAATAATCATATGGGTAGAAACCTAGTGTGTCTTATTGCCGGAAAGTTGAAAAAGTTGCAAAATATAAACAAATTACGTGTAATTAGAATGGAGTTTTATGTTGGAAGGCATTAATTTTCTGCAGCAGTGATATTTGTAATCTATAAAATGAAAACATTCAAAAATATGTCTAATATTTTCATGGACACACAATTTTTATAGTCACCTTTAGGATTTTTAAATATGGCTATACACTGTACATGTATATCTCAAAAAGAAAATGACAATTAATCTTTATACAAACACAGTAAATGGATTTAAGGTTCTTTATTGTAGGCCTCTAATGGAATTGCCAGTTTGTATTTTATGATTTTTGTTTAAAAAGAAATATTTTTCATCTGAAGTTCCTGAAACCTTCATGCAACAATCGCTCTTTAGATTGACTTCTGTTAAAACCAATACAAGGGTTAATATTACCATTGCCTCCTGTTCAGAGATCGAGAGATGACTAAACGTGCACTTTAATCGGCCAGCAGAAATGCAATTTTGTCCCCCAAGTCACACGGCTCATTATGTGCTTTCGTTTCAATTAGGATGGCATGAAATATGCATGGATCGCCTTAAGGTTAGGTTAGTAGCTGAATTCCTCTACCGCGGCCCCTTCCGAGACTGCCCCCATTCACTCTATCCCATTGATCTGCATCAATTGATATACCACCTTAAACACTATACATGTACAAATGGAATAAGGACATGCGATTATATCCTTTTACAGTATGTTCTCTGCAGGGTCATGGTGCATAATGGTGAATTTTTTTCTTTTCTTTTTTTTAAATCAGGTTTCTGGATTAACTACATTGTTTATGACAATGATAGATCTTAAGATTTACAGCTACATTAATGTACTGTAAGTAAAAGTATCTTTTCAAGTATGGTGTGAGAGGGGTGGCTTGTGATAAACAAGGCAAGAGCGATTTTGTGTCTCGCCCACTTATGAAAATGACCAGAAATATCATGATTTGCGAGGGCATGCAACAGAATTGTATCAAAACTTCATTGTGAAATAATTGGGATGATAACACTAGCCATAAGAGCCGTGCATGTAAACTTTAATGTTGACCTGAAAATCACCTTTGACCTTACCATGTGACCTCCTACTGCAGCATAACATGCAGGTCCCCAAAGTCCATCTACCATCCAAGTTTGGTTGAAAAGTCACTTAGGGTTGCGGAGTTAGGTGTCATAAGAGAGTCTTGCATGTAAACTTTATCGTTGACCTAAAAATGACCTTTGACCTATCGTGTGACCTCCGACTGCAGCATAATATGCAGATCTCCCAAGTAAATAAATAGACCTCTTTGATTACATTGTACATGTAGGCACTTACTACATGTTAAAAATGCAATGAGCAGTCTTTTGATAAGCATAAAATATTATTATTACGTCATAATTGGGGTAGGGTCTTCCAGCAGAAGAGAAAGAAAAATCATTCAATTGACTATGGCATGCAATAGATCTGGGTCCTGTTACACAAAGGTTCACAATTAATCGTACGCTTGATTTTTACGATTGACTGTACATTATAGTCAATGCAATCAATTGCTGAAAAATGTTCTACGATCATTGCTAAGCTTTGTGTTACGGGCCCCAGGTGTGTTGCTATGTCATTGCATGAGTAATATTTGTATAGAGTATTTGAAGCCCCCCCCCTCCACGATAGTGCAAATTGGTTTACATGTTTGGCAGATGTTAAGAATCAAGGAACAGAGAGACTCCACATTACATACAGGCTGTATGATGTTCACATGTAGACGTTTTTTAACCGATATATTTTTGGCGTTATTCATGCTAATTGTGAACGCAACACTAGTGGGAGGAACAGAGAGACTCCCAAATACGTACTGGATGTACGATGTTTAGACGTTTTTTAACCGCTGTTCATGCAAAGTGTAAACGAAACGCAAGTGGGAGGAACAGTGAGACTCCAGTCCACATTACGTACAGGCTGAATGATGTTTAGACGGGTTTTAACCACTGTCTATCTAAAGTGTGAATGCAACACTAGTGGGAGGAACAGAGAGACTCCACATGGTCTCAATGAAACTAATGCCAGAGGAAATGACCAATGACAAGTATCCATGATATTGCAACTTTCCATTCTCCATCACTTTCTCTTCTAAGACATCTCACCCACAAACATATTCTATCTTTCCTTCTTTGATGACTTCCATTTCCACTAAACATATCTTCAACAATTGTGATTCTACAGATTTTAATGTACACAAACTGATGTATCCATTGAGTTAGTTTCATTTCAATCCATTTCTACATGTATACTCAAGATCTTTCTTTGACGATTTCATGTTCATGAACATTTCTCCTTCAATTATGGTACAGAATGTACACTCACTGAATGGTGACCAAAGCATGTATATACATGTATCCAGCATCAGTTACATGTAGTTTCATTTCAATCCAATTCTACAGTGCGTATAAAAAAACCCGGACAGATTTGAAAAGTCTATAAAATTTTTGTTTAAAATTGTATTGTCTATATTTTGGTGTTAATAGGTGCTCTAAGGTCTTATCTTTCAAATGCTATTAAAAAAATTTAGTTTCGTTCATGCTTGAGCGAATACGGAATGTTTTTGTCTGGGGTTAAAAAGGAGGCTTGCGCCGAAATGGCCTAAAATTATAGATATGATAATCGGACTTCTTGCTAATTAGCAGACTTTCTCTTAACCTTTTTATTATCTTCGCCATAATTTTCAAATCATGCGGTCAAAATTAATTTCCAGATCTATTTATTTGCTTGAATTGTTCTGTTGTTTCTTTTTAATATGCTCTCTGTTAGCTTTGAATATTCCTTCTTCTTCATAAAACAATTTTGTTTCAACCGAAGTATGGGAGAGCATGGATTTTTTTTTCAAATGTGTATTAAGCGCTATATAAAAGCGGATTATTATCATAATTATAATAAAGGTACATGTACATGTATGTTGTTTTTAACAAGTTTTTCTAAGTTTTTCTAAGCGCTTTACAAAGGAATTCAAATTATACAATTTCATTTCATAACAAGAAATACATGTACAGTATCAGTCAGAAAACAAATTAATCCAAAAGCCATTCTAAAGACCCCCACTTTTCAGACAAACGATTACATGTAGTTCCAGAGCCCACTATTCAATAAAGTTCTGTATCATGCCATGGGATCAGTCAAGCCAGCCCCCCCCCCCCTTCCTGTACATCGACCAAATATACTGTACATACAGCTCATACATAAAATGTGAACATATCAGTCTGTAATTCACTCTACCACAATGTGAATATACATCCCTGTCATCTTGTCTCCTTCCACAATCAAATCTTTCCTCCTTTGTTTTCATTGCTTTCCTATGGCTAATGCAATGGGCAGTATTAAGAGGTCAGAACCGTCCATCTTTTTGACAGTATTGAAATCAGGTAGCCAGTAGCCACTAATGTGAACACATCCTTCTACATGAAATGTTTCTGTTTCTTTACCCCAGTGTGAATGCACTCCTCTGTCATCTTGTCTCCTTTTCTCATCAAACCTTTCCTCCTTTGTTTCCCTTGCTTTCCTATGGCTAATTCAATGGGCAGTAACAGGGGTTACATGCGTTCATCTCTGACTGTATAACGTCCTTAGAACACACTCGGTACTGATAGCCAGATAGCCACTAATGTGAACGCATTCCTTCTACATGTATACCAGTTCTGTTTCTTGAATATCCCGGTGTGAATACACCTCTGTCATCTTGTCTCCCTTTCCTCCTTTGTGTTTCCCTTGCTTTCCTATGGCTAATGCAAAGGGCAGTAGCAGGGGTTATAAGCGTTCATCTTTGATAGTTTTAAGTCCTTGGAAAAGGGATATCCACTGCTTTAACTGAATTGTGTTATATACGGTTGTTGGAATTTCAGTACACAATATACATGTATATACATGCAGGCTCATCAATTTTTCTTTTCTTTATTTTTGCCGATAATAGATGTTCACAGGTTGTTGTAATGATTTCATAGACTGTACACACTACTGAGTTTTGGGTTGAATCATTTAAAAAGATGAGGTGGGAAACTTGGGTAAAATTTACAAATGTACAAATAACAAATTGTAACCAACCACCAACCAAAGAGAAACAGGGGAACCATATCTCAACCCAGTGAGCATTTGGGTGCAAGCGCCATGGCCTAACCCACTTTAATTAGACCACATTGTAACTTCAAGAAATTAATAGGCCCTACCCTGAAAGAGTCAACTGTCTGTACAAAAGTGTGAGTAGGAAATAGGGGTGTCAGAAAAAAGGGGTCAGGGGTGTCACAAAAGACTGGGTCATGTTTTAGAGAAACACTTATGCTAAAGGACAAGTCCATCTCAATAAAAAGTTGATTTGAATAAAAGGAGGAAATTCCAACAAGCATAACACTGAATATTTCATTAAAATCCGATATAAAATGAGAAAGTTATGACGTTGTAAAGTTTCACTTTAATTTCGAAAAATAGTTAATTTGCACATCCTGGACGCTATGCAAATGAGGAGACTGATGAGGTCACCCACTCACTATTTCTTTTGTATTTTATTACTATGAAATACACCTGTATGAAAAATTCTAATTTTCTCTTCATTGTTATGTGAAACAAATTTTATTCCTCCCTGAAAATGTAGAATGAGCATCATTCTGATTGTTTATTTGTTGTCAAATCTGTAAGAATTGAAATATTGTATGATTCAAACAATAAAAAACAGTGAGTGGGGGACATCATCGACTCTCTCATTTGCATATCACTGAGTTGTGCATATGATAACTGTTTTGTGAAAAATAAGCGAAACTTTATTGTCATAACTTTCTTATTTTACATCCAATTTTGATGAAATTTTCAGCTTTATGCTTGTTTGATTTTTCTCTATCATTTCCATTCGACAATTTTCTGGGGTGGTCTTGACCTTTAAAGGACAGGTACTGCCCAACAAAAACTTGATTTGAATAAAAAGAGAAAAATTCAACAAGCATAACACTGAAAATTTCATCAAAATCGGATGTAAAATAAGAAAGTTATGGCATTTTAAAGTTTCGCTTCATTTCACAAAACAGTTATATGCACATCTCGGTTGGTATGCAAATGAGGAACTGATGACATCACTCACTATTTCTTTTGTATTTTATTATATGAAATATGAAATATTTGTATTTTCTCATCATTGTCATGTGAAATAAAGTTTCATTCCTCCATGAACACGTGGAATTCCATTATTTTAACATTTTGTGCTTCAGGCAAGGAGGTACTAATTGTCAAATTCGTAAAAATTGAAATATTGTATAATTCAAACAATAAAAAATAAAAGAAATAGTGAGTGACATCATCGAATCTCTCATTTGGATGTAACTGGCTCGTTCATATAACTATTTTGTTAAAAATAAGCAAAATTTTGAAATGTCATATCTTTCTTATTTTACATCCGATTTTGATGAAATTTTCAGCATTGTCCTTGTCTGATTTTTCTCTATTGATTCAAATCGACATTTTTCTGAGGTGGACTTGACCTTTAATGAATTTTTGACTGAACAGGTCCTTCTAGCAGAAAAGAAAGGGCACATAGAGACACCTGTTGTAGAATGTGTAGACTGCTGATACATGTAGGTAAAGGTCACTCACTACCCTCAAAGGATTGTGACAGGTGCTTCTCACATTGAGAAGACAGGTGAATCTTCCTAACAAGCAAGTGTTCTGACTTCATACCCGTCCGATAAAGAAAAAAAACTACCTCGAAGCAAGTATCACAAGACGAGACTACAGTACCTGAAAAAATACCTGTACCAATTCAAAGAAGAAATTCACCCTGACAAAATGTTGATTGTATATTGGTGAAGGTTTTAGAGAAAATCCATCAAAGATTAAGAAATTTACAAAATATAAATTTCTCAGAAAATTGAAAATGATTTTGAATTTTTCTTCAGTGTATTATTAACTGACAAGTCAACAAGATACATTATATTGCATCTGATCCTAAAAGAAAAAATCAGTCATCATGAAAACTATATTAAGTAAGAAATAAGAATATTTGCATTTTATGTTGTAAATGCAACATACATGTATGGGGCAGTTGCTGCTTCACAAATCAAAAATTTAGAATTGTAATAACTTTCTTAATCTTTAGTCTAGGGACAGTGATTTTCCGCGATCGCGGAAAACGGACGGAATTCACGGAATCGGCTGTTTGAAACGGAAAGTGGCTTTTTAAACGGAAAATCACGGAAAACAAGTTTTTTCTCATAATGCACAAAAAAGTAACATAAATTAATCCCAAATCCTCAACAAAATACGAATATCAACTGAAAAACACGATCTCACTTTGCAACAACAATCATGACAATCAACACATCGTAACTACACTCGAGCCTTTCCATCACTGGATCGTATCCAAATTAGTTTACACTTACGTCCGCATAGAAGGCAGAATCCGGCCGTGTGTTGCTGCCCTCTACGTTCGGTCATAATATAATGATCATGGTGATTCATCAAATCCAAAATGGCGGATATTCGGAAGTCGTCGACTGCTCAAAACGATGTCCGAAAAGTCCCCAAATCAGCGATAAAATCCCATTTAACAATAAAATAATGCTAATAATATGAAAAGTGAGAATATATTCATGTTGATTATGTTTCCCTAAATATTTCAGGAGCTCGAATCTCTTCGATTAATATGTATTTTAAAGCAATGTTAGTACATTGGTACATGTAGATGCAAATTTTGAGCAGCGCTTGCATTTTGACATCACTTCTCGTTGCGTATTGGTTTTCTATGTAAACGGAATTGTCAATTTTTCTTGTACACAAAGTCTATGGGGAAACGGAATTTCCGTTTTCAGACATGCTGAAACGGAATTTGAGATTTTCTGAAACGGAAAAGGCAATTTTTAGAAACGGAAAATCACTGTCCCTATTTATCGATTTTTCTTAAACCGTCACCAATGTTCTGTGTTTTTTTCTGGTATAATGCATCATTTATTAATTACAAATGAAACTATAAAAGTTATAACAAAATATTGATAATTGTTTGTTTTGTTTTCAATCTCATCAAAGCAGAATTTAAAAAAAATCAACTTTAATTCATTCACCACATACATGTACAGGTGTACATGTACATGTATATGTTTAAATTACATGTGTACATACATGTACAGTACATGTACAGGTCTCATTTATGATACACTGTAGGGTTGAACCACTGACTCATCTTCTACGAAAAGGCATATGGAATGAGCCAACTCATTTTTCAACATACCCATACATACACTCTTCTTTGGATGACAGGTTGATTACCTCTAGTCTTTTTTTCACAGACCCAAAATAACAGAAAAAGCAAATACCCTTCAGACAAATATGGAGGGCCAGATACATATATATGGTACTATTGTATCTGATCTAAATAAAGGGCAGGCCATTTTTTCAGGAGCTGCTTTTTCACAACCCACTGTCTACGGTAACTCTGTAACATTGGATAGGCTTTACATTAATAGTGCATGGGATTTTTGGGGGGATCCTTTTAAAATCATTTTCCAGGGCTCTTTTAACATACGTACATGTACATGTAGCATTACGGGGGGATCACCCAAGCCCCCATGTATTTTCCCCCTGATAAATGGAACAGTGTGGGACACAGTGTAGCAATTATTTTAAGCAGATTCAGAATAATATTACAGTGCAGTATGGTACATTATAACTGTATGTAATAAAAAAATTTTACTGTTCTGCAGTAGTATGTACATGTACAAATAATAAACAAAAATGAACACACAGACTGCATGCATATGGGATTCTATTTTTTATGAAAGCCATGACATCAGCTGGCCAATTACCAATGCAAGCTCCAAACGACCCAGTGTATTCTAGTACATGTATGTATCCATGTTACATGTAGATACCGTATCAGACATCTGAGCAGGGCAACTATGATACATGTACATGTACATTGTTGCCTGCTTTAGTCTGAGATAGTGGTCGGTCAATAAGTTTCCACTTGTTTAACCACGGATAAATTTATTGCCCGCTCAGGAAAGTCTATGAGAAAATGCGTGGAAATGTAGCGGGCAATAAGGCAGAGAGCTAACATCTGCGTATTCTACGCGATTTTGTATGCGTCCTTGAGTTCCGCAGTACGATACGTCACAATGTTAATCAAGTCAAGACAACGCTGGATACTGCATCCCCAGGTTGGGAACGCGTTATTTCAATTACATCACAGTGGCAAAGTTCAGAGGCCCAGTCTGCTCAACATGACAAAAATAGATTCCCATTCTTAAACTCCAAAATATCTTAATTTTAACAATTTTTGCTCTAGATGTCTTATTTGGTTAATTATTTAGCAATATTGACTGGCCTGGGGGCAAAATGACATTTACATGTATCACCCTCGTCTACAACTCGGGCGATATACCGGTAAATCTAGTTTGGGCGATATATGTTGTATCGCCCCGAGGCCAGTCCATATTGCTTTAATATCTTGAGAGTGAGATGGTGATTGTCTATCACATTCACATCATGTCTCATCTCTTGGACGGTAATATGTTTGGTCTTGTAAAAAGTCTTTCTCTATAAATTATGAAAATGTCTTGCGTCTCGAAATCTGAGACACCTTGCTGCTTTACTTTCATCTGTTTGATAGTCTTGGGTATCTTGAGCAGGTTGTTGTCTTGAGACATAGTCATGGATGATCTTGAGAGTGATTTTGCATCAGGTGTCTCTGTCTCAGTGCCAATTGGGCCAATTGTCTCCGTCTCCGTCTCTGTATCAACGTCTGAGACTGTCTCAGACCAAATGTTGCCTTGCAATCTACAAATTTTGGGGTTTGTTTTCACATGAAACATTCACGCCTACTGTAAGTTCACAACATGGCTTCAACATACACATCACTTTATGCTTTACATAGACCAGACTAGACTGCAGTGTACAGGTGTACATGTATGTCCTACTTTCACATTCATATTTGAATGAATTATTAAAATTGGCATTTGAGACAAGACATGGTAGCCCCCCCCCCCCCCACACACACTCAGTGTTTAACCCTGATCTGACTGAGCTGTCTGATCGCTTGGTGTACATGTACTTGACCTTCAATACTCTACCACAACTAACCTAAAAAAAAAATAGTCTTGACACACAGACTCTCCATATTAATAGTTGTACACGTACGCACCAATATCAAACTTTTAGTCTAGTGCTCTAGGCCTTGCAATTCTATTGAAAATATTTTTTGAACAGATTAAAATCAGAAAAGCAAACACTGGATATTTCATCTATCAGATTAGAAATAACAACATGACATTTGAAGTTGTGCATTATTTCAACAAAACTTCTATGCATTTTTTTATATTCACTTTTTCAGCATTCGTTTGTTGGATTTAATTTTCTAATATAAACTTCAATCTGGAGTACCCCCTATACATAAGACCAACGAGGTCAGAGAAAAGTCAGCAGGCACAGACCCTGATTGAAAACTTGATCAACAAGTGGGTCTCTATGCAAAGACTAACACATATACTGTGAAGCTGGCCTTTAATCGAAAGGTCAAGTCCACCTCAGAAAAATGTTGAGTTTGAATAAATAGAGAAAAATCAAACTAGCATAATGCTGAAAATTTCATCAAAATCGGATGTAAAATAAGAAAGTTGATGACATTTTAAAGTTTCGCTTATTTTTCACAAAACAGTTATATGCACAACTCAGTGATGCATAAAGGAGAGTTGATGATATACCTCACTCACTATTTCCTTTGTCTTTACAATATTTCACTTTTTATACATGCAGATTTAACAATAAGGGCCGACTTGACTGAACCATAATGAAGCTAATTCCACATGTTCAGGGAGGAATTATTCTTTGTTTCATTTGACAATGAGGAGAAAATTAGAATATTTCATATTTCACATAATAAAATACAAAAGAAATAGTGAGTGGATGATGTCATCAGTCTCCTCATTTGCATACTGACCAAGATGTGCATATATATAACTTTTTTGTGAAATTAAGCGAAACTTTGAAATATCATAACTTTCATATTTTACATCCTATTCTGATGAAATTTTCAGTTTTATGCTCATTCATTGGGTACACAATGCAATTACATGTACATGTACATGTATATTCTGCACATTCAGACCGACAACTCAAGTAAAGGATTTCCGGGTTTGCACAGAAAACGAGTCAGAGAATCCAGTGTCCGATCCACATTATACTACCAACACATATTACCCAGTTCCCACAAAGTCTTATGACTTTCTTGCACTGTCAAGAGTAGAAATGCACAAATCAAGTTCAGACTGTACACACTTCCTCTACTAATAAATCCCTTGTTGCAATCACAGACACACATGTAATCCTCAAAGATTTCACATCACATATTTCCCACCATGTTTTGATGAGTTAACCCAGATTGCATGACATGTGTGGCATGGTGGTCTGGCATGCGGCGGCGGTTTTCACCCGTCCCCTATAAAGGAAACAAACCCTGGCATTTTGAACAATAATGCAGGTCTACATGATAGACTTAAATTTTTTAAATGCTTTTAGTCCTTGGTATTTCCAATGCAACCCTTCATTTTTAAGGAGCGCGATCGTGCCGTCGCTCCTACCTTGCTAAAGAAATAAGGAGAACAAAAAATCGCGCTCCTAAACAAAAAACAAAAAAAGTTGCTGAAATTTCACATTTTACATCTTTTAATCCATGAAATGGCCATCTATTTTCCATAATTCCTTGAAATTATTTTGATTTAGTTGGAAACTACCAAAAAAATTAAAAATATTCACCTCTTTCTCGACTCAGATTTGATTTTAAACTCGGTAAATATATAGTCCCATATGTATATTTTCATGGTAATACCATTGAAGTCTACATGTGGGACAACAATATTTACCAAAAGTACATGTACATGTAAATTCAAATCAGGGTCGGGAAAGAGGTGAATATTCTTCATTTTTCTGATAGTTTTCAACTAAATCAAAATAATTTCAAGGAATTATGGAAAATAGATGGCCATTTCATGGATTGAAAGATGTAAAATGTGAAATTTTAGCAATTTAAGCAGGAGCGTGATATTTTTTGTAAACGTATTGACCCAGGCCTACAAATGTAGTTTCACCACACAGTTATTGCATATATACGATGTCAAGAAAAATCTACAATTTCTCATACATGTATTGTATTGAATTGATTTTTAGCTCCTCAAGGAGAGCGATTCTGAGGAGAGCAATTTATTGAGCTCCACGAAATTATAAACGTGAAGGACTGCAATGATGAATGAGATTATGTGATTGATCTCAATGATGGAAGCTCTCTTAGAAGCTATTCATTTATTGTTACTCGAGTAGCAATAGGTACATGCAACAAATGAATGTAGTTTTAACTGGAAAGATCGATGCATTGCAATCCCAGTGATGTTAAATAATACAAGTGGCTTGTTGTATACAAAATAGGTGCTGGTCTTTAATAAGTACTGCATCATTGTGCATGCACTTTTTTAATTCATTAACTACAAATTTACAAAATCCAAAGCTGTAATAATTTCAGTATGGATTCATTGAGTTTCCTCCAGCTTTGAACTGATAGAACAAGTACCCAACATTGTTTCCTGATATCTTCCCAGGTGTACAGAACTAGACCTAAGTTCTTATGAGTGGAAATCAGTTACGTCGAAACCAGTTCAATATGTAATGGTGTCTTGCAGAAGCGGCCTTGGAAGTAATCTTGAGTGGTCTTCCAAATTCGTTTGGAAAGCACCCCGCGATGTGGTCTTCAAGACCGGTTTGCCTCCCTAAACTGGTTTAAGCAAGTGAGGACACAACCGTTCTTTGGGAAGCGATCTTCACATGGAAGTATGAAAGTGCATTTTTGGCACACTGATTGAAGAATGCATACACGGAGGATTCGAATTTTGGGCAAACATGCGACTCCACTGAGAGTGTTCCCATAGCAACAAGACCACTTTACGTGAAGTGGTTCTGGAAACCGATTCAGGAGATGGTGATGTTGACACTCGCGAAGTGATCTTCTAAACTGGTTTAAGGGAAACCAGATCAACTAGATGAGAACCGGGTCCTACATGCATGCCCAGTATATCACTATCACTTGTCCAAAATATGTTATAATATAATAATAATAACATAGGGTATTTATATTGCGCACATATCCACCTTGTTAGGTGCTCAAGGTGCTCAAGGCGCTCCTAAATTACCCGGCTAAGCTACATGTAGGCATTCACAGCGCACACAGCTTCTTGAGGAATTACTTCCTACCGGTACCCATTTACCTCACCTGGGTTGAGTGCAGCACATTGTGGATCAGTTTCTTGCTGAAGGGAATTACGCTATGGCTGGGATTCGAACCCACAACCCTCTGTTTCAAAGTCCAGAAACTAATCCACTGGGCCACAGTGCTCCAGAATATGTTGAATAATGAAAAACGGAACTCAACAAACACAATGTAAAATGGCAAAACATGAATAAATATTTTTCCATTCCATAAATTGTAACCACATCATTTGAATTTTTATCAATCGTCTTTTTGTGAATTTGTTTTATCTTGTGTTCATGTTGTAGTGGTGTCTTTTCTTATGTCATATGTTTGGTCATGTAAATACATGAACATGCCATATTTTTTTGGTTGCGTTATACCCTGGTGATGCCGCCAGGACAACCCTGGACCAACAGGTAATACCGTACCCCTTTTCTTTTCGGTTAATGGATCGTCCTGTCGGCAGGACTGGGGTACAAGTTTAATTATTCTGAGTACAGAACAATTTATTTAGGATATTTTTTATGTACTTATACACAGTTTGTATCAATGTTCTATTTGATTGAAGTGCAACGACATGTTTTGTATATTTTGATTGTTTTTATGATGAATAAAAACTGCAAAGATAAAAAAAAATGACTTACCTTTTGATCTGATCCCTTCTTTTCATTCTTCTTCTTTTTCTTGTCATTAGTTGGGGATTTCCTCCTATAGAAAGAGAGTGAACAAAATACAATTCATGTTCAGAACAAACATACAAAAAATATGTTTCGTGTATTGGAGATTCCCTCAATTTTATAAAATTAAGACCAACATTAAAATACAGTTAACGTTGGGGATTCATATTAAACAAAAATAAACAGGGAAAAATAAAACAGGGAAAAAGCAAAAATACTGAATATACAGTGTACTGTACCAAAAAATTGATTCAAAGTAACAAATTTATGTGAACATTTTACAAACTGAGCATTATTGTGGTAATCTACACAGTACAGAGTAGTTTCGAATGATGTCATACAGTGTACATGTACATCACGTATGGAGGGCATTCGGGTACCTATCGACCAGGCCATAAAAATAATTTATCATGGTTACATCATGGAGATACAAATATATAGGGTGTGTTCAATGTTGAGTTTCAAATTCAAACAGCAACCTGAATCATGATTGAAAACTCAATTACAAAGCACAGAACACAAACATGACCAGCGGTGCACTGTTCAGTCTCGAAAATATAAAGCAATTTATAATTCTGTTGATTGTCTTTAAATTTCCTGCTTTTGTTAGCTTACAATGTAGCACAGCATTATTGCGCAGTTTGACCCATCACAAGAAAGGTCAATTTGGCACCTGCTTGTGTAGGCTTCCACGGAAAGAGCAAATATAAAGACATATTTCAAAACTCAAGTGTGTTCAATGTTGCATTCCCAATTCTGGAGGATGTAAAATCTGAGGTGATCGCATTTATAAATGCATCTTTATCGAAATTTAAAAAATTTTCCTCCAGATTTTGATTTGAAAGATGTTTTTTTAATGTCCAGGAATGGAGGACATTGAACACACCCTTTGTTTCTCATTACATGTATATCCACGTTTTGTAATCACGTTTTCAATCATGATTCATGTTGCCGCTTAAATTTTGAAACCGACATTGAACACACCCTTAGATGCACTGGTTTTAATTTCATTGCTTGTCCTCCAAATGTCTGCTCCTTGGAATGCTCTTATGTAGAAGCATCAACTTGGCGATGGTGAAATCCTTATGACCTACAAGTACAATACTGCTCATCTGCGTCTCTGTTCCAACAGGTGAATCTGCAGACGTCAACTCCATTGGGACCAGAGAAATCTGTTTGACTATTTGAACCAATGAGACCCAATTCGTTGAAGAAATTGCATTTTGTTCACCTTGTGTGATGTCAGGGACTGTCAGGCAAATCAAGTCAGTGATAAGTACAATAATGTCCTACAGTATTTTTAAAGCCCACTTGGTTTTTTTTTCGGCTCCCAACCAATGAATATGCATAAAACGTACAAGTATTCTTGTGCTTTGTATTTATCAGAGTTTTGATATGATTTGTGGAGCATTTTGGCCCTGTGGATTAGTCTTCTGACTTTGAAACTGAGGGTCGTGGGTTCTAATCCCAGCCATGGCGTAATTTCCTTCAGCAAGAAATTTATCCACAACATTGTCCTGCACTCAACCCAGGTGTAGTGAATGGGTACCTGGTTGGAAGAAATTCCTTGAATGCTTGAGCGCCTAGGCTGCCCAGCTAAGGCCGGGTTAATAAGTATGTAATAATAGCAGGGCCTGCTGGGAGAACAGTTTTCAGAACTGAAGTGGTTTCCCTGGGTAAATATATCTATATTATACATGTATATCATTATTATTAATATTATTTGCATTTTATAAGTCAATTTCACTTTTCAAATCACATGGGATCTCTTACACCATTATACATGTATGATTCTCCCTAGATAAAATGTTATAATCAATTAACAAAGCTTGGATAACATTGTTAAGTTGCTCGTAAGATAAAATCTGTCTTGAGAAGCTCATTCGAATCATCTGGTGCCCCCCCCCCCCATCCCCCATCCCCAGCATCGAAAAGTGGGTCTGATACATACACATGTAACTTCATTAACCTGCTGGGGTGGGGGCATACCTCAAGGATAATTCTTCCATCCTTATTTTATAAAGATACGTGGCAAAGAGATCAAAATTTGATTCAAATTTATTAGATAGCAAGGGATGACTGAAAGGATTTGAGCCTATAAGGATTTGGTCCATAAATCCTTTCACATTTCTATATCATAAACCTACCCAACAAATTTCTTGTTCAAAGCTATTTGGGATCTTATTGATTACAGGTTCCTGTATTAATATAGTCTAATGAAAAATTGAAACATTTGAGTTGACTTTCTTTGGGGTTGATGAAATGGGATGTTTCCACTGCTCCTTGGTCTCAGGGTGATAATGATGAACCCAAGTCTCATCCATAGTCACAACTCACTCCAAGAAATAGGATGGGTTAACCTCGAAGGGTACCAAGTCTCAGGTGGGGTCATGACTTTCAGGTGCAGAATCTTCATGATTTGATTTTTTTTCTAGAAATTTAAGAACCTGTATTAATAAGACTCTAAAACTAAATCAAGTGGGATTTTTTTAAACAAGAGGATTTTTGTTTCAGTAGGGTTTTGATTCAGTTTTCTTCTTGGGTAGCCTAATGTTCTTTAGAATACTGATGACGCATGGCATTCAACTCGGTCCGAACCAGGCTCATAAATCTTGTCAGGATCAGAGCTCGACCTGGACCAGCTAAAATTGATTTATGTCCTTGAAGCAAAAATATAATGTTTTGACCTACTTGACTCTTATCTGTGACCGATATCACCATCTGACCTTGTTCTCAAAACATGATACAAACCCCCAAAATATTTACAATTGCCGGAAGTAGGCCTACTGGAAAAATGCAGAGGTCTGCAGTTGAGTTTCCAAGTCTACAAGTATCTTTCATTTTAATTTTCAATTAAATTGAATTCAATTCAATTAACTGAAGTCATTTATTATAATCCATATGCAACATGTGCATACTAACAATTGTGATCAAGAAGCCTGCAGCTAAAAATAAATATACCCAACAACGAAATCCTTGAGTGAGAGAAATTCAAACCAAGCCATCTCTAACTGCCGAGATGACATCGGGATCAACACAAGGAAAGAAAACATTAGCACACTTAAACCATAACCATTTAAAAAAAAATTGTGAATAAAAAGGTGATAAATTGCATTTTTTCAAAAAAAAAACACAATTTGGGGGCTGAAGTTTGAATGAAATGGAAAAGATTATTAAAACGCCAAAAGTCAAACTGTCAAAGTATAAAAAACTCAGATACAAAAGACCAAACTGAAAACAAAAACAATTGCCTATGTACATGTAGGGGAAGTTCACCCTGACCAGTACTTGGTTTCAATGAATAAAGGCACAAATATTACAGAAAAATATTTAGCGAAGATTTGATGAAAATTTGTCAAAGAATAATGGAGTTTACATTTTTAAGTTTTGATTTTGTGACATCACAGACAAGCAGATTGTCCAGTTTCTACAAAAGGTAATTTTCTTACAAATTCTATACATGTACATGTAGTTAAAGTGAATTTATTTGTGAGGTGAATCATCTATACATGTACACTGGTAGTGTAACCTAATTTCGCGCGTTACCTAAGTTTGCGCACGGTCTAATATCTCAATACCTAATTAATATCTTGAAAAACAGATATCACCAGCAGAAAGAGCGACTTCAAATTACCCGATGTAGTAATTTTCCTTAAGGTAAAGTCTCTATTAATGAAAATATTGGCAAAACATCAGCAAATTTTGTTACCTTTTGCGTCAGCTCCAAGAAAATCTGATAGATCTCCTCGACAAGCATCAAGAAATCGCCATTTTGCAAGCTGAGGTCCCCAATTAAGTAAGTAAAATGTGATACCAACCGAATCTATGGCATTTTAACCTCCATGTGATATAAGTATCTTACCTTTGTCAGCTTGATTTCTTTCCTAAAGCTGTGCAAAACGACCGTGCCCAAATTAAGGTCTCACTTTCTTGTGACACTTTTTCAGCTGAGCGCGCAATAATCGATCGCCATGGAATTTTGAGATCGCGATACGAGCAAAACCCTTGACCTACTTTATAATTCCGTCAAGCACATTTGACTTTGGGATCTTGCCTTCCGTCTGGTATTTATGATTTTGATTAATTTTGTGTGAACTGTGAGAAATTTTTGAATGAAAATCAACTTCATGATGATTTTTAAAATGTGCGCAAATTATGGTCACCCCATCATACATGTATTTATCATCAGACACATCGTTTCATCATGTTCATAGTATTAGTAATCATACCCCATATAAATACGAGAAAAATATTTTTATTCATCATAACTGTTAAACAAATGCCAATGGATTGATAATGATATGGGACTTGGTGCATTGGCTGGGAGGCTGTTCGCATGTGACATCACACAATTCTATAGTTCCATAGGCATATTATTTTCATCAAACTATTAATATCTAACCTGCCCTTCCTCAAGTTCATCACAAGACCCAAGGAAAAGCCAAGGCAAAATACAATTTTGCTGCTTTTTAATTTTAATTGAACAGTAGAGGCGCACTGTCAATATTGGAGACTGTCTCCCATGAGAGAGATTATCTCCAATATCAGAGACTTTTGTAAAGAATTTGGGTATCCAATTTCAGAGACTGTCTCCAGATCCAGTTTGGGTGATCAATTTCCTTTGTTTACATTTGCTTTAAAAGGATTACCTTGGCTGCAAATAAAAATGTGATAAGCAGATTCCTCATGAAAAATTACCCCTTTTCACTGTCTACTTTAAAAATTCACCATCTACTTTTCTTTTGATAAGGATTTTTGTTGTCATCCACACACAAAACAAATGGGCTTCTGGGAGTTCTGACCTCAGTGACACAAAACTTGGGGTGGAAAAAGTTACGCTTTTGTTGGTGTTGTTTCTTTTGTTCTTTTGCAAAGCAAGTCTCTAATTTGGGAGATTATTTCCCACATTGGACTGAGAGAGTCTCCCATATTGTCCGTGAGCCTCTACTGTTGAACTTGAAGTATTTTTTACTTATCATTTTACATCAAAGTTTTAATATTGCCAAACTTCATCTTTTAATGTAATTAATACAAAGAATGTTACCCTGTATTTTCGTCTGCAACAGCATACAACTCGTGGAATATTGCTTTCGCCGATTCCCGGCCGGTCAAAAATCCCTGTGATCGAAATCCCTTATCCTTTCCTTGCAGTTGCACTGTGTGTGGATGTGGATGCGATGATTTTCCCACGCCTAAAGTTGCCATGTCCAGCCGATATTTTGCGTTTCCTTGCAAATCCAACAACTCTTTAGTACCACTAAGCACCCGAAATGGATGCTAAAATTCTTAGACGTCTATATATGGCACAATATAACACGGAAACAATTTGGAAGAAGATTTCCTCAAGTTGTTTTGTTCCTCTATTCATTCAACCTGCTGCCATGTAAGTCGCCATCTTGAATTGTTACATGCATTGTGGGTAGAGGGTGCGACGTCCGCAATGTGACGTTTTGTATAGAAATAGATTTCAGGGACTGCCCCGTGTTTTGTTTACAAACCGTTTTGTCCCAAAAGAAATTTTGCTTATTTTTTATTCAACTCTGATTTTGCCTTATCTTCATTACGGAGTTTTGGCATGGGGAAAATATTTAAAAACCCAACTAGGAAAGATACTTGTCACTCAAAAAAGGTGATGAGAATTCAGATTACCGTGCACACACTAATGTTTTGTTCTATAATAATAAACTATTAAAGGTAGAAGAATCTATCTTCTACAGTTGGGTTTACTCCACTCATGTACGATCATGTAGTGGTACACTCCCGAATGCATTAGTGCAAATGTTTAGAAAGAACAATCAAGTTCACAGTTATAATACTAGACAGACAACTGCACTACATATGCCACGGGGAATCGCCTTGGCTCTAAAAACTCTCGCTTATACTGGTCCTATTAGGTAATGGAATTCGCTTCCTATTGATGTAACTTGTTCTGTCAGTGTCTCTGTTTTTAAACGCAAACTGAAATTGCTTTTACTGAATAATTATGTTGATAATATTTAATGTAAATACGATGTCATATGACCTGTTTAAGTTTTATTACTATTTTCTTAGCTCATTTGTCTATCCCCTCTTTTTCCAGACTTGTCCTTCAATATTCATTTATCAAACTTTCCTCTTGTGACTATGTCTGTTTTCCCTTTCTCTATCTCACTCCTTTTCTTTCAATCTTCCTAACCCCTTCCTGGAACTAGGCAAGGGACCTTTCTAAGCCTATCACTTTTCTTGTTCCTTTGTTTTGTTTTGTGTTCAATTTTCTCTCCCTCTCCATCCTTTGGCATCCCCCTGCTTACCCATTCCCTACTCAGTGTAGATATCAAAATCTCATTTGTAATAATCCCTCACTCTCACACAATTTTAGTTTTGTTTTGTTTTTTCTGGGTAAATTTTACCTCTAATATCTTTTATCTTTAATACATTTACTCTAGTTAAAATTTCATGCCATGTATTCTCTTTTGGAGGACCTTGCTTTGACAAGCTCAGCTTCTTGAAGGTCTCCTCCTCTTTCATGACATACATGTACATGTATATATACTTTTTCTTTTTAATATGATCTCATCTTTGTAGATTTTAAGTGTGCGTGACAATCGAAGTACTTAAGATGTAAAAAGTATTTTGTATGATGTTGATATTATGTACAAATGTTGTGAAAGAAGGTTTTTTCCCAATTTTTTTCCTTCATTTTCTTTCCTTCTCAATTAATCTCTTTTCTTTCTCTCCTTCATTCTTTCGTTCATCCTCCCTTCCCTGAATGCTTTATATTTTATTTCACAAGTCTAACGCTGCATGTGTGTGGCCTTCTTTGTTGAAATTAGTTTGTCGATTGATGTCCCGTATTTCATTTTGTGAAATCTGGTCACCCTGGAAAGAATCGTCGTGATTCCATAGGTTTGTACACAGAAAAACTGGGTGATTTTTTTTTTTTTTTTTGCTTTCCAGATAACGCATTTCATTCTCTTTACTTCTATTTCACAGAGGAATATCACATATATTTCTTCCCACAAGCTTGAATTTATAAAATCTACAGTTTTGAATTAGTTTTTGCCATATTTTATTTCCTGCTTATTTGGCGCAGATTTCAATTCTATCTGCATTTAGATTATGTATAACAACTTTTCCTGACATAGCAATTTAGGCCCAATAAGAATAATTTTGAGTGCCATTTTCATCTGAAAACAAAAAAAAATGGATCATAACATGGAAATGAAAGAAAATATCCAATGCTTTTGTACACAAACCTATGGAATCACAACCTTCCAGACACAACGTGACGGTGACGTCATCATTTCCAGGCGACGTGGGGGTGCTCAATCGAAGCGTTCTTTTGAGGAGCGCTTTCTTTGATTTTTATTTAATAATTTTAACTAATGGAATGAGATATATGTAATATTTTTAGTATATTTGTATTCTATGAATCATTATACCTTTCTTTTGATATCATGACTGTTTTTACACCGGTCAGGGTTTTAATGTTCATCGTAAGATTTAAAAAGGGGCCTATGCTAACAACGGCCGAGATGAAATCTAACGTTCTAGAAAGAATTGGAGTTGTGTGGAATGATTATTTACAGGGGCGGATCCAGCTTTCGCCAATATAGGGGGCCGAAAAATATTTTCAGCAAAACTTTTCTCGACTGGCCGCTTTAATCTGATTTTTTTTTTTTTTTGGTTTTTCAGGGGGTAGTCCTAAGTAAAGATTGAAGTTTCAAGTATATGTTAGTTTTTATTGTTACAAACAAGATAAGCTATCTCATGTGGTCTTAATATATAATGAGAGCGCGAAGCGCAATCTAAAATTATTTGAAATTTTATGTCCTCAGAACTGAAGATTCTGATCAGTTTTATAACCATGAACAAAGATAAGTATCTAACTAAACAATGTGAGCACGAAGCGCGAGCCGAAATTTGATTATAGTAACGTGAAAAGAGACCCAATTAGGACTGTTTTAGTGATTAATGAAGAGGATACAAGTTATCACCAATTAAATCATGAGAGTGCGAAGCGCGAGCTCAAAATTTTGGCATTTCCGACCTGAAAACTGGACATTGTAGGCGCATGTTTATTTAAATAAAGAACAAGCTGTGTGTCTCAAACAATTAGATGCGAGCGCGAAACACGAGCTAAATTTTTTATATACTGACATGATAAAGGAGCATTTGGACAAATTTTGGAAAAAAAAATCCAAAGAGGATAGGTATCTCACAAATCAAACAATGCAAACGCGCAGCGCGAGCTGAACATTTTGTGTAAATAAAAAAAAATAATGAAAGCTTGATGTCCGAGCTAAAATATTGTGTGCAAATTTATTTCAGAACTGGACATGTGAAGTGTCATTTAATCCTCTTGAATGGGAGTCATTACACAGGCAATGCAAGCGCGAGCGAACATTTTTATAAAAAGTCTATTTTCCAATTCTTCCCCTCACCTTTTTCTTGTTTCCTTTCGGGCTCGGGCTGGCCGTTACGAGGCTCTAAATTACACATCATGGGTATAATACCTCTTTCTTACTTTTCTTTCTGTTTTTCGTATATAGTTTCTATCAAGATAAACAGTAGGGGAAGGCGGGGTAAGTTGTGACAGTTTTTGCTTTTTGCATGTTAGAATTGATATGATTAATAATCTTGTCGAAATAAGTACCTTGCCTTGAAATTTAATTCTTCTGAAATATTTTCCACCTTTATATAATTTTCTATCCCCACACTGAAAGTCATCGTGACCTTTGAAAAAAACGATGTCAAATGGCTCAACTTGCCCCATATATGGGGTAAGTTTGAGCCACCTTCTGGGGTAAGTTGAGCCACAAAAACTATGTACAAAATGTATGGGGGAGAACCAGCATGTCAATTTTTTGTTTAAAGTCTTTTCACTTGCTAATTCTCTATAAATACTAACATCCTGTAAAAGGAAAAGAGCAGTCATGTAAGTTTGCTCCTTTCAGCCTGCATTTCAATTGATTTTTATGGTTTTTTTTTTAAGATACATTACCATAGGAAATTAGGAATTCCCATGGCTCTACTTGCCCCATGCTGTTTGGCTCAACTTACCCCAGTCCGAACTTAGTGCGATAATTTTGTATCCACACATTTATTATGCATCCATCATATAAAAGACAATGACAAGAATGAAGATCCATACATGGACTAATAATGTTGTTATCATGTCTGTATTATATTTAAAGACATGTGTGTTTATAAAGCACTTATCTATTTCACACTCTTTTTTACTTTTTTGGCTGAAATTCATATTTTTCCCTCTAAAAAACTAGTTTTTGTTTCAAAGTTGGAAACAATGTGGTGGGGTTAGGGGTTATGCTATGGGTCATCAATACATGACACCACCACAATGTCTGACTCATTCATTATTGGCCTGGGGCTGGTGGCTCAACTTGCCCCTATGCTCAACTTACCCCGCCTTCCCCTACACTTTATTCTGCAGGTTGTCAAAAAAAAATAGGGGTCGGCTCGGCCCCCTCCTGGATCCGCGCCTGATTTACATTAAACTGATAGATCCAAACTGGAAAATTTTAGAACGGGGGCAGCATTTTATGTTCCTCAATATAAAATAAATAAGTATTTCAGGTTATCCGATGTAAATATCACGACAGCGGAACTCATGGCCATTTTAATGGCCATGGTTAGACTCCTCTGATAAAGTTCAGTTGTAATTTTGGCGACTCTTTGTCAGCACTAAATATGATTGATTCATATTTCATATAATGCACTATTTTTAATGAAATTTTATTTAGAATTCATAAACTCAGTTTGTAAGATATTTGTATTAATTTTGAATGGATTCCCTCACACTGTTATGTTAACGGCAATGAGACCGTTGATAAAGCTGCCAAGAAAGGAGCGGCGAAAATGTTTGTAGACATCGTTTTACCAAACACTATAAATGTACTTCTAGAAATGTAGATTTTTATATGCTATTCATGACAATGTTTTTCAAGTATTCTTTACAAACATTAATCATGCACTGACATAGCAACACACCTGGGGCTTGCAACATTTGCAACATAAAGCTTAAAGGCCCTATCTCACCAACGGAGACGTCGCCGCGACAGTCTCCAACTTATCAGTCGCTGCAGTCGCGGAGACGTCTCGGAGACAAAAATGGCTTGCGCTCTCACCAAGGAGACGTCTCGATGGAACGTTTGAAAGATCATACACCTGACTTGGAGCAGGAGGAGGGATATCAGCACGCGTTCAGTCACGTGGTTTCTGAAGTGGGTCAAACAGTGTGAAGAAGTGTCGCGGAGACGTCTCCGCAATGTATTATAATTTTTTTTGGTCTCCAGCAGGTCTTCGCGATGTCTCTGAGACGTCTCTGAGACATCGCGGAGACATCGCGGCGACGTCTCAGCAGTCGCATATATCATTAGTCTCCGAGACGTCGCAGCAACTGATGGAGACTTCTCGGAGACTAGAAACAGTCTCCAAAAATATTAAACATGTTTAATCTTCTTGCGACTCCTCGGAGACTCTGTAATTTTCATGAGACGTCTCAGAGATGTCGCGGAGACGTCTCTGCAACTAGCAAAATTTGTAGTCGCGAACTAGTTTCAAGCCCAGTGAGATACCCCCTGGGGGTATCTCACTGGGCCTGAAACTAGGTATCTCACTGGGCTTGAAACTAGTTCGCGACTACAAATTTTGCTAGTTGCAGAGACGTCTCCGCGACATCTCTGAGACGTCTCATGAAAATTACAGAGTCTCCGAGGAGTCGCAAGAAGATTAAACATGTTTAATATTTTTGGAGACTGTTTCTAGTCTCCGCGACGTCTCCGAGAAGTCTCCATCAGTTGCTGCGACGTCTCGGAGACTAATGATATCCGCGACTGCTGAGACGTCGCCGCGATGTCTCGGCGATGTCTCAGAGACGTCTCAGAGACATCGCGAAGACCTGCTGGAGACCCAAAAAATTACAATACATTGCGGAGACGTCTCCGCGACACTTCTTCACACTGTTTGACCCACTTCAGAAACCACGTGACTGAACGCGTGCTGATATCCCTCCTCCTGCTCCAAGTCAGGTGTATGATCTTTCAAACGTTCCATCGATCCTATTTTGAAATTGTTGCTGCCACCACTCCTTCCAGCATGCCACCCAAGGCAAGTGGAAGTCCCAAGAAAAAGGAACAAGTTTTTGAAGCAGCTGTTGCTGTCGAGGAAGCTTTCGATGCCAACATGGCCAAAGAGGCCAAACAGTTTGACTGGAAACAAGAACAGCAGCAGATAATGGCCGATTTTTGTATACATAGGCAGGAGGAAGTCTCGGATACGTCTCAGCGACGTCTCAGCAACCTTTCGGAGACCCTGGCAAACTACCAGCCAAGTCACCGCGACTGCCCGGAAACATCTCGGAGACGTCGCCGAGACTGCCTGAAACGTCTCGGAGACTCGCTTGCAATTAAGAAATGTCTCAAGGACGTCGCAGCGACTACTTGGAGACTTTCCCGCAACATCGCCGCGACTGTCGGGCTAGTGCTTGTCACCTGCTCTGGAGACGTCTCTGAGACAACGCAGAGACGTCTCCTTGGTGAGAGCGCAAGCCATTTTTGTCTCCGAGACGTCTCCGCGACTGCAGCGACTGATAAGTTGGAGACTGTCGCAGCGACGTCTCCGTTGGTGAGATAGGGCCTTTAGCAATGATCGAAGAACATTTTTCTATGATTGATTGCATTGAATGACCCAAATGTTAATTGTCCAGATAATACCTTGGAACTATTGTGTTTTTTATATGCCACTCACCGTTTTGACAGTTAGGGTGTTTCTTTTTTCACACACACAAGACATGAAAGAAGGATTTAAAATTCTTATTAATAATAAACATAGAAAAATACAAAACAAAAGAATAAGAAGGACGAGAAATATTATAGGAGAGGTGGAATATATTTAGAAAGATATTAATAAAAATATATACCTAGAAGTTAATAGTAAAAACAGTATACACCGTCCAATTTTGTCCTTACAATGTACAATTATTTATCACACGCGTTCTTTACAACTATGTAATCTCATATTTAAATTGTTATTTGACGAAGATTTTAGAAAGTTCTACATGTATGCAAAAACTAGTAGCCGTTATCTGGTGTGCCATTTTCCACGAACAATCATTTAGCACGCGTGATATTTAATTTGTCTACTTGTACTAAGGTGTTATTCCACGAAGATGTTTAATTTTGTAGGACCTACTAATAATTATAACAGGTGGATGGGTGACTAATCTATATTAATAATGTCATATAATAGTCACCAATGGTTTGAATTGAATTGAATTGAATTGAACATTGAATTGAATTGACGTCGTATGGATCGCTTTCCTTTGCCGACGACGTCCTACTCAGGGGTCGCGGAACCGGGGGGGGGGGGGCTTCAGCCCCCCATTTTTTTTCCAAAACCGTGTAAAAAAACGTAAAAATGACCATATGATTGTGATTTTTAGCATGGTCAGCCCCCCCCCCATTTTGAAAACCGTTCCGCGGCCCCTGCTATACACTCTAAAAACAAATCAGTCAAAAAAATGACTGGTTATTAGGGTCAGCTGGGAGCAACTGTTATTCTAGTCATATTTGACTATTTTCTAGTCATATTTTACTAGAAAAAAGTTATTTCTGACTAGAATATATGTCAGAAATGTGAATATCAGTGATTGTTGAAAAGGTTGAAAATCACATTGGCTCCCCTATGTCGAACATCAATTCGGCGGCCGCTTATATTGTTCAAACATCAATTCTGCGCCCTCTAGATTGAACATCAATATGGCACCCCCCACAGGTCGAATATCAATTCAGCGCCCCCTTTCCTCTTCTTTTTCCCCTTTCTCTCTTTCTTTCCCACATTTTTTTATCTTTCTCTTCTTCTTTCTCTCCCTTTTTCTTCTTATTTTTAGCCCTCCTTTTCCGCCTACCCGGGGCCCCGGGCCCCAAGGGCCCCCACCAGAATATGAGCACGTTTAGTATTCATGTTTGGTGAAGTAGGGAGGTTATTTTGGAAAAATAAGTTTACTTGGCATTCCATTTTTAGTTTACTGAATGGGATCATTGACTTGCAATAGAGTGAATAGACCATAAATGTGTTTTGCATTTAGATGTTGTTTTGCGGAAGAGCATGTAGCGACCGAGCTTGAAAATATACGAATTTTGATTAGTATAAGACCTTTAATATTAGAGCACTTGATGACATGAACAGAATGCTACATACGCATATCTAGTTTTCAGTTCCAAATATCAAAATACAAAAACAGTTCACGCTTCGCGCTCGCATTATTTTCATTGGTAAATATTCATCTTATTTTCACGTACTGCTAACAGTCACTTGCAGGTACTTAATTTTGCAGGTCACTTAAAGTTTCCAGCTCGCTCTTCGCGCTGGAACAAAATGTTTAGTTAGATACAGTGGCGTACCTAGGATTTTCCACAGGGCGGGCAAATTCGTCCGCCAAAAAAATTTAAAGCCAAAAAATGGAAAAAAAAACAGGTCGTCGATCAACCACATTTCGTACCAGAAAAAAATTGACAAGCAAAAGAAAAGAAAAAAAAGGTCTTCAAGTTCAAAGGAGCGGGCCAGGGATTAGTTGTGACTCGTCAGGGGGGGGGCAGGGATACGTCCCTTGCCTGGGTTGTGACTCGTCAGGGGGGTGGGCAGTCTGCCCCCTCTGTCACCCCGTAGGTACACTAATGGTATCGTGTTTAAGATTACAAAAATGCCGAGAATGTCCGTTTTCACGTACGGATATTATACATCAAAATTTCAACTCGCGCCTCGCTCTCGCAAGAATTGTTTGATTAGCAGATAACCATCTTGTTCATGTATGCAAAATTGCTAACATGTCTAGTTTTCAGATCGAAATGTAAAAAGAATTAAGCTCGCGCTTCGCGCTCACACTATTTGTTATTTTATTCATGAGATACTGCATACAGTCCTTACAGTCCTCATAGCATGTACTTTTGCACTTCAGCTATTAAAAATTTCAGGTTGCATGCGCTTCGAGTTTGCAGGAATCGTTTAGTTATACGCATCTTTATGATGAATACAAAAAAAATGCTCAGAATATTCTTCTGTTTTTTGTTGCTCTAATCACAATTACACATCAAAGACTTTCTTGATATATGAGATACCTTATCTTATTTGTAAGAATGAGGCTTAAGGTAAAACTGTAGCCTTAACCACTAAAAAATCAGACTATCATTTTTTAGGGAGATCGGGGAAAATGTGAATGAAAACATGCCACCTACTGATGAAAGCTTGACCTGCCCCTGACTCGGAAGACAATGTGACTGAGGGGAATGAGAAACACGAATGAATCGGTACCATATCTGTCGGCAAAATCGAGACCCCCCCCCCCACTTGAACAGGCTACGACAAAATCACCTATACAGTGCGTATAAAAAAAACGGGACAGATTTGAAAAGTCTATAAAAATTTTTGTTTCAAACCATGATATCTATATTTGGGTGTTAATTGGTGTTCTGAAGTCTTATCTTTCGAATGCCATTAAAAGAAATAGTTTCGTTCATGCTTGAGCACACACGGAATGTTTTTGTCTGGGGTTAGAAACTGAGGCTTGCACCAAAATGGCATAAACCGATGATCGGACTTTTTGCAAATCAGCAGACTTCGTCTTATCTTTTTTAATATCTATGCCATAGAGTTTCGAATTATACGGTCAAAATTCATTCTTAAAAACCGGTTTATTTGCTTGAATTGTTCTGTTGTTTCTTTTTAATATGTTCTCTTTTAGCTTTCAATATTCCTTCTTTAAGCAAAAAACAAAAAAAAATCAACCAAAGTATGGGAGGGCATGTATTTTTTCCCCAAATCATTGCATGCTACAAAGGTTATGGTGCATTTGAACAGTGGCATACAGATGGGCAGGGGCTCGGGGTGCCCCCCCCAAAAAAAAGGGATTTAAAGATGAAATTGAAGTAGAAAAGATAAAAAAAGCCCCTTCTTTATATACCTTGCTGGTAGCGACGGCGAACTTTTGATATATGTTCAGCCTTTAGGTCAATATACTTTATATTAAAATATCATTATTTTTAGCCCGGCCGAAGTAGTAACCCTTTATATTTAAGTAACTCTGAATTTCAAGTTGGGACAAAATTGAGTCAACTAGATTTCTTCTTGTTGAGAAACGAAAAACACAAGATGAGATAAGATTTATCGTAAATTCATCCTCAAGAAAATATCTGCGTGTATATTTGTTTTGTTCTCAGAAGTGTAATGAACCAAAGATTTTTAGGGGCCCAGATATGGGGATGGAGCAACAGTTCAGAAAAATGAGAGCGAATTAGGCGAGCAAAGATTTTGAAATTTTTAATTATACAAATCTCTTCTTTCAGTTTTATTTTATTTTTTTTTTTGGGGGGGGGGGATCGGGGAGGATAGATTTTGACATTATTTACTTTAAGTTAGCTACCTTTTTCTTGGTCGTGATTTGTTTTTTCGGGGGGGGAGGCATGGTCCAGTTGAGGTCCCCTATCTGAATAATAAGCCATCCTTTTAGCATATGACTGGAGATTTATCTCACAGTTTTTAAAAAATCTCCTAGTTGTCATGCTTCTACATGCATCTCGATCTCGATCAGCATCTCGATCAGCTCGAACTGGGCATGCTGCTAGCTAGCTAGCTGCCTGCTGATGATGACGTCATCATCATTGTCAAGGGAAGCTTTCGCTTGACAACAAGATTTTTCGTGCAAAAAATTTGCCTATACGATGGTGTTATATTTTACTCTGATGATGTTTCTTTAAATTCTTGATTGATCCACCATGGCAAATAAGAGAGGAAGAGAACCATCAGCAGATGGCACTGATATCGACAAAATTCGGGCAGAAATCGAGCAAGAGAAACAGATGAGGTACGAATTTGCAACAATTTTTTTTATGATCAGTCCCACATGTGTAATTTTATGCTGTCAATTGCAGAGGATGTGACTGAGTCGAGAGATGCGCATGCATGCGATTGCGACGCGCGGCTTGTCTTGAGACTTGACGTTGACGGAGTCAGCTCAGTGAACGTGAGTGAGTGGGTATCTTATGTGTGACATTGTCTTTAGTTTTCCTCACTAGGCTGGTAAGCTGGGGCCTGTTGCATGAAATGGTCTTGACTTTTTTGTAGAACATTCTACGTAAGAACGAGATATCGCTCAACTGTTTCACAAAGCCTATTTGGGCGATACGAAGAATGGTCCTTGGAAAGACACCTCCAGACATGTCCTACGTAGGCATGATCTTCTTTGCACACCGCCCGCCACCGTCGGCATTGAGAGAAAATGCGTTTACGGCAAGCCACACTGACATATCACCTTTAAACATATTTTTTAGGGGGTTGATGATGATGCATTTTATCTGGGATGGCGCCAGTTATGGGGTCTAGTTGTCATCGATTTCACGTCGACAAGACTACCAAAAACGGATGTCATTTTAACTTCTCCGGGGCAATGTAGGCCCAAATATTTTTAAAAAATATGTTTTCTTTTATTCTCCCTCCGTCCTATCCCCACCCCTTTTCCATTAAAAAAAATGAACTTGAACTATCGAAATGGGCAGCACTATCTCTCTGACCCATCATGCTTTCTCATTTATAGATAGTTAAACAACATGAAAACAAAATTCTTTAAAAGAAATTATGTAAGGAAACAAAACATGTTTATAACTTTAAGCAAAAACAAAGAAAAAAAAACACGATACAAAACTAGGATGTTAAACATGCTAAATCATTTATTTATTTTTATTCAATTTTCATTATGATTATTATTTATTGATGAGATTAATTTTAATCAATGAAAATTAATTCTTGGATTTCGGATAACTAGAGATATGAAACAGTGAAACTTCTTCTTCTTCTTCCTGTAAAGTACAGACTGCCGTTGGCATATTATCGTACTTGTGCTTGTCAAGTGCCCAGATGAATAGTGCAAGTAAAAATCTCTACAAAACTATGTGCGGCTAAAAACAGAAGAGGTCTTAACGAAGCCTCCTTTGCTGCACCTCCTGCTTGAAAGATGCGAGGGAGGTGCTGTGAACTATCTTTGCTGGGAGTGAGTTCCATATTCTGATAGCATCAGGAAAGAATGTCTTTTGATATACTTGTGTTCTGGCATATGGAATTTGGAACTTATCAGGATTTCCACGTGTACATGGACCAGTTGATGGAATAAAGTGGTCATCCGGGATGTCAATAAGCTTATTGATGATGCAGTAGACCATGCTAGCTCGCTGTTGTGCCCTTCTTTCCTGAAGAGTAGCCCACTGGAGTTGCTTTAGCATATCTGATACACTGCTGGTACGTCGAAAGTCTCCTAAAGCAAAGCGGGCGTAACGGCGTTGTACCATTTCCAGTTTTGAGATGTTCCTCTGGGTAAATGGGTCCCACACCACAGCAGCATACTCCAGTACTGGAAGGACAAGTGCTTTGTAGCACAACACTTTCGTCTTGAGAGGACAGTCTCTGATATTTCTCTGCAGGAAGCTGCTGACTGAGTTGGCAGACTTAGTTGTTTTGTCTACATGGTGATTCCACTTAAGGTTATCCTGGAAGTTTACACCAAGGTATTTTGCTTTATCAGTCTCCACCAGGGGTATTCCATGAATGCAATATGGTGTCGAACTCTTGAAAACTACCCTCTTATTGGTAACATGCATAACTTGGCATTTTTGCGGGTGAAATTGCATGAGCCAGTCATCTTCCCATACTTGAAGAGCATCCAGGTCCCTCTGAAGCTGTTTAGTGTCCTCTTCTGTCTTGACCTTTCTGTACAAGATGCAGTCGTCAGCAAAGAGGCGCACCGTAGACTGTGATGATACATATTCGGGGAGGTCATTAATGAAGAGGAGGAAGAGTAGGGGTCCGACCACGCTACCTTGCGGCACTCCTGAGAGAACGGGGGCTTCATGAGAAGTAACTCCTTCAATAAGAACCCTCTGGGAGCGGTTGCTGAGTAGATGTTCAATCCATGAGTGAATATTGCCTCTGACTCCATAATAGTTGACTTTGTACATCAATCTACCATGGGGAACCTTGTCAAAGGCTTTTGACAAGTCCAGTAGAATCACATCAAGCTGATCGCCATCATCAATACCCTGGGAAAGGTCCTGAACAGCATGTAAGAGCTGAGATGTACAGGAGCGCTTCTTGCGAAAGCCATGCTGGGCGTCACATAAAATGTTATGGCTATCCAGGTGGTCAAGAATGCTACTGCACACAATGTGTTCCAGGGTCTTGCACACAATAGAGGTCAGCGAGATTGGCCTGTAGTTTTCTGCTCTGTTTCTCTCTCCCTTCTTGAAGACAGGAACTACATTAGCTCTTTTCCAGTCATCCGGAATAATGCCTTGGTCAACAGATGCTTGAAAGAGAATAGTGAGGATAGGCGTGAGTTCTGTCGCAAGTTCCTTCAAAAGTCTCGCTTGCAAGCCGTCTGGACCTGTTGCTTTGTGTATCTGCAGTGTTGATAGCAGCTTGTACACTCCATCAGGACTAATGTTGATTTGTTCCATGTCTGGATACGGGCTTTGTCCCTTGTCTTTGATGGTGGTCATGTTTTCATCCTTGTTGAAGACAGAAGTAAACTGATCATTCAAGATGTGAGCCTTCCTCGTGCTGTCTGTAATAGTCCTTCCACTTTGAGCTTTCAGAGGTGCTACTCCAGTGTTATCATTCCTCTTGCTGTTAATAAAGCTCCAAAAGCGCTTGGGATTTGAGGACAAGTCTGGATTTATCATGTGATTAATGTAATCACTGTATGCTTGTTTACATACCACCTGTGAAGACTTTTTAAGTTTTTGATATTTATGGAAATCTCTCTGCTGCCCGGTACACCGTGCCCGTTTGAAGGCACGTTTCTTCCTTCTGGAAAGCCGCTTGACTGAAGAATTGATCCATGGCTGATTAAACCGACTTGAGGTCATCTTAGATGGTACATGCTTTTGTAGCAAGTCCTGCAAAAAGGTCTTGATTTCCTCCCACATGTTGATGACTGAACTCTTTTCGTCGTGCATCTTTATGAAGCGCTGTTGGTACAAGCCACATTCTCTCTTCATTTCACTCAGGTTAGCATTCTTCCATATATGCATTAACCTCTTCACTGGTTTTCGCCTCTTAGCTGTTACATTTGTGTCAACACTGACAATATCATGGTCTCCAAGCCCTGGTAGTGGAGAGCACTTGTTGACCAGAGATGGTCGGTTCGTCAGAAACAAGTCCAAAGTGCTCTGCAAACGTGTGGGAAAAGTCACCATCTGTTGAAGAGCGCAGTCATGAGTCATGTTTAACAATCTGTTGTTCATGCTGGCTGGGTAGTTATGACTGCTGACGCTGAGGTTCGTCCAATCAATATCTGGAAGGTTCAGATCACCACCAATCCACAAAGCTGCTTTCTTGTTTTTGGATGCAACATTCTCAACAATAGAACAAAGATCATTGAGATAGTTAATGTCACTGTTTGGGGGACGATACAAAGCTCCAATTATCAGCTTGACGTTAGCCCCGAATGAGAGCTTCACGAAGACTTGTTCACCAGTCCCTGTAGTATCTATGACATCGTATATGAGATCATTCCTTATTGCCAGCAGAACTCCGCCATAGCTATCCGCCCTATCTTTGCGAATCACTTCAAAATTGGAAGGAAAGATCTCTGAACTCTTGATGGTAGGGTTGAGCCAGGTTTCTGTACCAATAATAACAGAAGGTTCTGTTGTCTCAATGAGTACAGCCAATTCTTCCTTCTTATTTCTGATGCTTTGAAAGTTAATATTGAGAACTTTCATATTTCTAGGTTTGATGTGCTGCCTTTTATTTCTGCCTTGTTCTGAAGATGACCTCCCGTTAGGTGGCAATGATGAAGACCTTCTTGGTCTGACTGGAGTAGATGCCCGTTGCGGTGATCCCAGGCCGTCTTCTGAAAATGACAAGCTGCGTGTATGGTTTGTTTCTATAGTACTACTTGTAGTAACATCATTTGATGATCCTAGGACATCAAATGAATTGCTGACCTCTATACTTGTCGAATTAAAGAGACTGGACGAGAACTGGGGCATCCCACATCTGATGCAATGCCAGGACACACTGTTCAATGCTTCATAGACCTGCGTCGACATCCCCATGCAGTCAACGTGGTACCACTGATCGCAGTCGTCACAAGCTACACCACGTTGTCTCCAGGTTACAGCACGTGAACATAACTGGCATGGGTATTTCGGTACTCTAGGCCCTGGATTTGATTCAATGTCAGCTGCATTTGATAGTAGTATAAAGCTCAAGTAGAGAAGAGTATGCCTCTTACGATGCATAGGATTTTGACAATAATTCCTCATACGCTTACCACCAAGTGTTGATATGAGTAAAGAATCCTGTAGAGAAATAGCATCGCTACCATTCAAGAAGCTACTGCTACTGCTGCTTTGGTTAAGATTCAGATAAAGCTTTGTCCATTCTGGATTATCATAATTCTTTGCTTTGGATGGTCCATTTTTGCAAGAGTCAGATCTGGATTGACTTTGCTGTACATGAATGTTGATAACAGAAGCTATTAGGAAGAACCAACAAAGGTAATCTAGTAGAGCACTAGGCATGATGACTACATGTGTAGTGTTAAATATTCATATCATAAAAATGAACGAGTCCTAAACCCAATATGGATGGAATGACTCAGCAAATTTTTCCCATGTCCATGCAAGGTAAGCTTTCAGTGTCCACGATCTGTAAATCTACAAAGTGTAACTACAAAGTTCCACTTCAGCATTTATAAGCAATGTCAACATCAACAAGCATCAGCTAAACATACAAGTAGTATAATCATGAGGCAATACATACAAAGAGACCTTTGCTGCAGTAAGCTGTGTATTCACTGGTACCTGTACAGGACACCAAGTTGTCCAACATGAAATCCTATATATGGGACATACATGACACTGTGTCATTCAAAACAGAGCCTCTGGGTGGAGAAATCATCCATGAAAATCACTGCAATCCTTTTCCAACAATTAATCAAAAGTAATCCTTGGGTGTCTTGAGTCCTTGATTGTGATCTAGAATATGGGATTAGATGATTATTTCCAAGATCTTACTACAAAAATGTGAAATTTGAAAGAGATATTTCAAGCACAACACACTGGGCACTGACATCACACATCAGAGACATCAGAAACAAAACAAAAATCTGCAGTATCAAAATAGCTAATAAAATTCAAGATACAGATTAGGCTTAGCTAACGATTCCATCACAATCGTTACAAATGAATTAAGTTCATCAAATAAAATTTTATGGAAAATCCATACGAAGAGGCACATTTTAAATCGTAGGGTAGGCCCCTTTAGGCTCCTATGTCATGTTAAAAGAATCACGGTAGTCTCTTCTCTCCTACTCCTGAACTTTGAAATGTTGAACATATATATTTTGTATATTCTTAAACCTTATATTCTTATATCATAAACTTCCATAAATTAAGTGGTCAACTTTAAATATGACCAACGTTTTTGATCGTTGTAATTTTTAGCATTATTTCTGTTAATAGTATTTTCTCCATTGCGGATTGCACAACTTTTTCTATGTTTTAATTATTATTGCAAAGCACTACTTTATTCACTTGGCCATGTTTGCAGTAACTTCGGTTACTCATCATGCAACTGAGGTATGTTCCCAGGACCAAAATCCAATTGAAACCAGTTGGATTTCCAACTGGTTTCAATTGGTTTCAATTGGTTTCAATTGGTTTTAACTGGAATTTAACAATTTCCAGTTGAAACCAATTGAAACCAGTTGGGCAACTGGAAATCGTAACTGGAACCAGTTGGGTAACTGGATATGACTTCCAACTGGAAATGATTTCTAACTGGATCCAGTTGGGTAACTGGAAATCCTAACTGGAACCAGTTGGGCAACTGGAAATCCTAACTGGAACCAGTTGGGCAACTGGAAATCCTAACTGGAACCAGTTGGGCAACTGGAAATCCCAACTGGAACCAGTTGGCTAACTGGATATGACTTCCAACTGGAAATGATTTCTAACTGGATCAGTTGGGTAACTGGAAATCCTAACTGGAACCAGTTGGGCAACTGGAAATCCTAACTGGAACCAGTTGGGTAACTGGAAATAACTTCCATCTGGAAATGATTTCTAACTGGAACCAGTTGGGTAACTGGAAATCCTAGATGGAACCAATTGGGTAACTGGAGATGATTTCTAACTGGAAAGATGGGTAACTGGAAATGAATTCTAATTGGAACCAGTTGGGTAACTGGAAATCCTAACTGGATCCAGTTGGGTAACTGGAAATGATTTCCAATTGGTTTCCAATTGGAAATTTTCCAGTTGCCCAACTGGATCCAATTGAAACCAGTTAATTTGCATATTTCTGCCAGTGTGCACAGATTAATGTTTTATGAGATTCATCATAATTTACAATGTATCTATTTAATTTTTTTCAATTTGAAGTACCACACTTTTTTCAGATAAGTGTTTAGAATACTTAGCAGTGAAAGCCATGTTCATAAATACCATAGATTATAATTAAAACAGATTAAAAGATAATTAGTACACCACTAACTGTTACCAAATTACATTAAATAAAAATACATATATTTGAAGATCTCCCCTACAATTATACACATATGAAAGTCTGTATTTTATCAATGCCCTTTACATTGGTATTAATAGACAAATAACACTGCTTCTGTGTTGGCATGAGCAATAGTTAGTGCAAATGCTAATTAATTTGTAACTAATTAAGATCATTCCAACTGGAAGTTCCAATTGGATCCAGTTGGAAACCAATTGGTTTCAACTGGTTCCAGTTGAAACCAGTTGCCTCCAACTGGTTCCAGTTGAAACCAGTTGCCTCCAATTGGTTTCAACTGGAACCAATTGAAACCAGTTGCCTTCAATTGGTTTCAATAGGGAAATTGAAACAATTGAAACCAATTGCCAACTGGTTCCAGTTGCCCAATTGGTTTTAACTGGAACCAATTGGCAACTGGTTTTCAACTGGAACCAGTTGTTCCAATTTCCCTATTGAAACCAGTTGGCCAACTGGTTTCAATTGGTTTTGCTCTAATTGGTTTTAACTGGATTTTGGTCCTGGGTTTATACTCACATTTGTATTTCTTGCGTTATATCTGACAAATAAAATAAATAAATTAGATTTTTCACATGCAGCCTCTCATATTTTCCCTTTTAGTCTCATACAATCAGACATTGTTGATTTTGTTTACTCCATTCAAACCCTATTTTTACCTCAACAAATAACATATTAACGCATAATTTGCAATATTATAATTAAATATAAGTATTCTATAAAAATACAGAATATTGAATTAATAAAATGTTGAAATTACTTAGTTAAATCAATTTTTATATCGGACAAGGATCTCTTTCGTTGAAATATCAATGAAAGGTGTCTCTAAAAAGACATTGTGTTCTAAATTATAAGGGAAATAATGAAATATTCGATTTTATTCAGTTATGTTTGTGAATCTTTAAAGTTTTTTCTCTTTTTACCTCATAAAGTAAGCTCCGTACATCAATTCTACAATCAGTAATAAATAAAACATCATTTGATCTCCTTTTATTGAAATGATTTTATAAAAAGTAGTCATTCCTAAATAAAAGGTTCAGGTGACGATGTAGACTAAATATTTTTCCGATACTATCGATATCAAACGATGTCGCGGACTTGGAAGACAAAATTGCCTTCGTGAAACGGAAAACGCTGATTTGTCGCCAATCTTCCTATTTCGGAAGAATGGTCCTAGGACGTTCCTACGTATCGCTCATCTCGTCATGCAACAGGCCCCTGTTAACCTGTGATATGAATGTGACATTGGCGCTGCAGTTAAATTCAGAAATTCAATGAATAGTCACTAGTCTATAGTATCGCAAATAGGGTTTGTCGCGTGAGGGCATCTGTCAACGCAGAGCCAGAGGATCACGGGATGCGAAAGATAGCAAACGCGGAATCAGCTTTTGGGAAGACATACAACGCCATATGTTTTGTGTAGACTGTAGTGTCACTCAAAATCCAGGCTTTTCTAAAAGTCTGATTTCTTGGTATTAAAATACAAGTCCACCCCAACAAAAACTTTATTTGAATAAAAAGAGAAAAATTCAACAAGCATAACACTGAAATTTTCATCAAAATCGGATGTAAAATAAGAAAGTTATGGCATTTTAAAGTTTCGCTTATTTTCAACAAAATAGTTATATGAACGAGCCAGTTACATCCAAATAAGAGAGTCGATGATGTCACTAACTCACTATTTCTTTTGTTTTTTTATTGTTTGAATTTTAACAATATTTCAATTTTTACGAATTTGACGATTAGGACCTCCTTGCCTGAAGCACAAAATGTTAAAATAATGGAATTCCACGTGTTCAGGGAGGAATGAAACTTCATTTCACATGACAATGACGAGAAAATAACAATATTTCATCATAAAATACAAAAGAAATAGTGAGTGAGTGATGTCATCAACTCTCTTATTTGGATGTAACTGGCTCGTTCATATAACTATTTTGTTGAAAATAAGCGAAACTTTGAAATGTCATAACTTTCTTATTTTACATCCGATTTTGATGAAATTTTCAGCATTGTGCTTGTCTGATTTTTCTCTATTGATTCAAATCAACATTTTTTCTGAGGTGGACTTGACCTTTAATTATTTGTTTCCACACCCCCATCATATATGTTCTATTTTAGTTTAGTTTACTCCGACGATGTTGTACGACGAAGCCTGTTAATCGATCAAAGTAGAATGTCTATAGCTGCTCTCCTTCAAACAAAATTAGATGTGCTACTTATGTTGGCAGGGAGGGGTGGCAGGGGTACATGTATCGTAGACAGCAAAAAATTCCATGAGAACACACGAGAATTGAAAATCACTCAAAATCAAAGGCAATCTTCTTCCAATGCTTTTCCAGTCTATTCTTAAATGCAATCACTGAACAAGCAGTAACTACATCTTCTGGGAGACTGTTCCACACATCTATCACTCGGTTAGCAAAGAAAAACTTACGCACATCAAGACATGAATATCTTTTCTCTAGCTTTAAGGAATGACCATGTGTTTTACCACCACTTCTCAGACAGAAAAACTTGTATAATAGTAACCATGCAGATATTTGTACAGGTCAATCATGTCTGGCTAGATATATTATTCTGAACCTTCTCCATGTCTTTATTATCAATTTTAGTGGGGGGTGCATATGGAACTCTTTTCCACATAATTTTCATCAACAAACTTGAGCTATGCCTTTGTTATTTTTTCCTTTGTAGTCTCATGCTTGAGAATTCAATGCAAGAGCTGGAAACAACTATGGAGGAATTGGAAAAGAGATATGATTGTATTTTGGATGAAGGTAAGTGTTTCTTCTCCACTACCCCTCCCCTTGTTTGGGTTTCATTGATACCTTCTGAAAGCATGACACAATTAGTCAATGTTAAACCTGGTTAATGCTTTGGTAACTCAAGGGTTGATAATGTGAATTTTATTCAAGTATCATATATCTAGCATGCAAAATTTTACAGTTCAAATGGCTTTTCATGCGCTGAGTGGTGTCAGTGGTAATGATAATAATGCAGTTCTTGTATAGCGCATATCGCATTATGTCATAACGTCCTTATGCGCTTCCAAAGGACTTGGACATTATTACCCTGGCTTTAGCCCTGCAGCCTTTAAAGCACGGTTGCATTTCAAGGAATAAATTCCTGCCAGGTACCCATTCATCTCACCTGGGATGAGTGCAGCACAACTTGTGTGAATTCCTTGCTGAAGAAATTACGCCATGGCTTGGATTCAAACCCACGACCCTCTGTTTCAAAGTCAGAAGACTAATCCACTTGACCACAACAAAGGTATCAGTTGAGAGCTGAAGATTTTCTTTTTCCAATGTGGGTAAATTCAAATTGACAAATTCAAGAAGTTTTTATCATTGATCCATTAGATTTGTTTACCTTTATTCAGGTAATGAATGGAAAACAAAGTTTGAGACACAGGAAGAACTCAATGCTCTTCTTGAAAAGCAGTTTCTCTTTCTCAAAGACAAGCTTGAGAAGGCCAAGGAAAGCGCCAAAGATGGATTCAGTGATGAACTGAAGGCTTTCGATGAACTCTCAGAGGTGAGTTGATGCTGATGATGATGATGTTGCTGATGTTGCTGATGATGATTATGATGATGATAGTGGTGATGGTGGTGATGATGATGGTGATGATGATGATAATGCTGATGCTGATGATAGTGGTGATGGTGATGATGGTGATGATGATGATGACGATGATACTGTGATGATAATTATCACTTAATACATTTTTTCTAAGCACTGTATACTATAAACCTAACACAGCTACCCTGATCATGCAACCAGAACATGTCATTTTACAGTATATATTTGTACATTTTTTATTGTTTAAAGTAGGCTAATGTTCAAACATAATTTCTATACTCTTTTTACAATCAGGCAAGTTTACGGAAAATGGTGAAAGAACTAGAACGAGAGAAAAATAGTCTAAACAGTCAGCTAAAGGACTATAACTGGAGATTAGATCAAGAATCAAAGGTAAAATATGGTTGGTTTTCTAGCAAGTTCACTGTGACAAGCATTTTCAGATTTCATAATCCATTTTCAGATCCAGCAAAGCTTACAGAAGTCCAATCTACCCCAGGCTCAGCTATATATTAGCTTCAGAAGCTTCAGAATGCAGCTGCTCGCATCATCACTTTGTCAAATAAACAATCTCATACATATCACTCCCATCTTGAATTTGGTGCATTGGCTCCCGATCAAAAATCAGATCATCTTTTAAGATTTTGTTGCTTGCTTTTCATATCATTCACTGATCAGCACCACAATACAGTCGGGTTGGAGTTTCATTACTACAGACCAAGCATGTCTTCGCACTCATCCACTTCTGGCTACCTTGTTATTCCAAAAGTTTCAAAAACTTGGGGGAAAAGATCATTTGCTTATGCTTGCCCCACTTTGTGGAATAGCCCTCCTGAAGACATTAAAAAATGCACCTCTATCAAGACTTTTAAAAATCTTCTGAAAACTCTTTTATTTAACTCTTAGCTCTTTATGCACATTGACCACTCTACAGAGTGGATTTGGCTCATTACAAGTCACAATATTATTAAAAAAAAAGGATTGGTTGCACACTTCGTATGGAATTTATTCAAATAATTTTTATAAAAGATATTGGTTAGACTTTTCAGGGGATGGGGGAAAGAGGGGTTGTAAAAGAGGATCAGTGGGGTTTATGAAAACTTTATATTTTGAAATATCAAAACCTTTAGAATACACTCTCTTGTAACATTTTTGTATTGCATTATGATAGCTCACCAGTCTTGTTATGTCTGTACTGCTGTTTGTATGTATGTTAGATATATTGGAATGGTCTTTGTTTCTTTCTTTCAATACAGGCTTTCCATAAAGCTAATGAAGCTAGGAAGAACTTTGTGACAGAGCTAAGGAATGTGAGTATTAAGTTAATTTATATTTCAACGTTAGTATGAGGTGTTTCAGAATGCAATGAGACAATAATAGTGTAATCATAGTTTCATGTTGGTTCAGTGATGTTTTGGCCAAAGTGATATTAAGAAATAAAACTTGTGATATGTAGCACCCATGCGCAACAGTACACTGTCTAGCAACTTGAAATTTTCTCCTTTTTTTAAGCAATGTCCTAATTTCATTTTAATTTTACAAAGAAAATGTCAGTAATATTAAAGTTATAATTTGCTCACAAAGAGGGCCCAGGATGGCTGATGTATCCATTATAAGATTTCTCCTCATTAACATAAAACTATTGAGTAGGGCCTTGTACATTTAAATATTTGCCAAAATTTTAATCAGAAACCATCTGACATTAAAATTAATTTACATACTGAATAACTAAAAGGAAAATTTATATGGGGGCTCAGGCACATTTTGCCCTAAAAATGCTCCAAGGAGTCCTGAAAAATTCCAATTCACTGCAATGTTAAAGCTTATCCAATATTGCAGATTTAGGCAGTAGGTTGCAAAAAAGTAGCCTCCCCCTATCTGACAAAAATTAAAAATAAATTAAAAAAAGAAACGATCAAAGTAGAATGTCTATAGCTGCTCTCCTTCAATCAAAATTAGATGTGCTGCTTATGTTGGCAGGGAGGGGTGGCAGGGGTACATGTATCGTAGACAGCAAAAAATTCCATGAGAACACACGAGAATCGAAAATCACTCAAAATCAAAGGCAATCTTCTTCCAATGCTTATCCAGTCTATTCTTAAATGCAATCACTGAACAAGCAGTAACTACATCTTCTGGGAGACTGTTCCACACGTCAATCACTCGGTTAGCAAAAAAAACTTACACACATCAAGACGTGAATATCTTTTCTCTAGCTTTAAGGAATGACCACATGTTTTACCACCATTTCTCAGACAGAAAAACTTGTATCATAGTAACCATGCAGATATTTGTACATGTCAATCATGTCTGGCTAGATATATTATTCTGAACCTTCTCCATGTTTTTATTATCAATTTTAGTGAAAAATTCCCATTCACTGCAATGTTAAAGCTTATCCAATATTGCAGATTTAGGCAGTAGGTTGCAAAAAAAGTAGCCTCCCCCACCAAAAAAATTAAAAATAAATTAAAAAAAGAAACGAAAAAAGAAACGATCAAAGTAGAATGTCTAAAAAGAAAAAATGAAAAATTTATTTTTGTTGCCTGTCAAGGATTTTGGTCTTAATGTAGGAGGCAGGTCTTGCACTCTACATACCATCTTTCCTGTGGAACTAATTAATTTATTTCATGTTTAATTACTAGGCTCGATTGGAAGAAGACAAGTTCAAGCAAAGCCAGAAAAAGGGCAGTAACATGAGTACCCCAAGAGATAGTTATAACAGTACGCCGGCTAGTAGACGACTTGGTAGAAAGTAAGTATGATGGAAAGGGGTTTATGTTCATTTGGTTACAAGTAGCTGGTCTACTTCTCAAATAGATTAATCAAGGATGCCATTTTTCAGACTAGAGTCTGAATTCAGACTTTTAAACTTGTTTTCAGCCATAGAAAACACATTATTTGAAATTGCGGAAGAGGTTTAGAGTACACCATGTGACTGAGATTTTAAAAAAGTGGATAGAAATTGAGATGAAATGGAAAGGCGAGAAAGGAGATTTGAAAGTAGAGTATTCTTTTCGAAATAAGTGTCATCCTTAAAAGGACTGTAAACCAAAAGGAGTGGAAAGCTGAAAAGTAGACAGGCTTGAGTAGGTGAGAGAAGGCTGGCTTGAGTCGGCGAATAGAGTAGTAGCAAGAGCAGGAGAGTAGATGTGACGTTTCGAGCAGGTTGACGGTTGAGTGAGTGTTCGCTTAGGTGTGCTGCGGTACTTACGACGTACAAGTACTTGCGGACCTGGAGGAAATAGTAGTCCGGCGGGCTGTGGTCGGTGGCAGCGCTCTGTGTGTGATTTATGTGTAGTCTGCAGGCACAGTCCCTGATTGAAACTTTGATTAACAAGTAGGTCTTCACAAAAGACTAGCACATTTAAAACTTGCTGTTTCAAGGGCCATATTAAGTGTACAAGTCATTATAGACTGTGCATTCTGACCCCTTGAATATAATTTGAGTGAAGGGTTTGCACAACAGACTCCATTATTTTATCAAATGGCTCATTTTAGATGATATTTCAGACTGTTTTCATGAACTCATTTGCTGTGACAGTTCCAGCAAAAGACTTTCATCAGAATCAAGTACATTTGGAGATAATGACTTTGATGAGACAATGTATTAAAAAAATGAATTGTCATAAAACTGGATAGATACTGCATCAGGGGCCAGTTTCACAAAAAATTGTGAATTTGCAGTATTAGTTTAAAGCTACTAAAATCATTTGATTTGATTGGTTGATAGTAAACTTGTTATAGTAGTCATACATTGTTATTAAAACAACTCTTTATTACCAGAATCCAGTACCTGGATGGTATGCAATACCCAATGGCAGCTGACAATAATATTGCTTTTAATAAAAATCGCCATCATATTATGGCTATATCATTGCCATTCATCCTAATCAAAAGGTTGCAAGGTATTCATCACTACGTATAAGACCAATGTAAAATATCAGCTCATTTATTTCCTTTTATTTTTGCTATTTTTCCTCTAGTGTACCCGACAATCAGAGGATCATTGATCCAAGGAGAGGGCCAATCAGGAAAACCGCTGCCGTTAAGAAACTCCCTAAATTGGACACAGCATGAGATTGAAATGAACGTGAAGGGAAGACCAAGAGTAGGGTCAACTATCCCATTATCATAACCAAGTAGTGCTTGCAAAGCCTCGTAAAGTCAATGAAATCTGGGTTAGTATTCACAACCAGAATTATATAATGGATAATTCTGCCTAGATTGACTCACTTCCAACCACAGAAATTGAGTTCCAAAGAATTTGACTTAGAAGAGCTGAAAAACATATTTTGCAAGATATGGGCCGGTAACATAAAATGCAGCGATCGATCATGGGACTGATTTTTATGATCGATCATACATAATAATCAGTGCAATCAATTGTAAAAAAATCAGTCCTAAAGTCAATCACTAAGCTTTATGTTACTGAACCCTAGTCTGGAAAAGTGCTTTTACTCAGGCAAGTACTTAAAGGGATGGTCCGGGCTGAAAGTATTTATAGCTTAATACATAGAGTAGAATTCATTGAGCAAAAAATGCCAAAAATTTCATCCAAGTCGGATAACAAATAAGAAAGTTATGGAATTTTAAAGTTTAGCATTATTTTGTGAAAATAGTCGTTATGAATATTCATTAGGTAGGCTGATGATGTCACATCCCCACATGTTATTTTGTATTTTATTATATGATATTAGGTTTATTCACATTTTTCCTCCAAGAACTAGAAAAATTGGATTGACAACTGATTTAGTGCATTAGATATTTATTGCTGCAACTTATTTCATTATAAGGGAGACATATTATTCACACAAGTATGAAATAATGAAAAAATTATGATTTTTATGTCATGACATTAGAAAACGGAAAGTGGGGATGTGACATCATCAGCCCACCTAATGAATATTCATGACAGCTGTTTTCACAAAATATTGCTGAATTTTAAACTTCAATAACTTTATTTGTTATCCGCTTTTGATGAAATTTTCAGCATTTTGCTCAGTGAATTCTACTCTATGTATTCAGTCCGGACCATCCCTTTAGTGATGAAAGGTCGCTGAACACACACCCAAATGTATATCATTAGGTTATGCCAATTACGACTTTGGCCTGTCAAAGGTTTAAAGACAGCTTTAAACCATGAGAACATTTTTTATAGTGCATTTTAAATATTGTTATGCATTAACCTGCTGTGTGTTTATTGTTCATAGAATTGTTATTGGTTCACAAATCATGAATATATTTGAAAGGAATATATGATATCTCATTGAAAATTATTTTGGCGAAACAGTCCAAAAGATTTACTTTTCAGGGTCGAGCAAATAATATTTGATTTGGAGATTAAAGTTGGTCCATTATAACCCTAGTAATAGCAACTCATAAAGAAAGCAGAAAATTCAAAGGTGCAAAAAAGAGAATTTTATAAATAAAAATTGCCACCCGCCCCCACTAGATAAAGAAGGAACAGAACAGAATGGAACAAAGTTATCCATTTTCTCAAGATTTGTGATCACATTGCAAATTACGTGTCTAAGCTGTAGTATGGGCAAAAAGTGATCTCTTTCTGGCATGGTCTTGTACATTTACAGTGTATTTTGTCCACAACTCGTGTCACAATGCACAAGCCACAATTTGCACCGTAAATGGAACATTTTGAAAACATGTATTCATAACCTCCTTAACTATTTTTACATATCTCCAGTGAAATTTCTACTTTCCTCAAATGAAATATATGCCATATATGTACAAGGGTTAGATTTGTTGCTCAGTCACATCTCAATGTCTGTGCAGTACATGAAATATAATTCAATAATTGCCTATGAATGTGTCGGCATTGGAAATTGACTAATTATGATTGTATCTGAAATATTTGATCTTTTTTTTCATGTGTAAATAATATATTATCTCTACATGGATGGCACTATATAACTGCCTATCATTATCAGTTGTAATATGTCTTCTAGAATGATGAATGCAAGTTTGTATACAGGTATATCGTCGGGCTGTAGATAAGTAGGCTATGTCTTGTGTGAAAAAAGTAGCTTATGTCAGATAATACTTCCAATTACTTCTCATTTATATTCATCTCTGAAGAAGCCTTCATTTATACACACCTGATGAATTGTGTAACCTGTACAGTGAATATAAATGTAGCATATGCTAGCAGAGTTCAGAATAATAAAGGCTTATTTTGACATATCACATTAAAGCTAGAGTAAATTAACCAACACTGCAAGACAAGTTGCATTTTATTTTCCTAAAGAAGGGAGGGGGGGCTCTGTCATGTGAAGCTGTCTCCAGGGTCGCGAAACACAAAGGTTAGCGATTGATCGTACGCTTAATTTTACGATTGGTTGTATATTGTAGTCAATGGAATCGATCGTAGAAAAAAGTTCTATGATCATTGCTAAGCTTTGTGTTATGGGCCCCTGGTGTCATTGAACATGGATAAAGGATTTCAAACAACATAGGGCACAAATATTGAAAGTTTATCTAGGACTACTACATTCTGTAGAAGAGAATATATGTAAAATTCAGTGTATAAATTGTGATATTCTTGGTATGTATTTCTTCATCTATTACAACTCATTGGAAATATGAAGCAAGTTTAAAGGGCAAATCCACCCCAACAAATAGTTTATCTGGATTACAAGAGAAAAGTGGGAAAAGCTTACCACTGAAAACGTCATCAAAATAGGATGTAAAAGTAAGAAAGTAGTGACATTTCAATTTCACAAATCAAATTTTTGTTGTTGTGGTCTTCCCCTTTTATATGAATGTCGGGACTTTGCTTGTGATCCCGGTAGGGGCCACTTCCATTGACGAGTGGATACCATGCGCGACCATGGGGTCTTGGAAAGCACCCTAAAAACGTATTTTCCATATTCTGAAAATGCACCCCTTAACAAGTATTGGCGTGTGAAACCCTACCCTTAAGTATTGGAAACAAATACTATTGGCAATTAAGTATTCCCAGAATCTGTTGCCATGACTGTAGGACTGTACAAGTAGGTACTTGTATGAATAGTTTCCTATAGGATAAACTATTTAAAATACATTAATGTACATATAAAAGGGCATCTTTTTAAAATCTTTATATTGAAGGTGTGGGATCTGGTACTTACAATGTGTGCGTTTTTTGTAAGAATGTGGAATATGCTAACTGAGCATTTTTTTTAATTTCTGGGGCATGAGCCCCCCCCCCCCCCCCCGCCACATACATGTACAAGCACAGCCATGTCTGTAGCTGTAATTTACCTGTAGGTTATATAATTTCGTCAGGACTTGAAAAATGATGTATAAGTTAATGTTGAACAATTATACTCAATAATTTGGTTGAAGAAGTCCTATTTAAAATGCAAGAACATGAATTTCATGTATTGTGAAGTCTTGAAGAGATTAGGGAGGATTAAACCAGTCATTCCACAAAATATGCTGCTCAACCTGTAAGTGATTGCATGTAAATTGGTCATGAGTATACAAATTTCGTAAAATCTCAAGTTATTTAAGACACAATAATCTAGAAATGATGAATGCCTATAGATATAAGATGTATATTTGAAGATGCAATTGTGTGTAGAATATATTACTATATGAAATTGAAGTGCAATAGCTATCTATGTATGTGTATAATACGTACAATATTTAGTCTTAAAAGGGTTCATGTATGTACGAGTACTCCAGGCTGAAAATAATATCTCAAATAAATAGAGTAAAATTCAATGAGCAAAATGCTGAAAGTTTCATAAAAAATATAAATAAGGTAGTCTGTCACGTATACTTTATTACCTGAAATCATAATCATTTCATACAAACATGTGTGTAAAACATGTCTCCCTTCATATAGTTTCAGCAATGATCATCTTTCACAGTAAATCAGAAGTCCTTCCTATTTTCATATTCTTAGAGTACAAAATTTGAATAAATAATAAAATCAAACAAAACAACTGATTGGCAGACGATTATGACATCAGCTTGCTTATTGCACATTTTAGCATATAACAGTTGTACCAAAATAAGGCAAAACTTTGGAATATGACTACTTCCTCATCCAATTTTAATGAAGTTTTCAGTCTTTTGTTTATCTGAATTTACTCTAAATGTTTAGATCATAATGTTCAGCCTGATGTACCCCTTTCACACACTGGGTGATTTCAAGAATGATGTTATGGTAACTAACACCAGGCAAACACCAAACACAGCACCAACATGAAATATGCAATTGAGGTCCTAAGTCACTGCACCTACACAACGCACAAAATGTTGAGCTAACCACAATGGCCTGAATTCACAAAGGTATATGTAGTTTTGAAAACCCAAGGCTGAATCCATGGTTTATGCAGATTTCCTGTATAAATTACGCTTAATTTAGCATGTACCAAAAATGTCCAATGCTGATGCGCAATTTTGTCGCACTGTGACAAAAGCGCGCATCAGCATTGGACATTTTTCATACACATGCCCGATACGCGCTAAAGTAAAAATAATTTATACAGAGAATCTGCATAAACCATGGACTCAACCTTGGGTTTTAAAAACCACCTTTGTGAATTCGGGCCAATGTGTTATTATCATAAACCCACATTTGGTGTTAGAGTAAGAATCAACAATGCAATCAGAACCAACACCATACTTAAAACTACACTGTACCCAGTTTTGTTCAGAGTCGGAATATTTAAAGGAGCATCTTGTTAATTATTTCTACAGACAGTTTTGTCCTGAGCCAATCAGATGCAAGGATTTCAGTAGCTTATAACGAATAGTCAGTGAAAATCCTGTACTATTTGTTTCACGAAATGCTCCTCAGAAATCCACTCTCGATTCTCAACAAATAACTTGTACCACAATTTGTTTATATTTCTATAGTTGGAATAAAAATACTATCCCTGAAATTTGTTATTCTGCATTTTTTGTGTGTCAATGTCTTTGTCTTGACCTCAAACTGTTTGAACTATTACGACTCGTAATGCCAGATCAGGGGCGTGTTGTAGAGTTATGAGTTGACCAATCACAAATCCAGAAATCAACTTGAATGAAATGCACATATTAAGGACTAGCTCTTTTTTCAACTCTGTGCAACAGGCCCCAGGGCCCTTTTATAAAGTACTTTGTTCAACATCCAAGGTAAAAGGCCATGGCAGCCAATCCAAATCAAGATTTTCATGGGCGAAGTTATGGTAGTGATAAGTATTCATGACAAGGGGCCCCTGATCTTAAACATGACAAAACTGACCGACCCCCCTGACTCCCGCCACCCTGTCTCTCTTTTATCCTTTTCAACGAACACCAGTGCCAGTACTACCTCAGTCTTACTTTTAAGGGATCAGCGCAGAGGATTATCCTTTTATTCATGGGGGGGGGCATCTATTGTTACATCGCCCCCCCCCAAAAAAAAAGAAGATCTTCTGCGCTGACACCCATGAACCAAACCAAACAAAATATATTTCTAAACTACCATATTCTCATTCAAGTAAATAAATTTAATGTTCTGTATCACATGTCTTGAGAGCATAAGGTTAATTCCAACCAACACGACCTTGCCTTTCGCAAGCAACCACAGAAATTATACAAATTGATTTTTTGTTCTCCTTTATCTCTTCTGTGCATATTGGGTTCTCTACAACATTCATGGAAATGGACATATGGTATTCTTGGGTTTTATTTCTGGGCGATTTCCACAAATTGTTTTATTACTGATAATGCGATTTTGCTCTGCCTATCAAATACCACATTGCAGTAGCTAATATTTCAACTCACTGTTTGTGAAATTCAAAGCTTATAACAATTCATTGTGTACTGTAACAGGGCTGTTCCCATTTAAATTCTACGATAGCAAGAGAAAAGAAGAAAATAAACAGTGTGTTAATACACCAAGGGTCCGTATCACAAAGCTAAGCAATCATCGTAGAAATTTTAACGATTAACTGCATGGAGTACAATGTACAATTAATCATGAAAATCAAGCATATGATTAATTGCTAACATTTGTGTTACCGGACCCAGATGGTCACCTTTAACAGGAAAAAAAAGGGGGGTCAGAAAATGCTCTGCCCTTCTGAGAGAGAGAGGGGGGTTCACCAAATGTAATGCCTTCCAATTCATGGATGGTGAGCTCTATCAGCGATGCGCTGGTATTGATTTCATGAATGTTTGAGACTGAAAAGTGTTTCAAGACCAAGGTCAAGAGAAGAAAAGGTACAGCTGATAAGGACTTTTGGGGCATTGCAAGAAATTAGAGATCAATTGCAAATCTATTAAAGGGTTCTCAATCTCAAATCAATCATTAGGTCTTGCAATTAATTTTAGATTTTCTATTGCTGATCTGCTTCTGGCAAAGGTGTGTAAACTGATTTTGTACAGCTAAATTGATCTATCGATCATAACATTGCAACAGAAGTTTGCAATTGATTGCAAATATTTTCTTGCAACATCCCTTATATTCACTACTACAGTGAGGGAAGCAATAATCAGCAATGTTATTCCATTTTGATCAAACTTATCAGTCTTTTCAAAGAATGTGAAGGATTATAAGTACTTGTGTCACAATGAAATGCATGTATACACCAAAATGCACCATTGATGCAGAGGACACATGGGCATCCATATCCATGTTGATAAGGTGGGCCTTATGTACTCCATTTTCCTCTCAAGAGCATGTCAAGTCAGACACATTTTAGAGGCTACATCTTCTTATATCAATAGTTATTTACAACACAATGGCATCCACACAATAGATCTCCCAGGAGAATGACTCATCGGACAGGCAGCCATCTTTGCGTAATCTCTGATAACTTCTTGGGTTGCTCTGCAGGTAATAATAATAATAGGCATTTATATAGCGCCATCTATCTAGAAATATTCTATTCCGAGGCGCACAAGAAAAGAAAGAATGAGAAAGTTTGGATGAGTGTCAAAGTGCCAATAACTAATACTGTTAGAAAAGATAAGATTTCAGTTTGGATTTGAAGGTCTCCAGTGATTGTATAATTCTTAAATTTAATGGCAAATTATTCCAGAGAGAAAGTGCTTAGGCAGAGAAAGCTCGTGCACCATATGCTACAGGTGAGGAAATAAAGAGAGAAAATACAAGTGTGAGTGAAATTTCAGGCATCAATTTCATGGTGACACGACATTTGCTCCGGCGACAACTGCTCCAGGCTTTATTCAATCATCTAAGATATAGGTTAGGGTTGCAATAGAGTTTTATGTTAGGTTTAGGGTAGGGTATGGTGTTTAATCCAGGGATGAAGTTGGTCATTCCATTAGCATGTGGAATTGACAGCGGAGCAAATGTCGCCAGAGCAAATGTCATGGAACAAATTTCATGCAAAACTTAGCATTACCCGCGATATAAAAATTTGAGGGATGCTTTCAATATTATCCCTTTGGGGTGCCTCATCAACATTTGTCATCGCCCCATTGCTTGCTTTGTCAACTTACGCAGGTACTCCTGCAAACAGCAGTCAATCCGCTTTAAATGCAAAAAACATCTTCCCAAAACAACAGTAGTGTCTCAGTGAGATTTGAATACATGACCCTCTGATTTTAAGTAAAACACTTGCACAGCAACAATGTATCAAGCTACTGTATGATCAACATGTAATTTGGGGATGTTGTCATTGACGAGGTACTCTGGACTAAAAATCAATAAAGAGAAATAAGATGAATTCACTGAGCAAAATGCCAAAATTTCATCTAAATCTAAAACAAATAACAAAGTTATTGAATTTTAGAATTAACAATATTTTGTGAAAACAGTTATAGGCAGGCTGTCATGAATAACAAACTATAGCAGGGGTGATGTCACATCCCCACTGTTCTTACATGAAATCAGAATTATTTAATATTTTCATCATTTGTGCATGATATGTTTCCCATGTAAGAAAATAAGTTGCAGCAGTGAGTCAATCCATTTTTTCTGTTTTTTGGAGGACAAAATTTGAATATAATCATAATTCAAATAATAGAATACAAAAGAATAGGTGGAGTCATTGCATATTCATGAAGACATGCAGAGAAATGAATCAAAATAATGCAAAATTTTAATAGGTCATAACTTTTATTTGTCTGATTTTACTTCCCTGTTCAATTCTTATAATTTTCAGCCTTGGGTACTCCCTTTAAATATTTAACAAAAATTGTATTAACCTTTTGTGAAGTCTTCTGGATGCCTGTTTACGTAGTCCTGGATGTAGAATTCTTTCTCTGCTAGGGCTCTGCTTTCAAAACGACCAATGAAGTAACCTATCACTCCACCAATTACAGAAGCAGCAATGTGCCTATGTCCACCTGCATTGGGAGTAAGAGTGATGAAGGGAGAGAGAGAGAGATGAAAAGGAAATGAGAGACAGACAAACAGACAGATGAGGGAGATAGAGATGAAACGGAAATGAGAGACAGACAGATGAGGGAGATAGAGATGAAACGGAAATGAGAGACAGACAAACAGACAGATGAGGGAGATAGAGATGAAAAGGAAATGAGAGACAGACAGACAGATGAGGGAGATAGAGATGAAAAGGAAATGAGAGACAGACAGACAGATGAGGGAGAGAGAGATGAAAAGGAAATGAGAGACAGACAAACAGACAGATGAGGGAGATAGAGATGAAACGGAAATGAGAGACAGACAGATGAGGGAGAGAGAGATGAAAAAGGAAATGAGAGACAGACAGACAAACAGACAGATGAGGGAGATAGAGAGGAAAAGGAAATGAGATACAGACAGAAAAATAAAAAAAGGGGAAATAAATACATTCATGTATAACACTCACATTATCATGTAGTAGGAAAGTTAATGCAATAAGAAGTAGAGAACACTGGGAATTAAAACAAAAATGAGTAAAGAATTCCATTAAAAAAAAATCGTTGACTTTATTAATTCCCATTTTGTTGCAGAGGTACATAGAGCCCGCCAATTTTTGGACTAGCAGGTCACTTTTTGCCCACATGTACAATACTCGGCAGAGAGTGGTTGTATTTTCTGTAAGTCCACCCACTAATATATCACAAGATACAGAAACCTTTCATGGTTGGTGATGACAAAATAAAATGATGTTTACCAATGTAGACTAGTTTCTACCAACCTTAAAGTTCAAGTCCAACCCAGAAAAATGTTGATTAAATATAGAGAGAAAACTTAAAATACATGTAGCATAACACTGAAATTTTCATCTTAATCGGATGTAAAAAGAAAGTCATGACATTTTAAAGTTTCGCAATCTTTCACAAAATAATGATAGGCACAACTCAGTGCCATGCAAATGAGACAGTCGATGATGTCCCTCAACAATGCCAATTCCACATGTTCAGGGAGGAATTAATCGTTATTTTACTTTACAATAAGTAAAATACTAGAATATTTCATATAATAAAATACAAAAAAATAGTAAGTGGAAGACGTCATTTAGACCAGTATGGGCATATATCTGTTTTGTAAAATAGCGAAAGTTTAAAATGTCATAAGTTTGTTACTTCACATCTAATTTTGATGAAACTTTCAGCGTTTGATGCTTGTTTGATTTTTCTCCTTTTGTTAAAAACAACTTTTTGGGGGGTAGACTTGTCCTTTAAAGAAATTTTTGTCTATACGCAGACAGGTTCCTCCCCTGGACCATGCTAATTCTTCAGACGTCATTATTTATCACCAGGAGCTGGACGTAGAGGAACAGAAGATCCCTCGTCCAGAACTGAACCTTCTGTAGAGTAAGGTCCCCAAACATTGGACGGTTCCAACTTCCAAATAACGGATGAAAATGACTTCAACTCAATCCCCATAATTACAGGGACCCGCACTGGCAGGGGACTTGCGTGCATAGGATACATGAACATACATGTACCTGCTATTGAACTGCACACACAGTAGATCCAAGGTTGAGATCAAATATGTCATGTAAATTAAGAAACTGGTTTTCATATTTTGTTTTATGAAAGCAACTTCCTTAATTTACATGACATATTTGATCTCAACCTCGGTTGCATTTTGTATCAATTAAATAAAAGAGAATTCAAAGTTCCACTTGTCCTTGATTCATTATGTGTTAGAAATGACCAAATCCATTCTTAAATGTACTACACGACAAGTTTCTTTTCTCCCCTTGCCATTGTTCAAAACTAGTTTTGTCCAAAAAAAGAGAAAATTAGCCAAATATTGTCAACCTTATTTTGCCACACATCTATAGAGATGTAACTGAGAACAAGGTAGGTGTCTGGAGAAAAAAAAAATATTTTTCTAATTTCAAGAATATATCACATTTTCTTTGTGAATTTTAAGAGAAATGACCTTCACATTGACGGAAATGTAACATTTTGAAAAAAATCCAATTATTGGCTGCAAAAAAGAAGAATGAAATTCGGTCAATTTTCAGCATTTCTCTGCCATAGACTGTGTAGTTAAGAAATAGACATACACAATTCAAAATTTTTAGCTTCCGAGAGCTTTTATAAATTCATCATTAACGCCAAAAACTTGTTCATAAAGAGTCCAATAGGATTTTTTATGCTCTTTCTGATGGTATGATTTCTATAAAGATTTGGAAATCAGATCACAATGAAAAATTGCAACAAAGTGGAAAAAAATGTGCAAAACAGACATTTCATTTTCCCATAGAAAACACATGGGGAAATGGCAATCTCAACTCATACACAAATAAGGGTTTGCAAGTTATCTCTAAATCCATATTTATAATGATCAAATAGACTTGTCCTTACTGTCAAAAGAAGCCCCTGAATTTTCTCTTTCCATACATGCCAAAGCCCAAACACAAGTTAATAATCAATTCAGATCACATTTTTCTAGCAGCCTGAACTTCCCCCAAAAATGTGCCATATTTAATATTTTCCCCTAAATCAGCCTGTTTTATGCTGACATTTTTCAGTGGGGCTTCAGACACCCTATCCAGATTATATCATAACCTTGTTCATTGAATGAATGAATGAATGAGTGGGAATCAGAATAGCCTAAATAATGAACATGATGATGAAGTTGTCACTGCCCCCCATTGCTAGCCTGGAGGCGTCTGGGGAGTGAAAGTCATACATTGTATACTGTACGTATGGTCACTCCCCACTGACGCCTGGGACCCCTACCTATATTCCCCCACGTACGGGTACAAAACCAGAAACTTTCGCCCCAAGAATTCTACTTTCCCTCTAAAAGATCTAGCCCTAAAACATGTACATGGGGTCCAACTTCATTTCCACCATTTCTGCCATATTGATTTCATTTTTAAAGAAGAATTCATTAAAACAAGTGGAATGCCTCTGGCCATCTCACCTGCATCACGCGATTCAACATAGCACCAGTGCAGACTTTGAAAACTACTATAACTCGCACAAGATGTTCAGTGATACTTGGTTACTCTTATTTCCACGTTTTATGAACTAGACCAAAGAAAGGATGGTAATTCAACAAATACAACCAATGTGGCCAAAGTTCAATGACCTCACATGACCTTTGACCTTGATCATGTTACCTGAAACTTGCACAGGATATTCAGTGATACTTGATTACTCTTATGTCCAAGTTTTATGAACTAGACCAACATACTTTTAAAGTTATGATGGTAATTCAACAGATACCCCCATTATTGCCAAAGTTCATTGACCTTTGACCTTGGTCATGTGACCTAAAATGTGCACAGGATGTTCAGTGATACTTTATTACTCTTATGTCCAAGTTTTATGAACTAGACCAACATATTTTTAAAGTTATGATGGTAATTCAACAAATACCCCCAATTCTGCCAAAGTTCATTGACCCTAAATGACCTTTGACCTTGATCATGTGACCTGAAACTTGCACAGGATGTGCAGTGATACTTGATTACTCTTATGTACAAGTTTCATGAATCAGATCCATAAACTTTCAAAGTTATGATGGTAATTCAACAGATACACCCAATTTGGCCAAAGTTCATTGACCTATGACCTTGGTCATGTGACCTGAAACGCGCACAGGATGTTCAGTGATACTTGATTACTCTAATGTCCAAGTTTAATGAACTAGACCAATTAACTTTCAAAGTTATGATGGTAATTCAACAGATACCTCGATTCGGCCAAAGTTCATTGACCCTAAATGACCTTTGACCTTGGTCATGTGACTTGAAACTCATGCAGGATGTTAAGTGATACTTGATTAACCTTATATCCAAGTTTCATGAACTAGGTCCATATATTATGATGACATTTCAAAAACTTAACCTCAGGTTAAGATTTCGATGTCGATTCCTCCAACATGGTCTAAGTTCATTGACCCTAAATGACCTTAGACCTTGGTCTTGTGACATGAAACTCTCATAGGATGTTCAGTAATACTTGATTAACCTTATGGCCAAGTTTTATTAACTAGGTCCATATACTTTCTAAGTTATGACTTATGACGTCATTTCAAAAACTTAACCTCAGGTTAAGATTTGATGTTGATATTGACATGTTTAGGGCTAGATCTTTTAGACTTTAGAGGGAAAGTAGAATTCTCGGGGGCGAAAGTTTCTGGTTTTGTTCCCGTACGTGGGGGAATATAGGTAGGGGTCCCAGGCGTCAGTGGGGAGTGACCATACGTACAGTATATCACTTTCACTCCCCAGACGCCTCCAGGCTACCCATGGCCTAACCCAGGGAACTCTGGCCCGCGTAGCGGGCGGGAGCCCAGGACCTTACCTTGTAATTGACCATACTCACGGGACTAGCGTGATTTATGGTCTAAATATTTCTCCAAATAAATTGTGAAAAGAGAAATTATGCACTTACCATGATTGTATGGATGAAGGTCTAACGAGTGGCAGTTTTCCTGACATCTGGGCACAGACTGGAACCTAAAAAAACGAAAAGTCCTCTCCTTCTACCCCCGTCTCGATCAGCCATTTTTGTTAAGAATTGCAACAAAATGGCCGATCGAAACGGGGGTAGGAGAGAACTTGTTTTTGAGGTTCCAGGCTGTGCCCACTCCTAGTACCAATGAGGTCCAAACATTAACATGTATGGACCTCATAGGCGACATTACCCAAAATATGGGTTGGACAATGCCGTTCTGATTTCAAACCCTAGACTTTGGTAAATTTACGCCTTAATACAAATTGGAGTTATGCGATATGACTTTCATTTGGTGGGAGATATTTAATACTTTATAAAATTAGTTGAAATTAAAATGGATTATTATTATTAAACTTACATTTCAGGCCCTTTTTGTTGATTTTCGGTGAGCGTTCCACACAGCTGCGACGAGTGATCAACTCCGAAGTGATATGCGAACTGGTCAGCTGATCGGTCAGGTGATCAGTAGATTATCTTTATGTCAGACATTCATAATGTATGTTAAGCGTTTCAATCTTCAGTATCTTGATTTCAAAGTATCAGTATTGTTGATAAAAGTCATTATTGATTGGAATCAGTGGCGGAACTGGGGGGGGGGGGGTGAGCATTTCTGCCCGATCCCCCTATTGAGATTTACAGTAAATATTTTAGAATTAAATACGTTGTTCATACTAGTAATGTGACCCCTCCCTTATGATGATCACAGCATTATTTGTAGTGGGGATATTTCGTTCATATTCTTGTCTCTTCTTTCTCTTTTTAGCCCTTTTTTTGCATGTTAAAACTTTTTTTTCATTTTTTTTTGGGGGGAGGGGCTTGCCAAATTTTCCGTGGGTCAAAATTACCTTCATTTTTTTAGTGACAATCTTTTTTTTCATTTGTCCAATTCTATGCGAGACAAAATTACCTTCGATCATTATTATAGTTAAAACCTTTCATTTTTTATTTTTTTTGGAGGGGGGGTTGCCAAATATTACGTGGACAAAATGACTTTCCCTTTTCTTATTTTATTTTTTTTTTTTTTTTTTGGGGGGGCTTGCCGAATATCACGCGAACGTTTTTCAGCTTTTACTGTTTTATTCGACTTACATGTATAATCAAATATTAAATGGGGCTTACCACAGTTTTTTTAAAGTCAATTCATAAAAATATTCCTCCTCGGGATTTGAGCTTTCTTTCATGAATATCAATCTTTTTCATGATTACCAAAAATACTTAAAATGTCAAATTTTGTTATCGGTGTAGGCCTAGAAAGCTTTGAGCTCATGCGTTGCGCCTGCCATATTTTAATGTTGGGATACAACTTTATGTTTTTAATGAATTCCTAAAAACACTAAATTCTCAGATCATTTGTCGCAATCGAACGATTCGATTGCGTCTCTCTATCAATTTTGAATATTTATAAAAAAATATCAGCTCGTGTTTTTGCTCGTAATATTTTGATTAGTAACTTCTTCTCTTATATAATCGAGTTTGATAGATAGATAGATAACTAGAGAGAGAGTTGAGGGGGGGGTCCCTCAGCTGCTTGTCCTCGCTTATTCCCAATTTGTTATTATGCTCGTGTTTTTTCGGAGTGCTTTGTGTTTTCTTATTTTTTTCTTTTTCAACCTGTTTATTGTCTCGGAGCTTCCCTCTATTTCTTTACACTATGATGTAGTCCTTTTTACTTCATTGTTTCAATTCTTTTTTGTTCTCATTTCAATGAAAACATCATTATTAAACTGACGTAGAAGACTCTATTACGAAATTTTGACATTGTTTTGTCTCGTTTGTTTGGCTTTCTTTTTTTCTTCTCATCTTCTTTTTCTTCTTACTTTTTCCCTTTCCTTATTTTCTCTTTTATTTCATTTTATGAGGTATCCGCCAATTTATACAACACCAAGCATATAGAGGCGGATAATCAGTGAGGGAGCGTGGTGGTGTGCCGCTCTAAAAAAAAGGAGGAATATTGGAAGAAAAAAAAAGGGATGGGGGAAAAAATAAAGGAAAAAGAAAGAAAGATGATGATGGCAATGATGATTGATGATGAAAATTATCTTGGTGATGATGATGGTTGTGGTGATGATGGTGATGATAATGATAGTGGTAGCGGTGATGATGATGACGAGATGTAATTTTGGTATTTGGTGTCTTTGAAAAAAATTAAGTAGTGCAACGTTGAATTCATTTTAAGTTTATTATGAAAATAGCTGAAAGAAATAAAAAATTGGTATACATGCGTTCAAGGAAATTCCATCCCCCACCAATTTTTTTTTTTTAAAGGTAAGATTGTTTTTGTGATGGCGTAGGCCTTTGCAAGCAGCTATATCAGATATAATTATGGCCTGTAAAAAAGTAAATGAAATGTCAAGAAATACATGATAATGATTTTTATGGTACATTTAGTTTATCAATAGATAACTTCATACTTGTTTCAAAAAGAAAAAAAGTGGGTCGTTACAGACCATTAAAAATGGGAAATTTGGGCATTTTATAATTCATTTAGGATAGAGCAACTGCTCGTTATAGACGTCACAAATCAAGCATTCTAAATTCTATTAACTCCATTTTTTGTCAAATAAAACCTTCACCGATATTTTGAAATGATTTTTCTCATATTTTCATCATCTTTTTATCAGGGTGAAATTCCCCTTTAATTTACAAAACAGATTCGCAAACAATATCAAGAGTAGTGGGAGGCAAGGGCGGAAATCTAAGGTAGGGGACCAGGGGCTGGAAAACAGGCAAAAAAAAAACACAACAAAAACAAACAAAAGCAAGAAAAGGTTTATCACCCCCAAAAGAAGGTCGTCTCGTCCAAAATACATGTTTTATTTCGATTTAAATGATGTAGGCCTATTTCTTTCCATCACATATAAAAGAACAAAAATAGTAGGGAGACATTTGATAATGTGCCCCCTACTATTTTGGGTTAGGGGGAAGTGTCCCCCTGGGATTTGCGCCCATGTGGGTGGGGGATGTTGCACCTCCTTTCGGAATCATTATGGAATAGTGTGAATAGTCGTTGTGATTTCGATCTCATACCTATAAAAGAAAAAATAGAACAGAAGAACGCCTTGACCACAGGCCAAAATGCCTAACAATTTTTCCGCGGCATTAACGACTCTCGTAAGGGGCGCTCCATTTATAAATAAAGATGGATGTACAGCTGTCTATGGCGACAAGATTTATCGCGAATATTTTCCAAGAATCGTGAGAAGTGGTCTGAAAATGCAATAAAAGAACCGGTGAGTACCGATTTAACATTATCATAGTTTTCAATGACACATATTTTATCAGTAGAATTTAAAAACTTCTCGCCAATAAGACTTAGTTCTAAGCTAGGGCGGCCCAAACGCGCGTAAGTGGTGTCTCAGTTTATTAACACGGGTAAGTATTGCGGTGTTGCCTAGAGTGGTCTGTGCCCAGATGTCAGGTAAGTGCATAATTTCTCTTTTCACGATTCATTTGGATAAATATTTAGACCATAAATCACGCTAGTCCCGTGAGTATGGTCAATTACACAGTAAGGTAGGATAAAATGGGGAAGTGAATTTGCGCGACAGCCGAAGTAAGTCACTGTTTTTGTTCCTTTTAACTTAATTTTTCTCCGTTTTTTGGCAGTTAATGCCAAGAGGGAATATTAATTTGCATTTTGGTTGTGTTAACTTTCAAACTTTTTATTCATTAAAGACAAAAATTGAAGAGCCCCGACGGGGGGATTTTGCATTGCAAGTCCCCTAATGGTGGCTGCACTTGTCCACTGCTACCACCCTGCCTGTGGGGAATCTAGAGGTACATTAGGACTATGGTATGCCAATTTTGTACAGAGCACACACTTTAAAAAATCATTAAAATATCACTTTTGTGACCAAATTACTAATTCCATAAAGTTGTAATTTATTTTTCATGTGGTCATTTTCAAACAAAAGTGGACATGGGGGTGAAAATTAAAACTTGCTAGAAATCATTAGGCTTCAATGTTTTTTGAAACTAGACATCTTAAAGTATATTTTTCCATTTCATTTACATAAAATTATTAATTATGTCTTGAGATACAGTGAATTTTATGCAAGGGAAATTAAATGTTACAAAATGTTGATTTTTGCATTAAAATTCACATATTGCCTATCACAATATAAAATTTGTATTAGAAGCACATTTGTTGGCAAGATACAAGCTGTGTATTGTATCTAACTCCTAAAAAGCAAAAAAAAATTCTGTGAAGTGTTTTTCTGAAAAAAATTGGGTTTCGAAGTTTTCAAAAGTGGTTGTCGTGTCACTCACGTTTTAAATACAAAAAGTTTTCTAGAGCTGTGTATTCTGAAAATTAATTTATCCCAGTACTGGAGCAAATACAGTTTATCTGTACCTTATTGTATATAAAGTAACTTGGTCCAATGTGTTAAGGTAAAGCTATAATTAACTGTCTAAGTTGTGTCGTGTCACTCACAATGTCGTGTCACTCACGGTATTATATTGTGTATAAAAAAGGACATCCAGTAATTTTTGAAGCGTTTTACCAGGGATACAGTCAAAATGTTGTTCCTGACATCATTTAGGCCTATTTTAGGCTAATAATTTCCTCCATCTTCCTAATTTTACTCCTTTTTATTTATGGAAATATTGAATTTGACATTGAGTTCATCTATTTTCTCTCCTCTCCGTGGTTGCCTTGGTTTAAAAAATCCTGACAATTTTCCATTGGTGTGAAGACTCGGATCCTAATTCATATTTTGGTGAATGTACTGTGATTAAGAATATAACAACATAATCAACACAAAATTATGAATGTATCAAGAGAAAAACCACTATACTCAAGCAATGGACATATTTACAATGCATAAAGGGTTGGTGATGGTTCAAGTCATAGGTATTACTCGAACATTCTCTGTCTCCATTTACAGAAATAAGCAGAAAGTTCACCTTTGTTTTGAGTAATGTTATTTCTTTGTTATACTCAGCTAGAAAAGTCATGGATCCTTTTTTTAAATTTGCAGAAATTTTAGTGGTAAGATATAAGAGATCACCATGAACACCAAACATTTTTTCAAATTCGGAAAAGAAAATATTTTTCTTTTCCTTCTGATTGATTAAATCAACCTTTTCATTTGCCATAAAGCTTGTATTCCAGGACATGAAATAAACAAATTTGCAAGAAACAAACATTTCAGGTGAGAATGTACTGAGATTTGATAGAACATTTTGAATATTGCTTGAAGCAGCTACATGTCAAGTTCAAAATCATTATTTGTTCGGCCACCATTCATACCGCTAGTGATTAACTACATGTAGGGTCTGAACAGCAAACTACCGTAAGTGGGCCGATGTGTGTTCAGAGCAGATTTGCATTTACACATATTCATTACAACAAAATGATGCATGTTCATGTAGGTCCCAACAAGTCCCAACCGAGACCGCATTTTGATTTGAGCAACTTTGGATGGGTTGCCATGTACCAGTAAATCAATTTTTTTTGGGGGGGGTACCCTGATAAGAACAGAGCTGGACCTCGAGGGGAAAAAGCTATTGAGGTGTAAAGGGAGCCTGGTTGGGATGCTGAATTGGATTTTAGTGTGACATCCAAGGGCTTAGAAAAGGAAAGGCTAATGACTTGTAGTTGTTATGTAATAGTAGCAGACTGCAAGAATCAGGTACTGACTGCGTCTTTCACCTTGTGGCTTTCCCTGGATTCCCGTGGTATGGTATATGATCAAATAATTAGCAATGAAAAGGCGCTTACAAATTCCAGCAAAAAGCATAGCTCTGAATTTTGGTACAGTGCCTACATGTACTGCCTTGGGAGGGTCCACATACAAGCAGTGTTCAGGAGAAAACCTATGCTTGTTGAGTTGAATTTCCAATTTTCTCAAGGCGATTTGCTGATAGTCCATCTGAAGTGTGCAGCAACATGATTGTGGTTTGGGACCAAAAAAGACATAAACTGCCATGTCCTATTTGGACAATGCCTAAAATATTAAAGGAGGATAATGTTGTAATCCAATACTTCAAGAAAAGGGAGTCATACATGACATCATTGGCTACCAGACCATGCCAGATGATGTGAGTGGCTATTGAGAATATCTTTCTTACAAGGAAAAATTATTCCATCCGTTGTGGATGCTGAATTGTATAAACTTGTAAACTTCCATATACAGATAGGGAGAAAGAGTTAAAGTTTTGAATAATATCAGGCCACAAAAAGAATGTTTGAGTTGATGTCAATGCCAAGACCTCATAACACCTCCTTCAAGTGCCCCCTCCTCTAAAGAGGAGAGTGGTAGAAGCCCTAGTGTGACAATGTGGTATGGTATAGGGAATGTGAGTTGATGGGCAAATATGACCATAAACCAAGAATAAAACATCAGGATGACATATTATGAACTTAAAAGAAAGCAGTTATTATGTAATTGAGCTTAATTTTGGTTAATGGTATTTTACTCTTCTACATCATGCAAAAACTACTTTCAATGTTGAGATAAATGTTGTAGTTTTGCACTTGTCGTGTCACTCACGTTTTGGATGTCGTGTCACTCACGGTATATAGGAGGGTACCATTTTCCATAGAGGTTTGATTGATTTTTACTATATGTGTTAGATAGGTACACTATTTATGTCCATTTACTGGTACTCACAGTACTCCATGACAACTACTTGGGCACGAATCCAACCATATGTGTTAGTGGTCAGAAACCCATGTCCAAAATTTGTCGTGTCACTCACGCACCGTTTTTTAATCATATCTACTAAACGAATTGTTGAATTCAAATCAAACTCGTAGTGGCCCATGCCAGTCCTACATTGTATATAATATAGTAGTCATGATTGATTCATAACCTTTAAGTTTGAAGATATGAGCCCTTAAACCTCTCCGATTGCCATGTCACTCACGTTTTAATTTATTTTTCATTAGTAATTGGGAATAATTTTTCCATTCACCAGAGCGCTCAAAAACTTGAATTTTGGGCATATATTTGTGTACGCCCTCTATTGGTGGAAAGTAATATGGCAAGAATATTTTCATTTTTTGATCTCTATTTTTAATTAAGAAAAAAATGATTTAAAGAATCGAATTTAAATAAGAGCCAAGTTGTATGAATAAAAGATGTAATGGAAACTGTCAGTGTAAAAAAATCAAGCATTTGCCCCAAAGAAAAAGAGAAAATAAGCCAAACATTGCCACCCTCATTTTGCCACACATGGCACTCATTCAATGAACAAGGTTATAATATAACCTTGTTCTCAGTTATATCTCCATGTGTGACAAAATAAAGGTGGCAAATTTAAATAAGAGCCAAGTGGTATGAATTAACAGGTCTAATGGAAACTGTCAGTGTAAAAAAATGATAATGATGGTTGTAATGGCCATGATGATGATAATGACGTTAGTGATGACGATGATGACTAGATGTTGTTTTGTTATTTTGTCTTTGAATAAAATAAGTAGTGCAAATTTGAATTCATTTAAACTTTATTATGAAAATAGCATAAAAATAATAAGAAATTGGTATGCATTAAGGAAAATCCATCCCTCACCAAAAGAAAATTAAAAAAAGTGATAATTGAGTGACGACGTAGGCCTATATGCGAGCAGTTTTCCTTCAAATCGGAAACAATTAATGTTTAAAAAAATAAAGGAAATGTCATTTTCTATAAATACATGCTAATGACATTCATTGTACCTACAATATATCAATAAAACTTCATACCCGTTCCAAAAAGAAAAAGGTGAGTCATTACAGATCATTAAAATTGGAATATATAGAGCAACAGCTCGTTTATGACGACAGAAATCAAGCATACGAAAATTTCTTAACTCTAATTTTGTTCAAATAAAACCTCTGAGTTTTTAATAATTTTTCTTATTAAAAAAAATCCCCTTTCACTTGCAAAACAGTTTCAGTGTGTAGCGGTAATTTAAATCATTCACCTGATAACCAGAACTATCCAATAAACAAGATAAGTATCATTAATTTATGCGGGCGCGCAGCGCGTGCTGCAACGTTTAATATATTGCTGTGAAGCGTAAAATAGAATGTCATTTGAAATATATCTCACAGATAAAATAATACCAGATCGACGCGCTAGCTAAAAAAATTACGTTTTCCGACTTTTTTTATATCAATTACAAAATGGATATGAAATTACCGACTTATGCGAGCATACAATTTAGACAGGTTCTATCCTATAACCTTTATAATAAATATACAATGCCTAAAGTCATATAAAGAGAAACGCAGATTCTAAGTATTTTTTTTATAAACAGGATAACTACATAGACAATTTATTAATTGAAAATTTGGGATTCTTTCCTAAAATGTATATAAAAGACAATAAAGAACACAATTTATTTTCGGACGAAGCCAACAAAATTAGGGGAGCACCAAAAATTTTGTACAAGCAAAAGAAGGCTTTAAAGGGGGTTGGGACCGATAATTTTTTGACAAGCAACAACAAAAGCACAATCTCCAATATAAAAAATAGAACAGAAAGAACGCCTTGAGCACAGGCCAAAATGCCTAACGATTTCTCCGCAGCATTAACAACTATCGTAAAGAGCGCTCCATTTATAAATAAAGATGGATGAACAGCTGTCTATGGCGACAAAATTTACCGCTAATATTTCCCAAGGGACTTGGGTGTTGTAATTGATGATAAACTCAGCTTTGAAGAACACATGCAATCAAAAATAAACAAGGCCAACAGGCTTATGGGCTTGATCAGACGAACTTTTGTTTATCTTGACAAAAATAACTTTGCACTGTTATATAAGTCGCTGGTCCGACCACAAGTTGAGTATGCCCATGCTGTGTGGAACCCTATACTGAAGAAACATATACATGCATTAGAGAACGTACAAAGAAGGGCACTCATGGTTTCAAATCGTCTCGTGTGTGAAGGATTCATATGCACCTGGTGCATGCGAATCTTTCACACCCTTTTTACTAAAATAACTATGACTTTACATCGTAGCTAAGCATTATATTTATGCTATGACACTTACCGAACCATATGAATCGTTTGTTGAATTCTCTTTGCTGTTTTTTTTAATAAAATAAGAGCATTTTTTGTGATCTTCACGTAGATGCCTCTTGATCAGCGTTGATATCAACTTTTGCCTAAAGAGGGCGCGCGATATTATTTCAAAGCCGGCAGGCACTTAAGAACCAAGTTTGAAAGGATACTCGTAAAATTATGACACTCTCGCCGATGAATATTCATTAGATCGTGGTCGTGCGTGTTCAATACACACTGAGTGCATGCATGCAGAGAGTTTGTATTGAACACGCACGACCACGATCTAATGAATATTCATCGCGAGAGTGACGTAATTTTACGAGTGTCCTTTCAATCTTGGTTCTTAAGTGCCTACCGTACCTTTGTTTACGTACCTTTACGGTGTTGCAAGCTAGCTGCATTCTAGGTGATCAGCATTATTTTCTTGCTCGTTCAATCCACTTTCATCATCATCTTGTCAAAAGATGGCGTACTTTACCAATAAGTATATACATGAGATGCAACCTGTTGATTTTTGGTACAATTTCCTATTATGCGCTGACGACTTGAATTGAGAATGTTCGATACGAAAAATTGCTTTTCGATTGTTGTTTGCGTACTTTCCACCGCAGTATTAAGGACGGATCGAAGGGAGTATCCTGGTTGAGACTTGGAGGTAAGCGATAAAAACACTTTTATAAATAATTTCCAATTCATTTTTAAAACAATCTTAAATCATTAAAACAAAATTCCAAAGTGGAGAAATACTGAAATGTTTGGCGTTTTTCATTCCCTCACATTCGTGTGATGAATGAAAACGTCAAAGTCCACTATGAAACCACAAGCGTTGGCGTTGTGCGAGGTTAGTATTACTAACCTCGCATGTTGTGTGAGTGAAAGAAGGGCAACAAAATTAGTCCCTGAATTAAGGAAGCTTTCCTATCCACAACAACTTAAACGGTTAAAAATCCCAACTCTGGCGTATCGAAGAGTTAGGGGTGATATGATTGAAACATATAAACACTTTAATAGTTATGATCAATGAAAAACTTAATCTAGAAGAAAAATATAGTGAACATACCAGGGGTCACAGTAAAAAATTGTTCATACCAAGGACAAAGACCCAAAAATATAGGAATTCTTTTTATGTTAGAATACGTAAGACATGGAACAGCCTAAGTAATGATGTTGTCACTGCCCCAAGTGTGCACAGTTTTGAAGCTGCCCTGGATAGATGCTGGAAAAATGAGCCAATAAAATATGACTACGAAAGCCCTGTTCCCGGAAGTGAGCCAGCCATCTTGAGGAGGAAAAACCTAGAACTGAATACAGAGGCATAACATGCCTACATTCAGAAATAATGTTGTAACCCGCACCCGTTGCGGTACGGGTTAACCTGCCGGTATGCCTCCGATCGCGGGTTGCGGGCTGGGCCGAGTTCAATCTCAAACCCGCAGACCGTCATGCGAAAAAAAGGGAGAATAAACGACGCATAATAAAAACATTCACAGTGAAAATTGAGTTAAGATCATGTGCTTCTTACGTGGCAGATTCTTTTAGAGACGTGGATATTTCCTTTTAAAAATGCCAGCATATTTTTGTCTTGTGAATAGTGAACAGGACTGAGTCTGAGACAGTTCAACATGATAAATACATCGAGTTGCTCTCTTTCAAAGGCCAGCGCCAGTGCGTGCATGCAGCGCAGTCAAAAGCAACCGCATGGGCCAATGAAACTCGATGTTGAGTTTCCCGTCCCATTTTTTCCAGCTCATGAGGAACCGATTTCATTATTTTTCAGAAGATGAAAGTTTGACCTTTTGTAACCTTTTAACGCACTTTATTCTGTGGAACTTGAAGCCAGGGAAAAATTAATCATTTTTTTTTGGGGGGGGCTCCATTTTCATTTTTTTTTTGCAATATTTCAGGGGCTCTTTTCAAATGCTACGTTTTTTGTATTTTGAGGAATTAATTAATATTGTATGATTTTTAAAGTTTTTTTTCATGCCTAGAATCTTGGATGTGGGTGTGTTTGTGTGGGTGAGACTGTGAGTTGAACTTGATATAAATGAATTTAATATCTAAATTTTACTCCATCTAATTCCAGTACTTGGCCATGTAATAAAGGCCCACATACCCTTACTTTTCCTGAAGTTCTTTGAAAACGCAGATCTCCACGAAAATTGTATTTCTCTATGGGGGAGTCTAAATTTGGTGAGAATAAACTCATTGATAACTTAAATATACATGACAATGAAGAAATCATCAAACTTCATTGGCAGTTTTGAAAAATATACCCGAAATATAAACTCTGTCTGAAGCAGAAAATCACCATCATTGAGGCCTTTACAGAGCGAATTGTCCCCCAGAGCTCTGGCAGAGAGACAGAGCTCAGACTAGCTAGCACAAGCCCCAATGCGTACGTGGGTGAGTCTCCCGTCGGCCTTGTAACAGATTGAGCTTTGATGATTTTTTTGTCTGATATTTAACTCATCCCCTGGAAAAATAAAACAAATGATTTTTAAGTTATAATTAGCAAATAAGATAAGTTATTTTGGATGAGTACTAGGCCGTATGATAACTCACCAACGCGAGTTTACTAGACTTTGGGATTTATTGAGGTAGCTCAACCATACCTCGAGCGATGTTCGTGCAGGCTCCACCACTTCTACAGTTGTTGAGTGGAGCCTGCACGAACATCCCTCGAGGTATGGTTGAGCATGCAGCGTCATTGCATTCACAAAAAAAGAAAGAAAGAAAAGATTTGCAAGTATTTACAAGATATACAAGTAATTGTCTTACTGAAAAGCTTATATTAATGTTTTAAATCAGTTTTGAATCTAGATATCCAAATAGTTAATTTTCAGAATTTGATTTTCAAACGCGGGCCAAATTTCATAACGCGGGCGACGGGAAACTGAACATCGAGTTTTAGCGGCCATATTATCGAATGAAATACAAAAACAGAAGGAAATAATATAGAGATAAACGAGAAGAAAAAATTGACTGTATCATTATCCAGGTATTTATTGCAATTTTGATTACTTTATAGACGAGGTCCCATGGAATTGAATAAAAGTAATTATGATTGTTGTGAGTCGCATTGTCGACCGACCTGGACTGAAAAACAACATTGCCGTCTGCCGATCCTTGCTGGGCAGCCTGGGCTAGCTAGCGCGCTGAGCTGCGGCTCGCTAGCTCCGATCTGAGGCGTTAATTGCGTAATGCTTTCAATTTCGAGATCAGAGCGGACCCATTTCGTGGTACAAAGTCACCCAAAAAACATTTTCTCTCCGGAATAAAAGGCGAATTTGCAAATTGTAAGTAAATTCACTCTAGGCTAGGTAGTAGTAGACATATATTTTTCTGATTTGAGCCTGTATAGTGCACTCCTAGTACCAATGAGGTCCAAACATTAACATGTATGGACCTCATAGGCGACATTACCCAAAAATATGGGTTAGACAATGCTTTTCTGATTTCCAACCCAAGACTTTGGTAAATGTACGCCTTAATACAGATTGGAGTTAAGTGATATGACTTTCATTTAGTGGCCAGAGATAAGAAACATTGTAAAGATAGTTCAAATTAGAATAGATTATCATTAAACTTACATTTCAGGCCCTTTTTGTTGATTTTCGGTGAGCGTTCCACACAGCTGCGACGAGTGATCAACTCCGAAGTGATACGCATACTGGTCAGGTGATCGGTCATGTGATCGGTAGATTATCTTTTTGTCAGACGTTCATAATTTATGTTAAGCGTATCAATCTTCAGTATCTTGATTTCAAAGCATCAGTATTGTAAATAAAAGTCATTATTGTTTGGAATCAGTGACGGATCAGGGGGGGGGGGGGAAGGGTGGGGGTGAGTATTTCTGCTCGTTCCCCCTTTTGAGATTTATAGTAAATATTTTGGCATTAAAATATGTTATTCATACTAGTTATGTGCCCCACCCCCCTCCTTATGAGAATCACAGCATTATTTGTAATGGGGATATTTCGTTCATATTCTTGTCTCTTTTTGCCTTTTTCTTTTGTTTGTCAAATTTTACTGGGAACAAATTAACAATATGACTTTCTATACATCACTTTTAGGGACAAACTTTTTTATCGGGTTGGGGGCTTGCCAAATATAACGGTGGAAAAAAATGACCTTCTTTTTTTAGAGACAACTTTAAAAAAAAATTGTCAAATTTTACGCGAGACAAAATGACCTTTGATCATTATTAGTTAAAAACCATTTTCCGTTTTTTTTTGGGGGGGGGGGCCTGGCAAAATTTTACGTTGGAGAAAATGGCCTTCATTTTCAGCCCAGCTACTAAAGCCGGGGAAATAATTGCAGGGCCCGCTGGGAGAACAGTTTTCGGAACTGAGTGGTATACCCTGGGTTAATATACCTCTATTTGTTAATATTATTACAATTATTCAGTGACAACCTTTTTTTTCTTTGTCATATTTTCACCTTTGATCATTATTTGTTAAAAGCCATTTTCCTTTTTTTTTCGGAGGGGAGGGGTTTGCCAAATTTTAAGTGGAAAAAAATTACCTTCATTTTTTTTTAGTGACAATCTTTTTTTTTTCATTTGTCAAATTTTACGCGAGACAAAATTACCTTCCATCATTTCTATAATTAAAACCTTTTTTTTTTTGGGGGGGGGGGTTAACAAATATTACGTACACAAACTGGCTTTCCCTTTTCTTATTTTATTTAATTTTTTTTTTTGGGGGGGGGGCTTGCCGAATATTACGCGAACAAAATTACTTTCATTTTGAGTGACCATTTTTTTTTTACTTGCCAAACTTTACGTGAGACAAAATGACCGGTTTTTTTTAGTGAGAACCTTTTTTGGGAGTTGTCAAATTTTACTTGAGAAAATTCACCCCGGCCCCCCTAATTTGGAAAATCATGGATTCACCTCTAGTTTGAATCATAATGAAAATTAAGATCATACCACGGCAGAGGCGTAAACCGCCGCAGGGGCATGCAGGCTGGCCCTTGATCCCCAGTGGATTTCACCGGAAAAAAAATCAGGATAAGAGAAATGGAAGAAAGGAAGGAAGGAAGGAAGAAAGGGAGGGAGGGAGGGAGGGAGGAAGAAAGAAAGAAAGAAAGAAAGAAAGAGAGAGGGGGAGAAAAAAGGAAGACTGGGAAATAACCGGCCATAAAAAAGCAAAGGAAAAAAAATCATGTGAGAATCATCCCGAATGTTTTGTCAAAATCTATCACAAAATTGATATTTGTATTAAGTGACAAAAGTTTTGCTCGCTCGCATCTTTCTTTGGTAGGCGCGTAGCTAGGATGGAGTTCTTCCCCCCGAAAGCCCCCCCCTCAAAAAAAGGAGGAAAAAGAGAGAAGAAAAAGCGAAATCAGTAAATGGGGTGTATATTATAACTTAGTTTATAATTGTTTTTCCTTCTTTTTATTTGGGGGGGGTCAAAACAATAAAAATCTTATACCGAAATGTTTTTCGATAATTATAGCTCTTCCCTCGCGATTTAATAAAAAATGGTAGCCATCTATAAGTTTTAAAATTGCTAAATATCCAGAGATATCAATACCTACCTGCTGATATAGCACTGGGGGTACACGATCAGGGTTAGGCCCAGTGCATGGCCCCCGATGTACAACCAAGATAAAAAAGAAATGAAGGGAATTAAAGAAACCAAAATTAGGAAAAGTGTAAGGTAAGATATCTGTCTCGAATTTAGATTTGCACGAAGGGTTTTTATCACTTGCTTCACTCGCTTGGAACATATAAAGTAACTTTATATCCCGCATGCCATATGCTGTACATTAATTGGAACTCTTTCTTTCTATTATTTTTTTTACTCGTCACGCTCCTGCCACACAGGGGTTTGCGCATGTAACTGGGAATTTTTTTTACTCTACCCCCCCTCCTCGATCCCTGTATCGATTTTGACTTGACAGGGGCCTATGCCTGAATTTGCTTCAATATAAAATCATAGCGGATAGAACGCCTTGAATACAGGCCAAAAAGCCTAACGACATTGCTGTGTCACATGACAATTAGTATAAGACGAGGATGTGTACAACCCTATGGCGACAGATTTTGCCGCAGAAGTTGAGCAAGTTCCGGACAAAAAGGCTTCAATACCCCAAGAAAAGAACAGGCGAGTACTATTTATACATTATATCCTAAAAGTAGTATCTAGGGACCAATTATATATTAAATTTATTAATGGAGTTCCATGTTAGATCTAGTAATTTAAACCCAACTTCTAATTCGCGTGCACTCACTTTTTCTACACAGGAATTTAATAGGCACGGTGCCTAGAGTGGTATAGTGTGGGGATTGCAGAAATAATGTTTTTCATTTTTCAAAGATAAATTGACTTGCGGGTTAAAACCCGACGGGTCAGCGGGTCCCGCTTGCAAATTATTGGATTATACGGGACGGTACAGTTCGGGTTTTCACTTGCGGGTTACAACATTATTCAGAAACTTCCCTAGGTATCCCTAGGTAGGTAAGAACATTCTTTCAAAAACTTCCCTGGCCTTGCCGGTATCCCTACCGTACTTAATACTGAATGAGTGGGACTAGGCTATATATTTATCCTACAAATCATGCGATTTTGATTATCAGGCAATTCAGGTAATTACAATTATTTTACCTGAGAGGAACGGTCTCCTGAGTAATCCATTGTTTACAAACGATGATGCTAATCCATAACCAGCGCACATAAGCGTGTATTTGTTGAATATTTTAACCTGTCCAGCAATTTCTCGTTTCTCCACAGGTGCAGCCATCTTGAAATTACTGAATTCACGCCGCGCCGATCGGCCGATGTTCGGTACCCCAGTGCACCCCCCCCTCAGGTGGCCCCCAAGGGCCCAGCGGAGGGCCCAGGTGCTTCCCATGACTTTAAATCCCTATTTCCTAGCAATCCAAGTATATCATTATCAGCCAATGAAATTGAATGACTTCAGTAGCTTTAAACTGAGGGAAATTTACATTCCCCAAACTATTGCTATCTTTATGTACCGCAAGCATAAGCAGGAGGGGGGGGGGGGCGGAGCTTGTGCCATATACATGTACATGTAACGTTAGACCCCCCCCCCCCCCGAAAATAAAAAAGGATCGAGAAAAAGGGTAAAGAACGATATTATTTTCTACATATGTCAAAATCTATCACAATTAAAAAGACCAATTTTTGCCAGCTTGCTTCGCTCGATCGCTCACACGCACCTTTTTAAAAAATTTTGCAAAATAATGTCATGTCAAGTTTAAAGCTACTGAAGCCGCCATCAACTACAAGCTTAACCGCTAACGATGGCGGTCTCCTGCGTTCATTTGTTTATATTGCTTTTTATCATCATCCTAATGTGAAGTATAGGCCCTATGCCCAAACCATTTTTTTTCTAATTATGTAATGTGAAGTATATGCCCAAACCATATTTTTAATTATGTATTATGTTTATGTTGTAAACATTATGGATTATTTTATAAATTGCAAACAATGTTGATAATTTTTTATGATGTATTGCGAACGCAGAAATAAAATAAAACAAACAAAACGAACAAACAAAAGTTCTCTTAAATTTCTAAACTCATTTCACCACTGACGGATATTCCTCAGAGAACTACTTTACACATCAAACAGTTCCTGATCATGCTTTGATCAGCAAATTGATGATGATGATGGGTAAAGTGCGGGGGTGAAAGCCGGGATAACATTGCTATGTATAAAACATTGCTCTAAAGTGCCGGTATCCGCCTTAGCTGCATGGGCGCTCATGGCGCTTGCTCAAAATTGGTTGAAAAAATATAGGCCCTAATTCATTCGACTTGACTTTATAATTCTGATCAACTAATATTAATTTAGAAGATTAAACTACCGGAAAGGAGTGGATACTATGTCTCCGATCATAACCGTTATCATGATGTTCTCTACATAGCTTTCTTTTTTAAAAAACTATAAATAAAATTATCTACTGTCTTATCACCTGCACACTGGGGTGAATCATGAGATGGGGAGTGCCGGGGGTGGGGGCTTGATACCTTCAGTTCTACAAACAAGAATTGCAGGAAATAAGAAGAAAATGAAAGGCACTGTGAACATTTTTTATTTTAGTACTTAATTCAGGTCCAAAATAATTCTGCATTGCGCCCTCGGTAAACAAAATAGTTAAGGACCGGGATCCACGGCCAACAAGTCCTGTTTCGTCTGACCATACTGACAGTGCCTCTCAGTCAATACTATGAGCTTTGAATCAAAGAACGTGATCTGTCAACTTGTCGGACAAAAATGTTGATGAAACGCTCCTCCGGGCTCCAGTTCCATAAATTTGGTGCAGGATACTACAGCATCACCGGCTCAGAAAGTATTATGAATAACTGTTTAAATTCTTTTAAAAATTCTGCCTTTTTCCACAGCACATTATTCCTGCTTATTTCCAGTAAGTTTTCTGTGACCCGAGCCCCATATTCCATTTGCCAATTTTTATTCAACCATTCCCATATTGCAAACTTATTAGAAATATTAGTTTATTCTGGTCCATAACGTGCGTGCGCCATGCAGTGTTAAAGACACCTTTATTCCTAATCCGTTTTAAAGGACGAGTCCACCCTAACAAAAAGTTGATTGGCAAAGTGAAAAATCCAACAAGCATAACACTGGAAGCACTAAAAAGCATATAATTTTTCTTTTGAAGATTCAAAGACAACTTGTTAATTTGCATGTATACACAAATTGACATTTTTCAAGACTTCATTATAGCAAAACTTCAGGATCTTTATGGAAAGATGGAATTTCGAAAATATTTTGGTCTTGTTTATTTAAGCTTTTCTAAGATTTTTGAAAAAGAGACAACGAGACAGGTCCATAATTTATTCATTTAAAGTTTTAGTATCGCCCTTTTTTTTAAATTTGCACAACCTTCGCAATTTTTATTCGTTCTGGTACAATAAAAAAAAAAGAGAAAGTTAAATTGAAAATATGAACGAGTGGTTCACAATTTCACAATTCCATGTAAGACATCTTAACTCATTTTTGATGTCATCAAAACCAGGGCTCTTATTATTTTTAAGCGAATTCTCAAGATTTATATTCCGGGTGCCAAAAAAGGAGTGTCACTATTCGGTTGTGTGTGGGTGTGTGTGTGTGAGTTTGCTTGTTTGTTTTGCCTTTGGAAAGTTGATTCATGATTTTGCCCCCCCCCCATCTGAAAAATGGATCGACGCCCCTGGTTTATATAAGGGCAAAGACGCAGAAATATTGGGTTTTTTATTGTTAGATTACGTAAAACATGAAATGGCCTAAATAATGGTGTTTTGAAGATGCTCTGAGAATTGAGATTGATGGAAATGCGTCAATTAAATGAAATTCCTGTTTCCAGAAAGTCCTGTTCCCGAATTATGATATTGTTATAAACAATAGGGTAAAATAAAATTGGAGGTGGACTAGCATTATATATTCCGTCTTCACTTGATTATGCAATTAGACATGAATTCTACAAATAAGGATTAGATGATATCATTCATATTATGAATGATATCATCTAATCCTTACATAACTTGATGGTCCATCAACGTGTTCCAAAGCTACCATGGGTTTCAAAATTGATATTAAGGTCTATCAATCGGAAAAAAATAATCTGTATGTTCCTTATATATCAAATCCAAATGATATTTCACGGAATAGATACACGTCTTATAAAAATACCTTAACACCTACTCATCGAATAGCAATAGGTTTTATTCAGAAAAATTACAATCATATAAAAACGACTTTAAAAATACATGGAAAACAATAAATGGGGCTCTGAACAAAATTAACAAATCTAGTGTTGTTAATAGATTATTTGTAGATGGAAATATGGTTGAAGATACTCATTCTATAGCAAATGAATTTAATTCACATTTCTCTCAAATTGAACCAAAGTTAGCTGGAAATATATAATAATAATAATAATTGGCATTTATATAGCGCTTTATCAATCTACGACTGTTCAAAGCGCTTCACAATTATACCCGGTCACTGGATTCATAGCATTCCAAGCAGCCTGTTAGGCGCAAACTTAATTGCTAAACCAACCACAATGACGGTTGTTTCCTATCCCGCTATACCAATTAGCACCTGGGTGAGAGTGTCAAAGTGTGGAATGACGCCTTGCCAAAGGGCGCTAGGCCATGGTGGGATTCGAATACACGACCCTCTGATTACAAGGCGAGAGTCAGAACCGCTACACCACGGCGCTTCCACACTGGATAAACATTATGCCTGTAGAAAATTCGTTTAAGGATTTTTTGGATAAACAAAATGATAGTTCAATATTTCTTACTCCAGTTCAGAGGAATTAATTGAGATTGTATTTAATTTGAAAGCAGAAAAGACACCCGGTTATGATGGCATTACAAATAGAGTTGTGAAAAACATTATAAATACTCTTGCTGATCCTCTGCTCCATAGGCCTATATTTGATTTATCATTGCAGCTTGGCCACATCCCAAAGAAGATGAAAATAGCTAAAGTTTAACCCATTTTCAAGAAGGGAGACCAATTAATTACTAGTAATTATCGCCCAATATCTTTATTAACTTCGTTCTCAAAAATTCTTGAAAGGATAATTTATAAAAGGACAGTTGTTTTTCCTAAGAAATATAGTATTATACGTGATAATCAATTCGGTTTTAGAGAAAAAAAATAATACAACTCATGCTATATTGACATTGACAAATGAAATATCTACTTCTTTTGACAATTCTGATCATACCGTAGGATTATTCCTCGACTTCTCAAAAGCGTTTGACACAACAGATCATGAAATACTGTTATGTAAGCTATCAAATTACGGTATCAGGACAGAGGGACAGCTTTACAACGGTTTAGGAGTTATCTTGCTGATAGAATCCAGTTTGTTACAGTAAATGAATCAGAATCTCCAACAAGGCCAGTTTCATTTGGAATTCCACAAGGTAGTATTCTTGGCCCTTTGTTATTTATACTTTATGTTAATGATATGAAAAATTCGTCTCATGTTCTTTCATTTCTTCTCTTTGCTGATGATTCCAATGTTTTCTATACACATCATGATCCACATGTACTTGTGAGCACTATGATTTATGAATACACAATTTAATAAAGTAACAAGCTGGATTAAAGTTAACAAAGTGTCATTGAATCTGCACAAAACTAATTATATACTTTTTAGTCATTCATTGAAACATCTACCGCACAAATACTTTTAGATAATACTGAAATCAAAGAAGTGCAAACAACAAAATTTTTAGGTCTTACTATTGATAACAAGCTTACGCGAAATGCTCATATCAACAATACTTGCAAAACTGTGTCAAGAAATACTCATGGAGTCATCAATAAGCTTAAAAACGTTCTTCCAGCACAGGCGCTATCCATGTTGTATTATGCATTAATTCTACCGTATCTTAATTGTGGCATTCTGGCATGGGGTAATGCCTCTCAAACAAGACTCAATAAAGTCTTGCTACTTCAGAAAAAAAGTACCGAGAATAATATGCAATATGTCCTTTAGAGCTTATACGGGTTTGGAATTGTTTCGTCAGAAATGTATCCTTAAAGGCAATGACCTGTACCGCTTGCCAGTGGCGTACCTAGGATTTTCCACACGCGGGGGTCCCAAAAAAAACCGTCCGCCAAAAAATTTGACAAGCAAAAAAAAAAAAAAAGGTCTTCAATCACAAATAAAGGATTTCGTACCAGAAAAAAAATGACTGAGAAGCAAAAAAAAGGTCAGGAGGGGGGGGGGGCAATAAAGGTCTTCAAAAAAGGTATTTCAAGCTCGTCATGGGGGCAGGGATACATCCTTTGCATGAGTTCTGGCTCGTGAGGGGGCAGAGTACCCCCCGCGCCCTCCCCCCCCCCGTAAGTACGCTAGTGCCGCTTGCAACTATATTCCAATTCATGTATCAGCTAAATAGAAATAGTGTACCTAATGTCTTAGAAAAGAAATTTATGAGAAACAATGCTTTACATTCACGAGACAATCAAATGACTATCACTTACCTAAAAGTGTAATTTCTAGCGAAAGTGTATTTTTCACAGGACCAAAACTCGGGAATTCTCTGGACAGAGAAATGAAAGAGGCAGCTAATCTTAACCGATTTAAATTACTCATCAAAAAATTTCTTCTGAATTCTTATTGATTCAATCAAATATCTGTGAACTTCATACTTATCCACGGTAGTATTGATTATTTTAAAGTCAATATTTAATTTGGTATACTATATATATATTTGTGTTACAGTGTTTATATCTGTATAATTTTAAAGAATTTTGCTGATTATTTTACTTTGTTTGTATCATATTACCCTATAAAGTTTCCATAGGGGTGCATACGCACTTACTCACACGCTGGCGATCCGTTCCAAGGACCCCTGTTTTCACAAAATTGTAGTTCCGAAGCCCGTTCCTTGGACCCTCCTTTTTACAATAAGCCCGCTCCAAGGCCCCCGTTTTTTGTCTCGCCCGCGTCACACCCCTACTTTCGAGTGCCCGCCCCCCCCCCCCACCGGGGCTTCAACCGCGCGCAGAGCATGCCGGACAGGCGTAAGTAAAGCCCACACATAGAGATATATACATCTCTATGAGCTCACATGACTTTATTGATTAAAATAATTTATTAAAAATAGGCAAAATGTTTGTTATCAAAATATAAATGATAGAAACAATGTCACGTTCAGGGGCGGATCCAGCCTTCGCCAATAGGGGGGGCCCGGATTTTTTTTCAGCCTTATTTTCCCCGATCGGCCGCTCGAATATGATTTTTGCCGGGATTTTTTGTTTCTTTGAAGGAGTAGTCCTAATGGTCACTTTTAAGCTTTATTCTTATGACACATAAATGTATAATACCATAACCTTTATTTATATAATGCGAGCGCGAAGCGCGAGCTAAATTATTTGGAAATCTTATGTACTTTTTCCTAAAATTTTGAACATTCTGGGAAATGTTTGTTTTCCTGAAAAAAAATGTGTATGCAAGTTAATAATTGAGCAATAAGTGAGCAGAAATGAAGTGATGGAAAAGGTACTGTTAAATACTTGCCTGCAATTAGCCATGAAGACGTTACACATTTTAAAAATCAAATAATGCGAGCGCGAAGCGCGAGCCGAAATTTTTTGACATTTTTACCTAAGGAATTGAAATTCTTAGCACGTTTTGTAACTTAACAGAATAGGTATATAATCAAACATGCGAGCACGAAGCGTGAGCAAAAAAATCCAGATTTAGACCTACTGAACAAGACACTCTATTCAATTAGTTTTTGTAAATCATGAGTAAGTGGGAATCTTCCTTACATTAATAATGCGAGCGCAGAGCGCGAGCAGAAAATTTTTGTATACGTTTTGAACTGCTCGAAATTGTACCTGTTATGGACTGCTTGCATTTAGCCATGAAGATGTTACATATTTCAACATTCAAATATTGCGAGCGCGAAGCGCGAGCTGAAAAATTTTGACCTTTTTTACCTGAATAATGGAAATGCTAAGCACTTTTGGTAATCTTGGAAGGACTCTAAGTATATAAACTAAACTTTATTGATGCGAGCGCGAAGCGCGAGCGGAAAAATTCTGGACACTCTATTCATGTTTTATCATGAAAAGGATAAGTTATTTATCCGCGAGCAGACACTTTTTGATTTTGTGATCTGAAACTGGATAATGATTTAAATAGAGAACAATCTGCGTATCTGAATTAACGTGTGTTTTAGATTTCGACCTAGAATTTTGGTTTTCTAAGTACCTTAGAAATATATGATATTCCGATCTAACAAAGGGTTAATTTAAGCTCTGTATTGCAAACACTTTGTGGGAAAATTGTGAATTGTGATGGATCACAGTTAAAAAGAGCTGATGTATTTTATTATTATTACCTTTACATAGTTTTTACATAGGACCGGGACATTCTATAAGGGCATTATGTCATCATATGAAAATGATGACTATCTTCCTATTTCTCTTCCTAAGCATGAGAGCGCGAAATTTGTTAATATTTAAAGCACTTTTGTAATTATGAATAAGATGCATGATATCTATCAATTAGAGCAGAAATCGCGAGCCGAAATTTTTGATAAACAGTCATCAAAGTAGTTTGATTTAGAATCAATAATGGGATATACATAACTCACTATTCAAAATGCTAGCGTGCAGCGCTAGCTGATACGTTTTGACAATCTGACCTGAATAGGGAACTTTTTGAGATTTTTATGGAATACAGGAATATAATAGGTACCTGACAAATCAAATTTTGCGAGCGCGCAGCGCGAGCAGAAAATGATAATATTCAGACCATAACACAGACATTTTTACAGAGCACTTTTTTTTAAATCAATTTGTAAATCAAACAAAATAATGAAAGTTCAAAATTTTATATCCTAACAAATAGATTTTTTCAAGAAATTGTTTTCAAAAGCATGTTCATCCTCTTACGTTTGCCTTTCTTCTTTTCTCCTCTCTTTTCCCTTCCTTTTCTTTTTTCCTTTCTTTTTCTTTTTTTTCTTCTTTTTTTTGCTCCGCCAATAGGGGGGGGGGGGGGGGCCGGGCCCCTCGGCCCCCCCTGGATCCGCCTATGAATGTTGTTATTGTTTGTTGGAAATTAATGGCGACCAGTCATATTTGACTATTACCGCCAAGTCGTTAGGCCAACTATTATTTTCTTTTTTTTCGACGTGTCTTTAAAAAATCGTTTCTCTCCTTTTTTTCTTTTTGTTATAATTATTATTATTATCATAAAGACCATCGTATCTTACAGGTTACCGCATGATCCCGTCCTTTCTAACGACTCCGTCCAGATATCGTCCTGTCTCTCCGGTGTAGACAGGGGGCTCCCTTTGGGATACTCTATAGTCTTGAAACTCGAAAAAGAAATAGAAAAATAAACTGTTATATAGAGTCTTCTCCCGTGAAATGAGCTCGCATATACCAATCAAATACATGTATGTCTATTTTGTTTTGTATAAAAAGTGATAAAATTTGATATGGGGAGGTTCGGATGATTCGAAATTTATGGGGGCATCCAAAATGAGGGCTTTAATAAAAGGAATGGTGCATTGTTAAATCAAGGTTGTAAGTTAGGTGGACATGAATTAGTAAATAACCTACATATATATATGTATATACACACATGCATATACATATTCTTTTTCCTTTCTTTCCAATTATTAACTTATTGTACTTATACATTAATTATACAATATCTGTTATAGTTAACCTCTGTTACAATCTTAGAACAGCTATAACTTTGGTCTCCGAAACCGGATATGCAAGAATGACATATCAAATTAAAGCATTTATTTAGATCAAGCTAGTGATAACCAAATGAATCAGTTAAACATCTCCAGGAAATCGTAATTACACAAAAACGGTTCAAAACATGCATAACTTTCATGTTCTATCTACGTCATTATTAATGTCGAAACATGCATGTAATATCGCCAGCTACGACAAAAACATTATAAATCAACCAAAGATAATTCCCTAACACGAAATGAAACCCATTTCGTGACAATATATATATATATATATATATATATATATATATATATATATATATATATATATATATATATATATATATATATATATATATATATACCTGTATATAAATATACACACACACACATGAATATAATATAGTAACAGTGAAACATAGGGAAACATAAGGAATATAAAGTGCTGAATATCATGGCAGATTTGGATTTCCCTTGAACTGCCTAAAAAAGATGGTCACATTGCCAAACACAATCCCTGTGCATGGTCTAAAATATAACTGAGTGGATTTTCCCCTTGATATTGTCCTTTGAAATACAGTAGCAAGTTCAAAAGCACAATAACAGAGCTGAATACAGTGCGTCCCACAAAAAAGAAACAGTCATTCTTAATAACGAAATCAAAATTGAAATAAACAAACCTTATCAATGTAAAACTTAGAATCCCTCTTTCACCTGGTATAACGGACACGATTGATTTCTCATCCTTGCATGAGTGAGTAAACACAACTTGAAGAAACGATATAAGAAATCAGTGGCGGACGATATCTGAATTAAAAAAAAACACTCTTTGAAAGTTACGCTCTATTATAACTCTGTGACTAATTGTATGCTTTTGCTTAATTGCAATTAATTTGTTATTATTTTTTTTAATGAAAATGTGTATTATGTACGTATTTCAGATTATATACCAAATTATGCGTATGTGTTTAACTGCATGATCAATAAAGACTTCTAAAAATACTTCAATTGAAGAGTTTAGGCTTTCGGAATCTCTGATGCTATGATCAAGATACCCAAGAACTTAGGGCCTTCGAAAGTAAATATTGAATAGTTTGCGCAAGAATATTTGGCATAAAAAGTACCAGTTTTTGATACAAGCATTTTTTTCATAACAGCACATTATAGATTACGTTTGCTCGAGAGGAAACTCTTTGAATGTGTTTTAGGACTTCACATTAACCGGTTTTTAACCCTAAATTATATCCCAGGCTATTTTGAAATTGATTAGCCTGGGAAATGGGAGGGGGATCTCGACCATTGATCGGCAAAACGTCCCTCTTCTCGTAATGTCCCACATTAGCCGGGGGTATGGGGGAAGGCCGGGGGGGGGAATCTTGATCGTTGATTGCGCGATCGTGCCAAAATTGGCACAACGTCCCTCGTGTCGTATCACATTAAGGCCTGGTCACACCGCCCGAGCGTTGTTGGAGCGGTCGTGGAGGGGTAGGGGAGAGGGTCGAATTTCGCTCACAAAATTGGGGGAAAAGATTGAAAAAAAAAACAATCGAAATCGAAAATGGTGAACGGTGGCGAGCGGTGATAATTTTTTCTCTCCGCTCCACGACCGCTCCAACAACGCTCGGGCGGTGTGACCAGGCCTTTAAGGCCTGGTCACACCGCTTCAAGATATACACCGCCCGAGCTTTGTTGGAGCGGTCGTGGAGCGGAGAGAAAAAATCATCACCGCTCGCTACCGTTCACCATTTTCGATTTCGATTGTTTTTAATTTGTTTTCGATTTTTCCCCAATTTTGTGAGCGAAATTCGACCCTCTCTCACTTCCGCTCCACGACCGCTCCAACAACGCTCGGGCGGTGTTACCAGGCCTTCAGATAGTTGATTGTACCAAAATTATTCAAGTTTATCTTTAATTAATTAATTCGCTGTAATTCCTTGACCATCGCTAAAAAATTGCTGCATCTCGGTCTGGACACTTTTTTAAGGATCATTAGTAAATCTATTTTGGATAAAAATGGCGAGACCATTTTTTTTTCTTAGATATTTGTTTTTTTGTTTTGTTTCATAAATTTCTTATGTATTTCTATGTCTTTCGACTTTATTGATTTTTATATGCAAATCCTCGGCGATACTATTTTAGCCATGAATAACATGTAGTCAATTGTTTTGATCATTACAAGTAAAAAAAGATACGTGTATGAATTTTGGCTAATTGCAGAATTTGCATTGGATTTGCACATGAAATCACGTTTTGAGCAATTTTGGATCTGACAAACTTACGAAATGTTGCGTAACCTTGGAATCGCGAATTTGATCTTAAAAGTTGAGCAACGAAAAAAAAAAGTCAAAGTGCGATTTTCAGGTGCGATATTTTTTTCGTTACAGATTTATCACGATAGATGTCGAGGGGGGGGTGGGTTGCGGGGTAAAAGGCCCTCGGGCTGGATAGGGTAAAGTTCAGTGAGGATTTTAGCGCTAGTTCTTACAAACATTTCATAAATTTGATCTACTAGCGGAGAATTTTAAAAGTGCAAATATTTTCTTTACTTTGTACATATCTATTTAATGTCAAATTAATCGTACTTAACTTTCGAAAGCACTTTAAAAAGCACTATTAAATTCATTATCATCTTGGTGCAAATGGGCTTGTTTACGATAAACAACTTTCGAGATGTGTAATTAGGGATGAGGACGTTTGATTTGAACACCATGAACATACTAATAACTTCAACGACGTTCAGATATTAGACGGTGACATCGAAGGCTGTCGATCTGCAATGATCTGTCTTGATGGTTTGTTAAACGTAATCATTCAAGGACAGAAATAAACTGGAATAAGATGATAAACATGGGAACCTATAGAGCTAAAGAACGTTCGGCAATTTACTTCATGGTAGGAGTATTGTGTTTGCCGCTTGCTTCATGCATCACCACAACGCCATCAGGTGGATTTATCAACCAACCATCTCGCACTGTCTCCAATTCTCTATTACAAACAACACCAGAGACACAAACTTTCGTCGGAAGCACAGCCAGTATTACAAAAGAGAACACATGCAACACGACTCTTGAAAAGGGACCATCCAATAAAACTCAATATGAGGGCGAGGAGGTGACTTTGGATTGTGATGTCAATGATAACAATAATCACAACATTCTTTGGAGACGTTCATCGGGTTTAGGAAATTGGCGAACCATCAGTAACAACATTACTATTTTGTATACACCTTCTGCTTCTTACAAAATAAAGTTTGATTCTGAAAAGCAAACGTACAGATTTGTAATAAGAAAAGCTGATATTTCTGATGATTCTGGAATTTATGAATGTGGGTATGAATGTGCTCCTGACGGAAACTTTTTTTCACTTGCGTCAGCAGAAGTTACAGTTATACGGAGACCGACTTGCGTCATTCACCGACTGCCTTCTTCAGTCGATCTTGCTTTGAACTGTGAATTTGAAGTCATATGTTCCTGGACTTACAGTCAGGTACACTATCCTTACTTTCAAAAACTTAATGGAGAAATAATCGATGGTGATATAAAATTCCCTGATCGTATCATCACCCGAGTGAGTTCAAGTGATGCTGATATTTCTTGTAAATCACCACTTAACGCCAATATGTCCAGAATAATTCTTACTACGCCATGTGTGGATGGCAGCCCCAGATTGGTCAGAGTGGATCCATTCATGTCTGAAGTAGCTGTCGGTTCTACTGCACTTATCACTTGTATTCTCAACGAAAACGGCAGAAAAGAGCTTTCCTGGATAGTGAAGTGCGATGGAAATACATCTGCCGTTAACATTGATAAACATAAGCTTTATCCCGACGTTACATTCTCTGTCTACCAGCGTGCAAGAGATTTGATATATGAGTGCCAGTTCACGAGGCCTAATATATTTGGTGGCAGAGTTAATTCGTCAAGTTATGGAGCTCTACGCGTTGTCGAAGGAACAACTACGGAATTCCAAAACCCATCTACCGTGTCTGATGAGACTAGTACAGCTATAGCAGCCATGCGAATAAGTGGGATATCAGAGTATATAAACATGCTAAACAAAGTGTCCGAAACTCATTCTGGACACAAGTTGCCATCTAAACAATTCTCCCCCAAATATGATAAGGAACAAACAACCGACAAAACCATTGGCGAAGAAGAAGTAAAAGCCACAACTTCTACCACAAATCACATGACAACAAACATAATAACAGATGGACAACGTACTCAGCCTGTCAATAAAATAGTAATAGTTCTAACTGTGGTAACAATCGCGTTGACATTTGTCATTGTTTTATTCATCTCCGTATCATTCGTTCAGAGCAAACTAAAGGCTAAACACAAAGTTAGTGGCAGAATGACAAATGATGAACGAAACACCTCGCCAGAGCAAAATCCGTCAGACATTAGCAGTGAACCACCATGCTCAATATCTTTGGATCGATACATTGACAGAAATGAGGTGTCCAGGTTGAAAAGTATATGTATGTCTACTTCGTCGGAGGTCGAAGGGTTTTTTTCTTCAGACTATGAGTCGAAAGGAGCTGAATCAAAATCGAATCAATTAATGGATATATCTAAGGGGCTGACAAGGAGCTCGAATCCCAGAGGAAATCCGCATGTATTGATTAATGGGCTCGAAGAGGAATATTCAACAATATCGGATTCTCAACCAATACCACATATTTATGTTGATCTGCGTAGAAGATCTTTGCCAAGGTGTCCAAAAAGCTCGCTAAGCCTCCACGCCTTGAAAGACCTTCCCCCATTTAATGGGGGAATGGCTAAAGAAATCAGCAGCAACAACAGTACCCGTGATACCTATCAAGCTTATGAAGACATGAACAGAGGACAATCATTTCCTCAAGAATTCCCTCAGTATTCCGGGATTGAAAATGACTACGAAAATTGTACTTCTACATATTTTGAACTTAAGGGGAATTCACATCAATCCTCCTGTGCCGGGGATATCTTGAATGAGGATTCACCTGAGGTCTCATTCTGCTCGGGAATGATCAACCATCCCTTAATAAGCTCCAATGGCATTGATGCGAGCCAATGTTCGGAACAACCTGAAGGTCCTGAAGATTATGTTGAAATGAAGGCAATATCAGGTAGCCCTCCGTATTTCAACATCAGGGGCTGATGGATTTCAAGATCCAGTATGTGATTTCAAACCGATGTGAAGGCAGAGTTACATCACTAAAAGGATAAATAAAACCTATTGATACTATTTATGAAAAGATCCCATCAGTACAAAATAATCATTCTTTTAACATCCTAGACAGAAAACACTAAATAGGAACAGTGGTATATCGATGTTGTAACGAGTTAAGGTGTAGATTTTTAATTCTCTTCATGATTATGTCGAACGCGCATTATCTTATATTCATAAAAACGAAAAAAATAAAGTACTAACTCTCTTCCGAATAAGGAAATAGAGCAGTGAAAGAGGCATCCGGCGTGCAGGCGCTGTTTATACTACTCGTGAAATTATGTATATGTTATTTAGGTATATGAATATGTTTAAAATACATCTTGATACCACTGTAAGGAAATGTTTCCAGCTTGGTATTTGCTGATTTCAATCTTTATGCACGAACACATTTTCTTAATTAAGAGTTCACCACGTGAAATTTTTGTGGTTCAATCTGTATATATATCATACATCATTGTCATGATGGTAAATATTTTTGTACTCATGTAAGGGAGTTATTCGATATTAGAGAAAACAAATTGAACGTGTATAGAGGAACATTGTATCATTTGTCATAGCATGTATATGGCCATATGTGGAGAGGGGGGGGGGGGGGGTTGCACGGGGCAGTTGCCCCGAAATGTAGAAACTTATTATTGTACTTAAAAAAATTACACTATTCACCCAAAGGTGTCCACCAAATCCGTAAATTTCATATTTCTTTATAAAATAAAAATGCGAAAGCGTCCTCATACCAAGATTGGTCGGTTCGCTCCCTCGATTGCAAGTTTCTTCGAATTTTATTTATGCGTTTTGATCAGCTAAGAAAAAAAAATCAGTGTACGGCCATGAACATATAGAGATACAAGATACTCGAAGTAGGCCTATATGGAGACAGTAACAATTCTGTAATTGTAAATACAACTAGCATTGGACGTTCAACACTAAATGCCAAAGTGAAGGCCCTATATTGGTAATATGTGTGTGTTGTATACACTAGTATTTTTTGCAAAGCAGATGATTTGACGCGATTTTTTATCAGTTTTAATCTTTACTTACTATGAATGAATAATTTAAGTGTAAGAATGTAAAGCTATAACATTAATGTAAGAAATGGAGTATAATGATATTAAAATAGGTAGACATGCATAGTACGTAATTTTGATCTCGATATTTCTAAAAGTATAAACGAAAAGGGACAATCTATTTAAGCATGCCATCCTGTAATTTTTTTGCGACTTGCACTCTAAAAAGTCCAGTTGTTTTTTTTTTACACCAAGCCCAACCAAAGTGTGTCATTATACTCAAAAACATAATCACCTGAAACTCTGAATAGGAATAAAGAAGTTACAAAATTGTCAAAACTCTGATTATTTTTATGAGTTTGAAATTGCACGATCCGATACTCTACGTTTCTTAAACCATTGGTTGCCTAAATATCTTGAAAATGTGAAATCGATTTTATTATGATTCAGTGAAGCGTTTTTTCATGGTCAAAATTATATTTCATCTAATAAAATGGAATAGTTCTGCATATACCTTTTTAAAATCAAACATGAATAATTATAACCTAACTTGCCTCAGATTCTCATATGATATTTCAGGATTGCAATCGTCGGAGTCTTCTTTATAAATCAATTAACTGCTTGGGTGAACTAAAGGATGGCACATGGGAGTGATGGACACCCAAAGGCAGCCCTCCCCGTCCAAAATTTGTTTTAGTAGTGGAAACTATATGGAAGAAAGAGGAGGAAGAAAATTGAAAGGTTGGGGTTAAGAAAAGAGAAGAAAGAATAAAGAATAAACTCGCAAAGGGATAGGCTGAGGTCGTGTAGCTATATACTATACAATGCTTTTAAAATTAATTTTAGTAAAATAATTCCCTTTTAGATCGCCGTGCTATTTTCGAAATATTTGTGGTCCACCCCTTTTGTATTTGACCTTGAAACAATATTTTAAGGATCAAGTAGATGAATCTTATCCATGTTATCAATGTTTTTGTGTTGACGTACGCTTTATGATAATGCAGCTTTTCTAAGAATCGATATTTTTGTGTTTAAATGTATAGTACAATATTGTGTACAAAACATTTTGTTGTTATTTCATCTTTGGCTGGAAAAACATCTGGGAGTGATCGAATAAACGATTCCTTAAATAAACAAATCTAAACTATTTCAGTCTGCAAGGCAGAGAGGCACACAAGAAGAAGAGAGAGAGAGAAAAAAACAACAACTAAGAGTCACAGAGTATGAATGACTCTAGTCTAGTCATGATAGTGTTCATTGTGTTGCAACGGAGAAAGTCTGACTGGTTATAAGATTGCCCAAAATATTTGCTTGGTTGTGAATATTTCATTTTTGAGGTTTTTATACATGTATTATGCCACTATTGTTGAATATTAGACACAGACGAGTATACATACATGTTTATTAACTAAAAGATTTTTTGGTGAAATATTCACATTGTAATTGGCGTTTATTTCATTTAATGTACATAAATAGGCTTTTGTTAAAATGTGATTTTAGATTGAAATAAATGAGTTGAATTTAACTACTACGTTAGATTTTATTATTTTTTAATTTATTCTTTCTTCAAATTCCCTGACAGCCAAAGAAAATAAAAGAATCTCGCCATTTTCGGTCTCAAGATTCTGATTTAAACGGATCGTCTTGGCTGAAAATATTTATATCTCAATAAATAGGGTAAAATTCACAAAGCAAAATATTGAAAATTTCTTCAAAATCGGATAAAAAATAACGAAGTTATTGAATTTTAAAGTTTATCAATATTTTGTGAAAACATTCATGCGCACATCGTCATAGATATTCATTATGGGCTGATGATGTCACATCCCTACTTTCCTTTTTCTTATGTTATTGCATGAAATCACATTTTCTTTCATTTTTTCATACATGTGTAAATGATGTGTCTCCATTATGATGAAATAAGTTGCGGCAATAAATAACTAATGCACTTAATCAGTTGTAAATCCGATTGTTTTATTTCTTGGTAGAAAATGTTTGAATACACCGGATTAATTGATGCGGGTGTGTGTGTGGCCGGGTGTGTGTGTTCATGTATGTGTAGAGCTACTAAAAACTTATTGGCAATGGCGTGATACCAATTGAGAAAGCAAAAGCTTTAAGGGAGAATGAGACCCTTCTTAAGTTGTGCGAAAGCAGAAAAATTGAAGGATAAGCTGAAGTTCAACGAAACTTTGAATGCAATTTCACAAGCAATACAAAATTAATTAAAAATTGAATGTCGAGATCAATAAAGATGTGGAGATCTTTCTATAGGCAATGGAAACAAGATCTGTGATATCACACTGGCACAACTCTCTTCTTTGGACAATTAATACGTGAATATCACAAAACAACTATTTATTGGATCACTCTAATGATATTGCGAACAATTCATCCATGATATAATGTTATGAAACTTCTATTACACGTCATCCCATAAAAAAGGAACACCTTGGCCCCGTCTTACAACGAGTTGCGATTGATATGATCAACCATAACTATAGACAGCCAGGAACGTGAACATCTAAAACTCATGTTTGCTCAAAATATTTTCTAGATATGATGTACATGTGTATATTCATACATCCACAGTTTTTACTTAAAAATTCAGTCTGCTTCTTTTTTGTTTTCAACATACATTGTGCAAATTTCCTGAAAAAAAATTGTTTGACGTGGATGGATTTCCATATAGGCCTACTCGAGGTTGATCGGATCAATCATAACTCGTTGTAAGACGGGGCCCTGATCTTGCGATAGACTATAACAGATAAGATAAAAGTGAAATGTGTCAATGCCGTAATGAGCCATAAATTTTGACGGGGTCAGATATGGAGTATCGGGAAAACTTAATTGGTTCAATAACAAAAGGTTTTGAGAAAGCAAAAAGAGCGAGCAAAATTTTGATTATTATTATTTTTGACAGATTTGGATATAAAATGATGCATTTATGAATTTGGCTAAATGCAGAATTTGCATTGGATTTGCACGTGAAATCGCGTTTTGAGACATTTCGGGTCTGACATGCACTTACGGAATGTTGCGTAACTTCGGAACCCGCGAATTTGATCTTAAAAGCTGTGCAAGGAAAAAAAAGTCTGAAACAATGAGGTGCGATTTGTTTGCGTTACAAATTTATCACGAAAAACGTCGAGAGGATGGGGCGGGCATAAAATAGCCACCGGGCTAGATAGGATAAAGTTCAGTGAGAAATGTGGCGCTCGTTCAAAACAAACTTTTCATGAATTTGATTTACTAGCGGAGAATTTTTGAATTGCAAATATTTTCTCTGTTTTGTACACATCTTTCTAAGGTCAAATTAATCGTACTTTACTTTCGAAAGCACTTCAAAAAAGTAGTGTACAAATCAAACTTTCGCATCATCTTGGCGCACATGAGCTTGTTCATGATTAACAGTTTTCCAGATGTGTAATAAAAGATGAGAAAGTCTGATATAAAAGAGCAAGATCATGAACATGATGAATACCTCAGTTGGCTAACAGCATCAACATGATGAAGCTAACAGCCAGGACGATGTTCAATTATTAAACAGTGGTATGTAGGGCCGTCCATCTGCATGCTCATTATGGTTCTGTTAGCGTGATTATTCCACAAAAAAGGAACAAAGTTTCAGCTAAACTGAAATCAGATGACAAACATGGGAATCCATTCAGCTAAAGAACATTCGGCAATTTACTTTTTGGTAGGAATATTGTGTTTGCCGCTTGCTTCATGCATCATCACAACGCCACCAGATGGATTTACCAACCAACCATCTCGCACTGTCACAAATTCTCTATTACAAACAACACCAGAGACACAAACTTTGGACGGAAGTACAGCCAGAATTACTAAAAACAACACATGCGACACGACTCTTGAAAAGGGACCATGCAATAAAACTCAATATGAGGGGGAGAGGGTGACGCTGAATTGTGATGTCAATGATAACAATACTCACAGAATAGTTTGGAGACGTTCATCAGGTTTAGGAAAATGGTGAGCCATAAGTAACAACACTATCATTTTGTACAAACCTTCTAATACTTACAAACTTAAGTTTGATTCTGATAAGCAAACGTATAGATTGGTAATAAGAAAAGTCGATATCTATGATGGTTCTGGCATTTATGAATGTGGATATGAATGCACCCCTGGTGGAATCTTTATTTCACTTGCGTCAGCAGAGGTTATAGTTATACGTAGACCAACTTGCGTCATCCAATCTCTCCCATCCTTAAAGATCAAATCCACCCCAGGAAAAGACTGACTTAAATAGATAGAGAAAAAAAATCAAACTAGCATAGTGCTGAAAATTTCATCAAAATTGGATGTAAAATAAGAAAGTTATGACATTTTAAAGTTTCTCTTATTTTTCACAAAACAGTCGGGTATGCACTACTAGGTGAGTCAGCCGATGATGTCCATCACTCACTATTTCTTTTGTTTTTTATTCTTTGAATTATACAATTTTCTTTTTTTATAGATTTGACAATAAGGACCATTTTGAATGAACCATATAGTATTAAATAATTCTAATTCCACATGTTCAGGGAGGAATTAATCGTTGTATCACTTGACAATGAGGAGAAAATTAGAATATTTCATATTTTATATAATAAAATACAAAAGAAATAGTGAGTGGATGACGTCATAGTCTCCTCATTTGCATACCAGACAGGATGTGCATATAACTGTTTAAGCGAAACTTTAAAATGTCATAACTTTCTTATTTTACACCGATTTTGATGAAATTTTCAGTTTTATGCTTGTTGGACTTTTCTCCTTTTATTCAAATCAGCTTTTTGTTGGGGTGGACTTGTCCTTTAAGAACAAACAGGAGGAATGAGTTTGAAGTCGTGTGTTCTTGGAAGCCAGAATAAGAAGGCGATCGAGGCATCGAGGCAGTTTAGACAAGAGAGCATCGAGAGTAGCGGAGCTCCAAAACACAAAACCACCCTTTCCTACAAAAATCGTATAAGCTAAGTTCACACCAACGGCGAATGCCGCGCTTTATATCGGCGATCAATTCGGCGTCATTTTTATTTAGGTTCACACCAACGCCGCTTTGATGGCGCTTTAAAGCGGCGTGCAAAGCGGTGGCAAAGCGTAACAAAGCTTAATTAAAGCGTAAAGACCGTAATAGAGCATGGGAAAGCTTTGAGCAATTCGGGACATTCGGCAAGAGCGCCAAATTTTTTTAAACTGTTTAAAAATTTGAGGCGATCTGTCACGGATTGAGAAAAGCGGGGAGAGCGTATTAAAGCTTATCAAGCCGTCACAAAGCTTATCAAAGTCGTAGGAAAGCTTAACAGAGTTTAAGAGAGCTTGGTTCAAAGCGGTGACCCCACTTTTGATACTTTGCCCATAGGCCCTACAGTTAAGGATTCGTTCAGCCTGATTTTTACCGGTTACAGACCTTTGCAAGAAGTACTTATAACACAAAAACCACTGAATGTGATTTGGTTATTTTTGGATCAATTACTAAATGAAGAGTTGGTCTTTTCAATGAAACAAAAAATAATGAAAAAAAAAACGACCAGAAGTGTATCGGGCATTTTTTAATGGGACACCCTGTATAAAACATGATAAAATAGAAAAGGCAATAGAATAAAAAAATAAATAAATAGAAAAACTCTTTAAAACTTGAAGTTTTCCAGAAAGTTTTTTTCTATTTATTTTTTTTATTATATTTCATTTTTTAATTCAATAATGTTTTATATTTTATTTCCTTTGTTTTATGTTCTCTTTTATAAAATTGATTTTCTAACTAATTTTTAATTAGTAAGAAAATCAATTTGAAATAATTTGTAATAATCAATTTAACACAAAATGCGTATTTTAAAAGTCTTTAATCGCACATGTCTAAATTTCGAATTCTGCAACTTGATTCCTTTAAATTTTCACTCCTGATGTACAATAGTAGTATTTTTTTATATTTAATGGGTAAGAAATCAATAAAGTCTGTATTTATATTTTTACAAGCAGATGAAATACATAACAACATTAACATCAATAATAATATTAAAATCTTCACAAGTACACACAATACAAAAATTATTTCAAACTTGTATTAAAAAAAACGAATGTGCATATGGGAGTATGTTCGTATTCCCAGACACAAAAGTCTTTATCTTCATCATTTGCTTCTGACGATATCTGAGCCACTCCTTTCTTGACTCAATCAGGAAGTACCACCCCAGCCATTTTTTGTTGCCAGTCAATAGCACCCACTGGAGAGTATTCTCTGAGATGATCTCTCTGATGTCTGGCATCCACAGTGGCGAGGTTCCCCCTTGCAGGTGGTTGCGGAACATCTTCCCAGTGAGGTCCCCCTCCCCTGGCCCCTAGTATGAAGCTGTGCTCTTCATCTTCGTGGTCCACTGCATTGGCTGCCAGCGCCACCCTCTTCCTCAGCTGGTTGTGGAGCACTACAGCAGTCTCCACCAAATCTCTGATGTTATCTACCTTCTGTTCCAGTGTTCACAACAGGCACCGGAACCTGTTGGTCATGATGCCAAAGGCATTCTCCACCACTCTTCTCCCCCTTGAGATCCTGTAGTTGCAGATCCTCTGTTCATCTGCCATCCCTCTTCTGCTGTATGGCTTCATCATGTAGCTCTTCAGGGCAAAAACATAGTCACCCTGGATGAAGTAGGGGTATCAAGCTGATTTTCTCCAGGGAGGGGGCATGATGGGGGCAGCCCTATGGACCCATCTTCTTGGCATTCGAAAAGCTCAGAGTGAGACATGTGTCATTTACCTCCCAGCTCAATCCAGATGAACTTGTACTCTGCATCTACCAATGCCAGCAGTGGTATAGAGAAGAAGCCCTTATAGTTGTGGTAGAGACTGTCTGTGATTGCTGGCTTCTTAATGGCTGTGTGCTTTCCATCCAATGTACCAATTGCATGGGGGATATTCCATCTCTGTTCAAACTGCTGGGCAAGGGTGCTCCATGCTCCAGGGGTGGTAGGTATGTTGAAGACCTCATCTTTATATGCCTCTGCAATGGCCCTGCACACTCCTGGAATCAGCTCTGATATGGTTGAGATACCACATCTGAAACCATATGCCAGTGATCTGTAGTTGTCCCCAGTGGCCAGATGTCTCAAGGTGATTGCCAGGCCAGCGGACAAAGGGTGCCTGCAGTTAGTCTCTTAGTCGCTTCTGGATGACTGGTGCAACTCTCGCAAGGATCTCATCGAACACCTCAGGGGTTACTCTGGTGAACGTTGTGAAGGCAAAAGGGTCCTCTAACCGCGGTTGTGTGTTTAAGAGGATAGTGTACTGGCCATATACTGCTGTCTTCTTTCTTCAGTGAGCCATGGCCTGCATGGTCCAGCAGCACCTGATGAATGGTCTTCTCCCTCCTGCTGGTAGTTCAATCTCCTCTTGTCGTTGCTGTTCTTTCTCCTCTGCCTAGAGGGCTATCATGTAGTTATACAGTGCGTATAAAAAAACGGGACAGATTTGAAAAGTCTATGAAATTTTTGTTTCAAATTATGATGTCTATATTTTGGTGTTAATAGGTGCTCTAAGGTGTTATCTTTCAAATGCTATAAAATTTTTTTAGTTTTGTTCATGCTTGAGCGAACACGGAATGTTTTTGTCTGGGGTTAAAAAGGAGGCTTGCGCCAAAATGGCATAAAATTATAAATTGATGATCGGACTGCTTGCTAATTAGCAGACTTCCTCTCAACCTGTTCGTTATCTTTGCCATAATTTTCAAATCATGCGGTCAAAATTCAATTTCAAATCTATTTATTTGCTTGAAATTATTCTAATGTTTCTTTTTAATATGCTCTCTGTTTGCTTGGAATATTCCTTCTTCAAGCTAAAACAATTTTGTTTCAACCGAATTATGGGAGAGCGTGGATTTTTTTCTCAAATCCTTTCATTGTGTGCTACAAAGTTTATGAAGCCTTTTGAACAGGGCCACACAGATGGGTGGGTGCTCAGGATGCTCCCCCCCCCCTCCTCTATTAAAACAAAAATCATGACCAAGAAAAAAAGTAGACAGGAAATAAAAGGAAAGATAGAAAATAAAATATGACATTATTTTCTGAATATTATGTCAAAATCTATCAGAAAATGTGATATTGTAATAAAAAAGTGGGAATATTTGCGTGCTCAATACATTTTACCCGATCTGCCATATCTAGCTCCTTCAAAATTGACTCAATACACCATTGTCATTGAAAGACATGAATCCCCTCTGTTCCTGTGTTTCCTGTCAAGCAATAAAACTTGGTCAAGGAATCAATGACCCCTTGAAAAAAAGATTCATGTCTTTTAAAGTTACATAATCTGTTTCACATAATAAAAGGATTTGAATAATCACAAGTTTTCGCAATTAATAATTCAAATCTTCTTGCTTGGGTTGACATTTTTTTTTCTTTTCTCAGTTACTTATGAAGGAAAATTAAAAGGTAAGAGAAGTTTAAATGAAAAAAAAACAAAATAATTCAATTTAATATATGAATTTGTAAATGAAATTTGACAGCATAACTCGAATATTGTGGCACAGATAATGAAAATGTCAAGAGGAAGTATCCTGATTAGCAAGAAGTCTGATCATCATATGACTTATATTCTGCAATTCTGGCGCAAGCCTCTTTTTGGACCCCCAACAAAAACGTCCCGTGTTCGCTCAAGCATGAACAAAAATTATTTTTTTTAATTGCATTTCAAAGATAAGACCTTAGAGCATCTATTAACACCAAAATATAGACATCATAATTTGAAACAAAAATTTTATAGACTTTCCAAATCTGTCCCGTTTTTTTTATACGCACTGTATACAGGGAGACAAAGGTCATGTCTACATCATAGGATGGTTCATAGTCTGGTATAATGAACTTCCACATCTCGTTCTTCTGCCAAAGATGAAATGATGTCGTGTATCTGCTGCATCTTTATATACTCTGGATCAGAGTCGGGATGCAATCAGAATCTCGAATTTCGTCATTGCGTAACAGAAATTCAATGCACAAGAGATCTTGATAATCGTATCAGAGCGTTATTTAAAGTGTGATAAGCACATCAAAGCTTATCATAGAGTAATAAAGCATATCAAAGCGTGATTTAAAGCGTAATAAATCCTGATCAATCGGCATCATAGCGTGAGAAGCCGTAGCTATTTCGGGAAATAATTTGTCGCACAAGCGGGAACGAACTTCGTATCAGAGCGCATCAGAGCTTATTAGAGCATAACATATCTGATGAGATCGTGAGATTTTTTAAAAGTTGAAAAAAAATGACGCCGAATTGATCGCCGATTTAAAGCGCGGCATTCGCCGTTGGTGTGAACTTAGCACTAAGTTCACACTAACGGCGCTTTGATGGCGCTTTAAAGCGGCGGCAAAGCGTAACAAATCTTAATCAAAGCGTAAAGACCGTAATAGAGCATGAGGAAGCTTTGAGCAATTCGGGACATTCGGCAAGAGCGCCAAAAATTTTTAAACTGTTTAAAAATTTGAAGCGATCTGTCATTGATTGCGTAAAGCGGAGAGAGCGTATTAAAGCTTATCAAAGCGTCACAAAGCTTAACAAAGTCGTAGAAAATCTTAACAGAGTTTAAGAGAGCTTGGTTAAAAGCGGTGACCCAACTTACAATAGAATAAAAAAATAAATAGAAAAACTCTGTTGAAAACTCTGAGTTTTTTCTATTTTTTTTTATATTATATTTCATTTTTTAATTTTATAATGTTTTATATTTTATGTCCTTTGTTTTTTTTCTCTGTTACAATAAGGGTTATTTATCTCACATATAGAATTTATTTTCTATACTAATTTTTTAATTAGTAAGAAAATCAATTTGTGATAATTTGTAATAATCAATTTAACAAAAAATTGCCTATTTTAAAGTTCTTTTATCGCACACAATTATTTAAATTTGAAATTCTGCAACTTGATTCCTTTAAATTTTTACTCCTGATTTACAATAGTAGTATTATCTGATTTTTCATGGGTAAAAAATCAATAAAGTCTGTATTTATATATATTTTTACAAGCGGATGAAATACATAACAACAACACTAACATCAATAATAATAATAACATCTTCACAAGTACACATAATACAAAAATTATTTCAAACTTATATTAAAAATAAACAAAGTGTGCATATGGGAGAATGTTCTTATTTCCAGACACAAAAGTCTTTAACTTCATCATATGCTTCTGACGATATCTGAGCCACTCATTTCTTAACTCAATCAGGAAGTACCACCCCAGCCATTCTTTCTTGCCAGTCAACAGCACCCACTGGAGAGACCAAGTACTATCTGAGATGATCTCTCTGATGTCTGGCACCCACAGTGGCGAGGTTCCCCCTTGCAGGTGGTTGCGGAACATCTTCCAAGTGAGGTCCATCTCTCCAGGCCCCTAGTGCGAAGTTGTGCTCTTCATCTTCGTGGTCCACCGCATTGGCTGCCAGCGCCACCCTCTTCCTCAGCAGGTTGTGGAGCACCACAGCAGTCTCCACCAAATCTCTAACGCTATCTACCTTCTGTTCCAGTGTTCCCAACAGGCACAGGAACCTAATGGCCATGATGCCAAAGGCATTCTCCACCACTCTTCTCCCCCTTGAGATCCTGTAGTTGCAGATCCTCTGTTCATCTATTATCCCTCTTCTACTGTATGGCTTCACCATGTAGCTCTTCGGGCAAAAAGCATCGTCACCCAGGATGAAGTAGAGAAAATCAGGCTGATTTTCTCCAGGGAGAGGGCATGGTGGGGGCAGCCCTATGGACCCATCTTCTAGGCATTCGAAGAGCTCAGAGTCTGTGAATATCTGAGAGTCAGACATGTGTCCTTTTTATACCTCCCAGCTCAATCCAGATGAACTTGCAGGGGCGGATCCAGCCTTCGCCAATAGGGGGGGGGGGGCCGGAATTTTTTTGAGCCATATTTTCCCCGATCGGCCGCTCGAATATGATTTTTGCCGGGATTTTTAGTTTCTTTGAAGGGGTAGTCCTAATGGTCACTTTTTAGCTTTATTCTTATGAAACATAAATGTATAATACCATAACCCTTATTTGTATAATGCGAGCGCAAAGCGCGAGCTAAATTTTTTTGGAAATCTTATGTACTTTTTCCTAAAATTTTGAACATTCTGGGAAATGTTTGTTTTCCTGAAAAAAAGTGTATGCAAGTTAATAATTACTACGAACGTAAAGAGTGAGCAAAAATGAAGTGATGGAAAAGGTACTATTAAATACTTGCTTGCAATTAGCCATGGAGACGTTACACATTTTAAAAAATCAAATAATGCGAGCGCGAAGCGCGAGCCGAATTTTTTTTGACATTTTTACCTAAGAAATTGAAATTCTTAGCACGTTTTGTAACTTAACAGAATAGGTATATAATGAAACATGCGAGCACGAAGCTTGAGCAAAAAATTTCGAGATTTAGACCTGCTGAACAAGACACTATTCATTTAGTATTGTAAATCATGAAAAGGATGAGTAAGTGGGGATCTTCCTTACATTAATAATGCGAGCGCAGAGCGCGAGCAGAAATGTTTTGTATACGTTTTGAACTGCTCGAAATTGTACCTGTTATGGACTGCTTGCATTTAGCCATGAAGACGTTACATATTTCAACATTCAAATATTGCGAGCGTGAAGCGCGAGCTGAAAAATTTTGACCTTTTTTACCTGAATAATGAAATGCTAAGCACTTTTTGTAATTTTGGAAGGACTCTAAGTATTTTATTGATGGGAAGCGCGAGCGGAAAAATTCTGGACACTCTATTCATGTTTTGTCATGAAAAAAGTTATTTATCCGCGAGCAGACACTTTTTGATATTGTGATCTGAAACTGGATAACGATTTAAATAGAGAACAATCTGCGTATCTGAATTAACGTCTGTTTTAGATTTCGACCTAGAATTTGGGTATTCTAAGTATACCTTTCTTATGAAAATCAATAAAGCGAGCGCAAAGCGCAAGCTAAAAATATATGATATTCCGATCTAACAAAGGTTCAATTTAAGCTCTGTATTGCAAACACTTTGTGGGAAATTGTGAATTGTGATGGATCACAGTTAAAAAAGAGCTGATGTATTTTATTATTATTACTTTGAGTTTTTACATATAGGACCGGGACATTCTATGAGGGCATTATGTCATCATATGAAAATGATGACTATATTCCTATTTCTCTTCCTAAGCATGAGAGCGCGAAATCTATTAATATTATCATGATTATGGCCTGAAAACTGGACATTTAAAGCACTTTGTAATTATGCATAAGACGCATTATATCTATCAATGCGAGCAGAAATCGCAAGCCGAATTTTTGATACACTGTCATCAAAGTAGTTTGATTTAGAATTAATATTGGGATATACAAAACCCACTAATCAAAATGCTAGCGTGCAGCGCTAGCTGATACTTTTTGACAATCTGACCTGAACTTTTTGAGAACTTTCTGAAATACATGAATGTAATAGGTACCTGAAAAATCAAATTTTGCGAGCGCGCAGCGCAAGCAGAAAATGATAATGTCGAGACCATAACACAGACATTTTTACAGAGCACTTTTTTTAAATTCAATTTGTAAATCAAACAAAATAATGAAAGTTCAATTTCCCAGCTGAAATATGTTTTGTATACTGACTTCAAAGTTTGATATTTCAAGCTCCATATTGAGCAAGATATGCAAATACCCTAAAAGACAATAAGAGCGTGAAGCGCGAGCGAAAATTTTATATCCCAACAAATAGATTTTTCAAAAAAAAAATTTCAAAGTCTTCCCCTCATGTTATTTTATTCAATCATGTTCCTCCTCTTACGTTTGCCTTTCTTCTTTTCTCTCTTTTCCCTTCCTTTTCTTTTTTTCCTTTTTTTTTGCTCCGCCAATAGGGGGGGCCCTGGCCCCTCGGGCCCCCCTGGATCCGCCTATGACGTTCATACTCTTCATAATTAAAGGGGAAGTTCACCCTGACAAAATGTTTATTGTAAAAATAGCAGAAAAAATAATAAAAAATATTGACGAAGGTTTGAGAAAAATTCATCAAATAATTAAAAAGTTATTTGAATTTCAATTATTTGATTTGTGACGTCATATGCGAGCAGCATTCCTACATGGTAAAAAATCAATGGTAAAATGGTAAAAAAAAAAAAAATTGTAAAAAAAAAAAAAAATCAATGGTAAAATGGTAAAAAATCAATGAAATGTCATTTTCTCAGGAAATTCAAATTTGTTTTCACTGTACCTTTTGTATATCAATAGACAAATCATTTCACACCCGATCATGAATAGAAAACATAATAAAGTCATCAGGAACCATAAAAAAATTTGAAATTAATGCATTTGATATTACATAACACATGGGGCAGCTGCTCGTTGATGACGTCACAAATCCAAAACTTTGAACTCTAATATCTTTCTTCTTCTTTAACGGATTTTCCTCAAACCTTTACAAATAATTTTTACTATTTTTTCTGCTATTTTTACAACAAAGTTTTTATCAGGGTGAACTTCCCCTTTAAGACTTTTGGGGAGGCTAGACTGCATTTTTGTATTTCATTTTAATTATTATTATCCACAATGCAGTTCGGGTTTTTTGGCAATGAACCATAGAGATATATACTAATAACGCAAACTAGTAATCCGGGCTAGTAACATGTCTCTATGGCTATGCAATGAACTGACCGAAATTATTGTTAGTCCTATTTCAGGCCCGGATTTCAGGCCATTTAACTTTTTGCTTGAGCTGGGCAAGCAGCCGATTAACATATCTACTGTTAATTGTGACTTATGTCAGTGAATCAAACAAAATCTATTGTGGGATTGATTTTTGATGAGCTATGATTTAACACGTGAGTGAATGGGGTCAATACTCGATCATGTGAGCCCTTTCATGTATCTATCCCGGGGTATCTATATGATCTAATCCTTTTTATCTCCACGGTATCATCGAAATGCGAACGTAGATGGCGTAAAGTCTCTTCCCAGGAAAAAACAAAGACAACAATTAGATCAGGGATTTCCCCTAGTCGTGAGTCATCATCACACGGCCACGGGTGAGCTTCTAGAACATTCGCATTGCAACATACGTATGCAATTCAATTAGAAACGTTGACTCGACGTTATGCATGACGTGTACTTTTTAAAGACGGATAAGTCCAGTGTCAATTGTCATCGTAATTAAGACGTAGAGAAAAAAAAATTAACGTTGGACAGATCTACTCGCCGCAAACAATTTTAATGTGTGATAAGGTAAGACTAAAACAGCTACAGTTGTACATCCTGCTGATATTTTAAGCGATAATTATTTCAACTTCGTCGAACTAGGCCTAGGCTAGAGAAGATTAAGTACCTGTAATATAGATAGTAGATGAGTCACTTAGTGATTAGTCAGAGTCATCACACATTAGTCATAATAACACTAAAAAGCCGTTGGCGTTGAAAGTGAAACCTACTCATTGATCGAACAAAGTTACATCAATCATGTACAATGTATGAGTCATGACATAACCTGGCTTGTTTACTGCTAGTCTTGAGCCTGAGGACTCCACGATAATGTTTTTTTAAGTAAACATGGAGTCCTCAAGACTAGTTAAGTAGTTTACTGCACTGAGCTGAGTGACTCCCTGACTAGAAGTTCAGTCTCTGACTCTGTTAGTACGGTTATTTGTTGTTCCGATGCTGTGTTACTCTTGTTGGCTCCAAATTATGGGGATGATAGTTATGATAGTAAAATGTCAGTTAATTAAATCCCCCAAAACGACAGTTATTCCTGTCTACTTACGTTACTCGTGTACTAGTGTCAGCTGTCCCCGTCTAGCTGCATGGTGTGTGGTGAAATTAACAATGATTAAGTTTGGCAATGTTTGGCTTAGACAGCTGGCAGCGGTCTATTTCGAGGAGTTGTTTGACAATTTATTTATTTTTATTTCTCCTCGTACACAAGATGGCTCACTATTGTGTAGCCAGGGGGTTAACAATTCAAATATATATATAAATATAAATTATATATATTATATGTATTATACATATTAAAAAAAACGCCAAATATCATCATGATTTTTGTTAGATTATTGGATTGTTTTTGTTTGCTTGAAGTTAGAACTTTTTTTCTCTCTCTTGTCTATCCTTTCTTCATCCTATCTTTCCTGCTCTTTTTTCCTGATCCTTTCTCTGCTCATTTTTCTTTCCTCCCTTCTTTCTCTTACCTGCCTTCTTTATTAAATTTCCTTTCTTTAATTTCCTTAATTCTTTCTTTCCTTGAACTTTTCTGTGCTTCCTCTCCCTTTTCTTTTTGTTCTTTGTCTCCTTCCATTTTTTTGTCTCACCTGCGAAGCAAAGTGAGACTATAGGCGCCGCTTTTCCGACGGCGACGGCGGCGGCGGCGGCGGCGGCGTCAACATCAAATCTTAACCTGAGGTTAAGTTTTTGAAATGACGCCATAACTTAGAAAGTATATGGACCTAGTTAATAAAACTTGGCCATAAGGTTAATCAAGTATTACTGAACATCCTTTTAGAGTTTCATGTCACATGACCAAGGTCAAAGGTCATTTAGGGTCAATGAACTTAGACCATGTTGGAGGAATCAACATCGAAATCTTAACCTGAGGTTAAGTTTTTGAAATGTCATCATAACTTAGAAAATATATGGACCTAGTTCATGAAACTTGGACATAAGCTTAATCAAGTATCACTAAACATCCTGCATGAGTTTCACGTCACATGACCAAGGTCAAAGGTCATTTAGGGTCAATGAACTTTGGCCGAATTGGGGATATCTGTTCCCATCATAACTTTGAAAGTTTATGGATCTGATTCATGAAACTTGGACATAATAGTAATCATGCATCACTGAAAATTTTGTGCAAGTTTCAGGTCTCATGATTAAGGTCAAAGGTCATTTAGGGTCAATGAACTTTGGCCGAATCGGGGGTTTCTGTTGAATTACCATCATAACTTTGAAAGTTTATTTGTCTAGTTCATTAAACTTGGACATTAGAGTAATCAAGTATCACTGAACATCCTGTGCGCGTTTCAGGTCACATGACCAAGGTCAAAGGTCAATGAACTTTGGCCGAATAGGGTGTATCTGTTGAATTACCATCATAACTTTGAAAGTTTATGGATCTGATTCATGAAACTTGTACATAAGAGTAATCAAGTATCACTGAACATCCTGTTCGAGTTTCAGGTCACATGATCAAGGTCAAAGGTCATGTAAGGTCAATGAACTTTGGCCATGTTGGGTTTTTTTGTTGAATAACCATCATATCTCTGTAAGTTTATTGGTCTAGTTCATAAAAAGTGGACATAAGAGTAACCATGTATCACTGAACATCTTGTGCGAGTTAGAGTAGTGTTCAAAGTCAGCACTGCTGCTATATTGAACCGCGTGATGCAGGTGAGACGGCCAGAGGCATTCCACTTGTTTTTTTTTCATTCTCTCCTCCCTTCATTCTTTCTTTCCTCCTCCTTTTTTCTGACTTTCTATTTTCCCTCCTTGTCTTTCACACATTTATTCATCTTGCCTTCCTTTCTTTTTTCTCTCTTGTTCTTTCTTTCATCCTGCTTTTGTTCTAATTTTCTTTTGTTATTTTTATTCTTTGCCCCTTCATATTCCCCTTCTTTTCTTTCTTTGGTCTTTTCTTTCAGACTTTATTCTTACATTCACCCTCCCTTCCAATTCTTTTTTTATATTTTTTCACAAGTCTAACACTGTGTAGCCTTCTTTGTTGATCTTTTTATTGATTGTCCCATATTTCATTTTGTGAAATCTGGTCACCCTGGTAGTACTTTTTGGTTACAAAAGTGATATTTAAAAAAAAATTAGATCTAAGTGTGTTTTGCTCGGGAGACATAGGGGGCGCTCACACTATATATACACATATATATGTATATATATATATATATATATATATGTTGCCTGAAAAATAAACCTGTATACAAATTTGTCAGCCTCCCAAATTTAGCATGTTTTATTTCCTGCTTCCTATGCTGTCTAAATTTGGTTACTTAGTGTTGATTTGAGTAAAGAGAAAAATTAAATAAACGTAATGCTGAAAATTTCATCAAAATCGGATGTAAAATCAAAAAGTTATGGCATTTTGAGTTTCCGCTTATTTTTTACATAACAGTGAGATGCACAACTCAGTGACATGCAAATCGGTCAGTCGATGTCTGTCACTATTTCTTTTATTATTTATTGTTTGAATTATACAATATTTCATTTTCACAATGCTAATTCCACATGTTCAGGGAAGAATCAATCGTTTCCCTTGACAATGAGGAGAAAAGTAGCATATTTCATAAAATAAAATGCAAAAGAAATAGTGAGTGGATGACATCACCTGTCTCATTTGCATACCGACCAGGATGTGCATATATAACTGTTTTGTAAAATTAAGCGAAACTTTAAAATGTCATAACTTTCTTATTTTTCATCCGATTTGGATTACATTTTCAGAGTTATGCTTGTTGGATTTTTCTCTTTTTATTCAAATCAGCTTTTTGTTGGGGTGGACTTGTCCTTTAAGTACTGAATGTTGTCCCATTGCCATTCGTTACCATTAAATGCAGTGTTCCATTGCTTACAACAGACGACATTATGCATAGAGTAAGCCTATACTTAAAAGTTTACAATTATACTTTAATTCTATTGATTTCTAAAAAAATATATATATTCACGTTTTATGATGCCACCTATATTAACTCTTTTACCTTGGATATCCCATTCAGTATCCCAGATTTTTTTCCCGTTCACGGCAGATTTCTCATTTTGAATTTCGATCTAATGTGAGATTGTAATTTGTGAATAAGCCATGACTTATTCTACAGCAGGCCTATAGATTAACCATTTGTATTTTACTCTACTCTACATTTTTTTTTCAGAAACTGGCATGGATAATTATGCTAGAAAAAGGTTGACATACATTCTTGCTACATTAACTTCTCTGTCCATTGTGGCCTTTAGTCACGGGAGGCCGATATCTCAGGTATGTTAAATTTTCATATGAACCATATTATACATCTGCTTGTAAAGATAGCTTTTCTTGTAAGGACATACATCATTTGAAAATACATTGAATGAAAGACCCTGGGTTGGTGAAAGACTTTGAGATGGTAATTAACATTAGTAATTATACAGAAATGATATATCATTCCAAAAAGTGTATCTAAACTTGATATGAACAAAGTAAATCTTCTACATATACCGGTACATACTTTTTGCAAAGTATTGAAATGCTTCTTATCTTTCCTTTTAATAACTTTAATGATGCTATAAGGACCAATCAAATCAGTAGTCATGATGAAAATTGTGTTTTTTGTCAATGTTGTATCAACGTGTAGTAATATTACTTGCTAAATACAATCAGAAATTAATGTTTGAAATACTATGATTGTTTGATTTTGAAGGTTGGGGAGACAAGAGGTTTACATCCTCCTGGGGACACCCAAGGGACCGACAGTGGTGAAGATTGTCTCCACAATCAATATTACAGTGATGAATTACAAATGTGCCAAAACTGCACGTATTGTTATCCGGGAACGCAACATTCCCCCACTGTTGAAGTAAGTATTGACAGTTATTAAGGTATATTGTGGTTTATTTTTGTATGTGTACTATATATTAGAGATGGTGAGGAACTTCTGATATAAAAGTGAGATATTATGGTAGTAGTATTATTCATTACCCGGTTGGCCACTTACATTGACGAGTGGATACCATGCGCGACCAAAAAAAAACACGTAAAAAGGATGTCTTTTTCACAATAGGGCACGTTACGTACATAACGTGATATGGGTATCAAGAAACACCACAATAATCTAAAAAGGGTGTCTATTTCGCTAGGAAAGCTACGTGTTTAGGGTCAAATTTTCGGGGATGATGGAACAAAATTAAAATGTTTGATAAAGGATTTCCTTTTTGCCCCAACACTACATGTTTAGAGTCCGATTTGCTCGAGTTGTGGAAGGTGGGGCCGTACGAAACCAAATGGTGTGGAAAGGTAAAACTGACTACCGACAGACCTGTACGTGACAATCATATCGCTGTACTTGTTTAGGGGTTCATTTCAGGGAATACTTGCCAAGAGTATTGTTTTGTTTTCAATACTTGTTAAGGGTAGGGTTTGAGACGCCAATACTTGTTAAGGGGTGCATTTTCAGAATATGGAAAATACATGTTTAGGGTGATCTTCGAGACCCCATGGTCGCGCATGGTATCCACTCGTCAATGGAAGTGCCCCCCCCCCCCCCGGTATCATTAGTAGTGGTGGTGGTAGTAATAGTAGTATTAGTAGAAGTAGTAGTAGAAGTAGTAGTAGTAGTAGAAGTAGTAGTAGTAGTAGTAGTAGTAGTAGTAGTAGTAGTAGTAGTAGTAGTAAGAGGAGGAGGAGAGTATGTTATTCGAAAAATGATTGTATCTCTGACCAATCTTATGTGTATTGTTTAAAGGGGAATTCTACCTCAATAAAATTTGATGGATAAAGAGAGAAAAATTAAACAAGCATTATTCTGGAAACATCAAAAATTGTATTTTATGACATTTCAATTTTTTCTATTAAGCATTTACATCTGCACAATGCTTAAAGATGTTGTTCAGATGTATAAATCACAATATATAAATGAAATATTACTATGCGAATGAGATAGATGATGATATCACACTTTCACTTTGTATTTTTGTATTTTATTATGTATGAAATTAAGCTGATTTCATTTTTTCCTTGTCATAAAAAACAAAGTTTGAATCTCCCTGAATATTGTCTGTAGAATTGTCATTGTTGACCTGGGGCCCGTTTCATAAAGAGTTACAACTGTTGTAACTTTGCCATTGTGGCAACTACTATGGCAACAGGGCTCAGCAGCCAATCAACATCAAGGTTACCATGGTAGTTCCCATAATGGCAAAGTTACAACAGTTGCAACTCTTTATGAAACAGGCCCCTGTTAATTACGGTTCAATCAAGATAGTCCTTTTTGCCATATCAGCAAAAAAAAATTTGATTCTACATATTTAAATGTATGTAATGAAATACCCCAAAATTGTGCCACCATTAGCTCTCTTTCTTAATCCATTAAGGTCTTGTCAGAGTTATGAATGCGATTTCTGACATTTTTTTCCATAGAAGTGTGGATTTAGCTCTGGCCATGAAACGACGTGTAGTCCCTGTGAGACAGGTTATTACCAACCCGGAGAAGGCTACTCAGATTTAAAATGTTACAGGTGTGTCACTTGCTATAATGCAGAAGTATTGAAGCAGTGCACACCAACCCAGAATGCTGAATGTGGTGACTGTTTCCCAGGGTGAGTTTACGTATGGCAGTGAGTCCAAACTTCGCGGACAGTCATTATCTGAGAAAAAATAGTCAATACCCTTAAAATCTGACATCATCAGCGTGAAGAGCAACCTAAAATTACCCTTTGACATGTAAGATGAGTTCAGTATTCATGAAAATATTGACAAAAGATTGGCAAATTTGTCATCGTTAGCACCTCTTTCAAAGAAATCTGATATTCTCAACAAGCATCACGATATTGTTTTTTAGCAGATATCATCAAAATGTGAGTTCAATGTGGTACTAATTTATTCTATAGCATTTTGTCGTCAATCTGATATAAATATCTCACCTTTTGAGCTCAAGTGTTTGTTTAAATCTCCACAAAAACTTTGGTCCGTGAAGTTAGGTCACACTTTTTCAGAATGGTTTTCCAGCACAGCGCGCATTCGTCGATCAAATAGAATTTTGAGATTGCGATACCAGCGAAACCCCTTGACCTACTTCACATTTTCGTCAGTGATTTTATCATTAATATTTTACGATTTTGCCGTCAATGTGGTAACTATATCTTGAATTGGTTTTGTATGAATTGTGAATATTTTGTGAACAAATTTAAGCCGGATGAATATTTTTGAAAAGTCCGCGAAGTTTGGATACCCCATCATACAGGCTCTAGGGCTCGTAATCTGAAGTACTACAGTTGAACTTAATTAGGCCATGGTCTACCTCTGTACTGAGATTATTGGTAGTTGAAATTTAAAAAAATTGTGTATTTTATGTTTCTTTTGTTTCCCATGTTGCCATGCTTAGAAAACTGTTGATAACATATGCTCAGACAGTTATGAATGTATTGAGCATCAAATTTGCTTAAAAATTTAACCTATTCTGTTTGCGATCAGTGTCACAGTTACCTATCCATAGTTAAATCTCAACTTAAGACCTAAACCCCTCAAAAAAAGTTTTGCAACTCAGTTTTGGGGGATGATATCTTTTTGGTTAATGAAGTATAAAAGATGAAACTGATATCATTGGGAAGCTGAATTATTCTTCTTTACAATGACATGCCATTTGCTGTGATTATGTAATCGTGGAATATGCAATCACCCTGAACATTGAGAAAAATCAGAAGTGAAATGTTGCAAAATGCATTGATTTCTAACAAGAGTCTCCATTTCTATAGAATTTCCACCATGCACGTGACAGTGAATGCACTCGGTCCATCTTCGAAACAATTGGAAATTCGCTATTGGAAACGACGCATTTTGCAACATATCATTTCTAACATTGCTGCGTATTATCATGTCTGTGTATTTCATGATAACACTAGCATTACAAATGACACATGATTGTAAAGAAGAATAATCATGCTTTTTAAAGATATCACTTTTACACATGATGATGGCACATTAAGAAGTTTATTAGCACTCAAACTTGCAGTTTGAGTTGCAGAACTCAAAGATGACATGGCAACGAATTTTGCAACATTTCATTTCTTACATTGCTGCATATTTATTATGTCTGTGTATTTCATGATAACATTAGCATTACAAATGACACCTGATCGTAAAGAAGAATAATCATACTTTCCAATGATACCACTTTTACATATGATGATGGCACACTGAGAAATTTATTAGCACTCAAACTTAAGTTGCAGGACTTTTGAGGGGTTTATTTTTGTCTTGCCTTAGCAAAGTTCAACAGAGACCTAGTGATCACTTCTCCTGTTTGTCTGTTAGTCTGTTTATACAAACAGGTTCAAGTTATTGTGCCCTAATTTCTTTATTTCTGCACATTATGTTAATACTTGGTACATGTACATATGATCCTTGAATAATACCACATTAGAGCTTATGAGAATGATGGGAGTGATAAGTCATCTAGTGGTAAAAAGAGAAAATTATATGGGGTTATGTCCATCCTTGTAATTTTTGTTCATTGCTCTAGTTTCTCTATTTTTGCATTAATTTTGATCCGTGGCTAATACCACATGTGTGTTGTCAAGGGTGTTCTTGAAGATGATAAGGTCAAATCATCTATGGGTCAAAAGATCATATTGCATATTTTATTGATAGAATTAAGGCGAGACTCATGGTTCGTGAACCACCTTGTATGAATATTATCTTGAATTTGAATACTTTCCTCCTTTTATTTTATGAACTTGTTCTTGGATTTAAAAGTGGAATTTGAATATGAAAAGCTTTTCTCCTCTTATTTTATGAATATGTTCTTGGATTTGAAAGTTGAATTTGAATATGAATAACTTTTCTCCTTTTATTTTATGAACATTTTCTTGGACTTGAAAGTTGAATTTGAATAACTTTTCACCTTTGATTCATGAACCTTTTCTCGCATTTACTCCGTATCCTCCAGGATGTATAAAATGGCGGAGAATACATGCATCGAGTGCATTTATGAACCATCTCACCGAGACTGCATCAAATCCATCCCTGTCCTTGTAAATGATCCAGCTTCAGGAACTCAGCCCTCTCCAAACCAGACTTCACCAACCCACCTAGCACCTACACCACATGAACCCACAATATCAAGGGATCTGACCCTTGAAAATGCAACAGGTGTGCCTCCTAATGTGACTGAAGTAAATGATGGTAGGTCTATTCAACAACTTTGTGCCTTTTGCTTTTTCTTTAGCCGTGTTATGTCATATTTAACACATTTTTAATTACATCATCCCTAAAAAGTCACAGTTTTAAGCACATGAAATATTTGAAGCTTTTGCCTTTAGCTTTTTACTTAGCAGTGCTATGTCATATTTAATAGCACATTTTTAAGTATGTCATCCCTATTAAAAAGTCACAATTTCAAGCACATGAAAAACTTGAAGTGAAGTTTAGAAAAATAATGTTGTATTTACTATGTATTTACAACATTGTTTTATAAATTTGGGGCTTAAAAACACAATTTTCACTGGTTTTGTACATGTAATCATGAGTTTAAGCAATTGGAGTTCGACATGCACTTGCAAAATGTTGTGGAATGTTGGGACCTCCTACCCACTACCCAGCCAATTCATGTTTTCAAAAGTTTCTGAGGTCAAAAATTTATTATACACCCATGAAATTCAGTGAAATTTGTTTGCTTGCCAAACATTGGAAAATTTACCATATCTTCAGAAATGTAAATACTACCATGACTGATTTGGTATCAAATGAAAGAGTGTATTCAGCTATTTCACATAATTGGGATGTCGATAGAATTAGATTATATTTCAGGTGGAATTTTCTTCGAAGAAAAAAAAGTAATATATGAGTGCTAATCGTATTCTGTGGTTTGTTATTATATTTCCTAAATTATGCAAATGAAATGAAGTATAATTAGAATTCTATTAATAATAACGAAATACAAGTCAAAGAGGGATAGCATATTCCAGGTGCTAAGGCAGTGCTTCACACAAAAGAATTTCAAAGTAATTTAAAATTCAAATGAGCTAATTCCCTACAAGGCTATAAAAGAGCGAGGATAGGGAAGGCATTCATCTTTTCGAAGTAAATGAGAGCAAGGTAAACAAAGAACATTGATTAAATGGTAATACACTTGATTCAACCAACCAACATGAACATTCATGAGTTTGAAGAAACAAAGTCATTCGGATCCTTTACTTTTCTAACAATAAACATTCAGATCAGTTTCATTCAAACAATTATCATTCGGATCAGTTTTATTCAAAACATAATAAACATTCACATCAGTTATATTCACAACAATCATTCAAATCTGCAGAAGTACATTCAGTCATTCATTCAGATCAAATATATTCAATCATTCAGATCAGATAAAACAATCATTCAGATTATCATACAAACAAGAACAAGATATTTGTCAACTTCTGTGATTGGATATATATGGGACGGGTATAGCACAAAATCTGCTGGATGGGACCCTCTTCGACTTGTATTTCGTTATTATTAATAGAATTCTAATTATACTTCATTTCATTTGCATAATTTACGAATTCTATTACATAACATCTCATACAAGTCTTCAGAGGGATAGCATGTTCAAAGTAAGACACAGAAGTTGACGTTTAGAAACAATTGAGAAACAGATAAAAGGGACATAGCCGAAAAAAATCAGGTTGAAATATCTGTTTAATGAAAATGCAAACCAGCCATATGGCTTTAAACTGTAAACGTGGTCATCAAGGTATGACACATCATTGGTATAAACAAAAAACTGAAAACGTGGAAGAACCAACAAACACCCATTGGGTAAAAGGTTCCTATAACCATTAACAGTTGTCTTGTTTTCTTTTTTGACATTTCGTACAAAGCAATCATTGAAAAAACAATATACTCTCCAGTTGGGAGAAGAAACTGTATGATATACATAACGAATATCAATATTTTTCTTTCATTTCTTTTTCCAAAAAGTTATGTTTGATATATTACATAATGGTGATAAATAAACTAGATTTCAGTCCGATTAAAAAACATTTCTTGTCAGGACATTACACAGAATCAAATGTCATCAACCCTCGAATTTACACCGTACATTCGATCCAAACAAAATGACAGTCATCATTGAGTGAATTAACGAGAATCGAGGACAGCTGATTGGAAGGAAGTTTCAACAGGTTTATGATAAAAAAGTCTGAACATGCGAGCATTCGACCACTTAGCAGTCGAAATAATGTCTTTAAGTGTTGCACCATGAGCGAATGCTGACGAAACAGCTGCACTACGATAACTATGGGCTTTGAATATAGCTGTGTCAATCCCAGACAAACGTAAAATATCTTTCATCCAACGAGCTAATGACGAAGAAGTTACACGTTTATGGGGAACATTCGTAGAAATGAAAAGTCTGCACTCACCATTTTCAATCCTTAAAGGGGTAGTACGTTTCACATACTCTAGCAGGGACGATATAACACAAACTTTCTTATCATGTGGATATGAATTAAATTCAACAGTCTGGTTAATCAAACTGTTTTTGGTAGAAGTTGTCTTTTGTAACTCTGTCAAGTAGAATACCGCATGATTATTTGATATAGAAGAGGAAATATCTAAACTATAACAACGTCTGAACCCGCTGGGCGGAAACAATTAGGGCCATCAAGGCCAGAAGTTTTTTACTTAACAGTGTTAGGGTTAATTGTTCATTATCGGGTAAAGACTTAATGTAGTTCAAAACAATTGACACATCCCACATACTACTGTACCTAGGCTTAGGGGGATTTTCATTGAATATCCCTTTCATTAAACGTACGACTAAAGGGTGTTGACCCACTGCAATGCATCTCAATGGGTGGAATGGCAGAAGATAAAGCAGATCTGTAAGAATTAATTGTGGAATAAGCTTTGCCTGAAGAATGTTCATGGGCAAGGAAGTTAATTACATCAACTATAGATGGTGAACAGGGATCAATTTGTTGTTTACAACACCAATCACACCATTGATTCCATGCAGATTGATATTGTTTAGACGTTCCTTGTCTCCAAGATCGGGCGAGTAAGTTGGCAGCTGATTTTGAAATGCCTGCTGCATTCCATCGTCTGCCGAGAGTATCCAAGCGGCTAGGTGCAGACTTACTGGATAGTTGTTGGGGCGACGTAGACAGTTTATTGGGAGAAGAAGGGGTGGGGCAACCAGCATGTGGAGAAGAGAAGGGAACCAGGGTTGCGCTCTCCACATTGGGACTATGACGAGGACCAGTCTTGTTTGGTCTGCTTTAAGTTTGAGAAGGATTCTAGGGATAAGGCAAAAGGGTGGAAAAATGTAAGGAGAAAAGAATTCCCACGAAATGGAAAAAGCATCAATAATATATGCAAATGGGTCGTACTTCCAAGAAGCATATTTTGGAAGTTGTTTATTTTCAGATGATGCAAACAAATCAATGTCAGGGGCAAATGTGGTATTGATAATGCTATTAAAAATACAGGGGAGTAGGCTTAATTCCTTGTTCATGTCCCTCCTTGAAAGGACATCAGCAAATGAATTATCTCTCCCTGCCACGTGAGAGGCGGAAATCCAAATTCCTTTTTTAATACACCAAAACCAAATGCGTAACGCTATGTCATTTAAAAACATAAGCGACCGAAGTGCTATTGTCAGAGAAAATACGAATATGGATATCCTGACATTGGCTACATAAGGTATGTAGTGCTTGTTCTATTGCTAGCAATTCAAGAGCATTGATATGCAAATCTTGTAACCCAGAAGACCAAAAACCTTGAGAGAAAGAATTATCTGAATGACGCACAGCTCCCCAACCTGATCTGCTTGCATCAGTGGATATTGTTATGGAAATAGGCAGGTCGTGAATACCGGTTGAAAAGGAAGCTGGTTCTTGACCAACCCACCAAAATATTTCCTTACTTCTGAACCTAATCTAATAAAAGAATCAAAATCGCCGAATGAGTTCTGGAGAACTCTTGTTTTTGCTTTTTCGAGAGATCGAAAATGTAATTTGCCAAGCGGGAAGGCAAAAAGGGAAGAAACAATTGAGCCAATGAAACTGGCAAAGTCTCCTATCTTTACATCGTCAGAATTTAATAACAAACTCCCTTTGGAGTGTATGCGATGAACTTTATCTTGAGGTAAAGAAATAGTCATTTTCTCAGTATTAATGTCAAAACCGAGATATAAAGCTGATTTCTGGGGAATCAAACACGATTTTTCAAAATTGATGATAAATCCTAAATCATTTAATAAATTACACACGTAGTTTGTATGATCTCTGCTTTCTTGACAGGAACGTGATTCGTCTAAATAAATCAAAATCCTAATACCCTTGCTGCGAACAGCTGCAATTACAAGTTTCAAAATCTTCGTGAATACCCTGGGTGCAGAACTAAGACCAAAAGGAAGGCATTTGAAAGCATAATATTTTCCATCCCACAAAAAGGAGAGATAACCCTGGGAATCACGATGAATAGGAACTGAAAAATAAGCGTCTTTAAGATCAATAGACGTCAGAAATTCATCTCTATGAATCATATTTTTTAACAAAGAAACATTCTCCATTTTGAAATGTTCATATCTCACAAAGAAATTCAAGTTCTTGAGATTGATAATTGGTCTCAGATCTCCGGATTTCTTGCGAATCGTAAATATGGTAGAAATGAACTTGCATTTTTCTCGAGAAATTTCCTTGACCGCATTCTTTTCTATTAGGATACAGATTTCACTGTCTATTGCCGCCTTTTCGTCTGATGAAAAGGGGAAATTGGAAGCCAATGAATATTGAAAGGGCTTATGCAAAAAATCAATCTTATATCCTGATATTGCCTCTAATATCCATCGATCAGAAGTTATATGAGACCATTTATCAACAAAAAACTTAAGTCTCCCTGCATGAGTAGGAATACTCACTAGTTTTTTGCATTATATCTTGATGGGTAATCGGTAGACTTTCCATGAGGTTTCTTCTGATAGTTGTAGGTCGACTGATGAGGAGGCCTCGACATCGTCGCCGCGGGACGGGATTTCTTGAAGGCTTCCCGGCGTGATGCTTGGAAGTCCCTTTGGTATGGGCTGAACTCCTTATCTCCGCGATTTCCTCGACGGGAAAAGGAGCCTCCGCGACTGGAGGTACCAGAGCGTTTAGGAAAGGCAACTTGACGACCGACGTTGAAGGCCTCAGCCACAGACTTCAATGTAGATGATAAGTCATTTCCAAATAGACCATCTGTTATTGGGATAGACTTTGAACATAGCCCTTGGTATTTTGGGTTAAGGAAGGGTCGTATGGATTCCCTTCGTTTCATACTTAGCAAGTAACTTGCATGACCAGTCAATGTCATGCCGTCAACAGCAAGACTCTTGAGTAAATCAAGGTCTAAAGCTTTTTTGCCTTTAGCCGACTCTTGGAGGTGTGAGATTATATGTAGGCCTACATAAGGCAATAGACCTTTGACCACATTAGATTGAAGTTTTTGAGTTTGCGAATCAAAAGCTCTCGCTTTGGTGGGGAGAGATTGCCACACCTCTCGCTCCACTTTGGGCACAGTTGCACTAGTCGCGTTGGATGGAGGATTATACTTCTCTTGGATTTTCGAAAGAGCCTCTTTCTGAGGAGGAAGGGTCACCGCCTTGTTAAGGCGCGTAGCCAGACCCTCTGAGATGGGTGGAGACAAGTTGTTCTGCTCATCATATATGTTACTAAACTCCATATCGTCTAGTAATGCTCTCTCCCCTTCAAGCGGGGAGGAAATTAATGAGGCTAGAGGATCGTAATCATTGCCTTCATTCATCATGGTCATATTAATAGGCTCAGCCCCTACAGGCGGGGACGAAATTTCACTCTGATTATCAGCGAATAAGCTAACGATATCATCCATATGGGCCTCCGAAGCCCCGGTTACAGCACCAGGGGTGTCACCCGTGTGTTCCCTCACACGACGGGGAGGTTGGCCAGCATTAATAGAGCTGGCAGTAAGGCGAGACACCGTCTCTGTCAATCGCCGAATCTCGTCTGCCTGGGCGGCTAGTTGGGTCTCCATTTCGATATCCTGTTGGGTAGAGGTCCCCTCTGATTGAGACATAATTCCGTCATAGGGCACTGCCGACACACGCTGAAAAGATGAATGCCTTCCCTATCCTCGCTCTTTTATAGCCTTGTGGGGAATTAGCTCATTTGAATTTTAAATTACTTTGAAATTCTTTTGTGTGAAGCACTGCCTTAGCACCTGGAATATGCTATCCCTCTGAAGACTTGTATGAGATGTTATGTAATAGAATTTCAAACAACGTTTCGTAGAAATATATAAATGTCATATTTATGATTTATATTACATTTTCTATCATGATATGTCACCACTGAACAAAAAATTGTAATCTGAAATGTTTGAGTAACTAGCACAAATATGACATGTTTTTGTCAAATTTGTATTTTTAATTTGTCTAAAATATGAAGGTTTTTGGGGGGGAATTGACAACTAAATAGCAGGTCCTGATGACAAAGCAATGTGATGAAGAGGCATGGTATACTCATTTGTTTGATGTCAAATTCGTCATAATAGCACAAATATTTTATAAGATAGAGTGAATTTTTATGATGTTTGGCAAGTGTCAAGTTTTCTTTAAATTTCCTGGGTGTGTGTAAATTTACGGCCTCAACTGTAAATGTTGAAGGGGGTAAAATATCCTCCTGCCTGCAAAGAGTTAAAGAAATTTGTTTATTTTGTTCTACATGCCCAATACAGATTACAGAACTTGCCGACATATAGCATATCTAATACAAAAAGTAAACAAATATCATGAAACAAATAATGTAGTGCAAGCTAAAATGAAATATATAACATAGTTTATGCAACATTGTATAATTCCAAATGTAGGACAGTTATCTTGAGCAATAATATGCTTGAAGATGCAACAGCCTCATTTATATATCCCAATTTTCCTAATACAGTTGTTGAAAAATGATGATGCATGTACAGTATGTACTGATTTTTACCCAGAATGACATACAATTTACATCTGTATATTCCATCCCAGACAAAGGGACTTCTACTACAAAATTTTCATGGAGAGAAGGGGTTTTTGTCACAGTAGGCGTGGTAGTAATTTGCATCATATTTCTGTTGGGGCTGCGTTACAAGAAGTGCTGCAGTGGAGACAGAGGTAAATTTCAATTAGAGATTAATCTTTTTTCTGTTTTGTATTAGTAAGGTCTTGTACAATGCTTCATTAAAAAGGAAACCCAACTAAACAACAAAAATCTTATCTCATAAGTTAGCAGTTAACATTTGAATGATACCTTTATCATGTTTCTAGAACCATAGATCACTGAACGCCATTTTCTATACGTCCATCCTAGACGGGACGTATTATGGTATCACGCTCGGTGTCCGTCTGTCCATTAACTTTTCCTTGTAAACGCGATAATTTCAGTTTCACTTATCCTAGGCTCATCATATAATTTAGTGTGTATGATGCTAGCATAGATCTCAGGAAGTCTATAAATTTGAGGTCAAAAGGTCGAAGGTCAAGGTCACAGTGACATATTTTCATCTTACCCTTCTGCAGTCCTTGTAAACGCAATAACGTCAGTTTAACTTAACCTAGGCTCATGCAATTTGGTGTGTATGATACTAGCATAGATCTCAGCGATTCTATTGATTTGAGGTCAAGGTAAAAGGTGAAGTCGCCACCTTCCACTTGCCTTGCTTGACCAATGACTCCATTTTCCATGTTACAGATGGGCATATTACATGTATGTACTCGATTTAATAGCGACACTCTTGTTTGAAAATATGATACAAAATTGCACTTGGATCACATGCACTATCAACAGAGTTGACATAATGAATAATTAATGAATGAGAATTAAATCTTAATCATTTTTTCATGTCACTTACTTTGTTTTTGCATTTATTTGAGAACATTTTGCTCAGATGAAGATATTATTTTAATGTACAGTCATGTTGACAGAAAATATAGACCAATTTCACAACGTGAGAGGGCAGCAGACTGGTCGCCATGCTGCGGTGGGCGAATCAACTTTTATAGTACACAAGTCAATAGGGTATTTGGTACATTCGTTCGATTTTTTTTTATTTTGGACCAATTGAGCAGATTTCTTGTAAGATTCACAATGAGCATTAATCGGAGAAGTTCAGGTCGCAGCTGTGCTGTGTTCAATTGCCACAACAATTGGAGAAAGCTTCAGGATTGTGAATGTGAAATTCACTCGCCTTGGACTCATGAAGCCTGTTTGTGTGTGAAGCCGTACTCCTTGCATAGGTTTCCAGGCCGTGATGAAGGAATGCGTCGCCAGTGGATAAAAAACATCAACAGAAAGGACTTTAAAGTTTAGAAAGATAGTGTGGAGTTGCTATCACAACAACTTTTTATGAAACAGGGCCCTGGCCCTCTCTTCCCCTTCCTCCTTTCTCTCTGTTTTATTCTCTTGCCCGGCCCTCCTTTTGGATACTTATAGGCCTGCATAAAATGTGGTGGTGGTGTTTTTTTTGGGGGGGAGGGAGGGGGGATTTATTTGATCATGCTTAGATGGAAATATCAGTCCCTCTCTCTCTCTCTCCCTCTCTATCTCACACTATCCCTCTCTCTCCCTCTCACTATCCCCTTCTCTGTATTACACTATCCCTCTCTCTCCCTCTCTCACACACTCTCTCGCAGCCCCCCCCCCCCCCCCCCCCCCCCCCCCCTCTCACTACCCCTCCCCTTTCTCACTATTCCCCTCTCCCCTCTTACTATCCCCCTCCTCTCACACATACTCTCCCCCCCCTCCCTCTCTCACTCTATGCCTCGTTCACTCTCCCGCTACTCTAACACAATTTACTAGCAACAAGAAGTGAGCTCCCAAATGAAAACCAACAGCGATTCTTTGTCATTATCAACTCACTTTTACTGACAAAACTAAGGGGAAAAAGTAGCCAAAGTGCAAAAATTCATCATACCTTCATCGGTCAGATATGGCCATTGTCTTACATCGTCTACCCAGGTGTCCATGCTTTATTTTATTGATTTATGATGAAGTTAATGACACAATATCAGAGCTTATCTGTAATCTTTCATTGAATTTGTACACAGAGCCAATCGCGGTCAGCGCACTTGCCCACCGCAGCAATGGCGTCGCCGATAGAGGGCCAAATACATAAACCGGCCGTGAAATTGGTCTATATGATTCAATTCTTCAAATGCGCATGCTTACAATTTGCGTATTTGAAGTATAGTAGAAGTGAACCACCTGCAGATATTTTGCACTTTGGGTAGAGCAATGGTGTTAAGTGTTGCTTGATCAAAGAAAACTAATTCAAGGTTGTTTTTTTTTGGGGGGGGGGATTTGAATGCTATACTTTTAATTACATGTAGTTCAAGTAGTAGTTTCACTGATGTTTATTTCTTTAAAAAATTCTCACAAACAAAATAAAATTCAGGGTTCTTTTTTATTGGTACACCCCGCATAAATTTATTTTATTTCTCAAGTCCGACTGTGATCCAATGTTTTGAAGAAAAAATGAAAATAGTATTTAATATGAAATTTTTAACCTGTAAAACCAAGATTATTAAAGTTTTGATTAGTGATGAATATTGCAATCAAATTTCTCAACCATTGCCAGCTTGAGAAGTGAATTAAAGTCCAAATCATAGTAGTCTTTGTCATCTGCTGTGATTTGAAACTGATTTGTACTTTAATACAAGGCTTGAAGTAAAGAGGAATTCATATTGTAATATTCTATGTACTAATCCAACCTTTAAAAGATATATTTTGTTTTTATTTAGTACAAATATGATTTGTTTAAAAATCACATCATAGTTTCCTCCGGGGGGGCCACTTACATTGACGAGTTGATACCATGCGCGATCAAAAAAACGTGTAAAAAGGATGTCTTTTTCACAATAGGGCATGTTACGTACATGTACGTAACGTGATAAGGGTGTCAAAAACACAAAAATAATGAAAAAGGGGTATCTATTTTGCTAGGAAAATTATGTGTTAAGGGTCGAATTTGCGGGGATGATAAAACAAAATTAAAATGTTTTATAAAGGATGTCCTGTTTGCCCCAACACCTCGTGTTTAGAGTCCGATTTGCACGAGGTGTAGAAGGTGGGGTTGTACTAAACCAAATAAGGTAAAGCCGACAACCGAAGAACCCGTAACTATAAAACATTCCTGCACTTGTTTTGGGGTTCATTTCAGGGAATATGTGCCAAGAGTATTGTTTTGTTTCCAATACTTGTTAAGGGTAGGGTTTCACACGCCAATAGGGATGCATTTTCAGAATATGGAAATTACGTGTTTAGGGTGCTTTTCGAGACCCATGGTCGCGCATGGTATCCACTCGTGAATGGAAGTGTTCCCCCCCCCCCCCCCCCCCGGAGTTACATTTAGGTTGCCTAGTGTGCAGCATGCTTTTAGTGATAAGAATTGATTTCTTAAATTTAAAGTGAAAGCTAATAACTTCGCGCTGTTAGACTGGGTTATTTCGACGCCTAATAAGACTGGGGGCCAGGCGCGCCGGAACACTTTCAGTTTTGGGGGGGGGCAAAATCCCGAAGGGGGCACAATATTTTTGACAGCGTGAGATACCAAAGCGATCGAGCGGGAGGGGGTATGGGACCCCCATGGTAAGGAATTTGTGTTAAAATGGAGTATAAAAGTTGCGTTCTAAGAGCATTCAAAAATAAATTTCTTAAAATTCAAACACAGAATTCACTACGAAAGACTATATTCAATTCAATTTCAATTCAATTCAATTTATTGACCATTAAAAAGACATCAAAAATATTTACAAAAATAACATGATACAACAAATTCAAAATATAACAGGTTACAAGTTTCTTAATGGTCAGGGCCCCTAAGAAGCAAGACTGCTTATAGCCGGGGCCCTACAAATATACAAATAATATAACTGATAAAAAGGGTTATAAACAAATACACACACACATACACACACATTCACACATCATCACACAATGCAAAAACACAGGAGATAGAACAGATTTCAACAGAATAGAAGATAAGACGAGATAGAAAAAGAAGATAAAATACTATTACAGGTTGGGATTTGAGTTCTTTAAATAATTGAACAAAAGTGACTTTGAAAGTAACTTGAAACGTGAGAGTGTTGTGCTGCTTTTTATATCAGAATTGAGAGAATTCCATTCTTTCACCCCAATATATCTGATGGAATTGCGAATAAAATTAATTTTAGAGAAAGGAATACGATAGTTGTTTTGATGTCTAGTAGAGTAATTATGAATTTGAGAATTTGTATAAAACATTTGTGAAAAATTTCTGGAAGGGTGCCTTTGTGAAATTTAAACATAAAAATCCATGTATTTAAACGAATTAACTCAAATAAAGGTAACACATTGTGTTTAACAAAAAGAGGCGCACTTTGACTCATATAATGAGAATTTGTTAATAAACAAAGAGCTTTCTTTTGTAAAATAAACAATTTAGATAAATTTGATTTAAAGGTGTTACCCCAAATAATATTACAATAGTTAAGATGGGGAAATAATATAGAATAATAAATATTAAGTAATATGCTGAGGGGCAAAAAATCCTTAAGTCTGTGAAAAACTCCAACACATTTTAGAACTTTGTTACAAACATTATCAATGTGTTTTTTCCATTCCAAGTTTTCTTGGATAGTGACACCTAAAAAATCAATACAATCTTTCCTTTCAATAGCAATGCCATCAATTTTAACATATTCAATATTACTTACAATTTTTTTCCTTTTGGAATGGAAGATAACATACTTTGTTTTTTCAAGATTAAGTTGTAGTTTATTACATTTGAACCAGGCATTTAAGTTACATAACTCAGAATTAACTGTAAAAATCAATTTAGGTAAATTAGAGTGAGAACATAAAACAGCAGTGTCGTCTGCAAACTAGGAGAATTTTAAATATTTTTGATGAGAAAAGAATATCATTTACATATAAAATAAACAAGAGCGGTCCTAAAACTGAACCTTGTGGAATACCGACATCAATATTCATGTGATTGGATTCGACACCATCGATCACCACATATTGTTTACGATTGGATAAATAACTGGCAAACCACTGCAGTGGAATACCACGAACCCCATAATAATTCATTTTTTTCAAAAGAATGTGGTGATCGATGGTGTCAAAAGCCTTGGATAAATCCATAAATACTACACAACAAAAGTGACCCCTATTAATTCTTCTAAGATATAATCTGTAAAATTTAATATACTGAGTGATGTGCTAAAATCTTTACGGAAACCAAATTGGTCGTTAATAAGAATCTTGAATCTATTTAAAAAATCATACAATCTTTTGTGCATCAGCTTTTCTAAAATTTTACTGAATACTGGTAATAAAGCCACAGGCCTATAATTTTCAATATTATCCACATTATTTTTTTTATGTATTGGTATTATCTTTGCAAGTTTTATACTGTCTGGCACGGTTCCTGTAATAAATGATTTATTAAACACATCACACAGAGGATGAACAAAATGATGAATACATTGTTTCACAATTTTTGGAGATATACCATCCGGTCCACATGCTTTATTAATTTTTAGAGATGATGATATTTCTATAATTTCGTTTACAGAGACTGGTTTGACAAAGAAGGAGTTGAATTGTTTATTTGGTAAAAAATCATTAAATGATTGGGTTGATACAATTGAATTTGAAATTTTTTTTCCTACATTGACGAAAAATGAATTAAAATATTGAGCAATATCTCTCTGAGAATCAAATTTCATGCTTCCATGAAACATTGTTTTAGGTATATTTTTTTGTTTTTTGTTACCTAATATTGAATTTATTTGTCTCCAAGTTTTTTTCAAATCACCCTTGACATTGTCAAACAAATCTCTGTAGTGTTTTCTTTTAGAAAATCTGATAATATTGGTTAGGTTGTTTTTATACAATAAATATTTTTTCTTATGTTGATCACTGGGTCTCTTTAAGTATGTTTGAAATAACCTATGTTTACGTTTAACTGATTGCAATATTCCTTTTGTGATCCAAGGCTTTTTGTATCTCTGTTTCTTATCTACATGGTTTACCCTCATGGGAAAACATTTATCATAGACTTTATAAAACTTTTCAAAAAATATATTATAACATTCATTTGCATGTTCACATTTATATCCATCCAACCAATTGACAGAATCTAGTTTTTCTTTAAACATATTTACATTTGCATCATTAAACAATCTATTCTTTTTAAAGTTATTAACATGAGTATATACAGATTTATGATGCGAAATGCAAAATATAGGGAAATGGTCAGAGCAGTCACTATATAGAATACCAATTTGCTGCTTTCTTTCTTCATTCACAGTATTAGTATAGATATTGTCAATTAAAGAAATTGTGCTATGTGTAACCCTTGTTGGTTTTGTTATTAATGGATACATATTATATGAAAACATAGTATCCAGGAAAAAGTTTGTCTTGTTGTGAATACCATAATTGATCAGATTTATATTATAATCACCCAATACATATATGTCCTTCTTCTCACATTCTAATGTATCAAACATTGTTTTTATTTTCTCAGTAAAGGGTGTGATATTAGTGTCAGGGCGACGATAAATACATCCAATTACAACTGATTTGTTATTTTGAACAGTTTCAATAAATAAGGTATCGGCATACTCAGTGGATGAAGAAAGATTAGCAAGAACTGTATATTCTATATTACATTTAACATATAAGGCTACACCTCCAGCTGTCTGTGTTGGTCTGCACACTTGCACTAATGAATAACCATCTATATTGTACATATCCTCATATACTCACAATCAATGAGAACCTATGATATCTACGTGCAAAACGATCGCTTTGGAATGTGTTTAATCAATTAAATTTCCTATATTGACTCAAAATATCAGACATTACATTTTTCATGCAATATCCTTTCAGGAAAAAGAAATATGTGAAGCTTAATTCTCTAACAATTTAGAACTTTTCTGAAAATCATTAAAGTTTAAAACATTCATTACTCGATTTATGTGTTTCCTTTTGCATGTTTTGTATGGCTGGGAAGCACTTTTAGATGACCCCTTCAAAGTCTTCTTTTTTTCTTTACATATTTTCTGGGGAAAATGTGACCATAACTAGGAAATGATGATTATCAAATTCCAAGAAATATTCATTTATAAATATGATTAAAGGGATGGTCTGGGCTGAAAATATTTATATCTTAATACATAGAGTAGAATTCACTGAGCAAAATGCCGAAAATTTCATAAAAATTGGATAACAAATAATAAAGTTATTGACGTTTGAAATTTAGCAATATTTTGTGAAAACAGTCATCATGAATATTCATTAGGTGGGCTGATGATGTCACATCTCCACTTTCAGTTTTTTTTTATGTTATTACATAAAATCATATTTTTTTTTATTATTTCATACTTGTGTGAATAATATGTCTCCCTTATAATGAAATAAGTTGCAGCAATAAATATCTAATGTACTAAATCGGATGTCAATCCAATTTTTCTAGTTCTTGGAGGAAAAAGTTTGAATAAACCTATTTTCATATAATAAAATACAAAAGAACAAGTGGAGATGTGACATCATCAGCCCACCTAATGAATATTCATGACAACTGTTTTCACAAAATATTGCTAAATGTTTAAATTTAATAAATTTGTTATTTGTTATCCGATTTTGATGAAATTTTCAACATTTTGCTTAGTGAATTCTACTCTATTTATTAAGCGATAAATACTTTCAGCCCAGACCATGCCTTTAACAAACTACCGCAGTTCATAATGTACATCGTGTAACATTATTAGAAGAAAACAATTACATTCCAATGAATAGCGGATATGGTTGTCGGTACACCATGTGGAGTTTTGGAAAAAGTGGATAGAGGAAGAAGTGAAATTGATAGGGGAGGAAGTGAACAGTTGATAGTCGAGTAATTTTTTGTTTAAATGCGCGTAGTCCTGAAAAAGACAGTAAACCAGAAAAGATAGAAGAGGATTGAGTATTTGATAGATAAGTACTCCTGCCCTGCACTCCATTCACCGACTCAATCTCGCATCTCATTTATCCAATAATCCAACTACTCAATCCTCTTGAACTCTTTAACCTTTTCTGTTTTACAGTCATTTTCAGATTCCATATGTTGCTCGAGTAACTAACGTTTCTGGGCGACCGCGCGTTTGTTAGCCGACACAACCAGCATTGCGTTGGTGAACCACTTTCAATTTGCCATTCGGTTTTAGTCTGAATGTATTCATTAAAAGGTTAAACGTTATCACACTGTAATAAGATGGAAAAGGGGCTTCTCAAAGGTATGTTTCTTAGAGGGACATGTTCGTCAAAAGACGCGAGGCTTACTATGATTATGTGATTGCCCCGTCAGGGGCGAAATTTTTTCATTTTTGACAATGGAAATGACAATTTTTAGGCAGAAAAGTGCCTTCATCTTTTACTTTTGTCCTTGAATAATTTATCATTTTTTTTCTTTAGGGGGGCACATGGGGGGCAAAATCTTGTTTTGCCCCCTCCAAATTTGCTTCCGGCACCCTTGCTGGGGGCTGATTCAGCCCCCCCCCCCACCTTTGGTCTTGTGACTCTTGTCCATTGATCGCGACAAAAATTGGCACTGCATTACCCATGGCATAATCTACAAAACTATTGGATGAAATTCTCCAAAAAATCTCTTTGCTAATTGTATCCCCCGAAATGAGTTCGGAGGATACTATGGATTTGGCCTCGTCGCGCCGCTGCGTCGGCCGCAGAGATTTCCTTGTGAGCGCTCTATCAGCGGCATTTCTAGTTCAATCGTCTTCAAATTTGGCATGAAGGTTGAGTATGGTATAGCGAAGAAGCTTATTATTTTGGTGTGGGCGGAGATCACATGATAAGGTCAAAGGTCATTTTCAGGTCAACATTTAAATGTTTACATGCAAGACTCTCTTATGGCACCTAACTCCGCAACCGTAAGTCACTTTTCAACCAAACTTGGGTGATAGATGGACTTGAGGAACCTGCATGTTATGCTGCAGTCAGAGGTCAAATGGTAAGGTCAAAGGTCATTTTCATGTTAACGTTAAAGTTTACATGCAAGACTCTCTTATGACACCTAACTCCGCAACCGTAAGTCACTTTTCAACCAAACTTGGATGATAGATGGACTTGGGGAACCTGCATGTTATGCTGCAGTCAGAGGTCACATGGTAAGGTCAAAGGTCATTTTCATGTCAACGTTAACGTTTACATTCAAGAATCTTATGACACCTAACTCTGCAACCATAAGTCACTTTTCAACCAAACTTGGACGGTAGATGGACTTGGGGGACCTGCATGTTATGCTGCAGTCAGAGGTCACATGGTAAGGTCAAAGGTCATTTTCAGGTCAACGTTGAAGTCAACATGCAAGATTCTCTTTCTCCGCAATCATAAGTCACTTTTCATCCACACTTGGATGGTAGATGGACTGCGGAGACCTGCATGCTAGGGTCATTGTCGCCATGATAATTGTATTTTTTGGTCAAATTTCTGTGTGAGGTCTACATGTATATCACAATGATGACGTGGTTGGTTCTGGGGATACATGTGCTCAGCTGTGCGATCCGCCGAGCATCTCTATTCTCTAGTTAATTATGCTTATTGATGATGGTAAACTCCATGACATCCCAAAAAATTTTAAGTGGCATTACATGGAAAAAGGACATGGACTATTCAGAGTACATGTAGAATTGTAGAAATCTGGATTTAACTAGAGATCTGCTATTGGGAAATTTAGGAAAGAATTTTATACACTACTCCACCTGTGGCGGTACCATGCACAAAAACCAATTTGTTGTAAGCTTCATGATGCACATTCCTCAAAATTTAATGCAGGTCCAATGATTAGAACTGAAGTTATTAAATTTTTCATGAGAAAACAACCTCTTTTTTGCTATAATTACAGATTATAATACACATTTGTTTTAGAAGTTCCATGTGTTTTACATAGTATAACTCTTTGAGCAATTTAAAAAAATAATTTGTCAATGATTAATTTTGACTCCCCCCCCCTTCTTATTGATAAAGAGGTAGAATATTAAAATAAAGTAGTAAAACTCCTTGCCCCATTTATATCAGAATAATATTATTGCAGATAAAGGATGAAAAGTTAGATCCATTTTTTGTCTCGCCTGCATAGCGAGACTGTTCATGTAGGTGCCGCTTTTATGCTGACCATTACGAAAATTTCCCGTTTGATTCTCGACCGCACTTCGGACTGCAAACTGCGGTCGGATACCCCGTTTTTCGTTTGGAAACTCTCAAACAACATTTCCAACCCCGATAAACCCATCTTGGCCAGGTAATCCCCTTGTCTCAATTTCACCACCACGGGCCAGCCAAACGAGCGTTGAGCCAAGGACGAAATGATAAACAACAGCTGTGCTATTACGTAAGACTTGTCTGCCTGTAGAAGGATCTTCGGAATGAAATTATTGTATTCGATATCAATCACGTTTTCAAAGGCATATTACATTCAGACATCCAATACTAGTCCATTTTCAATTTCGAACGAAGAAAATCGACCTCGAAATAAGGAAAGTAAGCGGAATAAAAATTACGGTATGCTTAGCATGCAAGGACCGCGATGCATCCCATATAGTTTCTGTCCGTCCAGCAAGAAAATATGGGATGCATGCCGTTCACTCACGCAATGATACAGTCTTAACGAAAGAAAGAAAGGAAGGAAGAGAGAGAGAGAGAGAGAAAGAAAGAAAGAAAGAAAGGAAGAAAAAGTTTCTATCAACGCATGTATACATGGAACTCCATGCACTCACCAGAACTACACACATTGCAATCCATCGTGTGTGGCCCCCTGCTGTGACCGTTGATGCTGGGGTGTATTATCTTCGGACCAAGGTCAAGAAACAGGTGTTTCTATACTTAAATTTCATGCTTGAGGGCAATAGGGTTTGTAGTACTGGGAGAAGAGATTTGATGATAAGGGAAACTGGGGTATACTGCTCTTAAAAGCAAGATTTTCGTCATGCGGCGGTGGCGGCGTTGTCAACATCAAATCTAAACCAAAGGTTAAGTTTTTGAAATGTCATCATAACTTAGAAAGTACTGGCCTAGTTGATGAAACTTGGACATACATGTAAGGGTAATCAAGTATCACTAATCATCTTGCACAAGTCTTTGGTCACATGATCAAGGTTGAATGTTATTTAGGGTTTATAGTGAAAGTGAACATAGTAATTTATCATATGAATGGGTTTTTTTGAATGATTATTCTATAGTCGTTTTCAAAGTCAGCACTGCTGCTATATGAAATCGCGTAATGCAGGTGAGTCTGCCAGAGGCACGTCCACTTGATTTTAGCAAAGAATCAACTGATAACACATACATGTATAATATAACCCCCCCCCCCCTTTTTTGGAAGATTCTTATAAAAGTCAAATGTAGTTCACAATTGAATTTTTATCTAAATTATGTATAGTTTTTTATATTAAAAAAATAAATCTTCTGAAATTGTGTTTCTTTTTTTCCTTTCACTTCATTTCAATTTAAGCTTCTGAACCCAGTAAAACATCTACATGTACTTCATCAAATCGGAAGGTTGCTTTTAGAGCTGTGCCAAATGGTGCACCCGACAGTGGTAAGTAGGCCTACATGCTATTCCTTTCTTAAGTAAGAGGGCTCGGTTATTTATTTTTCTTATCTGTTTGAAATTGTAGACAAGCTAGCTGTACTATGATGATTTAATTTCAATTTTATTTGCGTACCTGGGTTTTGCAATTAAATGTTGTATTTAGAAGTACTAACAATAATGACCCTATTAATGAAATATTTACTACACTGCGCTATACTTACCTATACCATCTCATCAAATTGCTATTCGTTACCCTGACTCGAATAGCCACCGGTAAAAAACTCCCCGAAAGAGGCTAACTGCAATCAGATAGCCTGGGAAACCCGTCACGGGACGAGACCCATAAAACCCCCTCGCCACATATAAGCCTCCTCTTTCGTTACCGCGACGTCGTTGAGTACACTCGAAACGTTTAGCCACCGCGCAATTTTTTTATGAATCACGATGTCTGAAGAAATAACTGAAATAAACATTATTAATTCCCAAGCCTCCCCCAACCCAAAAGATCTCAATAAAAAGGGGAGATCAACTCGGTCAAGATAAAGCCGAGGGCCATTATCTCGGTCAAGACAAAGCCGAGAAATAATAACAGCACGATGATAAGGCGGCCAAGATAAAGCCGAAGAATAAGAAGTCTAACACTTATAACCCGGCCAAGACAACGCCGGCGAATGACACTACACAATCAGACACCCAGCCCCTTAGGCGGGAGGTAGACAAGGGTACGGATAAATCGGAAGAGGCTGTTTACACTCCTTCCGATCGGGTTAGCTCCTCATCAAAGACTAGGGCGGGCAAGAAGAAGCCTCGCGATGACCACTCGTGTTCTAATGACAATCGGGCTCGAGTTAACGACCCACTACAACCCCTATATTTCATATAAGAAGCTTCGACTGGCCCGGGATTGTGACCGGTCAGTCCATTCATTGCCAGACCCCGCCGAGACGGGTCATCATCAGTTATCTATATTACAGTCCACCAGGTTGGTGTATCATCGTACTTGTAGAATTGTGCAGGAGTTCATACAGTGCTGTGGAATTAAGATCTATTCTACGTACATGCGGTTTAAAATAATAATAATAAAGAGGAATTATTAACAATTGTAGTAGTTGGATCTTGGAAGCCTTGCAGGCGATCCTCCCCCATCGGGTGCTGCAATCGACCCATCCCGAGCCGCTCGAGACAATGGGCTAATGAAAACTCGACTCATTCTAGACCATTTTTCAAGGCTCTAGACGTAGAGAGAGAGGCCTAGATCGCGCGCCTCATACAGATCGTGGAGTTGGGGCTAATGATAACTCGCCTCGTACTAGCCGTAGATAATAGGAGTTTTCTATCGTGGGAGAATCTGATTCGGAATTCGATTACCACCGACCCAATTCATTAGAAGAGATTGGGGACGATTTCCCCCCATCAAATTCTTATAGCAGCTCCTTGCATTACCTGAAACAGAGCTGCCAAGTAGTACTGGTTTTAAGTATTTAGTACCGAAAAGTGAGAAAAATACTGATTTCTAAAGTTTCAACTTTATGTGTTGTCCTATGGTATTTTTTTTTTGTAAAATACTGATTTCCTCACCAATATACTGATTTTCAACTTTAAATATACTGAAATGTTCTTTTTCTGGTTGGCAGCTCTGCTGAAAGCTGCCCAGAAAATGGGATTCGATCGAAGAGATTCACCATTAGGGGTACGAGAGAGTTCTGGCTTACTCAAACGCGATACTCCGACTAGTGGGAACATGCCTTTTAAATACTGCCCTCATCTTCGGGCCGAAAACAGTATACCAGTAGCGTAGCGAATAATGAGCGAGAGAGAAGTCAATCCTCCGCCTGAACTCGTCCGTCTACGATCAAGATGGACGCTCTGTATATAGATCCTGCTTTCGGGACGTCCGCTCCCAGATAAGCAACACTCTCGGCTTATACCCATCAGTAAAGAAGTCTCGACCTTTTATCGGTTTGCCGCTCAAGACTTTGAGGATTTTTTTTGTGCATCCCTTCGGCCCCGGACGTTGCTTTCCGTGTCGGGGATGCGGGAGCGAGGAAGACTAGATCGGGCCGTAACCCTCGCCGCGGCACTGGTTACCACTCAGCCGACTATCAGCTCACAGTTGCAGCGCTGGACGTGGCCGCCCGGAGCGGTATGGTTTTCGCGATGTACTAGGGGTATCTGATATCCGCTCGTAGTGAGGCTGAGCGGCTTGGACTGAGTCTCTACCAATGACAAGAACTTATTGCTAGAGTCACAAAATCGCTGATCTCCAGTATGAGCAAGCAGCAATCAACACTGCTATGCACAAGGGCAAGGAGGGCTAAAGACTAGATGCTCTCAAGATGATTGAGAAAGGGGCAGCTACTGAGCTGGACTTCTCATTCTCAATAAGTTTCCTTGCAAAGGTAAGGACTTGTTTCATGGACACTTTCAAGAGGTATTGCACAAGTCCTTTTCAGCCAGCACCACAGCTGACAAGACATTTTATTATAAGCTCTCCTCGAGTAGACCTAGTCCGCCAGGCCCTAGTCCAGGGCCAGACCAGAGACCTCCATACGCTAGCTCTAGCTCCATACCCTAGACCTATAATGAACTTAAAGGGTCATCCCCCTCTTCCCTCGCTCTGGTAGCGACGCCAGGAATGAAAGGGGCCGCTGGGAAAGTCATAGGAATCCTCATGGTGGGGGACGGGGCCGCCAGGCGTTCTTTCAATGCACCAAATTCAGGGCCCCCACTCGTAACCGGGACTTATGACAATCTAACACTAACCCTTCCCCACAAGCAGTAGGGAGAAGACTATTTCTTTGCCTTTACTTTTCATTATCTGAAATCTGTTCCAAGTCCACAGCAATATGTAATATTGAGGTGTTCATGTGCCAAAAAAAAAAAAAAAATACCCTTTCATATCAGAAGAACATAGAAAGGAGGAAATAGTGGTTGTCAAAATCATACCAGGCAAATCATACCGGCATAATGGTAAAACTTGCCAAACTTGGGTTACTTACAAAGTTGCGTTCACTTGTATAGAATGTAGTCTGTAGACCTAGTAATATTCTTCTTCTTCTTCCAGTAGTGTGCATAAACCTCCACGGAGTATCGTCGCACAACAGTTGGTTGTCTATCGGCTAATTAAACGTGTTGCTCGTAGCAAAGCTCGATGAAAATAAGTCCAAAAATGAACGCATATACACTATATACAAATTGTTCTCATATTTTGAGTTAGTTTAAGACGACATCTCTGACTCGTGTCTTGAAGATGTCGATCGATGGTGAGATGACCACATATTCAGGTAGACCGTTCCACAAACGGATGGTGTTTGGGAAGAACGTATCCTTCAGTAGTGATGTGCGTGATCGTGGGATTAGAAATCTCTTGCTGTGGCCTCTTGATAATTTTGTGGCATCTGAGGTATATATCTACACTATTTTTGGCTTATAAAGCAATGACAGAAGTAACTTGTAGATGTGGTTTATGGAGTGGTCTTTGGATGCTCAGACAGTCTTGAGATCTCAAACCAAGGCCTGAGGGTGGTGAACCCTTAAGAATTGCTGCTATTGTCACTTTCTACCACACTTGCCATAATGATATCAGCGTCTCCTTGGAAATATTTATGACATAAATCTACTGTGTGTTCCAATGATAAAGATTCCCATACAATCCCAGAGTTCTCAATCAGGGATTGTGATTAAGATAATATTTTAATGTTCGTAATAGAAATCTGAGTTTAGAAATATTCCAAAATTCTTTTTACACAATTTATTGTGAGCCCGGCAGCCACTGTGCAGTTCCAGACTGATGAGGCTCTATACTCTAAATGTTGAACGCCGAACAGGGTGGTAGCAAATACCCCCCCCCCCACACCTGTTTGTGAGAAGTACATTCTACCAACTGATCCAACTAACTGGTTCTGAAAGTGTACAAGGGGTGGTCATTTTTTTGCCTACATCAAATTGAAGGCCAATATGGTATCTCATATATTTTGCCTGCAACTTTCATTAGGAATTGGTTAATGATATTAAATCAGTTCTTGTTTAGCACATATCACATTATGTCCAAAGACCTGGATATTATTACCCTGGGTTTTCGAGGAATAAAGTCCTGCCAGGTACCCATTCATCTCTCTTGGATTGAGTGCTGCGCAATGTGGAAAAAAAAAAAAAAATTTTGCTGAAGGTAATTATGCCATGACTGGGATACGAGCCCACGACCCTCTGTTACAAAGTTGGAAGACTAATCCACAGGGCCACAACGCCCCACATCATCTGTACGATATTCATTACTATGCAAATGTCATTGGTTTGATCATGAAGCCCTCGTATGATATCAAAAAGTCGCTATGGACCTTGCAGCAATCCAACAACTATCAAAAGGGTTGAGCAAGTGCTGTGTAAAGACTAAAGAGGTTTCCATCCAAAATAACTATTTGAAAAGGATAGAAAAGATAATTCTAGATTTGTTAGGGATTCCACCAGAAAGGTTATATCTTATGATATGACAGGTTTGTTCTCAAACCAGGGCCCTGTCTTACAAAGAGTTACGATTGATCCAATCAATCGTCCAATTAATCGTAACTATATTGAAATCCATCAGTGTCATAAAATTTTTTCTACAGGAAATTTGCATAATGTCATTTGTAAACAAGAGAAGCTCACTGAAATTTTAAGGTAACAATGAATGCATGAATATACATCATAATTAGAACACTCATGATTCTAGACTCCAGAGATACTTCAGATGGTGTGGCAGTTTACAAATTGATCCAATTTCTGCCTCTTTAAGTCAGATAGCAGATTTATTTCCTTTATTATTTGATGAAGGTTTATCAGTCTCTTTTATAAGGGTTTACTGGTCAACCATAGCAGCCATTCATTCAGGCTTCTATAATAGGGAAACTACCTCAATTCAGCTGTCCTTACCAGACTAACAAGATCCTTCTTCTTAACAGATTCCTCCCAGCCGAAGACTCTTCCCCAATTGGAACCTGCCAAGAGTCCTTCGGTGCCCTAGCCAAATTCCCCTTTAAACCCATACATAATTGCTCCCTTCTTGATCTTTCCATTAAGACAGCCTTCTTGTTGACTATAACTTCAAGTCTAAGACGTAGTTTGCTTCATGCACCACGATGAGACCGGGTCATATTCGTTGGGAGAAGGACAGAGTCCGCTTGATCCCTAGACCTGATTTCCTAGCTAAGAAAAAGAAACCCCTAAATCCTGTGATGTTGTTCTTCCAACCATTAGGGGGATATCATGGCTGAATGGATAACGCACTTGACTAGCGTCCTTGGAGCCCCAGGTTCAAGTCCTGGGGTGAACAATGTGATTTTCAGTCTCTCGTCAGTTTCCGAAGATAGGTTATGTTGTCCCGTACGTGCCTTAAAGTGGAACATTGATTAAAGTACATTTGCACTTCCCACCAACTGTTCATTAGTTCAATAGAACCTCACAGCCCTGTTAATCCAATTACAATTTCTCGAAGGTTAGTGCAGGGGATCAGGTCAGATGGAGAAAATGCCATTTTATCAGGATCCTTTAGAGCCCACGATTCACGGGGCATAGCAGCATCTTGGGCGCTTTTCAGGGTACCTCTTTGGAGGAGATCCTCCAGGCATCCTATTGGACCTATTCAAGACCTTTGTATCTTATTACTTATTTGATGTAATAGCCAAGACACAGGTTTTGCCTTGGCGGTTCTTGTCTTGTCCTAATTTTTCCTAGGCTATTTCCAGTTGATATATTTCATTAACGTGGTTGATGATTCTTATCCCTTTATTACAAGAGTAGCTTCTCCAGTTGGGAGACTACTCCATTTTATAGTAAATCAGTTTCTTTATCATTGTTATGCCTACTTGTCTGGAAAGGGTCTCGTTTCTGCCCCTCCTCCAGTTTTTCCGTGCTATTCTAGCAATTTGATGAGATGGTATAGGTAAGTATAGCGCAGTGTAGTAAATCAGAATGCTCAGTAGTGAGCATATTATTTACTAATAAGCTATACTTACCTATAGCTCCCCACCCGTCCTCCCCAGCAGACCTCGCCCCTCCTTGGCAACGAAAGAGGAGGCTTATATGTGGCGAGGGGGTTTTATGGGTCTCGTCCCGTGACGGGTTTTCCTAGGCTATCTGATTGCAGTTAGCCTCTTTCGGGGAGTTTTTTACCGGTGGCTATTCGAGTCAGGGTAACGAATAGCAATTTCATGAGATGGTATAGGTAAGTATAGCTTGTTAGTAAATAATATGCTCACTACTGAGCATTCTGGTTGGTTATGAATATTGTGAAAATGATGAAAAATTATTAATGATGTTAATGATAATGATGTTATTAAGATATAGTAATAATAATTACACCAATAGTAGTAGTAGTAGTAGTAGTAGTAATGATAGTAATAATGATGAAGATGATGATAATCATAATAATGATGAATAATAATAATTTAATAATGAAAATATTAATATTAATAATAACAATATTGATAATGATAATAATTTTTTTATATGACAAGCCTGGCACTTCATATAATTGTTACCCTTAGCATCATTTAACAATGTAAAATACATATTTGCAAAAACTAAACAGAAAAAATACAAATATGATTTATTGTAGATATAGTTATAAATTTCAAACAGAAAAGAAAAATAAATTTGACTATATATGTCACTTTTTTCAAATATACCAGAAAGTTAATTCCTATTTTTTTTATTTTTATAAATCATCCTGAGCCCTCACCCTCCCCCCCCCCATCCCCGACAAAAAGATAATGGAATCCCGCAGTATATGCCCCAAAACAGATAAGATATTACTGCAATTTTACTGTAATTCATTTTGCTCAGATGCTCAATCAAGTGTGTTTTTTCTGTTTGATGGGAAACTTCTTCTTGAGCATTCCATGGTTTAAGGATATAATCTTCATAGCTTCCTGATATCAAATCACTAGATTTAGTAAGAAAAGTGCTCAAGGGGCCATTGGAAAGAAAAATGAAATTGTCACCAAGAGAGGACACCAGATACATAAAAAGTTTAACTTTCATGACGAATCAATGGTTAAAAAGATATGATTTCATGACCACTACACTATTGTAAGATTAGAATGTTAGATAATAAAAGTGTAATTTGCATTAGTGAACTTTTTCCAGACATGCTTTAATGCAAGATGCAAATATGCACTCAATCATCAAAGTCATGTTTAATTCTCAATGAAAAACCTTCTTCCTCAACAATTTTTCTACACAGTTGATGAAAAAATGATTGCAAGGCATGTGAATGTGTTCATTCTTCATGATACCAGAGAGTCAATGAAAAATCACTCTGATTAGTTGGAAATTGTACAGGTGCTCACCCTGTGTCCCACCTACATGTAACTCTTAATAACAAAGGATGTGAAAGGCAGTTGGTTTAGAAGTTGAGTTTTACATTGTAAATCAATTTGCAATCAGAGATAAAATAAATCATGCTTTTTGTTCTGTTTTTTTTTTCTTAAACAATTCAGGTGGAGAAAGTGAGCAACAAAGGTATGTGATTTTCCTAGTAAAAGATTATAACATCATTTTATCATCAATTAATTGAACTTTGCAATTTTTTAGTTTAACACCTTAACTACCGGTACATGTACGTGTGGTCCAATGGTTAGAGAATTAGACTCGTAATCGCAAGGTTGTGAGTTCGAATCCCAACTCTGCCATTGTCTCCACTTTGATAAAAAGGCCCGAGAGTGATATCTGTCGTCTATAACGTCAGCCACTATGACTGATTAACCTAGACGTAAAATGTTTCATTGGTAATTGGTTATACCAACTTGGCGTTTACCAGCAAAATGCTGTCCTGCCGAGTTCCTATGGGAGTTACCACCGTAAAACCTAAAACAAATAATGATAATTCAACGTATCTTTTATAGAATACTCACAATTCTGCCAAGTATCATTTACTTGAAGCCTGGACTTTCGATATTTTATCCTTTTATCTTCTTCATTGGTCCGGCTTTATGAAATTATTTGTCATCCACTTTTTCAAAAGCAGATTCATTTCATTTCAATTCAATTCTTTATTTCATTTTCATTGAAAACATTTCAATTCAATTCTTTATTTCATTTTCATTGAAAACATTTCAATTCAATTCTTTATTTCATTTTCCTTGAAAACGTGATACAAAATAATATAAATCAGATGCGATCAGATATTAATATCATTTCATTACATTTTTACTTTTTGCAGGATTCCATCTCCATATGGCACTCAAATATAATGCTTTGGTCATAAATGTGCAAAAATGCATTGTTATTTTCAGCCCTTGTGGATCAGGGTCTCAAGTACCTTCAAGTGTAGTACTTACTCCTCAACCTTCCCGATCTACACGTACACCTGTCACTGCCAGTGCCCCACTGGATAATGGAACACTCCAAGGTGCTGGACCACCCATGGATCCACTTCCTGACCCCCAGTCTTTGGAAGTCACCAACACGGAAGCATCTCTGCCAAGACCGCTGCTCAGTAATGGGGGCCCTAGCGGGGATGATGAAGTATATCAGCAGGAATTTAAGAGGCTTGCTGAAGATGATTCTGGTGATTACGATCTTGATGATGATGATGACAATGACAGATTGTCCCTGCCGGGGTCTCTGATGTCGTAGTCACCATGCTATCAAACATCGTGCAACTAACAACTCACCATAAAAAAGTCTAGGTTAAATTAGATTTTTTTTTATATTATCAAGTTTCATTTATCATTAATCACTAAAAATAGAGAATTTAAAAAAAATTATTATAATGTTACTGCCACTTATCAAGGATGATGAAACTGTAATGATCTTGATACCTTTAAAAAAGCAGAAGGTTGTAAACCAGTAAAATATAATATAGTACATGTATAGTGATCTTAAAAGAGCTTATAATAATATGTACATGTAAATTTAAATATAGAAAATTATAGACATATACACTGTATTCTGCCAATTTTATGTGAGAACTTACTTTGATAAAGTTCTTGCTATGTATTCTTTCTAAAAAAATATTTTAGTAAAATATTTAAAATCATAATATATTTTTAGTAAAGCTGTCTTAAAGTTTTGATATGAACTTGATAAATGAAAGATAAAGAACTTCTTTGATTCATGGTATGAACATGAAGCAGATATGCAAGCATGCTGTTTACCGGTACTAATGACATTAATTCTGAGGTAGCAGAGTATAAGGAAAAATGTGACCAGGCTTTCAGAATTAGGAGTTCACAATTTTGAATTTTGTCAATTATTTTATTGTTTTGACGATACTGAGTGTTGTATGATGATGATATTCATTTACTTAAATGCAGAAATAGCAGAATGATCTGTATCTGCATGGAATCATGTTCATTCGCTGGGACTGATTTCTAGTATGTTCGTCTCGCTCAAGGAGAGCTGTAAAAACGTATGACTGATTTATGTGCAGACTGCCATTCCGGATTAGGGGCAGTGTTGAGTGATCTCCAGAGTGGAGATGGTGCACATATGTTGTTGAAGCATACATTTTTCATGGGAGCTCAATGAAATTGCCTGTGGCGCTGTGCCAGGCAAGCAGTGAGTTGGACTTCGTGCCATTTTCGAAATGAGGTTGTTCATGGTGTCCAAATTGAGAGACCTCTCATGATTTTAAAATAAGTTGGCCTGAAAAGGACATTTGGAATTATATGACTGTGACGAGGTAGTCCGTTCATGATACTTGTCCGAGATGAGAGCCAAATATTCAGATGACTTTTTAAGGAAATATTTGCCATTAACTAACCACTTTTTGTGTGCTGCTTTAGTTCATGATGTCCCAAGCAGGTTGCCATTTCGTTGTGAATAAAGTTGAGCTGAAAATGGTTAAGTACTCTGTTTATGATATATGGCCACGATGAGAGCCAAAGTCAGAATTATATTGTTAGGAAATGTTTTTGGTTCTCACTTCTTACTACTATTTCTAAGATTAAGTGGTTCATGATATCAACATGAGATGTCGCATTTATGTTGAATTACAAATGCAAGACTTTGGGTCTGTACAATAATTCTTTTGATTGGACAGTTCATGATTGGTCAATTTCCTAACAAGCAGCCATTTTAAATTGGTTGTGATTGGAGGGCTGTGGGTTTGAGGCCCACCCATGGCCCAGAATTCTTTCAGCAAGAAATTTACTCACATTGTGCGGCACTCCACCCAGGTGAGTGTGAGGTGAGTGGGTACCCGGCAGGATGAATTCCTTGAATGCACCGAGTGCTGGACGTAGCTGTTCAAAAGAAAGCCGGGGTAATAATAATAGTGCATGTCAGAATAGCTCATTTCTAGGTAGCTAGGTAAATGCCTATTATTCTTAATTGGACTTAGTGCTATTTCGTATATGAGATAGTTAATGATGTTCCAAGCAAGAGGCCTCTTAAAGTGGTAATGACTGTTGAACTGACTGCTACTGTTGTTATAGTGTAGCACATGACGTTCCAAGCTGGAAGACCATTTTTATGAAAAAATTTTCAAGACGGTGTCTTTCTGCAAGGTTTGGAGTAGCAATGGAAGCATGGTCTCTAGAGGGTCAGTTCACATTGCCAACTGCTTTTTATGTTGGGCTAGTATTATCCAGGGGCCGCGCAATGACTTTGAAAGTTGAGGGGGGCTGAACGTGCATGTTCCTTTTCGTTTCGTGTTTTGGACACGTTTACTGAAAAAGTTGGGGCCTCAAATTTACCCACCCCCCCCCCCCAATTCTGTGGCCCCTGCTTTACCACTTTTTTATTAAAGTACATATTTAGATGTACTGCATCATGTATGTATTTATGTACAGAGGACCTGTGATGCCTTGTGGTACATGTTACACCTTGATAAAGTTACAAGTGTGTGATCTTGCATACCTTTTTGAATGGTCAGCCAAAAAAAAGGGGGGGGGGGAATCATTCAAATATGAATATATTCATAACTTGCATTCCTTTGCAGATATTGAATGTAGTGAGATTGCAAGCAAAAAATGTTGACTTATGAAAAAGTGACATAACATGAGTCAAATATGGCAACTTCAAGATATGCAGATTTAACTTTTAAATGAGTTTTTTCTAAAATAAGAAAATGCAAATCATTGCTATGCATATAGTATGGCATTAAAAAAAAAAATGGTGCATTTTGTTGGGTAGAGAGCAGACTTTATGGTATGCCTGTTATTGTCATGCAATACTATCCTTGTTGCCAAAATTGGGATGCTATTTTGCTAAAGGGCAAATTTAATTAAATCTAGAAAAAGAGAGTATTTTACCTAAATTATGAAAATAGAGAAGAGTTATTCTGGAATATATTTATAAATTTATATATTCATTCTGCTAGAGGAACATATTTATGCATATTTTTACATAAAATATCTATTTTCCATGTGACAAATGATTGTCTTTGATTACTGCATGGTGATGATATCGAAATCACACCTTGGCCTGGTAACAAAAAGGTTAGTGAATTATCGCTAAATGAAATGGCCTATCAAGATCATCGTTGCATGCGCATTTTGCTCATTGAACTGACTAGGAACCAATCAGAATCGTTCTTTCAAATCGACGATTAATCACCTACCTTAGGGTTACTGGGCCCTGATGGTCAGTTTCATGACAATGTTAATGGACGATGAGATGATATCGTCATGAGTTTGAATCCCAGCCATGGTGTTATTTCTTTCAGCAAAGATATGTATTCAAATTCTGCTGCACTCAACCCAGGTGAGGTAAATGGGTACCTGGCAGGAATTTATTCCTTGAAATGCAGATACAGCTGCTCTGCTGAGGCCGAGATAATCATGTCGCTTTTAATCTGGAGCATTTCTGATGAAACAAGTTTATATAAGCAAGTATGATTAATATGTGAATTTCTGACCAAATTTTGTGAGGATTTAGCTCAGCAAGAGCATTTGTTTCAAATAAGATCGTATGATCTCAAAAGTGTTTGGGTTCATACAAAAAGTGATGCACGTGTGTTTGCATCACTGCTGTATTCAGTGCAGGTGTGAACGCAGTTTGAAAACACTCTGTCAATCAGAAAGGACACTAATGTTGGTCCCGTGTATGGGAGATTCACAGCCTATGCACGTTAAATCCAGTACACTATTCATTATTAACAGACCAGGGTGTTCACCCGGTGTATTGTATATGCTAGTTCCCAGTACTACTAGAATCGTCAGAATTAAATAGGCTGTGTGAGAAAAACTTGCACTGTGTACAATCACATTCTCAATCATTGCTACGGTAACAGACAACTCTGATCAGAGAGGGAGACACCCTTAATCATTTAAATAGATTTAGACATGGTGCCTATATAAGTTGGAGCCCATAGATTACCCAGGTTTCCACTGTAAGTGTGTGAATACCACATTGGTAGAATTTGTATCCAGCTAATGGAATGACCCATCATTATCTGTTAACCCATCATTGCAGACACACTTGAAATTGCATGCAAGTGATGCATTTTAATCAGTTTTGAAAAAATCTGAAATGAATTTAAGTTGGCATCATTACTCTCTATTTGAGCCTCAGAACTGTTTTCAGATACATGTACGGTAAAATCATATGATTCTTTTTTAATGATAGAAAATCAAGTTCTATCCCCTGGTATTCAAAACTGTTTTGATTTGTTTGAAAATTTAAAAACTATTCTATATTATTTTTTTCTTTCTGCTATGGCCATGTCGCCAGAAGGGTTTAATCTAAAAGAGCAAAAAATAACAAATAAAAATATATTTATACATGACACAACAGTATAATGAATGTGACAATCTTCACTTTGACTTGTAATAATTTCATTTGTGGGGAATGAAATGATGGAACTCTAATAGGAGTTCACTTAATTGATTACCAAGAGACTGAAACTAAAAAAAATGTCCATTCTTTGAAGATGATAAAGTCAGATTTTTTTCACTTTCAAGCTTTTTTGATTCTCCAAATGTCCTTTGCATTTGAAGTATTATTCTACATGTAGCACTTGACATCAATTTTTTAGGTGCATCATTAATCAAGTTTTTATGTTCAAATAGCTGAATTGGTAGAGATATTCAATGAAGCAATGCCAATTGAACATATACCATTGCCAATCCGAGACTGAAATAATTATGTTAACTAGAAACTACCTTAGTTTTCTTTTGTGAAATTCATCTATGCACTGGTGTATAATAAACAAACAAATTAAATGTTGGGGTTGGGCTTCTTTTTTTTCTCTCTCTTATTTTGGGGTTTCACATTTTTAGAACAAACAATTGAACAAACACTAGTGATAATATTAATATGCAATACAAAAGTCAAATAGAAATTATATATGTCCAATCATGGTAATAACATAGGAAGATGCAGAGTGCATACAAATATAGAAAGATGAAATATGAAGGGAAAACTATGTAATTTTTATGACTGTGAGCAGTTGCTAATGTGGCAGGCTATCACATTTAATAATTGGTTTGTCAATGGGTTTGCTTCAGAAATAACGTCATTTTTTTTGTAGCAATTGTATATTCCAAGATGTATTTTAACCAATTTTATTTATAGTGACTATAATTACTGTATTCCTTGATGGGTCGATGTACACTTATTCCAGAAAATGTGGGTGATTGATGGCTTGAATGCCATGCCTGACATATTTCCAATGGATGGTGGCAATTGTAAGCTAGCATCCTGTATCTTTAGATTGCTGGAAAACTTCCGCGAATGACGTTTAAAAAAGCGGTAATCCTTTTGTAAAATCACCTCAAAACAATATGTCCTCCACAATTATTGGCTGTACTTCCTCACTTTCTGTAGGTCTTTCGTATTTGTATTCTATGCAGGGTTTTAAGCCCAATCTTTCTTTTTTTAGTTGTTTTATAAGATGAAACCAGTGTCCCGTCTTACAAAGAGTTACGATTGATCTGATCAACCTCAACTATATGGAAATCCATCATTGTCATAACTTTTTCTCCAAAAATTTGCACAATGACTGTTGTAATCGAAGAGGGAGCAATGCGCTGAATTGCCAAGACAACAAAGAATGTATGAGTATACACCATAACCAGAAAACATTGAACAAACATGTATTTCATAAATTAGCGTTGTTTGGTTTCCATAGCTGTTGTTGATCGGAGCGATCGTAAATCTTTGCAAGCCAGGGCCCAGTTTTCACATGAGGATACATGTACATATACGTGCCTTAAATTTCAATATTTTTAGGACGACACTTTTTAAAAGGGCACGTTTGTATATTACTGCACAAATTGGGAGAAGAAAAATCACCATGGCCGTGACAGGGGCATTTAGGCCAATCAAATCCTATGAATAGTGACTTTTACTTGTTTTAATACATAACTTTAATTCATAATCACCTTTTTTATATTTCATTAAAGATTTTACAATAATTACCCCATATGTGAGTGTTTTTATGGATGTCAGAATGTAGAATTATTTTATCAAATTTTCTTTGCTTTTGGGGGGGGGTGAGGAGAAATGATTTCAAAGTTTGGGTCAAATTAGATGTTAGATATTTCTGTTTACAGCTACATAAACACAATTTCAATGCTTACAAATATGTCATGTCTGCCATACACCTGTAAGAGTTTTATGCAGAAATTATGTACATGGAATTGCTTTTATTTTATGTAGCAATGGCCATTATGTTCGCATTAGAGAAAGGTTCTGATGTACAGAATTCCCCATCAAGGTTTTGAACAAAATACTCGTGGCACATTGATTTAGACTGGCCTTTGAAATTTTGATACAGAGTCCTGTTTGGTTTTATTTTTTTACATTGATTGGTATTGCTTAGAAGCTTTATGAAAAAATAGATGTCTTTGCAAAAGCTGAACTTTTCTTACAAAATAATAGCAGATATCAACTAAATTTATGATACAATTTCTTCACCGCAGTTATTTCTGTTTAGGTTAAGTATAGGACTCTAAAAAAAAATTAAATTTTTTTTTCTTGTTTGGCACTTTAAGAAAGCATTTTTTCCTCGTTTTAATCCTGCAAGCTTGTCAGAGGCTTACCAGATATAGCAACAATCACCTGCAGATTTTTTTTTTTTTTATTGTAGATCAAACATCAATTATTGTTTTTTCATTGTGATAGAAGACATGGGTTTATGCATATCTTATGGTATGATGTTCCCAAGTGAAAAATGATACCATAAATTCAGATTAGCAGACTGATTTTCTTTTTCATTTTGACTTGTTTATTATACCTTCAATAAAAGAAATGTTCTTAGGGGTATCAGCTTTCATTAATATAATTATGATAATACTAAATTTTGTAAATGTGAAAATTAAAGTAGTTTTCACTTTTATGTATTCACAAAGTCCTTTATTCAAATTGAAACCAAAGTCACAAAGAGTACTACTAATATGAAAGTATTAATGAGTAATTTTTTGAGGGATCACAAGATGATTTGATTAAGGTCAACAGTACAATAAAACAGTAGCTAAAAAATTGTAATTTCTTTTTACATCAGTGAAAAGTATTAATAATCAGCAAATCATTGAAGAATGTAATGCATGTTGATATTTCCTTCAATGTCTTTCATGTTTGTATTGTAAGCTTAGAACTGTCAACTGAGATTTTAGAATGATCAATTTAGAATTCAAATTTTTATTAATTTCTCATTTTTCAGATTTTAATAATGTCATGCATTTGATTTCTATTTGTACATGTATATATCAGTAAGAAAAGAAAACAGTATCTAGTTTAAATGTGTACATTTTTGCATGGTATGTAGCATAGAGAGTTGGACTTTACCTACTGTACCTTACTGTTCCTGTTCTTGATATAGAGGTTGGATGTTTCATGCAAAATACTGATTTCTGAAGTCTTAGTTTATGTGCTTTCCTATGGTGTTTCTTTGGGAATAATTATTTCTTCACCAAAATACTGATTTTCAGCTTTGAAAATAATTAAATTTTCTTCTTATGGTTTAGTCTGATAATTATGGTGGTGTAGATTTTGATTGCATTTTATTAATCTACAATATCGGGGGCCCGTTGCATAGAAATTACCATTATGGTACATGTAACTTTGCCTTGCCATGGTCACTTGCATGGAATCCTTGATTTTGATTGGCCGTTGATCATCATTACCATGGTAGTTACTATTGGATGGCAAAGTTACCATATTAGTAATTTTTTGTGCAATGGGGCCTCGGTCCCTGCAATGAATTACTTATTTTGATTACAATCAATTGTATATTATCGTAAAGGTAAATCTATTGCAATCCGTGAACAAAAATTTGCAATCAATTTTAAATATTATCGCATATCTCTATTTGTTATTCCCCCTGAAGAATTCTAGATGTGTTTTCTCAATTCAGTATGAATTCATGTAGTCATTACTGAGTAGATATACCACTTATAGTTTGCTTGTTATCTGCAGTTGTCTTGAAAAATATGTCAATCATTTGGTGACATTGTCACATTACCCCCAACAAGTAGATTGTGTATATATTGTGTATGAGTACCCTCCCTTGCCATAATAAATTGGGTTCCAAAAAGAAATTGATAAAACTTCACAAGGGCACTGCATACATCCACAATCTGAATACAGTGGTTATCTGTGTGTGGCTGAGTGAGGTACACACAGACACACAATTACGGGTATTCTGAACTGGGGTTTAACTCAGACCATGGTCTAAGGGGGTGTTGCAAGAAAATATTTGCAATCAATTGCAAATATTCTGTTGCAATTCAACAACTTGATAGATGAACGTTAGCTGTAGCAAATCAGACTAAACTTCTTGTTTCTAGGAGCAGATTAGCAATCAATCACTAATTTGCAATTGACTACAAGACATGTTGATTTAGGGACCAAAAATGGACTTGCAATTGATCGCAAGTTTGCAAGTTTCTTGCAACACCCCATAAGTTTGTCCCAGATTTATGGGAAGCCAAACATGTCAAAATTTGTTCACATAGTATGTTATGTTTACTGTACTCTTTGTACATTCTTTATTGGTGAAGAAAAATGTCTTACCGTTATTCATCATTCCCAGACAGTAAAGCATGATTTGAGAGTCAAATGAGCAGATACATTGAACCTCTACTGTTAATGATCTATGTAACAGCTATCCATAGTTACTCTGAAACTTTTAACCAGAGTTGCAATTAAACCTCGGTTCAGAATGAGGGCCACTGTGTTGAGATTATCCCTTATACTGGGACATCCCGGGGGGGGGGGGGGGTGTGGCTGTGTGATTTTTTTCCAGTAATTTAAAACATTGATGTTAATATCCTGTAGCTTCTGTTTGATTGAGCGAGTCACTACCTCATGCCCATGAAGATCATGTGTAATGTAAACTGGGAAGTTGTTCAATCCCATCTCATTTTCATTGGTCTTTATCTTGTGACTTTGGATTCTGAAACCGATTGATGTGAAGGGCTCTCTTCGCTTGTACCAATCTCTTAATTATTACATGTACTTAGTAAAGATTATCCAAGCTAGCCTGTGTAAAAATATTGTTCATTTTGACTGAGTGGAATTTGTGCAGTGCCCATTCAAAGTTTGATCAGTTTCTTTTGAAGCCCAGAATATATTGTCCCATTTTATACAAATTGTTGATTTGGGGTAAATTATTTTGTTGTTGCCATATTTTGTTCTGAATAATTCAAATGTGGCCGTAATTGTGGTATAAAAGGCAAGTGGATTCTACCCACTTTCTCAAATCATGTACTATAAAGTCTAATAAAAACTCACTTCTTTACATGTCAGAATTGTGTAAATATATGTGGCAAGTGCGGATATATCATTGATCACTTGACCTTGATAATGAAATACATCCCTCCTGATGTAAAGCTTTATTTCTCATTTCCCATTTTCTTAAATGAATTCTTATTTTCAATATTTAGATGAGTTTGAAATCATGCATTCCGTTTATGTTAATGTACAACATTCTATGGATTTTTAAATCTTTCTTAGATTTTTGTCTTTCTTTTCATGAAATGGAAAATGATGTAATTTTTTGTTAATGTTTCTACTACGAATTAAGGAAATAAATGTAGAATCTTTTCTTCTGGCTGAAAAAAAACTTGTTAAGGGAGTTATTATGGAGCGTTTAGAGTCGGATTGAAATATGCAAGAGGAATGAAAAGAGAGAGAGGGGGAGGGAGAGAGAAACAAAGGGGTCAAGTATTAAAGGGTCAGAAGCCAAGCAGGATGGGGGAGAGAGAGAGAGCGTGGGGGGAATGTTAAGAGGGGAGGGAGCGGGTGACATGTGGAGGGAGGAAGGAGGGAGAGAGAGATTGAGAGGGAAGGAGAAATGACGAGAGGGGAGGAAGGAGAGAGAGATTGAGAGGGAAGGAAGGGCGAATGGAGGAGGTGAAGGGTAGAGACAATGAGGGAAAACACAAAACGAGGGGAGCAGAGTGATCTGTCATCTTTAAAGGTCTTTTTTTTAAATCATAACTAAAAAGTAATTATCAAATTATTCTACAACGTGGGTTTTTATTGAGAAAACACAAAACTCTTGATAAAATAAAGGTTTTCACTGTTGTAGTGATAAACTTATTCATCAAAAAAAGAATTTATTTAAAAGCAAGATAAAATCGCGCCAAATTATTGATCCGTACCTCGCGAGTTGGACCCGTCGGCGGGTTTCATAAAGACTTTTAATTATGGTACTTTTTTATCATGCCATTATTATGGTGACTGTCGTGGAAGGTTTGATTGTCAGTGCATGGCTACTGATTCATATTACCATGGTAGCTGCCGGGTGGGAAATTTACAATTATTGAAAGGTTTCATGAAACCTGTTCTTGCATGGTGCGAGATTCATCCCAGGATAAGCTTCGAAATCGATGTTGGTGCATGATTGCACAAAAATCAACCCAATATTAATGCCCCACACCGATCCATCAAACCAAGTTTGACATATCACCCACTCACATGTTACGTCATTTCTGATTGAGCAACTCAAGTACGCGCCATGTCACAATGCAATAATACGTCATGAATGCGAAGGTGAAAGTCGCGAAACGTCCGCTAGCGCATAGCTATTGTTACCGAGACAGCCAAGCAAAACGCAACATTAGTGGCTTAAAACATCATGACACAATATAACTTTGGCAAATGGCAGACATCTCGCAAGATAACAACAAACAGACGTGAGTGATGCGACATCTGTATAAAAACATATTGATATTTTTGTATATTAAAAATATACATTTAGATCTATTTGCCTAGGATCTACCAGCAGTTTCATTTAAATTTCCAGAGGAAAAAAAAAAGTTTCTGTCCGATCAATATATTACTAATGCCGTCTCAAAGATAAAACTCATCGGGGGCCGCGGAACCAGCCCCGAGGGGGGGGGGGCTTTAGCGCCCACTTTTTTCATCCTTTTGTGATTTCGTTCATAGTCGATGAGCCCCGGGCCCGTAGCTCACAATTAAAAAAATCAAAGCTGTTATGAATCATCCGGCGCCCCCATTTTTGCCATTTCTTCCTGTTATATTAGTGCTTTATTTGGTTGTTAAATTTTACATGTTGATGATGTTTAGGAGGATGTCAATACATTTTTAGGTTAGATTAACGGCTCTTCATTGGAGTGCCGATTGTGTCACTTTTTTTGGCACCCATCTGTGTTTTTTCTCTCATTTATTCTTAATATAATGGTTAATAATAATATATAGCATTTACGCTCTCCATAGTTAACTGTATCACAGCGTTTACAAACGATTTAAAACAAAAGTACATAATAATTACAATCCAAATACATGCAAAAGAAATAAATCGGAAAAGAGGTATGTTTTTAAAAGTTTCTTAAATTGATCTAAAGAGTTTGATGATTTAAGAAAAGTGGGGATGTTGTTCCATTCTTTAGAAGCAGTAATACTAAATGTGCGATCACCTGTTTTTGTTCGAGTTTTGGGTATGGCAAGCAAATATGGGTCTTTAGATGAACGGAGGTGGGGCGTGTTGGTCTATGGGAAGCAAGGCTATCTTTGATATATTTTGGCATCTGGTTATTAAAGGCTTTGAAGACAAAAAGAAGTAATTTAAAGACAATTCTCTTCTTTACAGGGAGCCAATGAAGAGAAATAAGTAAAGGGCCAGGATCCGGTACTAGGCAGATACGATTCTGGGAACACTTTCACTAGATCGTGTTCCAACTTCGGCGGATTCAGAACATATTTCTCTTCGGCAGACATCGTTCTTGCTATCGTTTCTCGATCTGCATGCACACGATATCAATTTCCCTCAAATTGATAAAGGACCTAATTTGATTTGTATATTGTAATAGGAGAATGAATAATGATAGAATTGAACTGCGTCAACCCGGCAGACATGGTTCCGAGTAAAGAACGATATCTGCTGTTAAGAACCATACCTGGCTGATTCAGATCTGTCGCTATACACCGGACATAGCAACATTCATCATACAAAAAGTAGATTCTAAATATTAATAACAGGTTCAAATGATAACTCGGTACTAGTATATTACCTTGAAGTATATGCATAGATGTTATTGAGCAGCAAATGATTTTTAGAAGTCCTGCTCCACAAGTTTATGAAAGAATATTGATATGTTATATGGATCATAATAGTCAGTCATTAGATATTGATTGGTTGTGATTGTATTTTTTTATACCCTGGCATTGAGCCAAATGCGTTGCTATTTCAGTGTCTGAATTGTTTTCTGCATAAATTATATAGGCCTATTTAAGCAACCTCCCCCCCTCGTTAGAAATTAGCATATAGCGTTGTGGCCCAGTGGATTAGTCTTCTGACTTTGAAACAGAGGGTCGTGGGTTCGAATCCAAGCCATGGCGCTCTTTCCTTCAGCAAGGAATGCATCCACGTTGTTGTGCTGCTCTCAACCCAGAAAAGATGAATGGGTATACCCGGCAGGAATTTATTCCTTGAAATGCCACCGCGCTGTAAAAGGCTGCGGGGCTAAAGCCATGGTAATAAAATCCAAGTCCTTTGGAAGCGCATATCGGGACGTTATTATTATCTACCGAATGGTCTCTAGCACATAATAATTTTTATACGTGTTCTCCCTTTTAACATTTTCGATCTCTGGTAAAACATTTCTTTTGCCCTCTCTATACTATTTTGTCCCCTACAGAAGGTTCGGAGACCAAAGGATGCACAAATGACGAGAAGTTTATGTCAAAATTAGTGAACTGGAGCAGCAGTTTTGTCCTAGATTCAGAGTGATTGTTACATTTCCTATTTTGTCCGGCCCTTGTAATAATTTATATAACTTAAACTACTTCTTGGACAATCGATTGCTCTTCTTGAATCCTAGCTCCATACGTTGCTGGGCGAAAAACACGTCATTTAAATTTATCCTTTGAATCGCAGCCATGCACCCCTATCTTTTTTTATAGTAAAATACTACTTTACCAACTTTGTGCGTTTCTTACAATTATATTTTATTTTCTTGTTTTTTCGTCAGAGAACAAGACTCCATCCCACTTCCATCAGAATTATCTCCAGAATTTGACGATGGTTCAGAAGAAGCCATCTCATCCAAACACCAGGAAAGGCTCCAGAAACTAAAGTCCTGGTGGTCGAAGAAGGGGCCCACTGCATGCATAAACTTTCCAACCCTGTCCGATAGCAGCGACAGTGACGACGACTACGATGACGATGTAGATGACGTGATCTTCGCCCGTGCCCGATGTCGAGTCATGCGCGTGGTTGGAAAGCTGACCACCATCCAACAGAATGTCCAAATGGTTTCTGGAGCAAGGCATGGACCGACTGACCAGGATGGCGCACGTTCTCTTAATCTTGGTGTTCTGCAGAGGACTGAAGAACCCCTAGATGACATCAGCTGGGGTCAATTAATGCTTCTCAACTCGATAGATATCCTGCAAGCCAAGATCAGTTTGGTCCGAAGGCTCTTTCTAGACTACAAGATGAACATGATGTCCAAGGGTAAGTCAGACGTGACCGAAGACGTAAGCCAAGAAGATGAAGTCTCTCTCCTGCCAACGAAAATTGAAAAGAATGGTGATGAGGAGTATTGTCTAAGATCACACTTTGCTAGAAGGCGACACCGGATTGCTAAGTTGTTCTCATCTCGTCATCACCGTGAATTAATTCGTAAGTTTTCCGATCTGTTCTATTACCTAATCAAACCAAGTATCTTTCCCCAGAAGCAAATCGGTGAACGTAAAAGGAAAGTATTGGTGGAGGATGCATTTTATAAGATAAGGGTCACCGGGTTGCCAGACTCTTTAAACGATGACAGTTGGAACGTTCTTGACGTTTGCCACCTTCCTAATACCAGCGTTATCTCAAGATGCATTAACTTTTCGACATTCCTTACGATGATTTCGCAAGATGAAAGAAGTCTCATCCGAACTGTGAAGTCACAATGTGATGTCGCACAATCCCCGTCGTCGTTGATATCGCAGTATCAGGAAATCCTCATCTACTTCCGAAACACTGCTCTCTTCTGCGCCTACATCTTCAGAAGGCTCAAGATCTTAGAACAGGAGCTGTGTGCCGCGGGGAAACACCTCGGCGAGATGAGAGACAAGCGACTGAAAAATTGCAAGCCGGTGAGCGATGGTGACGAACTCCTGCGTCGTGTGATAATGAAGAGCGAGGCGGTCCTGGAGATGAACGAGATCGCTCAAACGAGCACGAGTCCTGAAGAATGCCGCGCTAAGAGATTCATGATCAAGGGTATTTTGCGTATCGAGAAGAGAGCAGAGAATCTGATGTACCGATTTGCTGGCTGGAGGCGATCTAGAGAATTTCCCTCACCTAAAAGAACCAACAACTTCTACTTAGATGGGATGACAAAAACGAAAGCGGAACCCATGGAATCTCGGGTGTTCTACAAAACAACTACCGACGGTTTGATCATCAAACGATTCTGCATTTCCAAAGATTCCTTGATCAGGAAAGCATTCAGTCAATCCACTATCGCAGGATTAAATGATGCCCTCCTGGTGGCAAGTGAGCCCCATTTCAATTCAACATCCAGACAGATGCGATCAATGCGCTTTAAAGGAAATTTGACGTTTTAGTGCTGTTTCATTATCAGGCAATTAATATTTCATGCCACTATGTATTCAATGTATATATATTCAGTGTATATATCAAATAAATAAAGGGAAGCAAAGTAGTTAAAACGCGTTTAACCCTATTATTTTGGCTTCTTTATTCGTCGACTGTCATCGCGTGAAGCATGACGTGAAATAATGCACGAGCGAATAAAGCGGACGAGAAGAAATTTTGACCTAGCTTTTTAAATGAAAATCCAATTTTGAGGTAGATTGCGATTAAAATGAACAAATTAACACCATATCTCACCAACTTTTCTTTCCATTTTTCCCTTTCCCCTTTTTCTTGGACGTTGAATTACTTTTTTGGGGGAGGGGCCATTCCCCCCCCAACTGTACGCCAGTGTCCACCTCGCCATTGCAGTGCCCCCCCCCCCCATATACGACAAATCAAGTCACATTCAAATCAAGAGTATTAGCCTATATATCTAGCATTTATTCTAAAGCTGATCGACAATGTGGAATATAAAAAATGAAAAATAAATTGTATACAGCAAACTAAGTCAAGAGTAATATAATAGACCTAACTAACACAAGTGAAGATAGAAATTGATATGAAAAATTGAAATAAATTGAAAAATCTTTATTATACAAACACGAACATGCATGCGCTTTAACTCAAATCCCACTCGTGTCGTACCCAATAATAGACTTAGAATTAGGGTTTTAAACATTTGGTGGTTTATTTTGTTACGTCACATCCGATCGAGAAGCTAGGTAACCATAACCAATAAGACATCTAAATTATTCCATAAATTCTCATTTATCAATTATTGTTGCTCATGATGACTTGAAATATTTTTTTCTCCAATCATGAATGGAACGATGTATTTGATTGCTCAGGTAATACTGCTCTCAATTAAGAAAATGGCATTCACTGGCGGATCCAGGGGGGGGGGCACATCCGACTAGTGCCCCCCCCCCTTGACAGCTATAATCAAAATTTAATGTAAATATACCATTTTCACCTAAGTGTGCCCCCCCCCCCTTGAAAGCGAGGATCCGTTTTCGGACGAAATGACCTTAGATTTTAGATGAAAACCTTATTTTTTGGCTTGTCATATTTTAATCCGGAAAATATGCCCGCCCCCTGGAAAATCTTGGATCAGCCCCTGATGGAATTTTATTTAATTTATATCCGATATGGCGGGCTTCTTTCATGTGACGTCACAAAATGAAATCTTAATCCGTAACTATGATATGGACGATAATTCTGTTTTTATTTATTTTCGCCAAACCTTTGTATATTTCTCATTGTTTGCCTCTCGGTGAATTAGTATAAATTTATCTCTTATTTATAATTTGAAGTCGTAAAAATGAAAGAGGCAATACGGGGGGGGGGGGGCACCCCGGCATTGGAAATGGTAGGATGGGTGACCCCAAAATCTGAAACCAGATGCTGATGAAACGAGGAGTTTGAGACCTATTAGATGGTCCTCTGCAAATGGGGTGCTAGAATTTAACATGAATGGAGGTCTTGAGAACTGACGCCAAAAATGAGGGGCTCATATAGGAACAAGAGGGGGGGGGCGCTGGTCAATAATATAAAAGGTGCAAATGACATGTTTAAGTTTATTTTGATTGATTTCAAATCCAAACATAAAGGATTACAATACAAATAAAGATTTAAAAAAAAAACAAATTATCAAACATAAATTATGATGATAAATTACAAAAAAAAAACAGAGTCACAAATTAAACGAAACGAAAACAAAAGGAAAAGCATAACAAAACAAATCAAATGCAGGAAAAAAACAACTATATGCTGTCAGAAACTGTTTCACTCGACAATCTGTCAATTAACAGGGCAGAATTATTCTTATCAAATCAATAATCATCAGGTATTAATACGTCGTTCTAATTTATCAACTGCAAAATTATCATATAATTTGTGAAATATTTGTTATTGCTTTAATTTGAGGCCATGCTATTGATATACTTAGACCGCAAATCATACATTCTATTTACTCGTATTCCAGTGATGCATATTTTAATTATATCCGTTTCTTTGGGCACTAACAAGAGGCATACTGAGAAAGAGGGGGTCCAATAAGGTCCACACATACCCATACTGCCACGCACAGTAAAAATGCTTTTTAAAGTTTTTAACAACGCCGTTTACTTTAATTATGAATCGCACAGTAGTTGTTTAACAGCTTAAAGAACTATGCTTAATTTATTGAGAAATAAATATTAAAACTTAAACTTTACTGTTTAAACAACTATTGTCCGCGTTCATATAGTAAACAGCGTTGTGAACAAAATTTAAACAACTTTTTGCTGTGCGCTGTGGGTGCTCACGCATGCGAACAGCCAAAGGGTATTTGCATATTTATATTAACATGTATGTATTACTTTGATGTATTAATTATTTGTGACTGATAAGTGATACTTTTTTTCCTATGCACCTTTTTGTTATAAGAGTCTGGCGACATTTTTGTGTTTGTTTTAAAATGACACGACAATAAAAAGAATCGATTTGAACTGAAATGAATATCCCCTCGAGGGGCAGCATAGTTTGACCCATTTCACCCAAGATTGAAACTTCTTTGAACATGTCTATCTTGTTTGGTTGTTTTTTTGCTTTTATCAATAAACCCACTTGGCATTTGGGCAAACTTCCACATTCATCGCATTCGTGGGGGTGGGAGGGGCAGGTGGTTCAAAATAGTACAGAGATAGTTTGTTAGAGTGGGCGGCATTTATAAATTTACAGGTACTTTAGAATGAAGCTCGTTGAGTCATTCTATTCTACCCATAGGCGGCGAATTAAGCGGGGGGACGGGGGGACGTGTCCCCCCTAAATTTCTTGTTGATGACCTTTTTTTTTTGGCTTGTCCCCTCCTAAAATTTTTGGCTTCCGCCGCCAATGATTCTACCTAACTGAACAAAAAAAGAGCTAGCCAAACTCGTTGATCGTTCACTGTTCCATCACTGATTTCATTCAGTTCCCCTCATAATAGTAACAATACCTAGTAGATAGCAATACTTATTAAAATCACCGTCTTTTCTCCGCATTCCACTACCATTATCACAACCCATCAGTCCATATCATCCATCTCAATCACAATCACACACCCGCTCTTAAAATGTACTTTTCTTCTTTTTAAAACGAATGCTCATTAACATGACAATGATTGACTCACCCTTTGCACAGCATTGAAAGTGAAATATATATGCGGTGATATACTTGAATTCTCTTTTCCCGGCAAACGAACTAGAAGTTTTGTTTGCTTGGGAGTAAGTTGGGGCCACTTTCACTGTATTGTTTCTTTGAATTGTGGTTTCTTTTTATACAATCGGGAGCCCGATCTGTTTGGATCGACTCTATATAGATACTACTCTTTTAACCACTGTCTTGGGCTTATAGTGGTATGTTGCATGAAGCTGCAGTGTGCGGACTTTTCACAAAGGAGCCGTTTTTAGTGGAGATCCCAGATTGAAAGCACACATGCACGCACGTATAATACAAGGTAAGATTTTATAAAAAAAAAATACTGGAATTGTTATGCGTTCGGTAAATTTCACTATGTTTCATAATTTACAACCGCGGAATGAACTGAATAATTAGAAATCTATATAAATGTGATGATATATGTGTTTATGATTTGTAATAGAAGTGAGTCTTCATGTCGAATCGGGTTGGACACATTATTAGGTCCTATCGTATTGATAAGGGGGTGGGGATGTCTATTGATCAAGATTATATAAAATATATCATTTTTGTCAAGATCGATCATTTTTATGTGAGTATATAGCTTAACCCGTGTCTGCACGGAGATGAATGATGAATTATCTAGCCTATGAATGATTAATAATCACTGTTTCATTTAAATATATTAGATATATTTGAACATTGCGTTTCTAGAAAAGAAGAGGAAAATTCTGAAAGATAATATATCAATTTAGAAACTACCCCCTCACTCTCTCTTTCTAAATAACGAAGATGTAAACCCACAATTCAAAAGCCAGTCAATCTGATTTGGTCAATCCTTATGCTATTAAACTGGTAAATATGACGAAAATGCTTCATTAGTGTCAGTGATAAACGGAATGCAGTTTACCATTGCTGCTGAGAAATAGACTTAACCAACATAAATTAAACTGTATTGCAGGTGCGATTAAGAAAAGGTATATAGATAGGCTTCATGATTTCAATAAAAAATATTGATAGTAAGATAATATTGATAACCGCGAGCTGAAAATAATTTTCACTGCTTTCTTGTATTTAGGGCGAAGCTGCTATAATTTTTTCTCATCCTCTTATCATCTCTCTCCTCCCTCTCCTAACGCTTTCCCAATTTTGGCCTTGTCATCAAACACATCCTCACTCATAACTCCTTTCCCGACAATTTTCGTCTTGATCTGCCTCTCTTCTTTCTCCCGTTCTCGACGGGTTCTCTCCCACTCTCATTCCTTTCACTCCCTCCTTCTCTTTCTCTCTCTCTCCTATTCCATTTCCCCGTTTTTTTTTTATTTTTAGGGAATGATACTTTCCGAAATATAAAGGAACATTATCATGATAATGTATTGTCCAAAATCTTTGCCACCCTTTCACACGGTAAACAAAAATCGCCTATTCTGAATGATGATTAGTGAAAAATGAGGCTATAATGACGAATATTTAGCACGTGTTAAACCAAAATAGAACATGATTAAAATCACCAACGCTAATCACAGTTACGATTCCAATGGCAATCATCATTACAATGATGAGTCAAGATTCACGTGTGAAAAGGCCAGGAGACTGGAAAGCTAAAAAAAATCAAAACAATGAGCCTTTGATGGGATCGCTGTATCTTCTTTTCTTGTCAATCATAATATAGTGGACTTACGTGACGTTTAAATATTACTATTTTCACAAAAGAATCTCATCGTGAATTTGTCTTTAAAAACAATTTCAAGCGAAATTGAACTTCTTTTGTGTATGTAAGTTTAGGCTCTGCCTCCAACAGTAGTTTTAGTAACTCCCGACAACAAATGCGTTTTCTATACCCAAAAGTTTTATTGTACTTTGGATGACTAATAAAAACGGGTCACATGATTTGAATCGAGGTAAATCTTGCCATTATTTGGTCTAAGAATTCTATTCAAATCGTCATGTGATCTTTCTTGCTCCAATGTCAAAGCACTTGTTCATTATCATCTTTTAACCTTTTGCTCTTTCCGCACATTATAAGTTCCTCAAGTTATCGTTCATTTGTTTTCTTCTGCCCCTGTTAATATTTCTACAGGCACACATATAATTCAATCTTAAGTTTCATTGGCCCTCATTCACTTTCCACTTCACAATCCCCCTTTCTTTCCGTTTTCACTTACCCCTTATCCCTCTCGTTTCTTTCAGAAAAAAATATTCTACTCCTTTTCAAGTCTTTATTGAAACAGGCTTAAGAAGTGTCTTTGACATTTTGTTTTCAGATTGAAACCGTTTATGACAGTTTGAGAATGAAGGTTCTTGCATATAATAGTTCTGCATGAAAACACGGTAAGACGATCACAAATTTTGTTCTGACATGGTATTTGTAGTATAAATTAAAGGACAAGTTGATTTGATAGAAAAATCCAACAAGCATAACACTGAAAAATTCATCAAAATCGGATGTAAACTAACAAAGTTATGACATTTTAAAGTTTCGCTTAATTTCACAAAACACTTATATGCACATCCTGGTCAGTATGCAAATGAGGAGACTGATGATGTTATCCACTCACTATTTCTTTTGTATTGTATTATATGAAATATTATATTTTTCTCCTCATTGTCAAGTGAAACGATTACTAGTAATTCCTCCTGAACATGTGGAATTAGCATTGTTTAATACTATATGGTTCAGTGAAGTTGATCCTTATAGTTAAGTCTGTAAAAAATGAAATATTGTATAATTTAAACAATAAAACCAAAAGAAATAGTGACATCATCGACTCTCTCATTTGCATGTCACTAAGTTGTGCATATTACTGTTGAAACACGAAACTTTAAAATGCCATAACTTTCTTATTTTACATCTAATTTTGATGAAATTTTCAGCATTATGCTAGCTTGATTTTTCTCTGTTTATTCAAATCAACATTTTTCTGGGGGTGAACTTAACCTTTAATGGTACGATTTTATTAAAAAATTATAATTATAATTCAAAAAATTATAATTCAACTATGAAATCTGAGTTTGATTTGAATTATTTTTCATTAGATTATTTCGTATAGAGTAGCTTCATAGCTACATGTGTTTTTGCTATTGTTTGGTAATATCTACCTAAAATAATCCTTAACAATGATTGACCAATGTTTGAAAAGCTGTTGACTGTAGGAAGCTGACTAACTATTGTATCAAATCCAAAAATATATAAATTTTTGGAAGTTCTAAAATTTCTTGTGAATACTCACATCAAATCAATGAATTCATCTGAGTATTTACTAAATATGTGCAACATGAACCAGGATTCCTTATGAATTAACAATCAGTATTTTGGGTTGCAAGAGCCACTTTTCAGAAGGTCCACTTACCAATATTGATAATATTTGTACATCCATAGCCATTCCTACTAAACCCTATATACTAAGTTTGACTCATGACAGAAGTTGATAATGAATTAATATGATTTATGACAGGAACAGATGGATGTGGACAAAATTCAAGCCATCATCAAGAAGAATGGTATCTCAACCATTCGCTATGAGATGCCCGATGTATATGGTATATCTCACTGCCGTCTATTCCCGGCTGCATCCTTTCAAAGAAGGACCACTGAAGGTGTCAAGTTCAGCATCAGCACCCTGATGTCCTCGGATCCTCAAGGTAACCTGGCGTCTGGCACCGGGTACGGAGAAGAGATTGGCTTCGGAAACTGTCTGGCGTTTCCAGACTTGGAGACCTTTCAAGTCGTGCCCTGGGCAAAGTCCTCTGCTCGGGTGCTGATGAATCCTACGATTGATGGCCAGCCTGTTGTAGGTTACCCGAGGTATGTGGCACGTCGTCAGATTGCAAGACTCAATGCAGTCGGTTACACGCTTCTTTCTACGAACAAATACGAGTTTTGTGTGGAGAATGCAGTGGAGAGAAAACCAATCTTTTCAGGGAGGAACTTCGGAGCAACGGTTCGGCTTCCGAAGGTGGAAGGCATCTTGGAGCCACTCTGCGATTACCTTCCGCAAGTTGGGTATGATATATTGAACATGGATACAGGATATGGACCTGGACAAATCGGGATGTCCTACAGACCAGCGTTTGGGCTGAAAGCAGCGGATACCGCATACACTTTCCGAACGTCAATTAAAGAAATCGCCCTGAGGAATTCTCATATTGCCAGTTTCATGACAAAACCATACAGCGATGGCAACGGATCGTCAGGGCACTTCATCCATTCTCTCTGGGATACGAAACGCAAGCATCCTATGCTGTTTGACAAGGATCATCCTACAGGGTTATCGAAGAATGGTCGTCACTGGGTGGCGGGGATTCTATCACATGTTCCGGGTTTAGCTGTCCTGATGTGTCCGACCATCAACTGCATGAAACGCTTCGTTCCAAATGAACAATCTCCCGTCAACGCATCATGGGGTTACGATAACCGCAGTACGGCCGTGCGGGTTCGGGTCATGGGAGATCGTGGAACATTCATTGAAAACCGCCTTCCAGGAAGTGGCTGCAACCCTTACATTGTCATGGCAGCGACAATTGCAGCGGGCATTGATGGCATCGCCAACAAACTTCCTTTGCCGCCTCCTGTGAAAGGCGACGTGATGGACGAGAAGTCCCTACCTCCTCTCACAGCTAGTATTCCAAACAACATACATGACGCTCTGAGCGCTCTGGTAGCCGATACTGTCCTTTGTGATGCCTTAGGAGATGAGTTCATTAACTGCTTCCTATCGCTGAAGCAGCAGGAGGATCAACTGATGACTACAGCAATGGCAACAGGAAACAAGAACTGGGAATATGATTACTATTTTGAATATATGTGATATTGAGCCTTCACACGATGATTTTATTTTTCATAGATGTATAGCATGTGTAGCATTATGATATCACTTTTAAATAGAAAACTAATGCTTTAGTTCAACATTTTTTTGGTACACCAGTTCTACAACTGAATATTAGATGAGATTTATCAATATACATATTTGTCTGAATAATGCATCATGTAATGCAAAGTCATATTTTTCAAGATTGAAATAAATTAATTTCTGATGAATTTCTTGTTACATTTGAACTTTTAAGCTACAACAAAGGTCCATGATCCAACACAATATCTGAAATTCAAACAGTTATGTTGTTTGTTACTTTGTTTTGATGGTATCATCAATATCTGACCTTCTCACCCTGGCCACAGGAAAATAAAGTCCTTGTTTTATCTAGCCTATCATTTATAAATACTCTAAAAGCATGATCTGATGGCTTCTTATAAATTGTAACAAAATTGCGGAAATTCTTACTGGTATAAAGTTTTTTTAATCTAATCCCAGACTACTTCTGTACAACTACAATTATAGTAAATTTGAGATTAATCAGGGTTCCATGACACAATGGTTAGCGATAAATCATTTATGCTTGGTTTTTAGGACTAATTGTACATTGTAGTCAATGCAATAAATCATTTTAAAAAATGTGCTATGATGATTGACCAAGTTTTGTGTTATGGGTCCTGGTTCGTGCTTTATAGAATTGAAAAAAAAAAAATTTATGACACCGATTAGAACAAGGGAAGCATTTAATAATAATAATGATATTTGTAGGACTCTTTATACTGGTGTTTCAAAGCACACAGGTTTGCAGATTATAATAACATACAGTCAATCCATTAAAAAAGAAAAAAAGGAAAAGAAAGCAACTTATGAGAAAGGACTTGTCAGGTTTTATCCGACAAGTCCTGTTTTATCCAACAGTTCCCGTAGTAACACTGCTTCCCAGCAAATCAAGATCGAGGAAAGCTGTTTACCTATGCATCTTCCCAACATTTGACAAATTAATAGTTTACTGTAACTATACTGTCATCAATCCAATCTTTTTGTGTCAGAGATGTTTATGTACAGTATATAGTCATATTCTTTTCATTCATAATGAAAAATAATACAAAGTAAAAACATGAAAAACATGAAACTGCAGTTTTGTAGTATTCTTTTCTGATTGAGGCCCAGTGGCTATATAATGGGAAGAACGATTGTTTCATTTCTACACCAATGGATGGGCTAAAGATCCAATGCCGTGGCCTTCGCTTCTCTCTTTCCCCTCTTTCCCTCTCCATTTAGATTGGATGCAATGGGTGTTTTCAAATGCAGTGTCAATCTTTTGGTGTTGGTGTTGCGCTGGTCCTTACACCAGCACAGCACCAAAATAAAAATATGTATCATCTTGGGGAAAGACATTTTACAAAAAAAGTGTAAATTTGGTTTCATAGAAACCAGGTCAAACCAATCATTCGCAACCAAAGCATGAAGAACCAAAAAATTAGCAACACAACAAATAGTTCATGATGAAAAACATATTATTCCATTTTAAATATTTCATTTATTCAAATGTAAATATATAAATATTCCTCCAAAAGGATATCTCATCCATCTACTTCTAGAATAGAATAAATGTACATTTCTGTTTTTTAGTATTTCTAATTCTTTATATATACATTGTATTTACATATGCATCATGCATTGATTAATAAAGTGCAATAAAAAAAGTGATAGAAAAAAATTATATTCGGTATTTTTGAAGGACACTTTAACTTGCAGGATAAGGATGACCTTATGAGAATATTTCATATTTCCATTCAGATTCTTTAAAGGGGAAGTGCACCCTGAAGAAAAGTTTGTTGTAAAAAGCAGAAAAATGATAAAAAATATTGAAGGTTAAAGGAAATCCATTAAAGATAAAGTTATTAGAATGATAAGTTTTGTGATGTCATAAAATAGCAGCTCCCCCATATGATATGAAATGCATAAATTTCATTTTTTTGAATGGTTCATGATGACTTGTTTTTGTTTTCTTTCTAGGAACAGTCGTGAAATGATTTGTCTATTGATATACTGAAGGTACAATAAAAGCCATTTCTAATTTTCTGAGAAAATGACATTTGATTTTTTTAACACACGATTTGTATGATCCCTGCTCGCATAGGACGTCACAAATTGAATAATCAAAATTCTAATAACTTCTTTTATACTTTGATGGATTTTTCTCAAACCTTTGGCAATATCTTTTATTTTTCTTCTGCTGATTTTACAATACACTTTTTGTCAAAACTTCTCCTTTAATTCATCACAACACTCTATCCCTATTAAACTGTCCATATTATATCAGGTTTTCCAGGGGGGGGGGGGGCTTTTTTTCTTGTACAGACATCATGAGAAGGGCATTTTATTAAACCAAATTAGTTTGTAATTTATTATACTATGCAATCCCATAATAATTAAAACTGAGAAATAGTGATGCACTCACTTAATCACAAATATAATTCAAAAATTACGTATTTTAAGTTAGAATCTCCTCTTTCATACAAATACATTTTCATTGATACATCATTTATTCATAAGTGAGTAAACACAATTTGAAAGTAGGTAAAACAAAATCATTTGGTAGATGGTATCTGAATTTCAAAAATAAAAGTAAATGTCTCCCGAAAATATGAAATCTGTTTTAAGAGTAAAGCAAACAGGTAACCTACAAATTTGCGAATTGCCAACAGGAAAACTATGAATCAATAAACACAAGCAAATAAAATGTGTGATTACTAATATGTAAAACTACTTCTATTTCAATGCTAAACAAAAGTAGTTGACCTTCTTTAGCGCAATGAGAACGAGGAAGCAGACACCAGTCATATCTACCAACTACATTATATATCCAACCCAATTTCCTCCATAATACAGGGTGATTACACACATAAATACATAAACCTTTCTGAAATGGGATTTAACAAATACCAGTGGCAGAGATACACAGATCATTGATAATAACGCCTATGTCGGGCGCGTCATGGTCTAGTGGTTCTGACTTGCCTTTCAAACAGAGGGTCATAGGTTCGATTCCTGGCCGTGGCGTGTTTTCCTTCAGCAAGAAATTTATCCACACTGTGCTGCACTCAACCCACATGAGGTAAATGGGTACTGGCAGAATAAAATTCCTCAAAAAGCTGTGTGCACCTGAATCGGTAGCCTAGCATGGTAATAATAATATTAGCAGGGCCCGCTGGGAGAACAGTTTTCGGAACTGAAGTTGCTACCCTGGGTAAATATACCATTATTATTATAATCATCATATTTCAAAATGCAATTTTTATACTGCATATAATACAATGTTTCCAAGAGCTGCATACTATTACCCCTGCATGAATCCTGGACCTTGTGGATAAAGTTCAGCAACATGTCCACCAAGCCACACAATCTGTGTTGATAACAAGGAATGTCAGTTAATACTGCATACGGGTCAAGGAGTGTTTCATGAAGCTGGACTGAAGGTTGAAGTTTTTCAATTTGTAATTGCACTAAAGCCCATTTCAACTTTGGATACACATCCTAAAGGTGCACACACTATTCCCGTTATTTACCAGATTACACGATTATGTATGCCCTAAAACAGATGTGGTGTAGAGAACATTAAAACAAAAATGTGTTTTCTAGGATGAATTTTGTGGATTTACATGTCTGTTTCAGGCATTAAATAATTATATTTTTAGGGAAAGGCAACTATTCCACTTGGCATATATTAATGATATAGCTCAAATGGGAAAAGGGCACAACAATTCACTAAGGCCGATGACAAAAAGCATCAAGGCCTCTCAACTGGCCATGGCCTTAGATTAAAATTTAAGCCCTGAGGTTTATATTTTATTGGACTCTTGATCAAAATACTACATTTACGAATCATTAAAGTACTTCTCGGGCACTGAATGGGATGAATATTTCATGATATAAATCATCACAAACTTGCTGATCACGAGCTCTGCTGAAACATGCCACCTTGATTTCAATGTTCATCACAAATTGCTGATTTTAAGTGAAATTATGTCATTTTGGTTTGTTCTGATTCACAAATAGCTGTATGATCTGAGGCATGTGAAGGAGCATCTCCCTGATGTGACTCGGTAACACTGCATTTCTACCATAGCTGCAAGAAGATAGCAGAGAATGATAAGAATTTAGAGTTCACAATAAATTTGATTTTTTTAAATGAGACATACATGTATGATCATTTATTTGACAAGCATCAAACATATTTGATATATTATATCAAAGAGTAGTAACACACACAAATTCATTTTCAATGAATCTAGCATCTAGCGTCCTTTGCAAAGGCGTTAATCCACAGTTTGCCACTCTCGACCCAGGTGCTAAATGGTACCCGGTAGGATGCGGAAGATATTGTATGTTTGAATTTGCCAGGGCCATAATGAGGCTGCGATGAATGCAAGGAATGCTCCCCAGGAAGAGGAAATTGTGCACTTTTCGTGCGGGATGAAATGAATCCAATGACGGGGGTAATAATACGCTGTAACATGCTTTGAGCCATTCTGGGAAAAGCGCTATATAAAAATTGGCTACTAATTATAACTTTCGGGTTTTTTATTTAATTCATATTTGATTGAAAATTCTATAAAAATAGGTTCAAATATATTTAGCCATGATGATGTTAGATCATATGCTAGAAAATGAAATGGATATCAAGTTAACATTGCCTAACATTGTGCTAGGATGTAAATATACATATATTATATCAAAGAGCATGCAACATACACTCAACTTTATTTTCAAAGAATCACATTTCTTACCTCTGTTTCTGCTTTTTTTGTGATTGATTGTAATTTCTATCAAATTAGGTTCAAATATATATAGCCACGATGGTTTAATACCTTCTGCTAGTCGACAAAGCGGTTACAAACCTAGTCCAGATTGGAAGTTGATGTGCGGGAGCGCTCTAAGACTCTTTACAAAAAATAAAATAGAGGGCCTTCATGACTCCTAATCCCTAACCAAGTACGCCTCTCATTTCCATGATGCAGATGGGGAGATAATAATAGGCATTTATATAGCGCCATCTATCTAGAAATATTCTATTCCAAGGCGCGATGTATCATTATTATTCTCCCGGCTTTAGCTCGAGCTGCCTTTCAGCGCTCACGCATTCAAGGTATTAATCCTGCCGGGTACCCATTCACCTCACCTGGGTTGAGTTCAGCACAATGTGGATACATTTCTTGCTGAAGGAAATTACCCCATGGCTTGAAAAAATGACATTTTAGCTATTTTATGTATTGGAGTACATGGAAGAGTAGTCCTTGCCTTGCATCACTGTGACATCACATATGCGGCCAATTTGAAGTCGCCTTGGGTATAGTGATTACCAATATTTACAACTTTTAAAAATTAATGACTCTCTCATTGATTGTCCGATATTTATTAAACTTTCACCTGTCAACATTCTTTTTCCTCTAAAAACAAGTTTTTATTTGGGTTTTGATTCCCCTTTAAAAGAGAGAGTCTGGCCGAACCAAATTGAATGGGTTACCAACATGGTACATAATGCTTTCTGAGTCAAGCCCAATGCAAAAGAAATTGCACCATTTTGGTAACTCATTGACACCGGGTTGGCCGAACTCTCTATATTATTGGCACTTGGTTATGGATTGGAATTAAGGAGGCTTTCTATTGTTAGCTTTGGGAAAGAGAGCTTCCATACATCCACATCCAATCTGCACTGATACAAACCTAACATTGTGCTAGGATGAGATAGTAAAAGGTATATACACTTACCTTTGAGTTTTGCCCTGTGTGTCCTTGTATCTAATGGTAGATGCAGTAGCATGAACTAGGATCATAGAACCGTCATTGTAATGAACTCTCACCTCACCAGAACTCATCTGCAAAATAAATTCATATGTATAACGTAAATTCGCCAATTATATGCAACACACACAAAGGAACGATTTAAAAGAATTCGGGAAGGACACAGAATTTCTTAGGTCCGACAAATTGAATTACAAAATGTCTGGTGAGAATATTAGAAAATTGAAACAAGGTAAAATTCTATAAAACAAAACTGTGCAGGAGAGGGATACATATATTGCCAATTAAACCTATTCACAGGTGTCTGCTTAGTTTTATCTCCATACTGCTGTTCACAGGTGCACTGGAACACTTTTATATATTTTCTTTTGGAGGGGGGGAGAGGGGCAAAATCTTGAAGGGGGCACAATATTGTGAGGGTCTACGATTCTCAGTGAGGGAGCGAAAAGACAAATGGGGGGGGAGTATCCAACAGTAAAAGTGCCAATATTCTTCAAATCATTCAAAGCAATGATACTGAAATCCTGGGCATATTACCTGAGATGCCCATCCAATGTTTGGGACAAAGACACTTTTTAGAACTTCTTCCTTGCCTTCTGGGTGTGAGGAGGCTTGCGATGTGACTTTAGTCTCCTTAGAACTTCCAGCTAAAAAAGAAAAAGGGCAAATTAATAGAAAAAAAGATTCTTACTGAATGGTAGCAGATAGGATAAAAACAAATTTCTAACCTATATTTCGTAGTTTAATTATCTTCATTGCAACAACACTTTATTCATACATCGATTATCTTCCTACGATACCGAGTCCACAAAGAAAATATTGTCAATGATGGTCAATCAGCACATTTTATAACAATTTCTTTCATTTGTATTTTGTTTTACTAATTTTTTGTGAGAGGGTCAAAATAGATTTAAAAATAAGTCAGTGTTATATTTGGTTAAAGGTCCGATGAAATACAGCAAAGATGCTGATTTATTTGTTAGCTTAGTGGTTACTAATTATGATTCCATCAAAATTTTACCCGAAAAACATCCCACATCAAGTTAAAATGCAGTTTCATATTGAAAATTGAGCCAAATTAGCCCCGTCCACAAAAATTCAGCCCGATTTGGTTTTGTATATCACGTGACAATTATGACGTCAGGGAAAGAAGCTGCTGAGTGTTGCTGACGTTTGGAGCGTGAAGTGCATTGTGGTTGCACGTGTGGATTCAAAGTAATTAAATTGTATTGCAGGAATTCAGAACCTGAATCTTCAAAGTCAGAAGAATCAGATGCAGCTGATGACGATGCTGCAGCCATGATCAAAACCTCATAAAAATCTAAAAAATCTGTTAAGGATGAGTTCGGTCGAAAGAGCAACTACATGAGAAACAAGAACAATAACTAGGGGTCCGGCTGCACAGCTGAGAAAGCCTGCCTTCGATGACGTCACAATGATTGACAGGTCGATCGGTCGACTCGAAAATTTTAGAGGGTGTTCCTGTTGAAGTTCATATCCATGGAATAACTCAACACCGGTTCGTCGTACACAGGAACCGAGGGCAAATTCGTATTTTTCAAGTAAAACTACCTAATAATAGATATGTAACTAGAATAAGATAGAATTGGTGTCATAGGACCTTTAAAGTAAATTTTCTATGCTGTTATTTCTCTAAATCTTTACCTGTTTTTCTGTGCTTCATCCTGTCCTTGCCGTGTGCACTCCTTGCTACACTGCATATAGTACCATCAAAGGAACACACGGAGGCCGTGGGTGGGGCCACTACGCTAGGGGAGGTGACAGACCCCTGGGGGCACCCCTTGGCGGGGTCACCTTGATGGGTACTGGTAGAAGGTGGCACCTTGTTACCAGTGGTTGTGGTGGTAGTGGTAGGGGTTGCTTGAGAGGTTGCTGCAAATGTTCTGATGTTTGTTGATGGTGGTACCTTTGCTCCTTGCTGGTAAGGTTCTTGTACTGGCTTCCTGTAAGATGGGTAAAATACCCATCAAATCAATCAAATCAAATCAAAATCAAATCAAATCAAAAACCGTGAAAAACTGACAAGGCTATGGGGGTAGCATTGCTTCCTTTATTAGAAATGTATTTCTTTCTTTCATTTTAGACTATTACAAGTATTTACTTCAGCATTTTTATTCATCAACCATTTTATTTTTCAAAGAAAGAAAAGCAAATCCACCTACCTTGAGAGGATAAGAGGAAAGAAAGGTCCATAGCCATGTCTGGATTCAAGACTAGCAATCGCAGATTCAACATCCACACAATGCTGCTGCCACTGAAATAAACAAAACACAATAAAATCCGTTATTAGCACATAACAACTCTGATGAGATTCATGATTATGAGTTCTAATTGTTTTTGTATTTTATGTTTAATTATTCCAACAAAAATACACAAAAAAACTAAACAATTACAATATTTACAGGTTAACCATGCAACCATCATAAAAACAAACCAATCCCTCAAAAATAGAAAGAAAAGCAGAAAATATTTGCCTACGATATCTCAATCTTAATACCGAAATTATGCATACACCAGAATCTGATCAGGTCCGACAGATTGCACTTTTCTGGAATCCTTCACTCAGGCCTAAAAGTATGTTGAAAAGCTACAAATTCCTACTTATGCCCGAAAAGTGGCATCCCTGCTCAAATTAAGCCCTCAGCCAAATGACAGGGAACTTTATACTCACTGTATAGAAGCTGGTGATGACTGGTTTGAGGTGGCTAGGTATCCGGTCACTGGTCGGGTCAGCCGGGAGTTTGCTTGTCTGACCGTTACTCTCAGTTACGTCCAGTTCTGCCGAGGTGGCATGGATTTTAGTTCCTAAAAGTAGAAATGATAAACCTAGAGACATTTTCTCTCAAGCCCCATAGATGCCAGGGAAAAAAATATATGGGGGCGCAAGCAATTTTACCCACACTGCAAAAACTCTGGTGTTGATTTAACACCAGCCCAGAATCTAAAAATGTCCACATCAGAGAAGTGTTACACAACACCAGTTTTGTTTTTGTCTAACACCAGAAAGGCGTTTATACAATACCGATTGGTATTAAAATGGCATCGGTTTGATTCCAAATGGGTGTTTCAATACTTCCCTGTTGTGGACATATATAGATTCCGGGCTGGTGTTAAATCAACACCATAGTTTTTGCAGTGCAAAAATGCTCAAAAGAGCCCCTTGAAAAAAAAAAAGCTTTTGAATACAAGGATTTTTCATTGGCCTAAGACTGATATAATGTTAAGCCAAATTAAACAAAAAAATTGAAAAGAAATGGAAAACTTATTAAAATGTTTATTATTTCATGTAAGCTTGCATGTGTCATTCTGCAATGCCTGATGTACTAACTGCTCATTGGGAACCGCTGATAGAGACTTATGTCTAGGGACAACGATTTTCCGTTTCTGAAAATTGCCTGTTCCGTTTCAGCATGTCTGAAAACGGAAATTCCGTTTCCCCATAGACTTTGTGTACATGAAAAAGTGACAATTCCGTTTACATAGAAAATCAATACGTAATGAGTAGGAATGCCAAAATGCTTGTGCTGGTCAAACTTTGTATCTGCCACTGTACTAACACTTTAAAATCGATTTAAATCGATGAGATTCTAGTACCAAAACTATTTAAAGAAACATTAATACATCCTAACCTTTCACATTTCATTTGTTTTTAAATGAGAGTTTATAGCTGATTTGGGGACTTTTCGTACATCGTTTAGAGCAGTCGACGACTTTTGCCTATCTGCCATTTTGGATTTGAGGAATACCGCGATATATAACGCAAAGGGCAGCAACACATGGCTGTGTTTCTGCCTTTATGCTGACGTGAGTGTAAACTAATTTTGATATGATTGAGTGATGGAGGGGCTCGAGTGCAGTCACTATGTGTGGATTGTCATGATTGCTGTAGCGAAGTGAGATTGTGTTTTTTGACCAGTTGATATTCGTATTTTGATGAAGAGTTGGGAGTAATTTCTGTTGCTATTCTGTGCATTTGAGAAAAATATACTTTCCATGACTTTCCCTTTCAAAGGCTGATTCCGAGAAATCTGTATGTTTTCCGCGATCGTGGAAAATCACTGTCCCTATATGTCGCAATTGGCTTTCCATAGTTAAAGCACTTCTTACGACCAGAATTTAAATTGAACCACAGTTCAGAATACAGGCCCAAGGATCCAAATCAACAGTCAATCACCAAGAAGATCAAGATGACCCTAAATCACACCAACTAAACACTCACCGTCATAGAAGCAGGCCTCAAAGTCTGCCGTTGGGCCGTTCTCCATCAGCATACACTTTGCTTCCGATGTATAGAGAGTGACCTTAGGGGTCTTGGACCTGACCAGCTGGATGAACCTGGAGGCATACTGGTACTTCTTCCAGTACTTGGATGGGAGGTCGTGGTAGCTGTGAGTGGTGATGCCGCTGTCCTGTGGCGGGGAGGGCGGGTCCTCCATGATGGGGAAACCTTTGCCCCCGTTGGGCTGGTAGATTGTAACCTAAAGGGGGTACAAACATAGCATCATCGTCTTAGTCATAAAATGAATCATGGTTTAGTGACATAGAGAAGGTGATAATGGTAGTAATGATACTTGGAAGGAAAGTTGTGGTTGCTATGAGTGGTGATGCCACTGTCTTCTTGGGGTGGGGAGGGTGGGTCCTCCATGATGGGCAAACCTTTGCCCCCACTGGGCTGGTAGATGGTAACCTGAAGGGGGTACAAAGAAAGTATCATTTTCTCTGTCATAATATGACTGATGGTGATGGTGGTGATTATATTGAAAAGGAATGTCATGGTTGCTATGGGTGGTGATGCCGCTGTCTTGGGGTGGGGAGGGTGGGTCCTCCATGATGGGCAAACCTTTGCCCCCATTGGGCTGGTAGATGGTAATCTGAAGGGGGTACAAACATAGCATCATTGTCTTTATGAATGATGGTTTATTGATATAGAGTAGGTGATGATGGTGGTGACATTACTTAAAAGGAAGGTTGCGGTAGCTATGAGTGGTGATGCCACTGTCTTGGGGTCAGGGAGGACGGGTCCTCCGTGACAGGGAAACCTTTGCCCCCGTTGGACTGGTAGATTTTAACCTAAAGGGGGTATAAACATAGCATCATTGTCTACGTCATAATATGGAAAATGATGATGATTCTCTGAATAAAGGTCGTGGTAGCTATTTCAGTGGGAATAGAATTCAGAGCAATGCAAGGAACTGACAACAAAGGGTTAGGATTGAGGTTAAGTATAAAATTACTCTTCAGATTATCGCTGGAGCCGATTTAAGATCCTTACCTGCATACCATCTTGTGATATCCTCAAGACCTCTACCACTCTGTCCTGACCATCTTTGGTCTTGAGAAATTCAAGACAAACCTCTCCGCCCGGCATGATGCTCACCTAACAATCAAACAATATATTCAAGTTAGGTGGGGAGTGTTTCATGAAATAAATAGGCAGTGATTTGTCACTGATGAATTTGCTCTGAGCCAATCAGATGCAAGAATTCGATAGCTTATAACAATTGTCAGTGAAACTCACTGATAAGTTTTCTTCATGAAATGCTCCCCAGATCAGCATAAAGAATATCAAAATGAAAAACAAAATACATTTCAATATTAAACGCAATGAATGGTTCTCTTACAAGTTAACTGTGGGTCCATTCTGCAGTTTTCACTATTCCATAAGAAATGTAAGGAAAGTGACCACTCTGCAGCGTATGGCTTCAAATGGACATGATACACACTGCCCTCTACTATAAGCATGTCATCTTTAATCGTTAAGTGGAGGGTTGGGGAGGTCTTAAAAAATGACACTGAAAACTCTTGAAAAAACTGAGAAACTCTACCAAAGATGGAGGATTTGGCAGGAATGGGTATGTTGTCCCTAACTTCAGCCACCACCATCCTATAAAAGAGCAATGCCATATGTAGATGGTGCTGTGGTCATCTACTAAATATGAGATAGTTACATTTACTTATATCTATCCCTTTCAAAGGGATTTTTTTTTAACAACTTACTACTGCATTTCTTGTCCTTTGCCTGATTGGTCGTAGTCTCGTAGCATTCAAAGGCGGGGTCAAATGAGCTAAGCTCTGAACACCAGCTCCGCCCTCTCCCCTACCACCACCTCCTCCTTCCCTTTTCTCATGCTTGCGTGTGTGTCTGTGCATCCAGTCGCCGCCTTTGTCAAGGTCATGTGACTTTGATTTGCTCCGTTTGTGGCTGCTCTTTTCTGCAGCCTTGCTGTCCTTATGCGATGCCCCATCCTGCTTCACCGATGATCCTCCAACCGATGCCGATGAATGCACGCCATGTATACTAGGATGGTCACTTATAGAGGATTGGGAACTTTGTTTCTTGTCCCCGCAAACACCTCTCGCATGGTCAGTCCTTAATATCTCAGTCTGTGTCCCTTCTGAATCAACATCTGCTTCAGAAAACAGTCTATGTTTGGCATCGTCGACCCTATCATAGTGTCCAGATATCTCTGTCCTGCTCTTCTCTCTGAAAATTGAGCCATGCTGTCCTAGGTGATCCTGTGAGTTCCAAGAGGCACTTCTCGCAGACTGAGGATCACCCTCGTAAAGGTGTCCTTGGCTTCTGTACACGTTCCTCTCGTGAGATTCATATGCACCTCTAGTCTTCGTATCAGCCCCTTTTATGCTTCCATCGCTGATCGACGGTTTCATGGTAAGGTTGTAGTCTCTGGACTGTGCTGAGTGGTAGGACGTCAGAGGTTGCGTCCCATCGCTGCTGGTCGACCTGAGGTCCTGAGAACTTGATGCCTTCTGCTTTAGACCTGTGACCAAGACAAAGATAATGATGATTATTATTATCATCAATATCATCATCAACTTTTATTTAATTTGCTACAACTGATTAGTTGAAGGCAATAGAATCCGATAGATAGGCTAATGTGTTAGGATCTAAGCAAATATAGTAAGCCTAGCAATCAAGTTTGGAAACTCTTGCTGGAATGCTCTCCATTCCCTCTCTACTAAGTCACTCTTTAGTGCGGAAACAAAACAAAAGAGAGAAGATATCGTTATAAGTACCTGATAGCCACGGTCTGGATTCTCTCTCTCCTCCTTGCTCACTGCTTGACTGCAAGGCTGCGCTATGATTGGCACGTTGCCTAACTGGCGGAGAGGGGGGATGCCTGTCGTACTGATTCCAACTTGACCCAATCCTGTCTCCATGACGATGATCTCGTTCTTGATCCTTGACCTGACCTCTTGACCCCTCACCCTGGGAGATGACCGGGGTCAAGGCTGACAATGGGAGGGCCCTCATAGGTCTGCTTCGGGATGATGTGCGGTTGGTTGTGTGGGAGGAGGATGTCGTAGCCATGGTGGCGAGACCACTGTCCAGAGATGATTCCACTGGCCTCTGAATACAGAAGAAACAGCAAAATTCAGTTTGCTTTGGAGCTTAAAAGAAAACATAGCATACTCTAGCTACTTTCCTATTTTCTTCAGCACAGATAACATTTTGAATTTTGCATCAATATAGCTAAATAAGTCCCATGAAAATGCAAAAAAATTATTCATTATTGTGAATGTTCATTTTTTAACATAAATTCAAACTTGTTGATATGTTCATTAATTATGCAAATATTTCTGTACATATGTTCATACTGAGACTCTCATACTCCCAATCACAGGTCGACAGGGTTTATTCAAATCTTATGGCACTTGGATTTCTATTACCATGTGCTAATGTCCATGAGTATATGCTCAATATTGACTTCCATCATTACAATGTCAATACTATGTCAATCAATGTCAATGTTAAAATAATAGTTAATATTAAGTCCACCCCACACTTCATAATCTGACTATGGTGCAATTTTTTAACAAATCTTACTATGAATTGAAGATGCACAGTCCAAACGTAAAATTACTTTATGAGAAATTTGGCATATTGCTAGCAATAATTAAGTCAGATTTGTGCTTTGCTGCAAGCCTTGTGATTGGAGCTCAATCCAAATCGGCTTCAAGTTGGAATTAAATTTGTTCGCAAAACAGAGATCGGGGGTGGGGGGCATTTCATGAAAGTAATAATCTGTGATTTCATTGACGACTGTTATAAGCTCCTGAAATCCTTGCATATGATTGACTCAGATCAAACTAATGAGTGAAAATCATCGATAAGATGCTTCATGGAACACTTCCCTGGGAAGCATTTAATGAAAGTTACAGTAAGTGATTTTCACTGCCAACTGTCATAAGCTACTGAAATCTTAGCATCTGATTGCCTCAGAAAAAAGTCAGTGAAAATCACTGGTAAAGTGCTCCATGAAACCCTTCCCTGGGAGTCATTCTAAGGAAACAAATAGTGATTTTCAATGAATAACTGTTATAAGCTACTGAAATCCTAGCATCTGATTGGCTGAGAGCAAATTAATCAGTGAAAATCACTGACAAAGTGCTCCATGATACATTCCCCAGAATCTTTACTACCTTGGAGATGGGTTTGTTCTTGGATCCATCGAAGCGGGTTTTGTCCATGAAAGGATGATCCAAGACGGATGATAAACTGATCCTTTCTGTTGGGTCCTTCCTCAACATCTTACTGATCAAATCCTGGGCTTCCATTGAGATGTGGGTGGGCATGATATACTCAGCCAACATCACCTGGTTTCATAATGATAAAAAGAGTGAAGGATATTAATATCAAATGAGAGAGAAAGTGACAATATTAATATCACCTTTATGATATTATAAATTTGGCATTTCAAATTATACGAAGAATGGCAAAATGAAAAAAAACAAGAAAAAAACAATATAGCACCACTGTCTGCAAAAAGAAAAAAATGAATATGAAATATCCCAGGCCGTAATCTTTTTTTTTTTACTCACAAGAATGCATATAGCATTTTACATAATCAGATTTAAAAACAAACAAATGTGAAATTAAAAGAGCAACTACGATAACACAGAAATAAACTTGAGAACAAAAAGGGATGGAGGAAAATAAAAATTTGAGATAGGGAAAGGACACATGTATGAAGAGTACCTTCTAAAGTGTTACTACAATGAGCCACTGCCAAAAAAAGAAGGTGTTAACATTACACCAGAAGAAAATTACACCAAATACCCTACCATGTACCTTTATATTAAGTGTATTCTTTACAGCCTCATTTTTATCAGTTAGAAAGGTGTAAAGCATGTGTGACTATGTAACACCTAACATTACCTACCTATTCAAGTGTTTCCTCAAAAGACTACATTGAACCATGGGCTGAAAAAGGAAGACAACATTACACCTCTCCTGAAGACGGACAGTCAACCTGTCCGAAACGTCGAGTCTCTCTACTACTCATCATCTCTACTCGCCGACGCAAGCCAGCATCTCCTCATCAGCTCTACTACTCAAGCTGTTCTCACTCAACATTCCTTCTGGTTTACAGTCCTTTTCAGGACTATTCTCAAGAAAGAATACTCTATTCTCAAATCTCCACTTTCTCGCCTATCCACTTCCTTCTCTTCCTCTATCCACTGCTTCTATAACACTCCACATGGTGTACCGTAAACCACATCAGGAAGACAACATTACACCTGAAGAAAAATACACCCAAAACCCTTCCACGTACCTTATTTAGTGTCTTCTTGACAGCTTCTGTATCAAAAGGAGGTTTACCGGTCAAAAAGGTGTAAAGCATACACCCTAACGACCATACATCAGACTGGAGACCATGTGGCCCTCTGGTGGCTATCTCCGGCGAGATGTAGTTCGGTGTTCCACACATGGTGTAGTGCTGCTCCTCTGGGAGCTTCAGCTGCGTCGCCAATCCAAAGTCGGCTATTTTCTGCAAGAGTATGATAAAGATATCAGGGGAGTGTTTCATGAAGTATCTTCATTTGCTATAAGCCAATCAGATGCAAGGATTTCAGTAGCTTACAACAAGTAGTCAATTAAAATCACTGGCAAAGCTCCCCAGATGTGAACAAATATGATTTGGTGAAACCTGATCTAATAAGTAATTGATGTTAATCATTGTTTCCATTTCATATGGTACTGGTTATGGGAAAATGCATAATTTGGAAGGCTGCAATAGAAACAGATGAAATCTTACAATTCCACTTCAATTCACACAGAAAAAAGTCATGAATAAATTGCAATCATTTAGATTTTCCAAACTTTATAACCTTTCATTCAAATATTGTTTTGCACATCTAAATGTAAATCAATTCCACAAAAATGTACAATAATATGAAATATGACGGAACCTACATTTATCAAATTATCATTATTTATTTCTGCTTTGAAAAGTATATCAAATTGGTACAATGTAATACCACAAAACGATGAACATAACATTCATTAGCATAGATTGTGCAACCACGGGACTGCCAGGACCAAATAAAGTTAACTGAATTACTGTAGTCAATAAAGACTACATGTATGTGACCCTATCAAGCAGTGCTGGCCGCAAAGAAACATTGAAAGCCTAACAGAGCACTAACAGTAAGCCCTGTCACATCTTTAAGATTGTGAAATCAAAACATTTATTTCAATGTGTAAGTATAAATGCATTGTTGTGACATCAGGCATCGCTGCCACATTTCCGGTTGTAACATGGCCTCTGTTAGCGCACTGTTAACACTAACAACGATTCTGTGTGGTCAGTAATAATAATAATAATCATCCGCTTTTATATAGCGCTTAATCCATCGGAACGACGTTTCTAAGCGCTTTACAGATATATTATTACCCCGGTCATCGGATTCAATCAGTCATTCCCGCACACAATGTGTGCACATCCTCCACTCCCTGGGGAGTATTCCAGTCAGTCGCCTGTGAGGCGCACACAATACTGGAAAGCTACAATGACTTTCACATCCTACCGGGTACCCATTTAGCACCTGGGTCGAGAGTGGCAAAGTGTGGATTAACGCCTTGCCAAAGGACGCCAGACCGCGGTGGGATTCGAACACACGACCCTCTGTTTACAAGGCCAGAGTCCGAACCACTACACCACGGCTCCTCCACGTCCACCTTCATGTCAGTACAGGTGTTTACATAAAAGAGAAAGAGTATAGCTTGTAAAACTTCGGTTCCCAGGAGAATTCAGTGATTAAATCTTGTCATATATTATAAGTAGAAATGACTGTAGTGTTGACTTACACAGTGCATATCTCTGGTGAGTAGAATGTTTGCTAATGTTAGATCTCTGTGTAGAATCCCATGGGAATGAAGATAAAGAAGACCTATCACTATCTCCTCCAGAAACTGACGAGCTGATCAGAAATGAAAAACAAAGTTTACAATAATACAATTTTTTTTAATTTGATTTGATTTCTATATTTCAATGACAAATGTATACAAATATAATCATTTTTCAACATAATACAACAATAAGCAAACATTTGACATCATGATAAACATAGTACATAGAGTTATTTTAATAAAAATAAAAATCATATTTTGAAAATAATATTTTTTTATTCTAAAAATATGTACAGTCACGTATATGGACTAAAACAAATAAAAACACATAATATAGAAATAGAAATCTGGAAGACCACAATCTTAAGCTAGGAGCAGGAAGACAATCTTACCAAAATAGGAACTTATGTGTAACAGGCTGAGAACTTTCATACAAATTTTGATACTGACCTTCCTCTTCACTGAAAACTCTTGCATTTTTCTTGAGATATCGTAAGAGCTCTCCATTCTGGGCCAGCTCTAAGACGAGGTACACATAGTTTAGGTCTTCAAAATAACTGTAAAGCTAAATGAATAAAAAAACATTTCAGTAATTACCCTAATGATTGTCCTTAATCTTCCATTTAAAAAAAAGAAAGATTAAATAGATATAGTAACAGCTTTAAGACAAGATTCACATAGTTGTGGTCTTCAAAATAGCTAAAAAGCTGGAAAATAGGAGATACATTTTGGTAATTTCACTAATATTGTCCTTAATCTTCCATTTAAATAAAATGTTAATTATCATTAGAGCTCTCCTAGGGCCAGCTCTGGGAAAAGATACTTACATTCGCGTTCTTTAATATAGCTACATGTATATAGCTGGAAAAGTAAAGAGACACATTTTGGTAATTGCATTAATATTATCCTTAAATCTTTCATTAAAAAAAATTGTAAGTTGACATTTTATTGTAACTCATCTATATCTAAATTTAATTTGTTCAAAGAATGACAAGGAATATGAAATAATGATTATTGCCAATTTGAAGAGCAAATGAAAATGAACCTTGAAAAATAAAATAAAATGTGAATACATACCTCCAGGATGGATGGGTGTTTCAGCTGACAATGAATTTCTACTTCATTCTTAACTCTGGTTACCATGCCACTGGACTGCATTAATTTTTTATCAATCTAACAAAAGAAAAGAATCAATGGGATAAAAATTGTGTATTACTACAGCTTTCATGAAGTCGAGGTAGAGTGGCTCACTGGATAAGTCTTCAGACTTTGAAACACAGGATCCGGGGTTCAAATCCCACCACAGCACTTGCGTTCTTTGGCAAGGCGTTTATCTACATTAGCCACTCTCCACCCTTGTGTAGTGAATGGGTACCCCATCAGAAAAAATTCCTGGAATACTTGAGCACTCGATCAGAGTAGCCATGCGAAAGCCAGGTATTAAACTGTAATGGTATACAGTGCTAAAAAAACATTGGGTTTTTGCTCTCTATATAATGTCATTATCATTATGATGAATCCAGAGAGGAGGGGGTATTTCATGAAAGTTGTGAGCAATAACTTAATCGTCAACTCTGACAAGTTCTGTGAAACCCTTTGTTTTAACTGGCTATGAAACAATAGTCTCTGATTGTTACTATGGTTACGGTCCGTACGGTTTGAAGCCAGTGCTGAATGAAATGCTGCCTAGGGGAGTGTTTCATGACACTAATAGTCAGTGATCTTAATTGACAAATTTGCTCTCGGCCAATCAGATGCAAGGATTTAGGTAGCTTATAACAATAGTCATTGAATATTACTTTGTTTCATGAAATGCCCCCCTCCCCCATAATCTCCCTATGATTTCTTGGCTTGGTATTTGCTACTCTGAGTAGAAAGAACATTGTCTCACAGATCCTGTATGTACATTTTGAAATTGCCAGTGAAATGTGAAAAGCAAACGTTTTGATACAGAATGCAACATTACTCAAATAATGCAAATATGTTTCCAAAGGCTAACATATACATATATTACATAATGCCATAATGAAAATGATTTAAACATGTCACTGGGAAAATTTATTTTTAATTAACTTCCGGCCATGGTAATGATCTCAAAATGAGTTTGAACAAAATCCATTAAAATAACTACCGAGTTAAATAAAGTAAAATAATTATCAAGACCTCATTCTTATGAGTCGGGGCATCGTGGTCTAGTGGTTATGACTCTTGTCTTTTCAATCTGAGGGACGTGGGTTCAATTCCAAGCAATGGCATGTTTTCCTTCAGCAAGAAATTCACCCACATTGGTCTGCACTCAACCCAGGTGAGGTGAATGGGTAATCGGCTGGAGCTTTCGCCAAGGTAATATACAGTGCATCTTTGAATAGGCAACTAGAAAATCAGCACCTCATAAATGCTGTATATTATTATCTTTCTCTTTCTCACCTTTCATTCTCATCTCTATCAATCTGCCATACAATGGTCCTGTCCAGGATTAACCCACATGGTGAACCATAAACCTCTCTCACATTATCTGTGCCACCATACAAACCTTCAAAGATCATCAACCACCAAATGTTTGTAAGCTTAAGCATTAAGATTTTTTTTTTAAATGGCAATAAAAGTAAAAATTCCTTCTTGTGGATGAAATAGAATGCTATCCAGGAATCGTTATGATAGACTCTGCCAATTAGGGTATGATGGTGTGCACATTGAAAATTTCAGACTTTTTTTTCTTACAAATTTGATAGCGACTTCCTGTCCAGTGCTGATGGTCTTAGCTCGGTATACGCAGGCAAAACCGCCTCTACCCAAAAGCTTGAGAACCTGGTAATTCTGTCAAGAAATACAGAATATACGTGTTAATTAAATGATTAGTATTACTTAGAATCAATGTTTCAATATACAGTATGAAAGCTGCATAATCATAACAACTACGATGATGATGATGATAATGACGATGAGAATGATGATAAAAATAAATAAACAAATAGTAATCATCACCATTCATCAGCATCTAATAAGAAAATCTAGAAGCTAATTGTATTCTTACCGTACCTATAACATTTATGAGTGGGGTATGACTAATTTAACCCAATCTAGGCCGGGGGCTCCGAGGCCCCCCTCAACGATTTGCGCAATATTTTTGCCGCGCGAAATTTTTTGACTGCACTGCTCGCTGACTTTTTACTTTCAAGTCTTGCGCAACTTTTGAGACCAATTTTGCATCGCCCGGGTACGTGGTTCCGAAATTACGCAACATTATGTAAGTGCATGTCAGACCAAAAATTGTTCAAAAACGTGATTTTGTGTACAAAGTCAATGTAAATTGTGTTTTCAACCAAAAATCATAAAAGTATGTTTATTTTTTAGTTTTGCTGATCACAGAAGTGTCCCCAATAAATTTCATTGAAAAAACAATGAAAAACAAATGGTAAAATAAACAACGAAATACATAAGAAATCGCCAAAAAAAATATAATACATAAGAAAATGATTTAATATCGCAATTTCGTTCATGTGCACTTGCTAAGAACACCACAAAGAGTTTCTATACAAAAAATTAGAACATTTGGAGCTTTACTTAGGGAGTTAGAGGAAAAAGTATGATTCCGCATACTAATTATGCATAAAGATCTCAAGGGGGGGGCCCTGGGAGCCCCCCCCCCCCAGCCATATGAACGCCCAAATTACCCCGGCCTAGATAGGGTTAAACACCAACAAAAAGTTTTTTTCTAAGTTAGTGGATATATGTAAATTTGTCATAGTTCTGGACCCTATAACACAAAGTTTTGTGTCGGATTCAAATATCGTAAAGAAATCTTGACTTAAAAAGAGACCACTTGGCTAATGAAGTCCTTGCCATTTCTGTCTCCAAAAGGATACATTTAAGATTAAATTAGCTGCGGAAAAAAAGTGATTTTGATTTTGAAGTGCTTAAATCATTTACCCCAATTTTGTCCTCCATGCTGATTTTCACTTCAGTAAAGCTTTTCTGATATACAACCCATGCAAGTTTCACTCAGACAACTCATTGTTGATGTCATCTCCTGAAAGGGGTAAGGAGACAGAAAGAAAGCTGTTGTAAAATATAGTATATGGTAGTACATACATGTATTTGGAACACGTACCTTCGCCTGTGCCGTATGACCATTGCCCTGACACGGGAGGGTTCACTTACTAGCAGAACTGGATTTGGATTTGGAACTGAAAGGACGTATATGGTCAGTTCCCCCATGTCTGCGCGGTCTCCCAAGTCTGCGCACCCGCGTATCTGCGCGATTCTAGTAAAAAAGGATACGCAATGAGCACGAACTTTACACATGCAATACATAGACAGGTATTCATAAAAAAATCCGACTCAAAATAGTGGAAAAATAATGAATTCAGGGCGTTTCATGCGAAAGCCTCAAAATGTAGCCTTTGTCATCAAAATCCCCGAAACGTGTGCAAAGTGAATGAGTGCGCAGACATGGGGTACCATTTTTTTTTCAATCTGAAAATGACAGCCCGAGGTTTTTTCCAGGAAAATCATATATTTCTTTCAAATTTTTATGAGATATTTGGCACACTAACTCATTATGATGTAAGGAACATTATCAACTGAAAGATTTTGTGAAATAAAAAGAAATTCACTTTAAATCTTAACTCAAATCGTTAGGTGCGCAGACTTGGGGCCCACCATCATACTACTTACCAATCCCTTGGTTCCCGGTTCTCAGCTTGATCTAATTCGTAAGTATCATGTATAACCACTCGGATATATTCACAACAAAGCCTACAAGTGGTAATATCTACTAATATGTATTTAAATCAGTTCACAAGGTCTAATGAACCTACAAAAGAAATGTCTCTTGAATGAAATACTAAAAAAAAGCAGTCATTCAGATAAATACAAGTATCCAGATTTTAGGGACCAAGTAGTTAAAACCATTTGTTTAAAGGTAAATTCCAGTTTTGGTAACGATATCAAAATGAGTTCGTACAGGATCCAATGAAATGACCACCAAAGTGTCTGTTTGTAAATAAAGAATATGTGCCAAAAGATTTTGGAAAAAATTGTGTAATTGCTGAGAAATTAGCAAATAAGCACAGGATTTGGGTCAAGCGTCGGGCCCGGGGGGGGGGGCCACTTCCATTCACGAGTGGATACCATGCGCGACCATGGGGTCTCGAAAAGCACCCTAAACACGTAATTTCCATATTCTGAAAATGCACCCCTTAACAAGTATTGGCGTGTGTAACCCTAACCTTAACAAGTATTGGAAACAAAACGATACTCGTGGCAAATATTCCCCGAAATGAACCTCTAAACAAGTACAGGAATGTTTTATTGTACGGGTCCTACGGTCGTAGGCTTTATCTTATTTGGTTTAATACGACCCCACCTTCTACACCTCGTGCAAATCGGACTCTTAACACAAAGTGTTGGGGTAAAAAGGACATCCTTTATAAAACGTTTTAATTTTGTTTTATCATCCCCGCGAATTCGACCCTAAACACGTAATTTTCAGAGCGAAATAGATACCCTTTTTTCATTATTTTTGTGTTTTGACACCCTTATCACGTTACGTACGTAACGTGCCCTATCGTGAAAAGGACATCCTTTTTACATGTTTTTTTGGTCGCGCATGGTATCCACTCGTCAATGTAAGTGGCCCCCCCGGGGCGTCGGGTATGACATTCAAAGCAATAATAATACACTGTCCCACGTGCGCTTATCTGTGTTGCATCTTCAGTGTGAATATTTTTCAGCGTAGATTTAAAGATTTCACAAAGTTCAGTTTATGTAACTGTACCAGATCTAGATCCTCGATGATATACTGACAATTAAGCCTGGTTTTAGAGACTTTCTCAAGAAATCAGTGTTTACTGCAACTACTGGTATTTCTCTTTAAGTCTTATGATATATCACAATAATAACAATAATATGTAACTTTTTATAAACCTCTCTTTAAGAATGTCGAATAATCCGTTCTTCTGACTGGTCAAAACTGAGGTCATGTAAACTACCATGCCTTCAAAACAACAAACTAAGGTGGTATCCAAGGGCAACGGCATCGTTAATAAGATTTCTGCCCGTTGCTCCCTGATCTGCCCCTTAGCGACGGGCATAGCAAAATTTGGCTGAAATCCCCATTTGATTGCATGCAAAATGTTCTGCGGTGATAACGGATACAATAAATATCCGCGTGATTTGATGCTTGTTAATTCCTGTTAAAATATATGGCATTTATTGAAAAGAAAACTAGCTTATTAAGGACATATGAAACGGATGTATCAATCATCAAGTCTTGTTGCAGTTCGCTCAAATGCATGCTCGCAAAAGGTGAGTCGGGTGAAAAGATTAGACGGTCACTGCACTTTCTAAAGTTAGATTCTAACAATAAACGTTACTCCTTCATGTCATTATGGTACCGTTACCGTACTTAACCTAAGCCTAGGACAGTATTGACAAACGACAACGTTAGGACGGGTAGATCTAATTTTAATTGTTAGCTTAGAAGTTAAGAGTAGACTCTAGATCTAACGTTAGGACATAGGTTTAGTCGACTACATCTAACGTTAGATTATACTCTAGTCTAAATTTTAAGACTGAACTTTAGATCTAGCTAGGCCCTAGACCCTATTCAGAATCAGACCCTAATTTGGTTCCTAAAAATATCTAGCCTAGGCTTTGTAGGGTCGACCGGTATGAACTGCTCGGGAACTGCTTCAGGGTCAGGGCTAAGTTAGGGCCTAGACCTAACGTTAGCTTGAGGCCAGGGGCAAGCTTTTTTGTTTTAGTTTTACTAGATCTAGACCTAGACTAGGCCCTAACGTTAGATCTAATGTTTAATAATTCGGTTCATAAAATATATATGGACTGCTTCCATATTCGAGACATGGTTGTTTCAATTCGGCTCGCGGGGTACCGCATCGGCCAGACCATGCCCTCGGGCATCGTCGCATTGCGGTCCCCTTGAGCCTCTAGAAACAACCATGCCTCTCAAAGCAGTCCATGTATCTATAATAGAGTGCAGAAACTATTCCATAAAATGTATATTCCACTGCACTTTTAAGGACTCCTAAAATGCTTGTTATTAATTAAATAGATGTTTTTTGAGCTTTGATTTAAAGTTGTTTATGGATGGTGCTTTCCTAACTTCCAGGGGTAAGCTATTCCAGAGCTTGGGGATGCACAACCAAAATACAGAGACTGAAGCTTTTGGTCTAATACATATACGTGCCTGGAAAGAAACCAGCAGTACAAGCTTTAACGAATGTCAAAATTACGTATACGGTATCCCAAAGTCTATACAATGAAAAGATTGGACACTTTACGGACTTCGCCTAATGCCTTGTGTCGATTTGCGTGTAAAAAAATAGTGTAGGTGCCTAGTCTTTCCCTCGTCGTGTCTTTGATATGAATATAAATCGCGTGCCCTCTTTAGGCGAAAATTGATATCCACGATGATCAGTTTTCATCCCCGTAAAATCTTCACTAAAGATCAAGAAAATATACATGTTTTTTAAAAGAAACTTCAAGAAGTCACAGAAGGATCTAAATGATTCGGTAAGTGTACGTCATAGCAGAATGTGATATAAAAAAAAATATTTTATGTGGGCAAAAGCCCAGAAAGTTTAAGAAATGTTGTGTGTGTCGCGTGCATACGACTGATATTCCTTCGCACGCGAGATGCTTTGAACCCATGGGTGCCTGTCTGGCTCACTCACACAACATGCGAGGTTAGTAATACTAACCTCGCACAACGCATGTGGTTTCATAGTGGACTTTGACGTTTTCATTCATCACACGAATGTGAGGGAATAAAAAACGCCAAACGTTTCAGTATTTCTCCACTAATGATTTCTTTTTAATAGTTTTAGTTTTTAAAAAAAATGAATTGGAAATTATTTATAAAACTGTTTTTATCGCTTACCTCCAAGTCTCAACCAGGATACTCCGTTCGATCCGTCCTTAATACTGCGGTGGAAAGTACGCAAACAACAATCGAAAAGCAATTTTTCGTATCGAACATTCTCAATTCAAGTCGTCAGCGCGTAATAGGAAATTGTACCAAAAATCAACAGGTTGCATCTCATGTATATACTTATTGGTAAAGTACGCCATCTTTTGACAAGATGATGATGAAAGTGGATTGAACGAGCAAGAAAATAATGCTGATCGCCTAGAATGCAGCTAGCTTGCAACACCGTAAACAAAGGTACGGTAGGCACTTAAGAACCAAGTTTGAAAGGACACTCGTAAAATTATGTCACTCTCGCGATGAATATTCATTAGATCCTGGTCGTGCGTGTTCAATACAAACTCTCTGCATGCATGCACTCGGTGTGTATTGAACACGCACGACCACGATCTAATGAATATTCATCGGCGAGAGTGACATAATTTTACGAGTATCCTTTCAAACTTGGTTCTTAAGTGCCTACCGGCTTGATGAATAATATCGCGCGCCCTCTTTAGGCAAAAGTTGATATCAACGCTGATCAAGAGGCATCTACGTGAAGATCACGAAAAATGCTCTTATTTTATTAAAACAAACAGCAAAGAGAATTCAACAAACGATCCATATGGTTCGGTAAGTGTTATAGAAAAATCATAATTCATAGCTATGATGTAAAGTCATAGTTATTTTAGTAAAAATGGTGTGAAAGATTCGCGTGCACCAGGTGCATATGAATCCTTCACACACGAGACGATTTGAAACCATGAGTGTGTCTGGCTAACAATTATTAGTCAGACTGAGTCGGCAGGATGTTCACGATTTTCATTTTTGAATGAACAGGGTCAGCTCAGACGTCAGTGACTCAGTCAGCATCAGCAGTAGAGGCGCACGGCCAATATGGGAGACTCTCCAATAGGGGAGACAATCTCCCACATTGGAGACTTGCTTTGCAAAAGGACAAAAGAAACAACACCAACAAAAGCATGATTTTTTCCACCCAAAATTTTGTCTCACTGAGGTCAGAAGCCCATTTGTTTTGTGTGTGATTGACAACAAAAATCCTTATCAAAACAAAAGTAGACGGTGAATTTTTAAAGTAGACGGTGAAAAGGGGTAATTTGTCATGAGGAATCTGCTTATCACATTTTTATTTGCCGCCAAGGTAATCCTTTTGCCGCAAATGTAAACAAAGGAAATTAGTCTCCAAAACTGGAGACTGTCTCTGAAATTGGATACCCAAATTCTTTACAAAAGTCTCTGATATTGGAGATAATTTCCCACATTGGAGACAGTCTCCAATATTGGCCGTGCGCCTCTACTGATCAGCGATCTAGGCCCTAGTTAATCTTTTCTTTTTAACTAATCGACTAATGTAATAATCTTCAGAATATTTAACAAAAAACAGTCTAAAACAATCTGTTTAAATATTCAATATTTCTTATTTTTTATCATTTGTAAACAAACCTAAAATAAAACTAACAGTTGGCTCCCTCCATCATAAATAGCAGGACATCATTATTAGCAAGTGGGACTGAGTAATACCCCGTAACCGTACGTTACACGCCCATCGCGGGAATTAAAAGTCTAAATTCTTAAACCAATCCTTAAAATTTAGTGGAGGCTTTAAAAGGCAAAGCTTTCATGAAATATATCGTTTCATTACGTAATACACAATGATATCTAAATGCCCAAATAACAAGAAAATTTAACTCACGGTGGTTGCATACTTCAACTTCAAGTTTCAACAAATTTGATTTTGAAAGCAGCGCTATTTTGCAGAGATTAAAACATTTGGCCGTAAGGGGCGTTGGACTCGATTTGTCAAGGCCCTATAGGGCACACATGAGTATTACAGAGCCCCATTCATTCACGTGTTATATCATAGCTCATCAAAAAATCATTAAAAATCAATCCCTCGATAGATTTTGCTTTAATTCACTGACATTAGTCACAATTAACAGTACATTAAGACTTGATATGTTAATCAGGTACTTGACCAGCTCAATCAAAAGTTAAATGGCCTGAAATAAGACTAACCATAATTTCGGCCAGTTCATCGCCAGAAAAAACAGAACTGCATTGTGGGTAATAATGATTAAAATGAAATACAAAAATGCAGTCTAGCCTTCCCAAACGCCTTGATTATGAAAGAGTATGAACATAGCATTATGTCTATCGTTTTTCTTTTGATATACAAACATTTGATCTATTTTTAATGAATTATTTTAATCAATAAAGTCATGTGATCTTTACTTACGCCTGTCCGGCATGCTTTGCGCGCGGTTGAATTACTCTCATGTGCCCTATATGAGTAGGGCTAGTATAGGGAAAGGCGGGGTAAGTTGAGCATAGGGGCAAGTTCAGCCACTACCCCAGGCCAATAATGAATGAGTCAGACATTGTGGTGGTGCCATGTATTGATGACCCATAGCATAACCCCTGACCCCACCACTGTTTTCCACTTTGAAACAAAAAGTACTTTTTTAGAGGAAAAAAATACAAATTTCAGCCAAAAAGTATAAAAAAGGGTGTAAAATAGATCAGTGCTTTTTACCTACACACATCTTTAAATATAGTAACAAAATAAGAACAATATTGGTAATTCTTATGGTAATGTATAGTAAAAAAAAATTTGAAAAGCCATTGATATGCAGGCAGAAAGGTGCAAATTCACATGACATTTATTTTACTTTTAAAGGATGTTAGAGAATTAGCAAGTGAGAAGACTTGAAATAAAATATTGACATAATGGTTCTTCTCGCATACATTGTACATAATTTTGACATAGGTTTTTTTCAAAGGTCACAATTAATTTCAGTATGGGGGTAGAAAGTTATATAGGTGAAAAATATTTCCCAAGAATCAAATTTAAAGGCAATGTACTTATTTCTACAATATTATTCATCATATCAATTCTAACATGCAAAACGTGTCACAACTTACCCCGCCTTCCCTTACTCTATTTTGGGAGCACTTTTTTGGCGACGTGGATGCAGCTCCTGCCTCCTTCTCCTTTTCCTCCTTCTCTTTCTTCTCAATCTTCTGCTCCTCTTCCTCCTTTTCTGCCTCCTCATTCTTCTCGTCCTTTTACTTCTCTAGCTCCTCCTCCTCTATATTCTCGTCCTTTTTCTTCTCTAACTCTTCCTTCTCCATTTACCCCTCCTCCTTCTCATCTTCCACCTTCTTCTCCTCCTCCTCCTCCGATCCTCCTCTTTCTCCATTTCCTCTCCTCCTCTTCATTCTTCTTTCTCTTCTACTTCTCCACCCCCATTTCTCTAATTCTCCATCTCTTTTTCCCTTTCCCGTCTTTATGCAAAAATGAAGTAAAATTTTTGGCAGGGGAAATTGTGACACAAAGATATATAGGCCTACCCTTTTATCCGCCCACAGTTTGCTTCAGTTCTGTGGCCTGGGATCTTGTGGATCAGCACCACAATACAGTGTTTCATTTACCAATCACTACAGACCAGGCAGATATTTGCTCTTATCCACCTCTGGCTTCCTTGTCATTCCAAAAGTTTCCATAACTTGGGGGTAAAGATCATTTGCTTTTGCATGCCCCACTTTGTGGAATAGCCTTCCTGAAGACATAAAAATGTACCTCTATTGAAAGTTTAAAAAATCTTCTAAAAACTTTGCTATTTAACTCTTAGCTCTTTATGCACCTTGAGCACTCTACAGAGTGGATTTGGCACTTTACAAGTCTCATTATTATTATTATTCTAGACCCCCCCCAACTGATTTTTGGCATTTCGGCCATAAATGTTATGTGCCTAGCAAGCCAAGACATATTTACTTTTTTTCTAGTTGCACATGCATACAACAAGGGAATACCAGTAAATGAATCCAGTGACCAAGTAATAATACTTGTGACGCGCTTTGAGCAGTCGTTGATTGAAATAGTGCTATATAAAAACCAATTATCCTTATTATTATAATTTAAAAAGGTATTTACAAATATACTGATGTTGTGTAGATACTACCCTCTCCATACATTGATCTCAAATATAATTATAAAGGAGACCCGTAATTGTACAACACCAAGATTGATCACACTTCTTTATACATGTATAGTAACAATCAAGTAATTTGATTTTTCAAAAGACACCAGGACAAACTTTGGTGATGTTTTCGTGTATTTATTTTAATAATGATACTATATATATTCAAAATTGTACAATCTCTGAAACATCATCATCATCATGCTGCCATATTTTACAACAAACATTTCTATATTCACATAGTTACTCCACAACAAAGAGAATTCATCATCTTTGTATTCTTATTGTTCATCAGTTAGTTACAGCGAATGCATGCCATGATGAAGTCAAAAACATTTTGCAACTGTTTTGGTGTTGGGCATACATACCAACAAGTAAGGTACATGATATCAAAACACAGCAGCATTTATCATGTGAACTAATTTTTTTTATAATATATTATTTGCAGTTAAAATTCAAGCCTACAGTAAAATCGTCATTGTATGTATAAATATGAAACAAAAAATTTTAATGATGTAATTAATCGATCCTCTGTCCTTTTAAACTCTTCCCAGTAAAATATGAGTATATTTTTGCATATTTCCTTTCCCCGGGTAAGTAATACTACCAGTTTTAATTTCTTCACTAGAATAATGTAACAAATCAATAAAACTTAACAAATCTACATGTATTTACTCTGGTGCAGATATGAAATATTAAAGAGAATTACGTTGCACAATTGCTAATTTTCATGCTGAATTTTTTTTATACTACTTTCAATAAAAAATAACAATTTGTTTCATGCTCTAATATAGCATAAACAACTAGAAAACTATTCAAAGTTGTTTTTACAGAAGACCTATGAACAGTTTAATAAAATTCTTAAAATTTACAATCAAGGACGTGACGCATAGTAACAAGGTAAATAGAAATAAGAAGGCATGCCCAGCATGGTTACAAGGAAGCTAAACTTATAATACTGATAGAGTTTTACCTGAAAATAACAGAGAGATAATCACAGAAGCAGTACATTATTGTAATTTGAAATTCTGATATTTAAGAGAAATTTGTGTTAAGAAAGTTAGAATTTGTGATCATAAGTGCATTTGGAGGATTTGCATCCCTGTTGTGAATGTTCATTGTAGGGTGGGGATGATGGGGGGGGGGGGTGTTACTATAACAAGTGCAAAAGATAAAATTGAACGCTAATCCACATCAATAATCTTTTTAACAACCAAATTGAATACTTGATGTGCACATAAAAAATAAGAAGTCTGCCGTAAACATTTACCATGTACATTATATAAAATGACAACATTGTAGAATATCAAGCAAGCTTTATTTACTTGACGGTGCAAAGTGAAAAAAAAGTGGTGGATCCAAGTGGGGGCACATTGGGCTCATATCCCTCACCCTCCCCCTCCCCCCCCCCCCCCTTGAGAGGGATAACAAAATTAAAGACAAAATGTCTTTTTGGTGGATTTTCTTTTTTTTTTGCTTTTAAAATTTATTTGTTTAAATCACTTTCATTCGGGAGTGAAGACCCTTTTGTCTTTTGGCTGGTCAAAAATTTTCTGGAAAAATCCTGGATCCGCCCCTAGAAAAGAAGATGAAAATTGGTCATTTAAACAAGGAAAATAGACTAAGGATAGAATATACATGTACCATACAGTAAACAAAACAATACATGCTCATGTTTTAACATTTTTTTTGACAAATTTAAAATTGAGAATGCCTAAAATCTCCATGAAAACTTGTCTAAAAATATATATAACTCTTGACAGATTTATTGGTTCCAAAACATATAATCCTTTATATTTTTTTCTTCATACAACACTAAAACTTTGTAACAAAATATATCTATGTTTTATACAATTCTTCAATTCTACACAAATGTAAGGCAAGAGTATGAATCTAAAGATATTAATAGCACTTTGACTAATTTTTAAAAACATTTGACTGTAGGTGAAATTCTTTTTTTTTTATTTATTATATATTACTTCTGTAACTTTGAAAGTATCAAAAACAATTTTAACAGAGGATTTTTAATAAACATGTAAAAAATTGTTTTAGTTTGTGATTGAAGGATTTTTCTATTTGGGGGGAAAGAAGGTTTGTTTCAAAGAGCAACTGCTTAGAGGCAATCAGATGTAGAAAATGAAAATATGTCAAGATACAAAGTATATATGATAATTCATCTTCAACTATAAAAGTAGAGGCATTTACAGTTGCATAGCATTTTGTTCAATGTCTTTTATCAATTATTTTATTTAAAAAAAACAACAGAACAATAATTAATGGGACATCTTGAATATTCAATCACAATAAATATTTGATCTTCAGTATTATTTCATGCAATCCATATACACCTTCTCAATACTTTATAAAGGATATCTAATATCTACAATTAATTTCAATTGATGTAACTCTGAGTGTTTGATGTAATAAAGGCCCTACCACACTTTAAAGAATCAAGTAACATATGGCTAGAGTACATATTTACTTAGTTGAAATTCCCTCCATTAGTTTTACACTTGAATTCTCTAACAAAATCTGGGGAGTGTTTCACAAAGCATCTTGCCAGTCATTTTAACTGACTCATTTGTTCTTAGCCAATCAGATACAAGGATTTCAGTAGCTTATAACTACCATTGATCATATGTTTCATTAAAAATGCTTCCCAGGTTAGTGTTTCATGAGGCATCTTGCCAGTGATTTTCTCAGAAAAACTTTTCTCTCAGCCAATCATACGCAAGTATTTAAGCAGCTTATAACAGTTGTCAGTGATAATAACTGACTTTTGTTTCCATGAAATACTCCCCAGGTACTCAGGGAATGAGTGAAGATATGCATGACAAATGAATGATGCGTGTGATCTCACAGTAATGAAATGCAGCACAAGGAAAATTCCCTATTGAAATCAAATGTATTTGTTCCAGCTAAATACCCTTTCAGTAGGAAATATTTGGAATAATTCTCACTAATGACAATCAAGATGAGAATCAACATTCCCTGATGTAGCTCACGCCATTTACATGTACTTGCATAACCCAGTGACTTCTGGTAGCTTGCAGGTAAGTATAGTACAAGGAAAGAGGGATAATACAGGTAGCAAGTTTTACAATGTTTCTTCCTTGAAATGTCAGAAGAGAATGAGAATGCAGTGCAAAAGCAGATGCGAGCGGACTGGAAATACCTACCTTATGATAAAGAGTAGACTGGGAGTTGTTGGGTCACACACATAGAGATATACACTTAACAGCAAGTAGAATGTCTACTTCAGTGCACAAATTGAATGGCAAGGTCATGCCGTGAGTTTCATCTACAAACTTTCAGTTTTTGCTGATTTGCTAGAACAAATAAGGAACGTAAATGTACTGCCAGCTGGTAAAACATTCAAGTACAAATTGTTCAAAGTAAACATAGCATATACATTTAATTTAGCATGTTGTATGATAAAAGATTGTTAACATGTCCAAAATCAAATTCAGCTTCAGTGTATGTCTGCACACCCTTACAAACAGCTAATGAATACAATGAACATTGAACATATCACAAATGACAAGCAACTGACAAATAGACATATAAGTTAACTCCATATAGAATATTGAGACTAAAGTCATCAAGATCAGAGTTGGCTGGAGTAGAAATAATGTTTGAAAATCACAGCAAATACTGCCTCAAGAATTATTTAGGAATATGGGATAATAGTTGGAAAAGCAGGGAAACACTTAATATACTTCTTGAATATTGCCCAGTTGTTTATCAAGCATATTCTAGCATTTCCCAGTGTATCCTAAAAAAGTACTTCCAAGGATTTATAGGGTTTTCCCAGTATTTCCTTCCTGGCTTGGAAATTTCTTTAAAACTGCCAACCCTACTTACGATGGTTCATTATCTGTTAGCAGACCATGCAGATGCAAACTACAAATTAACTAACCATCACTATTATTAAACTGCAAGCTTGATACATCAAATCTATTCACAGATTCATCCTTCCGATATGCAAATATGGGCATAGTTTAATATTGATCTTTCGAATCAATTGTCAGAAACTATGGGGAAAAAATGGAGGCACAAACAAGTCGATTCTGAACAAGGCTTGAATCTGTCCAATGAAATAAAGCATCATGCAGACACATCTTTAGAAAGGCTTATACGTAAACTTTGCACATACCATATATTTTATACAGCAATATACATCGTTTTACTAATTACAAATATACAATATTCCTAGAAACTGGTGAAAGTTTAATCTTCCCGTATTTCTTACACACTCTCATTTGTAATTATGAAGCTTTAACAACATCTTTTGGAGGATCCTTGTAAATGCTAAATCCAATGACTATGGTAATAATATATATTTAAAGTGCTCAAAGGATTGAACAGAGTGAATTTACATTAGGCATTCAATTAATTGTGGCAGCGGTGGGATGTTAACTCCATACCACTGAAATGAATGGTGACTCAGACCCAGTTCTCATCTACTTATTTAAATTAGTTTAGTGGAAACGACTTTAATGGGATTGCTCAAAGTGATCTTGGAAGTGATTTTAAGTGGTCTTTCAATCAGTTTGGAAAACCACCTCACGATGTGGTCTTCAAGGTCGCTTTGCCTCGTTAAACTGGTTTAAGCATAGGAGAGGAATCAACTCTTCTTTGGGAAGGGGTCTTTGTACGGAAGTTTCACGAATAAGTTGCTTGATACAAATACATACAGTATATTCAAGTTGAATTGTACCAATGTTCAATGAGAAGGAATTAATCTCTATCTACTGATTCTCCAAACACGCATCACGAGAGTTCAACGAATGCTGCGGGGAATCGCCCAGACTTGCCATTGACTGTGCCCATCAGCCATTCGTCATTCACACGCTCTGTGATGGAAATCACATCTCCAGCCTGTCAAATAAATAAAAAGAGAAAAATATGGTGTTGGTGTAAAGTCTTTTATTTTCACAACATGTGGGACAAAACTGTAAACAGATGGGCATTTTTCAGTAATTTTTCTGATCTTTATTTGCTCAATACTCTGTAATGAAACATTATCCTGAAAAACCATTTGGATGATAACATTTCTGTTTAGTTTTTATAATTCTGTGTAAAGTTTGTTAAAATCTGTAAACGTTTTATTTTCTGTTGTTGCCAGAAGCAGAATTATCTTTAAACTGTATTTGTGCTATAAAACCTAAATATTACATTAAACTCACTTTAAATGTCAGCTCATCCGCATCTTCTGCATCAAAGTCATGGAGCGCCTTAGCAGTAGACGGCGTAGCACCAGCAGACGGAAGATCTATGACGACGTCCACGAATGAACGAGGGAAGATACCTTCTCGCGAGTCAACCTTGCCGCGAAGCCACTCATCGCCGATCCTTTCAAGGAGGATGACCTTTTCACCCGCTTTCAGTCTGATCTCATCATCCCCGGCAGGTTCAAAGTCAAATGATACCACACAATGGGGATCGACTCCAGATGTCTAGTGGAGATAAAGGTTTTATACCTTGATAAGTCAGGACAAATTAGCACTGGCCTTGAGGTAAGTTGTATTACACCAACCATAACACAATATCTGTATATTTAACTACCTCACCTCTCTCACTCTAGCTTACAACAGCCATACCACTATATCAGTGGCTTGTGAGAGTATGCTATGTCTACAAATGCAGCAGGGAATATTCCTTTCTTTCCATTCATTTCTCCCTCTAACCAATGACCTTGTGGTAAGTTTGTAACCTACCATAACCCCGTTTCTGTTAATTTTCCTACCTTACCCCTATACACTACATCTTATATCAACCATACCTCTTTACCCCCCGCCCCCCACACACACATCATAGCTTTTAACAGCCGTACCTCAATATCAGTAGCTTGTGGAAGTCCAGGGGGTGTTCTATCTACAAATGCAGCTGGGAATCTTCCCTTCTTTCCATTTAGTTCTCCTTCCAACCAATCACCACTGACCTGTGCTGTCACAGTGATCCTATCTCCATCCTACAGGGGATAAAACGTGATTTAAAAGATACATGATCAGAATTACATCACGGGAAGAATTTACTTTAGTTGGTAAAGCGCCTGCCTATCAAACCCAAGGTTGTGGGTTTCAGTCATCCCAGGCAGATGACTGGCACCTGCTGTATATATTAACATGCCCCTTCCATGTTTCATAATCGAGGGCTATGTTACAGAGGAAAACCCAATGTTCCTCAGATAGGATGTTAAATGGAGGGCCTGTGTAGAATAGAGTCACCACCTTAAGTATTTAATGCACTATTCATATAATACAGGGTATAAGAGAGTCTGGAAACCCCAGTCAGGGTTCTCACAAGAATTTGAAAACAGAATTCCATGACTTTTCCATGACTTCCCGTGACGTCCCGGGGTTATATAGAATTTGGGATGTCACAAAACTGGGAAAAATGGAAATCATGAACACCGATTTAATAGCAGAGCATGATCACAGAGTAAGAGAGTTGCGAGACATGACAAACTGGAAAGCTGCCTTAGCCAAGAGGTAAATGCAATTCCATGACTTTTCCATGACTTTTCACAAATTTTACAAACTCCCCGACTTTTCCATGACCACAAATTTTTCTAGGATTTTCCATGACCGTGGGAACCCTGCCAGTGTAGTGGTCTGAAAACTGCCTATAATCCCTGAACATTACGTACCATGTTATTCAGCCTGTCACTCATTTTTCAAAATAGTCTCATCTATCTTTTATCTCCTCTCTTTCTTCTAGCTTCTCCTTTTCTTCTTTCTATCACCTCTCCTTCCCCTACCTTTCTATCTCTATTAAAGGGGAAGTTCACCCTGAAGAAAACTTTGTTGTAAAAATAGCAGAAAAAATAGTAAAAAATATTGGTGAAGGTTTGAGGAAAATCCGTTAAAGAGTAAGAAAGTTATTAGAGTTCAAAGTTTTGGATTTGTGACGTCATAAACGAGCAGCTGCCCCCATGTGTCATGTAATATAAAATGCATGAAATTGAAATTTTGTATGGTTCCTGATGCCTTAATTTTGTTTTCTATTCATGATCGGGTGTGAAATGATTTGCCTATTGATATACAAAAGGTACAGTGAAAACCATTTTCAATTTTCTGAGAAAATGACATTTCATTGATTTTTTACCATTCGCTATGTAGAAATGCTGCTCGCATATGACGTCACAAATCAAATAATTGAAATTCTAATAACTTTTTAATCACTTGATGAATTTTTCTCAAACCTTCGGCAATATTTTTTATTATTTTTTCTGCTATTTTTACAATAAACTTTTTGTCAGGGTGAACTTCCCCTTTAATTTTTCCCCATATCCTCCTTCACATTCCTCTTTCTAAAACCTCATTCATCTCTTTAAGGAAACCAAAACCCAAGAAGAGAAGCAATCTTATTGAAAAGAGTAAAATGAGAGGAACAATTTAAAAAAGTTTCATCAAAATTGGTTATGAAATAAGCAAGTTATGGACGTTAAAAAAGTCTTGTTATACATTCTATGGGGATACTCAAATTGGCAAACGTGCTTCAAATCATAATGGCTGATTTTGTGGACAACTCTCCATTTGTTTTGTACACAAATTTTCAGATTTTCCCCTTTATTTTACATATTTTACATTATCTCCTCCTGACCTTGACATATGTGGTGTGAATCAAATTTTCCCATGACATATGATGTGCTCAGGAGGCAAGATGCAATTTGAAAGATAATTAGGAAAATCTGAAAATTTGTGTACAAAACAAATGGAGATTTGTACACAAAATCAGCCATTTTGAAGCATGTTTGCCAATTTAAGGATCCCCATAGAAAGTACAAGATTTCTTAAACATCCATAACTTGCTTATTTCATAACCGATTTTGATGAAACTTTTTTTTTTTAATACAATTACTACTCTTCTTGGGTTTTGGTTTCCTTTAACTTGATCTTCCTCCTAGCATGAATTCATTTATAGTTACAGCTGACATTGATTACAACAAACTGTTTAGATCTTAGGTAATGTGACATGGTAGAATATGCTTATCAACAGACTAACCTTACTTGTACACATTATGACCCAAGCAATGAAAAGAGTCATAAAATCATAAACAAAACTCAAACTCACTGACACATGATGGGCTAATCTAATCAATGTATAAAGAAACTGTTATCAGGAGATGAAAACCTACCCAGACATTTGAGATGCATAATGCCAAAAGAAGTGTCAACAGAATAAAAATTTAGAAAGTGAAACTTACTTTGAAAGTAAGCTCTGTATTGTCTGCTCCATCAAAGTCATACATTGCACGGACTTCATTTCCTGTCATAAAATAAGAGAACGAAATGGTTAGCATCAAATAAAATACATTACACGACTTAATTTAAATACATGTTCTGGTATAGTGATTATAACATGGGTGGTACTAGAGTGTCTTCATTTTCATACTTTGAAAAAAAAAACCAAACAAATATGGATATAACAACATCAGTCAAAATGATTTTTAGTGAAGAGTTGCCAATTTTCATTAAAAAAAGTGATTATTGTTTTTCATTTCATGGTGTTGCCAATTTACAATGTGCAATAATTAACTTACATGTATATACTGCAGATTTCATTTAGAACCAGCATCAGATACAGCATTGGGAATGGAATCATTAAACTTATTTTTTTTCTTTCTGATCATATTCCACGTGTGAGTGCTAGCGTTCAGGATATAGAAAAATGTGAAATACATCGCCTAAACATTGGTGGAACTAGGCAGGGGTGCACACCCCTCTATATTTTGAGAATTTCCCCATTGAAAATACATATTGATATAGCTAAATCTATATAAAAATCAAAAGTTCATCTGCACCCCTCTAATTCAAAATTTGCTACTTGCAACCCTCAATTCAAAATTTTGAACAAATTTTCACCATTTTGCTCTGTGGATTTTACTCTATTTATTAAAATATAAATATCTTCAGCCTAGAGCATCCCTTTAAAATAATCCATTATATAGTGAAATGACAATGAGAGGCTACCTATAGTCGGAGAAGCCCTTCGGGAAGGAGGAAGATCTTCAATCACATCAACGAAAGCACCAGGGAAGATGCCAGATTGTCCGTTCAGCTCACCGCTAAACCATTCATCACCTACTCGGCCAGTTAGTTTGATTATGGCGCCCTCGTTGAAGGTCAGATCGTCCGCGCTGCTGCTGGTGTAGTCAAACTTGGCCTTGCAGCGAGGTCCGCTATTAATCAGAGAAAGTGAAAAGAAATAAAGTTAAGTCTGTCTTACTCAACCTTCTGTTTAAGGATCTAATGATTGGCTAAGTGGAACCAATTTCTCCGACAGGGAGCATTTCACAATTATTCCAAGTTGACTGCAGAACAAGATGCATAATTATTGGTCAGATCATGCTCAGGGGAGGGGCGCTACAGTTTGGGTAGAATAGGATAAAATTTTGTGCTGATTCAAAATATAAAGAACCTGTACATGTTCAAAATATTGCATTCTGGGTAATGATTCAAGAACTATACAAGTAGTTTTGGTCTCAAACTGGATTCAGAGTCACTGTGGTATAATTGTTTTGATTCTTAGGATCTGAATATTTACCTGATACTATCTGTGGATGGTGAACCATCTGGTAGAGGTATCTGGATTATAAAAAAAAGTAGGGTTAAATACATTTTGAATAATTAAGTTCCAGAACAGTTCCCAAGTTTTAGTAATAATTTTAAAAATCTCACAGAAAACCCAATTTTCCAGGTAAAAAAAAAGAAGAATGATACTGTAAACTTCAGGAAAATCAAACACAAATATCCAATAAAACAAAGATGTGCATAAGTGAACAATCTGCCATTCAATCTTTTCAGTGTTTAGTGTGTGCATGCCAATCTTCATCTCTATGGAAACAATTGCTTTATCCTATGTTTTGTACATGTCATTGAAAAACATGGAATTCAATGTTTAAAACAACAAAGAACATTGAATTTGGCAGTTTAGAATGTGGAAAACTGGGGTCTCTAGTATTTACTTTAAAGGAAAAGTCCACCCCAACAAAAACTTGATTTGAATAAAAAGAGAAAAATTCAACAAGCATAACACTGAAAATTTAATCAAAATTGGATGTAAAATAAGAAAGTTATGACATTTTAAAGTTTCGCTTCATTTCACAAAACAGTTATATGCACATTTCGGTCGGTATGCAAATGAGGGAACTGATGACATCACTCCCTATTTCTTTTGTATTTTATTATATGAAATATTTTTATTTTCTCGTCATTGTCATGTGAAATGAAGTTTCATACCTGCCTGAACACATGAAATTCCATTATTTTAACATTTTGTGCTTCAGGCAAGGAGGTCCTAATCATTAAATTTGTAAAAATTGAAATATTGTATAATTCAAATGATAAAAAACAAAATGAATAGTGAGTGAGTGACATCATCGACTCTCTCTCATTTGGATGTAACTGGCTCGTTCATATAACTATTTTGTTAAAAATAAGCGAAACTTTGAAATGTCATAACTTTCTTATTTTACATCCGATTTTGATGAAATTTTCAGCCTTTTTCTTGTCTGATTTTACTCTATTGGTTCAAATCAACATTTTCTGAGGTGGACTTGACCTTTAAGTTTATTTCTTTCTCACAAAATATAATACAGTATAGATTCAGATTTATTAGAAACAAATGATCGCAGCTTGTAACAGCTGAAATGGCAAATGTTTTATAAAACAGAGTAACAAATACACATACAATCAACAAATAAGCAACGTTACTAAAGAATCAAGAAATTAGAAAAGCAAAAACCTTGTGAACCACACAATAAAATGCATTCCTTCATGCTAAGTGTTGAATGTAGACAACAACACTACAATGTTCTACTCAAAACATGGCAGAACTTGAACACTTTCAAATGTGTTCATTTTCTGGTGGGGCACCACTGTACATGAAGGAAAATCATTTAAAAGTTAAGTCCACCCAAGAAAATGTTTATCTTAATAAATAGAGAAAAATCAATCTAGCAAAATGCTGAAAATTTCATCAAAATCGGATGTAAAATAAGAAAGTTATGACATTTTAAACTTTTGCTTATTTTTGACATGCAAATGAGACAGTCGATGATGTCCCTCACTCACTATTTCTTCTTTTTTTTTTTAATTATACAATATTTCATTTTTTATAGATTTGACAATAAGGAGCAACTTGATTAAATTATGTAGTATCAACTAATGCTCATTCCACATATTCAGGGAGGAATCTTTGTTTCACTTGACAATGAGGAGAAAAATGAAATATTCCATATTTCATATAATAAAATACAAAAGAAATAGTGAGTGGATGAGGTCATCAGTCTCCTCATTTGCATACCCACCAGGATGTGCATTTTTGTGAAATTAAGAAAAACTTTAAAATGTGATAACTTTCTTATTTTACATCCTATTTTGATAAAATTTTCAGCGTTTTGCTTGTTGGATTTTTTTTCTTTTAGTTCAAGTCAACTTTTTTGGGGGGTGGACTTGTCCTTTAAAAACCAAGCTTCTACTTGTCATTCATATTTTCCCTATATTAGTGGCAAATGAAGCAAAGAAAAGCAATGACTTACAATGACTTCCACATGATTGGAGGGGAAAATACCAGATTTTCCATTCAGTTCTCCCCTGAACCACACGGTGCCGACCGTTCCTAATAGTTTGATGGTATCACCCTCATCAAAGCTTAGCTCATCAGCCGCCGAGGCTAGGAACCCAAACAGTGCTACAGCCTGGGGGCCATTGTAATCATCCTGATGAAGGATACAAAATATAGCAATAAATAATTAATACAAAATGGAAACTAGAACATTTAGTAGGGTTGGAATGAAACTTATTTTCAGGGGCTATCCTTTTTTTACACATTTGGGCAATGGCAGAATTTGCTACGTTTTAGGGGCAAGAAGCAATTAAATGCAGTAAACACAAATATTATTCTGCCACATTATTCTGCCATAATTATAATATTGTCTATAAAATAAATTTTCAAAAAATTGTTTGTGACAGATCTTGGGGTAACTCTAAAAAGAATGGTCACCCCAAAGCATGCATTTTTGGGGAAAAAATTTTGGGGGGCGATTTGGGCTGTTATGAGGGCGAAATCACTCCAACGGTGATATCTAGGCATTAGACTACAAAATGGATATTAGACTCCTCAGAATCGCTCTCCTTGAGGAGCTCAAATCAATTCAATTATACATGTATGATAAATTGTAGATTTTTCTTAAAATTCTAAATGTATTAGCTGTGTAGCTATTAATTAATATGTGGTGAAATTAAGCCTTGGTCAATCCTTTTACAAAATATCGTGCTCCTGCATAACAAAAACTTTACCAAAAATACTGTACAAAAAATTGCTAGAATTTCACATTTTACATCTTTAAATCCATGAAATGGCCATCTATTTTCCATAATTCCTTGAAAATATTATGATTTAGTTAAAACTATCAGTAAAATGAAGAATATTCACCTCTTTCCCAACTCTGATTTGATTTTACACTTGGTAAATATTGTAGTCCCACATGTAGACTTCCATGGTGTTGCAACATTAACTGAAAATGATTGTTGATCGTTTTGATCGTTATTGATCCTTTTACACTTGGTCAACACCATGAAAATCTACATATGGGAATACAATATTTACCGAGTTTAAAATCAAATCAGAGTCAGGAAAGAGGTGAATATTCTTCATTTTTTTGGTCGTTTCCAACTAATTTCAAGGAATTCTGGAAAACAAATGCCTATTTCATGAATATAAAGATGTAAAATATGAAATTTCAGCAACTTTTTGTGAAGGCTTAAAATTTTTTTTTTTAGGAGCACGATGTTTTGTTCTCCTTAATTTTTTTTAGGAGCACTGTGGGAGTGCCGGCGCAATCACACTCCTCAAAAATGAAGGTCTGCCAAGTGAATAAAAAATATATGCATTGCTTATCAAACTATTAGAAATGCAACTGTTAAAATTTCATTAATATTACTAATTTATTTCATAAGTTTCCAAGTCGAATTAGTTAACAATCCTAACTTTAAAAAAATCAATATGGTAGTCTCTTTCCATGGACCATTTTTTAAACCTTTTTCATTATTTTTGTGTCACTCTATTATGGATTTCAATGTTATGCCTTATTATCATGACCATGTTCATATCTTTTTTTTTTTAATTGTGTAAGATTCAGCCACTGGCTGCGAGATACAATTTGAAATAAACCATGAATAATAATAATAATGATAAAACCTAAAATAATATCTGTAAACATCCATCCAATTTCATTATCATTCATGATTTTCTCTCTGCCAAAATTGAGACAAAGAAAAAGAAAGAATGCAATATTAAAAAATAAGAACGTACCTCCTTAGTTTCGTTGAGATCTTTCACGATTTTAACAAACTGAACTGGAAACATTCCTTCCTTGTTGTTGCATTTACCAACCAACCAATCAGCATCGATCCTCCTGACGAGAATGATGATGTCATCAGTCTAAAATGATAAAACAAAAACATCCATATCTTATCACTTTTGTAAAATAATTAAATGAAATAACACAAGCTGGAAATCTACATGTATATAACCTAACTTTTCTTGTGAAATAGTGCATTCTTAATACAGATTTATATGAATCATGAAAAAGAAAACAAATAGTGAATGAATAAATTAATCACTCCAATAAATGAACTTTGATTAGTATGAAAACTGAATCAAAATTAGTATCAATCATATGAAAGATGCATTTTTTTAATCAAATGCATGAATATACAAGCCTCCGGTGACCCACTCTGTCAGTACATAAATCACATGGGAACTGGCTTGAGATAGGACTTTGACGATAACCGCTTCCAAATATTGGAATAGGTCACCTTTGACTCTCAGACAATCACCATCAGTCTCTATTTCTCAAATGGAATTCAAAACATTTTTGTTCTTTTTAGTTCAGTGACCCTTTAAACATTGGATAAAAATTTATTTGAGACAAGTTTGATACCTTGAATGAGAGTTCATCGGCCTCAACTCCTTTATAATCAAATGTAGCAACAGCATGGGGTTCAGATCCCTGGTGACAAAAGAAGAAAAATACATATAAAAAAGATCATTTAAAGGGATGGTCCGGGCTGAAAGTATGTATAGCTTTAATAGAGTAGAATTCACTGAGCAAAATGCCAAAAATTTCATCAAAATCGGATAACAAATAACAAAGTTATTGAATTTTAAAGTTTAGCAATTATTCAAATTTTTTCCTCCAAGAACTAGAAAAAATTGGATTGACAACTGTTTTAGTGCATTAGATATTTATTGCTGCAACTTATTTCATTAGGAGAGACATATTACACAAGTATGAAATAATTGTGATTTTATGTAATGACATATAAAGAAAACGGAAAGTGGAGATGTGACATCATGAGCCCACCTAATGAATATTCATGACTATTTTCACAAAATATTGCTAAAGTTTAAACTTCAACAACTTTATTATTTGTTATCCGATTTTGATGAAATTTTCAGCATTTTGCTCAGTGAATTCTATTCTACAGTATGTATTAAGATATAAATATTTTCAGCCCGGACCATCCCTTTAATGATGAGATATAGTGACTGAAAATATGTGTACATTTCTTAAAGGTCAAGTCCACCTCAGAAAAATGTTGATTTGAATCAATAGAGAAAAATCAGACAAGCTCAATGCTCACTCACTATTTCTTTTTTTTTATTGTTTAAATTATACAATATATCAATTTTTATGAATTTGACGATTAGGACCTCCTTGCCTGAAGCACAAAATGTTCAAATAATGTAATTCCACGTGTTTAGGGAGGAATGAAACTTAATTTCACATGACAATGACGAGAAAATACAAATATTTCATATAATAAAATACAAAAGAAATAGTGAGTGAGTGATGTCATCGACTCTCTCATTTGGATGTAACTGGCTCGTTCATATAACTATTTTGTTAAAAATAAGCAAAACTTTGAAATGTCATAACTTTCTTATTTCACATCCAATTTTGATGAAATTTTCAATGTTATGCTTGTTAAATTTTTCTCTTTTTATTCAAATCAAGTTTTTGTTGGAGTGGACTTGTAAAAGAATCACATACAAAATTACATCTGGTATATTATTGAATGTGCAGGTAAATTTTTGAATTTTTAAATGGTATTTCATGAACATCAATTACATAATGAACGGTGGAGCTACTAGCAAGTGACATTTAAAAAAATAAAACTTTAAAATCCATATTTCTGAATTTCTGATACATAGATTTTCATCACATTGCCATCGACATAATTCTTTCAATTTCAGATAGCTTTAATTTTCAGTGGTCTTTTGAGCATTTCGGGGTGGGGGGGGGGGGCAAATCACCCCCAACCCTCTGTAATTCTTCCCCTGATAAAATGAAAGCCAAGGGTTCTTCCTCTACTGGGAAATATAACATTTAACTTCAGACCCTAACAGGTGTTGAAAGACAAGGGCAAACTGATCTAAAAATAAGTGACTCATACACACTGTAGTATCACACTTAACCACATTCTAATTATAGACTCTTGCAAACTATTCTTAGATGATTAGTATTCCCACATCACCCCTTTAAAGACTGTAGGCATAAGGAGTCTACATGTACAAAGTCATAAAAACTTCTGTATTCAAACAGAAATGTTGAATGGAATCATCTTTATTTATACCTTAATATAGAGATGATTAATATTTCTACATCACAACTTTAAAGAAGGATGAGTGAGTCTACACAAGCATGGTTACTACAATATTCAAAAAGAAATGTTTGTGAAAAATAATGGAATCATTTTATTATTTTACAGATGATTAACATTTCCACTTCACCCCAAGAGATAAAAAACAAAGGAAGAACATGGTAATGATAATCACTGTATTATTTTCTTCTACCGATGAAAAGTAGTTACATGTATGCATCACTCCTTCAGAGAAAAAAAAACATGTGAAGAAGGATGACTGAGTGTACAAAAGCATGGTAACTTTTGTATTCAAACAGAAATGTTTGTGAGAAGTAATGGAATCATCTTTATTCTTTAAAAGATGATACATTTCCACTTTACCCCTAAGAGACAAAGAACAAAGGAAGAAGGATGACTGACCTTCAATATACATAGTAATGATAATCACTGTCTTTATACAGAAATATTGATAATTATTTCAGAAATAATGGCATCATCTCTATTCTATCTAAAGATGAAAAAAGTTAAGCATCACTCCTTCAGAGAGAAAAAAAACATGCAGAAGGATGACTGAGTGTACAAAAGCATGGTAACTTTTGAATTCAACAGAAATGTTTATAAAGAAACAATGGAGTCAGATTATTAATATTACCTCTAAAAAAATAAAGATCATAGGATAAAGGATGAATGAGTCTATATAAACGTGGTAACATCAGTATTTTATACAAATATGAATAATGGAATCGTTTTTATTCTCATAGAGTATATTAATACTTCCACATCACCCCTTAAAAGAACATAGAACAAAGAATAACTAGGTCTATATTTTAACATGGTTAGCTCTGTATTTATGGAATCATTTCTATTTTTAATATTTTATTATTTCTGTACCACTCCTCAAGGAGATAAAGAATGTACATGTAAGAAGAATGACTGAGTCTATCAAAGCGGTATTAAAACTTCTGCATTCATACAGAAATATTCATGTAACAAATAATGGAATGTACATACTGGTTGGCTCAAGTTAAATGTTCACTACATGAATAAAAATGAAAACTTTGTTTCTGTTTCATAAGTATTCATGGCAAGTGCAATAAATCCTTAAAAGACTATGTACACATACTATGATGTATCTGTGACATGATTGAGACTTACAATGTACATGTATAGCATGATGTCATGTTTTTTTTTTTGGGGGGGGGTTATTATAAAGGTACCGGTGCGAAAAAACAATTTGTTTCACTGCAGACTTCTGCACAATCTGTTTCCAAAACACTGAATGTATATTCATTCAATACGACAAAAAAAAATTATCATTTCATTATAATGGGTGCCTTTGGGAGGGGTTACAAGGAACTTGACTGCAAATGTGAATTACAAATTTATAACAAGATCTTGTATTGAAACCCTGTCTATAAAAGGGAGACAAATAGGTGATCTTTATGACCACGTTCCTGTAATTCAATAGGGGAAATTTCAACCAAACTTTTGGTTCATTGACAACATTGCTAGAAGCAGGTTTGACTGAATTTGATAGTATGATTATAAAGTTGAAAGACATAGGGGGGGGGGAATAAATAGTGATCCAAGCAACCAAGCTACTGTTTCCTGTTTCACTTCGCTCTCATTCTCAAGAACCAAATTCAATTTCAACAGAATTCACAAAAATTGACAATATCATTAAGGAAGCAGGTCTGAAGGGTAAGAGATGGTTTACAAAAATACATTGATAAGAATTTACTCATATATGTTTTTAATTTATAAACCTTTCTCAAATAATAGAGGGAGCTGTCTTGACAAGACTTAGGATTTTTACAGCCATACCTAATTTCAATACACAACAGTAGTGTACGCAGATTGAAGGGGGGGGGGTTATTAAAGGGGTTCAACCCCCCCTCCCCCTTTCAAAAAGCCTATACCCAGATGGATTATTATCTAATAATGCTTTATTTCATTATTAATTGCATACTTCTATCCAATTTCTTGTAAAAAAAAATTTTTTTAATTGGAAATTAATAAAGTTGAACTTGAACTAGATTAGATTATGTCCAGTATCTATGCTACTATTTCTGTTTATGAGTATAAAACTCGAGCAAAATACAGAGTTCTAATACTAAGTGTTTTTAAATTATTGATACCTCAAATGTCATCATTTTTAATGCATACCTGTGCACATGTCATTTGGATAAAAATGAAGAAAAAAATGTATGGGAAATGTACCGCACGGTCAGATTGCTTAAATTGCCTTTTGTACTTGACACAGCGTAAAAATAATGAGCATTTCTGTGCAAATTGATTTCTGCGAGCTTTACAAATCAGGACAGTGCTCACTCAGTCGTAACATTCTGTCACAATTTCTTCTTTCATTTGATAGATGAGACCAAAATAAACCCAAGAAATTATGTGAGAAAATTATCCACATTTTGTATATTTTTCAGTTCCCAGGACTTTTTCAAAGAGTAGCTTTTTTATTGATACGCGCTGTATACTACCCAAAATGAGTGAAAATCTAACTGAAACTCTCATTGGACATAAATGGTAATCATTTTGTTTTTCCTTATTTACTCATTCTACATGTATTGTAGACTTGGGTTGTTCTTACAATGTATGGACTCAATTGTGTTACAATTACACAGTTCTTAACAACAATACAAGTATGTACAAAAAGAATGGTAAATGTGTACGATGTACATGATCTTTTATATTCAGTCACAGAAAACTAAATAAGGACAAAAACATTGGAACAGGATGACGGATAATTAATATTGAATCATTTCCTGATCATACACTGAAGGTAGGCGTGTCTGTGTAGTAGAACTACAATGTAGTTCAAGGATGCCAAATGATTATAATCTCTCTACAAAGAGTGTAAGTACAGCTTTAATTAGTGGCAGGTATACTTGACCTTTACGTTTTGTCATCTTTTTAATATAGGAGTCTGCAGATATAGGCCTACATGTAGATGCCCCCCTTGCTCTTTCTCTCTCTCTCTATCGGTGAATGTGTAAAATTATTCAATGTTATATGGGTTTTCCTTCATAGCCAAAGTCCTATACTTATGAAAGTGACTGGTAAGGATTGAAGAGTGAAATCATAAAACTCCTACTGCAAGGTTCGTTCACTGTCATTCTTATTTTCCATTTCTTTATACAGTTCTTACATGTAAATGGTTTGTATCACAAAAAGTAAACAAAAGAACAAATATATAATTTTGCCTTGGAAGTGTGAACTACTGTACACACAATCATGGAATATTAAATACCTTGATATTTTAATACATCATCTTTGAAGTATTCATTAAATATTTTTTCTGGAGGTTTTTTTCTTTGATTCAAATCTTTTAGATAATATATTTGTTAATAAATGAAATTATTGATTCGTTACTTCACTTTGTAAAAAAAAATGTAATTCAGTTCTCAGTTTCAGTCATATAATTTTCTTTTAATCTCACCAAAAACACGGGTCCGGTATATTTGCATTTGGGTATACAGTATATTCTAATTGAATTTTCCCCCTATTAAAATAATATGCATTGATTTCCTCATGCTGGTAAATGTATAAGGGTCTGTGATAAAAGACTATTAAAGGCTTCTAAATTCAATCAAAATTTACCCCTAAATCTTGACTACAGTTCCTACATGAAAACTAAAGAAGACATTTAAATCATCTTTAATAGCAAAATAACTTATCAAAATAGAAGTGATTGGTAAACTCAATTAACATCAAATTGATACTTCAAAGAAAACCATTAAAGAAAGGAAAGTTTCATTTACTCCAATGGCATGAAGTTTGCATGTATAATAGACATACATATACATGTAGTGTAACTTTTTTTTTCCGAAGGGAGGGGGTCGTTTTCCCGAAGAAAAATTTGACAAGATCATTAAAAAAAATGGTTTTCAACTAAAAATTAGGTAGATTTCGTCCACAAAAAAATTGGTCAAGGACAAAAAAAGGTCCTCACTTTCAAAAGTGGGTGGGGGGCACACTTGTGTTTTAAAAGCATTTTTACATTACAAATTCTAATTGTGCCTCTCAAAAGGGGGGCTTCAAGCCGGCTGTGCCCCATACCCCCACCCCCGTGGATCCGCCAGTGCCCTATAATATGATACGAACAACAATTTGAAAGACGTAACTGCAGGATCATGGGTGCGTTTTATAAAAAAAAAATCAGAGTAAACCCGTTTCCAATCACAAACACAGAAGAGGGACGTTTTGAAAAAAAAAGTTTTTACAGGATCACAGTCAAACAAAGTCAATAGCATCGTTACACTGATCTGAATCATGATTATACGACATCATTGTGCCATGCATGTATAAAAACATTGTGTTATGAATAAATACCTGTACATTCACAAATGAATGAATGGATGAATGAATGATATCTTACCATATATTTAGCATAAAGTGGATGTCCTGGTCCGGGCCTTGGTGGTAATTTCTTGGATGCCGCCCCTCCACCTCCGCCTCCTCCTCGTCCTGGGCCTTTGGGAGCATTCTTTTTACCTACAGGTACAACAAACCAGGTCAAAGTCAAGGTCAATGTAAGATGAACAAAAACTTAAATATTGCAAATATATGAAAACAAAAAAATCAAATGTTGAACATCATCAATAATGTTGTTAGAACATCAATAGAATGATAGATGTAAAAGAACACATATTGGTACCTTGTATTTTACGTATTATTATTCCTTGCACACAAAGGCCTGTATTCTGAACTCGGGTTTAAATCAAACCCTGGTTTAAATTTGTGGTTAACTATGGCGAACTCACTGGGGTACAAATCCTTAGCAGTACACTTCAATTTTATTAACTCATATGACACCCAAATTGTCTGAGAATGATAACTGAAGTATTTTGATGTATTTTCTTCATTATAAAAGCAAAAGGAAACAAAATAGTAGACATTAGAAATATACATGTACAATATAAAGATAATTATTTAGACCATGGTCTACATGTACATGTATTTATTAAAGTTAAACCTGATTTCAGAATACTGGCCTATAAAGTGTACATAGCTTAATGCATATTTTTCAGGTTCAACTTCTGGTCTGAGGTCTACACACAGCATTGGATGTCCTACCTTTCTGACTGCCAGGACGAGGAGGTGCTTTCCTCTTTGGTTGTAGGCCGCTGGGCCTGGGTGGTGTACTCCCGGCAGACCGGGTGCCATGGACGGCGCTGGGTCTCGCCGGAGCCAGCTTCTTCATCGGAGGACCACCGACGGGCTGCATTTCGTGAAGGAAAATACAACGAGGTTCGATTTTACAATGCTTCCTACTTGGACTGTACCTGAATTCTTGAATGTACTTTAGTTCATGTAACTACAATCTCTTCCTGTATTGAGCAAGTTCGGGCAGCACAATGTGGTAAATTTCTTTTAAAATGGCAACAGGAAGGCAAAAGGAAATTCAAAGGAAAGATAATAATCAGGCATATGCTCAGTTACAGGTATGATATGCAAATTGCAAAACATAAATAGGCTGCGTTTCCCAACTAATAATTTACTTAGAAAGGGAAAGTTCACCATGTCCTCTTTGGTGGTTTCAATTCTGCACAAAAAGCAATTGCCCATATTCATAGAACTTAAATAAGTCTGGTTATCATCAACTCCTACCTAAGCCATAGATTACTTATTAAGTTCTGTGAAAATGGGGCCAGGAATAAAACTACTTGTTCCTTTTCAAGTTCTCATTAATCAAACCAAATCTTACAATCCTTGTTAAGCCATTTGTTATTAGTGAAAGTACACCGGTATCATTCAAAACAAAAATATTGTTAGGATTTTTTTAAAGAAAAAAAATTACAGACTAAAATATGAGTTGTGTATATCTAATACATTTGATTAAAAAAATATCAAGATCTTTTATTTTGAAAAAAAGTTACAGCTACCTTGATCATCTTTCTGTTGATACCCAATGCTGAAATTCAAGACATGTGTTTACCCATTGACAGGGGGAGCACTTCATGAAACAAAAAGCCAGTTAATATTTTTCAATAACTTTTGTTATAAGCTACTGAAATCCTTGCATTTGATTGGCTCAGAAAATAAATAGTCATTGAAAATCATTGACAAGATGCTTCATGAAAAAACTCCCCAGGGTCCCATAACACAAGGGTTGGCGATTAATCGTACGCTTGATTTTCACGATTGATTGTACATTGTAGTCAATGGAATCAATCATAGAAAAATGTCCTACCATCATTTAAACCTTTGTGTTTAACACAGGGCCTAGGTCTCTCATCAGCATGAGTAGAAGTTTCTTTAATCAATAGAAATTAATTTTTTTGTCCTTCAAAATCTCTTTTTGGCAGAATTAAGCGAAGGAATAACTTGGTATTTCAATTCAATGGTACTGTCATGACCAAACTAATTTCTGTAAGTTAACTGTTTGATTTGTCACTTTTTAATCACCATACGACCAATTCGGGTGTGGTGAAATTACGTCACAGACCGCAAAACCACACTTACTTTTTTGGTCACTTGGGTCTGGGGGGGGGGGTATTCTGAAAAGTCTCGTAAGTTTCCACTTAACTTTCCTCATAAGTTACCCATTTCATGGAGCACTAAAGTACCTCCCAATTCGTAATCTGAAAACTCTATTTTAATAGCGCTCAAATAACTCCCTTTTTTAGGCCAGTCCCCTACTGAGCCGAATTAGCCAATCAAATGCGCTCTTACAATGTAAAATTTTCTACTAGCGCGCAGTGTTACTTCACTTTGCTGGCTTGCAGCGCAGCGCCCAGCTGCTGCAGGTGCACTGCACCACGATCTTAATACAAAGAATTTTTGCTGAAGAATAATGCTAAAAGTATTTGCATCAGAGATTAGAGGTTCGTTATGTTGTTGAAGTTAACTGTTGTCTAATTAGCCCTTTCTCTCTCATTTATTGTACCTTTGTGCATTGCTCTTTATTTTTGAACGCATTCTGATGTTCACATCCACCTATTTGAATCCGTTTGAAGCTTTCTTTCTTTTTTTTTTCTTCTTTGTTTTTTTTTCATATTTTATTTGCTTCTGTCTCGGGGCCTTGATTGGGAGGGGGGAGGGGGATTCTTCTTTAACTTAATTCCTACTTCTTTTAAAAATATAATACTTTTCATTTAAATGAGAAATGATCTCCAACAAAATGCTGATTTGAATAAAAAGATTTTAAAAATCAGACAAGCATAATTTTAAAATAGCCGAAATTTTATTGGATGTACAAAAGTGACAGTTAAGATTTCATAGATGGGGAAAACGATGGCATCACTCACTATTACATTTTTTCTTTTGTTGTGTTTTATTCTGTGAGGTAATATTCATTTAAATACTAAAGGGGTCTATGCTTATTTTTATTGTCGGAAACAAGGTTTGATTCACCCCTGAACCCCTCAATATTGTCAAAATGATGCGCAAAAACAAAATACTTTATGATGCTAATAATAAAATAAAATATAGAAAAATAATAGTCATATTTCCCTATAAGTACAATTTCTGTTTCCTTTTTCCCTCTTTTCTAATTTCTTTATTACCAATTATAGTCCCTATTCCTTATTTTACTTGTTTCTACTTGTATGTACCACCTTCTTTCCCTTCTTCTTTTTCCCTTTTATACCTTTCTGCTTTATTTTCTTCCTTCCTCCTAATTTTGGTCACAGTATTAAACCAATTTGGTGATATTTATACGAAATGAAAGCCACATTTAGCAAGAGATGATGAGACTTAATGGACCTCATATCACAATTATCCTTCCCCTCTGGAAAGTCCGCTAATTGAGTGCTATGAGACTTTTCAGAATACCAAAAGTCTCGTACACGGTATAAGCAACGAATGTAGAGGGCAGCATCACCCAAGCATGTTGCTCTATTACAGGAAGGTCAACTCCGCTCGAATTTTGTGACCACTCTAAAAAATAAGGTGGGTTTTGGGGAACTTTGTGGAGTAATTGAGCGCTTATTGACCGCTAATTGAGCTTTCAGAATACCGCCCCTGGTATCATTCCACTGAGAAAAAATTTCGCCCTTCCCTTTTTCTATCATAATATTGTTTTATTGTTGTCGAAAAAATATCAAAGAATATAAACATACACTCATACATGTACATATAGGTAAATTATTAGAGTTTATATTCACAAGTATAATACATTTTCAAATGTAGTATCATTCATGACGTCATGAATTTTAATGCAGAGCTACATTGTACATGTATATCAGGCAAGTTTTTGTAGCTGGGTAGCAAACTTACATGTATCCCATGCACAACAATAAATGAAATCGTCAAGACTCCTCTTAGTTTTAGGAAGCTGAAAAGCTACATAGTTTCATATTCTGATGTGTGATTGCAGTTAATTATTCATCAGCCGCTGAGGCTGTTACTTTTACAGGCTGCTGGCCATGGGCGCAGCCGACCAGGAGTAACTTTATCCTGGGCAGTTTAAACTAGGGGGTTTCGGTTTCTGTTTATTGTAAAAATACGGTATATGCACATCAACTTTGTTACCGTGCCCTCTGTCGTTCTTCTCTTGGTATGAATGAATTGGTGTGGTATAACTGGCCCCACCAAAGTACAATGGCTGAGCCCCTAATATTATAGAAATTCTATTGCTTCTCAGCTAATTGCAATCTACATGTAATCTCAAGATGCTGACTTTGAGTTTCCTGCTTCCATCAAAATCATTTAAACTACATGTATTAAAAAAGAGAGCGCTGCAAGAAAATATTTGCAATCGATTACAAATTTTATTTGCAAAATTCACAAGTGACAAACTAATTCTTAACTTTTAAAAGCAGATCAATTTATACATGTACTTATTGACGCAAGAACCAGACAGTAATCAACTGCAAATTTGCAATCAAGACTTCTGATTGATTTTAAGACCTAAAATTGTCCTGCATTTAATTGCAAGTTTCTTGCAACACCCCATAAAACTAACATAGATTGTGATCTTACCCTTGGAGGGGGCTTGCTCTTCTTCTTCTCTTGCTGATCTACTGCCGGTGATGAAGATCTACTGTTACCCGCATTTGGTCTGATAATGGTGGGTTTGATCCTGCCTCCAACTCCACCCTGAGCCTTGGACTTGGGTAAACCTGGTGGCCCAGACTTGACTGGTTCCAAAGGATCAAAGTCAATCAGCGAGCTTCCTCCTTGAGGCTTTGTCTTGGAAGGTGGTGCCCTTGGAGCTGCTCTTGGAGGGGCTAAGTGGGTTGATTGGGGCTGGGGCGCAACCCTCTGGGGTTGAGGGGCTACCCTCTGGGCCTGAGGCGCTACCTTCTGACGTGGGGTGGGAGAAGGAGGGGGTGGGAGACCTGACATGAGATTTGGTTGAGCTGGGGTATTCTGCTGCAACGGCTTTGGTCTGGATCTGGCCGAAGGATTCTGCGGTGGTGGCGGTAGCCCTCCTCCTTTGCTTCCCATCATTTGAGCAAGCAGATCCATTGAGGATTGTTGCTGATTGCTCGGTTCTGCAGTCCCTGCCATATTGTTCTTAACATTTGTGGTTGCAAAGTCAGCTGCATGTCCCAACTCCTTCGCCGTGACATTATTGACAGCGCTCTGACCAACTTGACCCGAGACGCGTCCAAGAGCTGCTTGCTGTTCCTGGCTAGCATTCACATTGCCCTTGTTGTTGTAGGCAGATGCAAAGAGACCCCCAACACTGAAGACATCTTTGGCACTAACATTCTTTGAGGCATCCTTAGCAACATTCCAAGAGAAATGAGCAGCAGCTTTCTTCTGCTCCGACGTAGCTGTCAAGGATACGTTTCCCTCTGTGGATGGTGAAGATGAGGATGAGGAACCAAACAAGCCGCTTAACTGATTAAATGCGGAAGATGATGATGATGTTGATGATGATGTATGAGGGGTTTGGTTTGAAAATGATGCGGGCTGCTGCTGTGGCTGCTGTTTGTTAGTGCTACCGCCAAACAGGTCCCCAAAGGAGCTATAGCTCAAAGGTCTATTTTTGGGAGTGGCATTCGGCGCTGGTACCGATACAGGTTTATGTGCAATCTCTGGTCTCTGAGATGGGATCGGTCTCTGTGTTTCCACCTTAGTTGCATTATTAGTCTGGTTAGGTTTGCTGGAGATGTTATTTAAGTTATTCATCATCCTACCATGAAGCGCCGCCTGCAATTGCTGTCCTAAGCTACTTGGGGCTCCATCATTTTGGTCCATGTTTATCACGCCAGATTGTTGGCCAGGTTTCATGCTAACGTCCTCTCGGTTGGGCTCTGGTGTGGAGGGAGGGAGAGGGTGCACATAGGCAACTTTAGGACGATTGGACGGTACAGGGGGAGGTACATAAGCTCCTTTGGGCCTTGATGTAGGCAGTGGTGGTGGTGCACCTGCAGTGAGTATAAATAAATGAGTTGCCAAGAGTGAACCTTGCTGACCCCCAAGAAAGTGTCGGTTAGAAAGAGAAGAGGTGAAAGAAATTCAAAACAGATGGACTTCTACTGTACATTAAAATGTATTTCATATTATAAATCATCCAGAAACCAGAGAGTCAAAACTTGTAAACTTTTCATTTACTTTATAACAGTATTTTGCATCCTTTTAAGATTGGTGGACTTCTACATTAAAATGTATTTCATATCATGAAACATCAAGAAACCAGAGAGTCAAAATTTGTAAACTTTTCATTTACACATATTAAGTATTTTGCATTATTTTAAGACTGTGATTTATCGTGCAAACTCAAAATATTGTGATTGCTTCTGTAGGAACAGGCCTTTATAAACCTCAGCAAAATCTTGATTTAAAAAAAATGTATCATATTTTCTTTTAACCTTGTTTTCTCAAAAATCTATTTGTAACATCCAATGGAAATATTCTGATTTCATAGCTCCTTTAATTGGTTTAGCTCAAGGAAGAGGAAAATTCAGAGAGACAAAACAATAGATAACCAGGAAATAAGACAACACATGCATCACCTTGGGTTACTGCACATACAGATTATGGTTGCCTGTAAGTGTAAATGAATTTTGGAAATTTCATTTCATGCATGCACAAGCAACTTTTTTTATTGCATATCTTTTAGGTATGAATTTCATAATAGTCAAAGCAAGCATGCTATCATTTTTGTTGTAAATAAGAAGATGCTGTTTACATGCAGGATTTTGAGCCAATTTTATTATGACTACATATGAAAACAATTAACAAATTTATGCACAATATCAACAATAATATAGAAAAAGATAATCCTATAGCTACAATATTATTGGTATTTATTGTATATTCATAATATGAAGTTTATTTTACGGAAAGAATCAATAGCTTATTATTAAATTCATGAGGGATATTCTTCTTAATGTGGTACGTAACAGTAAGAAAGAAGTAAAATAAAAATGTAGCATTTGTAAAGTGATAATGATCTTCAATAACTTTGTGAAATAAACAAAAACTATTGGTGAGCATAATTACTTTTCTATTCTATTTTAAAGCAATACATGAACATTAGTTTCATGTACACTTTAATTTATCAAGATGAGCTGTTTATCTCATATGAACATTGCTCTATCAAGAGAATTAATGTAGAAACCAAGTTTTGGCATTTTCTCAGTAATAAACCGATTTTCTATTAATTTCCATTCAAATTCATTTTCATTTGTATAATGTTAAACCTTACATCTCATGTTATTACATTTGTGAATAATACAAGATACCATTTTTTTTTCATCAGCACACCTTTATACTTGAAACTTCAATCATCCTTTCCAGTGACAATTTCAAAAGAGAAACCCTACGATGTGTGTTTCAAAATACACTGTACAAGTAAATAAAGTCAATACTGCACAAAGAATAAATTGAAAAAATTCTTTTGAAAAAGAAATCTCTCAAATCAAAGGTTCAAGGTCATGGTAAAGACCATTTTCATTCTTGAGTTTACTGAACAATGCAACAACAATAAAATAAAAAAATATTTGAAATGGGTACACTGACTGCAGTACATGTACGTTATATCATAGGCCCTAATTCCAACTGCATGTTAAATTAATTTCAGAAAACGTGATAAATGTCATATTATAAGAATTACTAAAGTGTGTCAGCGAATAATATTTTAAGTGAACATGATCTAGATCATAATCTGGATAACAGTACTACATCTATGATCTACACAGACATATACATGCAGCTAATTTTATACTTCCTGTTATGCTGCCAATGAGGAGGTGGTGTAGGATGGAGAGGAAGAAAAAAAATCTTTATTAATTTCCCAAATCTAGAGACGAATTTGGAGCAATGCATTTGTGTAGAACTTGCTAACATGCAGTAATAGGAGCATGCACATACAATTATTTTTTTTCTTCAATAAGCAAGAGAATGAGCAAGAACTTTTATAGGGAAAGAAAGCTTTCATATTGGCATTTATAAAGTAAAATTAAGTAATTATTGCAGAGCTCTATAGTAATGCAGCTACATTTTTGTTGTCTACCAACAAACCATAATCACGGCTGTACAATGTATGACAACTTTCATCTTCCGCACACATCATGAATATGAGAATAAAAATGAACATACATGTAGTAACAATGCAAGTACCATCAAATTTTATTTAATATCATTTCACTTTTCATCAGTAAGTTTTTATTAGTAATTCCCATGGATCTACCAATTAATTTCAATGCTGTCTTTATGGTAATTTCTAACTACATGTAGGTGCTTGTATTATTATTAACATATTTTTGGGCCTTCATGTTGCTAACAGCTCTAATTCTTAACATTATCAATCGATCGTTTGCTATGCATTTTAAAGTGCTTAGCAGGCTTTGACATAATGACTTACTTTGTTGATCATATCCCCAACTGCCTAAACTGGTATTGAATTTGAGAGGTAAAATCATTCCTGATACACGATAATACATGTAATAAAGACGATGTGTACTTGTATAATAATAGAGTGCACTTTTAGTGTAAAAGTGGTGTGCGAGAATAAAAATTTAAACTCAAACAGATTCAGTAGCTGTGTTGTGCAATAACTTCAAAAAGAAAAATATTCTGTAATATTAGCCGAGACTGGACAAAATTCACATTCCTTTCATGCAAATTCGAAGCAATCGAAATCTTATCAATATTCTTCCCCACCCATTATCGAACTTGTTTTTAACACGAGGAATTTTCTGAAAATGGACACTAACTATACATGTAGTATTATTGCGCAGTCACTTTCCGCTTACGATGGCTGTACAGCGAGTCGAAAACAGCCGTTTTTTTAAATATTTTTTGTACCAGCTTCCAAGTTATAGTAATCCATAAAACGGCTGATTTTCGACTCACCTTGCGGACACCATAGGGGAAATGTGACTGCAGTAATGGACAGCATGATTTACAAGTGAAGACAATGTAACAATCAAGTAGAAATTACACCCCCACTATAAATACATATACATGCAATTACCTGCAGTATACACCTACAGGTACATGTAGGCTCTCTATCTTACACATTTACAACACTCACCAGCCATCTTGGTAAAACTCTGAATTGTTACCAGTCAATGAACGGCCAAAGTCAATAATGGCGGATAGTGATGGCTGACTGTTGACCTGTGAAGGGGATGGATTTAAAAATAGAAGAGAAACAGTTACCAATGAGCCAAATTCATAAAGCATTCCAACAGGGCGGATGTACACTGTAAGAGCCATCTTGATTACAGGGGCAGACAGAGTCAAATAATAGTAATATCTTTACACAATTGAAATCTAATTACTATCCTTGCATGCAAGGAATGCAGAACTTGATTGTCACAAAAGGCCTGTCCACATTAGCCCAAGTTTAAGTATTACAATGGAATGATCTCAATATATCTGATCTGGGCCCTTTTGCATTGAAGTTTACCTAGTGTGGTATTCTGTTTATATCCAGTGGTAACAATATTTACTCAAAAGTCAATCAAATCAAGTGATCCCAAATTCCCAATGTTGGACAATGACGGAGTTTACCTGCGTTTAATAGGTTAGAATCTAAAATTGTTCTCTGTATTATCTAAAGATTGAAACCAGAAGTTGCATTCTTATAAGGAGCTCAAGATCACAACCTCTGTTCAAATGAGAATCTCCGGAGGATCCCCTTCTTGGGCTGATGCAGCCAGACTTGAATCTCAAAAGGAGCAAACTCGGTCTGATGAAGACCAGCCAATAGCAGTCAATTAGAAGAATCAAAAGGGGAGGTCATTCACAGTTGAGACACCCACCATTACCTGTAGTTCATCTATTCAAATGCACATGACACGATGGTCCACACAAGAATGAATGGTAAAACAAACAAACTCTAACAAAAAAATTATTGCAGTATTCAATATGAATGGGTATAGTCATACAGTGTATACAACTACCAGGTAGTACCAGCAACATATTACACCTAATACACTGTACATACATGTAGTACATTTTACAAGACTAAAATTTGACCCTACAAATTTGTAAGTCACTAGATCAACAAGTAATTCTTGCTATAAAGATAATGTATTTGTGACTTTACAATTGTTCTTTGTAATTCACCGTGACCACCCTGGCACAACAAACTGGCCACAACGTACATGTAAACTAAAGTCTCCTCTCCTTTAAGAATCACAGTGATGTCTCTGCAATATCTCCTGGAGATTAGCAGGATCTCTGGAAAGTTACAGGAAATCAAACAGTTTTATAGTAACCCCAGTACAGCATATCTGCATTGAATAGTAACATAGTCTATCAGTCATTGACACAGTTCTCAGTTTAGGAAGATGTAGTAAGAAGTTCTCACTACATCTTCCTAAAACTACATGTAGTACTAGGTACATGTATTGGAAACTTCAGTTTAATGTGTAATGAAAACGGTCAAAGCAATCTTGGGCAAGTCCAAGAAAAGGTCACCCTAGAAGGCAAAATTTCATCTTTAATTTAAGAAGTTATCTTTGGTGGGGTAAGAAAGCCCATATGTTGAAATTTAAAATTTCATTAAGAAAAATTTGATAATATGCATATTTATGCTAATTTGGGGCACCTAATTTGCATAATTGGTAAAATGGGCGTTACGTATGGGACAATTATAAAAACTCATAGAAAATAAAAACAAAACTTGTGAGATTTAGTCATGGGTGGGACATGGACCCCCTAACATCTTATTACTTTTGGGGGAAAAGAAGTGATGTCATCTAATTAATTATGCAAATTAGGTCTTGTCCAAGGGCGGAATGTCCCATACGTAACATTTTGAGGATGTTTTTTTAAGTTATTTCTCATAATACAATACTTGTATTGTTGCATCTCTGGGAAGTTCTAATTTATAAAGTATGAAAATGTTATACCCCAAAAAGTTTCAAAAATGGAGTTTACTTTTTAATTAAAAGTTAATTAAATAATTGTTACGTATGGGACAACATGTTACGTATGGGACATTTACACACAATGTCAATGGGGAGATTTGTGTACAAAGTGAATGGAGAAAAACAAATTTCAAGAGTGCTCTAAAAAGTGATTATTTACCTTTTCTTTAGTTTTTAAAGACTGATTTGTTATGAATACTGATTAATGAAAACAATTGAAGCGAAAAAATTGTGAAAATGGAAAAATATGAATAAAATAAAAAACAATAGAAATACATAAGAAATTCATGAAACCATGAAAAACACGAAAAAAAAAATGTGGAAATGGCTAATTTCCTTGTCAGTCATATCAAATATGTCTCAATAGAACATTTTAAAAGACAGAAACTCTTTTGTTATTTCCATATTTTAAATTATTTCAATTTTCTTAATTATGGGGGAAATTGTGTACATTCTCTATGGGGACAAAATGTCCCATACGTAACTGTCCCATACGTAACATGTCATTAATTTGTTTAATTAGAGTCTGTAATTAGAGGGATTTGGCTTATGACATGAAACTTGCCTTAGATATACTAGAGTATTGTGACTTCTATCACACTGAGTTACAAGTTGTCAAATAAAATACTTTCAGAGAATTCTCAACTTGTAAAAATTGTTTTAAAAATTGTCTTTTTTCTGCGTCCCATACGTAACGGCCCATCTTTTCTCTATAAAAGGTCAAGGTCGAGGTCATATGCCACCATTTTTTCCATGATTATTCTTCTCCTAGATGTCTACCATCATGAGGGTATTCAATCTAATCAAAGTCAATTAACACTATTTTTCAGGTCATTGAAGCCTCTGAAATGTCCCATACGTAACGCGCGCGAATTCTTGGACTTGCCCTCTTCCAAACCAGTTCAAAACACCACCTCGCGATGTAGTTTTCAAGATCGCTTTGCCTCGTTAAACTGGTTTAGCGTGGACACAACCATTCTTCAGGAAGCGATCTTTGCACATTTTGAGCACGCTATCCCACACACTGTGTGTAGAATGCCTTCGCTGCGGTTTCGAATTTCGTGCAAAACGTGTCACCCCACTGTCAGCTTTCCCATAGCAACAAGATCGCTCTACGTGCAGTGATTTTGAAAACCATTTTTGTGTGATCAAGTGGGAACGCTATCAAAGCGATCTTCCAAACTGGTTTCCTGAACCGGTTTCTAGTTTTAGTTTTAGAAAGCGTAATCAGAACGGTGTCATTGAGAGATCAAGTTCAGAATCTTGACATCACTGGTGTGACTTGCTTGAGACTGATGTTATGTCATGAAAGCAATTACTGCAACTTGAAAGACAACTTGGAGAAGTTGCAGCTACTTCCTGTTCAAGGTCGTTTGATTATCACCTTGTCCCAAGGAGTCCCCGAGCAGTCTCACTCCTTTAAGAGTGCGCAAGCAACATATTAGCCTTTTAAGTCATGGCGAGTTGCATGACTGATAAATCGTGGTTGTCAGAGCGAGTTTAAGGATTTTCACCTAAATGTACTGTACATCCTCCTGAACATTTATGAACATTCATTGCTATAAAATGTACAGGTACAGGTACATGGTAGGAGAGGCAGGTGAATTCACCATGTATAATCAGAATCAGATACATACATAAATTGTGATCACAGCAAAAAATATATATGCATCACTGAAAATTATTGCTCCCTATCGCTTAGATTAAATCACTTTACTTGTATACATCAATTTTAAAACTTTTTTAATTTAAATGTTCTTTCATCTCTGTTTTGTATTCAACATGTGTACCTGTGTTTTGATGCATTTTTCCCCCTTCTCTTTCCTTTCTTCCCCTTTTCATTTGATGTTCCAATTTTGTGTTTTCCAGGGCATTACATTATGAAAGCTTTCAGCTTGAAATGATGCCAGCTTGGAGGAGAGTGAATCATGGTTTAAAAAGGTCAAGTGCATAAAAGAGGGAGAGCTGAGGGAATTCAGGTGGGAGACATACATGTATGGGCATGCACATAATGTAATGACATTATATAAAGGACAAAATTCCCATGGAAAGTCAAGTACGGATCATACTCCATCTTTTCTTTTTATGATATAGTCCTGTATATAGCTTTCTTCCCCAGTATTTTCATTGTTTTTCCACCACACTTGATCTTACATGCACAGAATGAAATCCCTTTGAAACTATGTATATACTGTAAATCCATATACATACTTTCCATCACATGCTCCCTTGAATGAAAGGAGAATGAAGCTATGTAGAATTATTAAAGAAGAGAACTTTGCAGAGATTCAGAGAAGCATATATTCTTTTTTGTTTTTAAATCCATCCAAATTGGTTACAAAATGCAAAATTTCACATTTCTTCCTTACATTGTATCTGATGGGTTCAAATATTTTTAAAAATACATGTACTATTATCTTTATTAAAGTGACAAGTATTCAAGAACAAATTAAATTTTGTGTACAAAACATATTGAAAGTTTTAGTCCTGACCATGCAATTTTGAAGCAACATTACCAGTTTGAGGATCGGCAGTAAATTGAGACTTTTCACACATTTCATAACCTTCTCAATTCGTAACCGATTTCTGTTGAAACTTTTCAAGAAATTGATCTCTCTACCCTCTCCTTGTTTTCTTTATTTCCTGACAATTTCATTCTCCTTTGGGCAATTCCATGAGATGGGTGCCATGGGGTGAAAAAATAAATTCATAATTTGGAACTTGTCACCCACCTAATTTTGTTCAGTATACTTCTGGGCATACGGAACAGCATTTTTTTCCCAAAAATTCCATCAAGAATTGCAAATATTGAAATTTGAACTCAACTTACAACTCTATTGAGAAAAAACAGTAAAATTTACCTAAAGAATTAATTTGAATTAAAAAATAATTAAAGAATGGTCAGCAGTTGTTTAGTTGATTTTTAGAATGTATGGAGCATTAGTTTTGAGTTGCCAAAGACACAAAAGTGTCTTCCAATCCCATGAGTGGGTAAAAAGCATGCCACCCCATCGCTTAACCCAATGTAACGTGAGTAACGAAAAAAATGAAAAAGTTTGATATTTTAATATTCCCTTCCATTCAAAATGTGCCAATGGAAATTTTCTTCATTCTCCTTGTACCTGATAGGAAAAATAAAGTAGGAGCTGTATACATGTCATGGTATTACAATGAATGAGGCCCAAAAAATGTAACGTGAGTAACAATGTAACGTGAGTAACGATGGTGTAACGTGAGTAACGACATAAAATTGTGATATTGATATGTTTTTCACAGGCTATGGTACAGTACCCTTTTACTGTATGACTAAGGGGTAAAAACAAAGAGTTTGGTCCATTAATGACCTTTAATGACCCTTTTGAAGTGGTCATTTAATGTCATTAAAGAGAAATTTGCCGGTTGTGGTAAAGATCACAAAATTAGTTCAATCAGAATCAACTGAAATGACCAACCAAGTGTTTGTATATATTAAATAAATGAAAAATAAATAAATAAAAATGTTCCAAATGGCTCTTGAAGAAAATGTGTAATTGCCGAGAAATTAGCAAAATAAATTCCATCAAAAGTCAGGTATGTTTCCAAGCAATATTGATACACCGTCCCACATATGTTTTTCTGTGTTAGTGATCATGAGTGTTGTCAGTTTTTAGCTAAAATTTCATGATTTCACAAAGATAAGTTTATTTATCTCGATCTATAATAATAGAATGACAATCAACCTTGATTCTAAAGACTTTCCCATGAAATAATTGTTTGCTGCAACTACATACATGTACATTCTTTTGTCATTAACATAGATAAACCGGATGTAGCTAACAATTGTTCCCCTTTCAAGTTTACTGTTCATTTTTAAGCCTTTCTCAGACTTTTCATCAATAAAGATGAATAAATTTGTATCTTTGCTTATAAGAGTCTGCATGATTTGCATATATATAGCCTAATGTTCAAATACCAACACTAAACTTTGGTGCATTGCTTTCATGTACTAGAAATAAGTTATTGGGCAAGTCCAAGAATTCGCGCGCGTTACGTATGGGACATTTCAGAGGCTTCAATGACCTGAAAAATAATGTTAATTGACTTTGATTAGATTGAATACCCTCATGATGGTAGACATCTAGGAGAAGAATAATCATGGAAAAAATGGTGGCATATGACCTCGACCTTGACCTTTTAGAGAGAAAAGATGGACCGTTACGTATGGGACGCAGAAAAAAGACAATTTTTAAAACAATTTTTACAAGCTGAGAATTCTCTGAAAGTATTTCATTTGACAACTTGTAACTCAGTGTGATAGAAGTCACAATACTCTAGTATATCTAAGGCAAGTTTCATGTCATAAGCCAAATCCCTCTAATTACAGACTGTAATTAAACAAATTAATGACATGTTACGTATGGGACAGTTACGTATGGGACATTTTGTCTCCATAGAGAATGTACACAATTTCCCCCATAATTAAAATAATTGAAATAATTTAAAATATGGAAATAACAAAAGAGTTTCTGTCTTTTAAAATGTTCTATTGAGACATATTTGATATGACTGAAAAGGAAATTAGCCATTTCCACATTTTTTTCCTTGTTTTTCATGGTTTCATGAATTTCTTATGTATTTCTATTGTTTTTTATTTTATTCATATTTTTCCATTTTCACAATTTTTTCGCTTCAATTGTTTTCATTAATCAGTATTCATAACAAATCAGTCTTTAAAAACTAAAGAAAAGGTAAATAATCACTTTTTAGAGCACTCTTGAAATTTGTTTTTCTCCATTCACTTTGTACACAAATCTCCCCATTGACATTGTGTGTAAATGTCCCATACGTAACATGTTGTCCCATACGTAACAATTTTTTAATTAACTTTTAATTAAAAAGTAAACTATATTTTTGAAACTTTTTTGGGTATAACATTTTCATACTTTATAAATTAGAACTTCCCAGAGATGCAACAATACAAGTATTGTATTATGAGAAATAACTTTAAAAAACATCCTCAAAATGTTACGTATGGGACATTCTGTCCTTGGACAAGACCTAATTTGCATAATTAATTAGATGACATCACTTCTTTTCCCCAAAAAGTAATAAGATGTTAGGGGGTCCATGTCCCACCTATGACTAAATCTCACAAGTTTTGTTTTTATTTTCTATAAGTTTTTATAATTGTCCCATACGTAACACCCATTTTACCTATTATGCAAATTAGGTGCCCCAAATTAGCATAAATATGCATATTATCAAATTTTTCTTAATGAAATTTTAAAATTCAACATTTGGGCTTTCTTACCCAACCAAAGATAACTTCTTAAATTAAAGATGAAATTTTGCCTTCTAGGGTGACCTTTTCTTGGACTTGCCCTATTTATGACATAAATTATTAAGCTGGCTAATAATTAAAGATGGATAAAGCATAAAAAATATTACACTTCATTTCATTTTAGTCTGTTATAGGTGAAAATTTCTGTTTTCACAATTTGCATTTTTTTGAAGGGGGAAGGGATATATGATAATTTCTTAACCTTGTAATGCAATATTTAGATAGAATGTTTTGGTCAGAATTACTCTATTATCTGTTTAACACATAATTCTGCTCCCTTAATCTTTAAGCAAGCACATTAACTTTATCAGATAGGTTTGCTTGATATTGCTTACAGTACAATTAATTCATTCATGGGATTTCATGAAAGAGAAACATAATAGAGTATATATATACATGTAAGTTCATGTGTGAGGTTGGATCAGATTGCACATAAATGTGGTGTGGAGTCTAGGGGAATATTTTTTTAATACTCATTCTACCAGTTGATATTTTGCTTCACGATTATTAAAATCTTCAAACGACTGACTGAATAAAATTTTAGTGTCTCCTGACTCAGTGATTCAGGGAAACTTGAAAGGAATTTTAGGAGAATAGAATTAAAGGAGAATATTCACATCACTTACAAAATTCATGTATTTACACTAAAATTGACATTGTACGTGTATGTGTGGTAATTGCTGATAAGTCATATAAAATGGGCAATACAGTCATTCTTGAGAAAAGAGGTTAACAAAAGTGTTCCATTTTATGCCTAAAATAATTCTAATAGTTAATTACATCTAAATATACACTTTCAAGCAAATATTCATGGTCAGGAGCATGGCAATGAGTTATGTTCAATATGTAACGTGAGTAACGTGTAACGTGAGTAACGCTAATTTTGGTAAATTTATCAAAGATATGAAATGTTTCAAAATTTCTGAGCATCTACATTTGTAAACCTCTATGTCAGCTATAAAAATCATAAACCCACTAGTTGTTATTCCACTCAGTATGAGGACACTTTTTGAACAAAGTCATGGTCTTGATTTATGTGGTCAAAAAATGTAATGTGCGTAACAAGAATTTGCTTACCTATATTTTCTGGATAGAATAGTCAAACTAAATTATGATAATATACATTGTACCAAGGTGTATTAAGTTATCATAAACCTTGTGCAGAAAAGAGAGATTGTCAAACCCCACAGTAAGCAAAAAATGGCAATTACAATATGTTAAGGTGCCTAAATTGTGTAACGTGAGTAACGTGGAATTGCCCTTTTCCAGACTATCATGGAGATTACCTAGTCTGCAAGTACACAGACTCAAATTTGAAATTCTAACTAAAAACCATGTCTAGAGTGAAGACTACATGTAGATGCCACACTCATTAGGTGGTTTCAAACCGCCTCGATCACAAGAATCCCCGTTAAATTACGAGAACTTTTTTAGGCTAAAAATACCCATTAATTTATTCCTGCATTCACACCGCCCTGAACCATACCCTTTGGGATAAGTTCCTGAAGTTACGAGCATGCGCAGTATGGTCTGATAAACAGGCAAGGCGCGAGATTCAAAATCACTAGCCCAGCAGCCACCCACAGCTCCCGCGCCCAACGACGCCCAACGACACGCTGGGCTAAAAGTTCCCGTAATTTGCTTTCACATCGCCAAAATACCTGCGACCTTGGAAAAATCCCCGCGAAAGTTCTCGTAATTTCGCCAAGTACCTACTATTTAGCGGGTATTTTCTTTCGGGGAAATTACGCGTAGTTTGCTTTCACATTACCAAAATACCTGGTATTTTCTGATCGGGGTAAATTTCCCGATCAGAGAATACCTGGAACTGACGAACTTCGAGGCAGTCTGAAACCACCTTCTGTCTGTGTCAAGCCAGCTACAGTGGGTGATTTCAAGTCCGGTGTTGGCGTTGGTGTTGGAATTTGGATTGTTTCCCCTAGCTCCAAATCCTATTCTGAGTTTGTAAAACTGATCCAGATCAAAATATCACTACAACTGGTGAGTGACTTTTTAGGACCATCTTCATTTATGTTTGGTGTTATACTTGTGTAAAAATTTACCTAAAACCAAAGTTTAAAAGGTCAACACCAAACTTGAATTCACCCAGTACATTGTGGATCTAGTCATCACTTCAGGCTCTGCATCATTCACTATGTGAATTTCGAAAATCAAGGGTCTTCGCCTGCAGACTATAGATTTTACTCCCCGCAAGTTCCCTTTCTCGCTATATTGTTGATTTCCTTTCTCGTCACATTCGTCTCTCTTTTTCAAAAAAAGAATAATTATCATCTTCCTTTAATTACACCTTTATTCCACCCTTTACACTTCCTGTAATAATAATCTGATCTTGAGCCCATACAAAAAGGGTTATGTTAAAAGGCACTGTAAAATAAAATCAAATGCAATTCCCAAACACGCATATGCCATTGGTTGAATATCATGTTGCGTTTGATTTTGTGAGTTGCATTTTGATCGCAACTCTTTCTGCAACAAGCCCCTTTTCCGTCTCCTGCCTATTTAAAATAGCAATGGATCAGAACATCCAGGGTCTGGCCCTTTTTTCTTCAAGTGATCAAGTCAGTTTTCTGTTCATGCCAACAGCCAATGAAAAAGAACAATTTCATTGTCATACATACTGTACAAACAAATCATTTGTTTGCATGACACTGAAATTGTTCCTTTTGAGTTTTATGAGTCATAAAAAGAAAGTTCTATCTAGGATGCCTAGTTATTATTCATATTATTATGCCCTGTTAGAACAACCTACAGTATAGAAGAAAATACAGAATATACATTGTACAGTACATGTATGAGCAAGACTCAGCAAGTCATAATAAAGTATACTTTATCATGTAGCTAAATAGTGGATTGTTACTAGTGTATTGTTACATGTAAACAATAACAGAAAATACTCATATCACTATCATTATTTGCTATGGATTCCCCTTACTTTTCAAGCCACTGGCTTTTCTAGGGTGTTTTGATCTTCATATTTTACAAAAACATACATGTATTCATGAGGTGTTTTCCTGATATTTTTTAAGTGAATTAAATTTGAATTAAAAGATAAAAGTAATATCCTTCCTTGTTCCATAAAACTCAAAGACACATAATGTACATGTACACATATGGGAATGGGACATGGTTTCGGTAATACAGAACAGTTTGTGACTATTTCCAATGATGTATTACCCATCACACATCTGAGAGGAAAAACCTCTAGATATAAACATTGCATATTGCACATTTTAGTGACATAATAAATTCTATCAATGCACAAAAATGCTTGAGGCTGGAGCTCATAGGCAAGAAAGGGGTACATGAATGTCCTTGAATTTGACACTTTTTCATTTCTTCTAACGTTGAGAAGTGTAAACCTATGCTGTTGCTTATCAACAGATTCATTAAAGGGGAAGTTCACCCTGACAAAAAGTTTATTGTAAAAATAAAAAAATTAAAAAAAATAATAAAAAATATTGCTGAAAGTTTGAGAAAAATTCATCAAATAATTAAAAAGTTATTAGAATTTCAATTATTTAATTTGTGAAGTCATATGCGAGCAGCATTCCTACATAGTGAATGGTAAGGAAATCAATGATATGTCATTTTCTCAAAAAATTGAAAATGCTTTTCACTGTACCTCTTGTTCATCAATAGACAAATCATTTCACACCCGATCATGAATAGAAAACAAAATTAAGTCATCAGGAACTAAACAAAATTTGAAATTAATGCATTTTTTTATTACAAAACACATGGGGCAGCTACTCGTTTATGACGTCACAAATCCAAGACTTTGAACTCTAATAACTTTCTTACTCTTTAACAGATTTTCCTCAAACCTTCACCAATATTTTTTACTATTTTTTCTGCCATTTTTGCAACAAAGTTTTCTTCAGGGCGGACTTCCCCTTTACGGGAGAGATAGTGAAGATCAATACTGGTCTAAAAGTTCACCCTCATATCAAGTTTGGTTAAAGTTAAAACAAACAAAAATGAGAGAAATGGAAAAATATACGCTGTTCAGATTATTGTAGCGTAAGGGCTGATTCCTTTTCCTTACACTTCACTACCTCTATCTATATTCTCTTGTCCCCTTTTCCTATTTCTTCTCTTCTTCCAAACCTTTTCCACACCATTTTTCCATCAGCCCTTGCTTCCTCATATTCTTCCCAACGTAATTTCTTTTTATTCCAACCATTCTTGTTTCATTTATGTGTATGCCAGACTGTAATATATCACATAATTTGCGGAACAAAATCACATATAAAATATAAACTCAAGATTTAGGCCTACTTATGTGAATTTATACTTTATCTGTCCATATACACTCAGCAAAAAAAGTTCTTGGACACTTATAAAAGTTAAAATATTCCATATAGATATTTGATTAAAGGCAAATTATTGCATGTCAACATGACCAGACAATATTCCTCTTCCAGTATGACATGAAATATTCATGTGAACAGTCATGCATGGGTGGTTAAATGCTTTAAACAATAGCAATGTCAGTAAAAGAAAATTGCAAGAAATGGACCAGTCAGTGCATGGCTGGTTACAGGCATTAAACAATAGCAATGTCAGTAAACGAAAATTGCAAGAAAACGATCAGCCATTCTTTCAGTTGTGAAAGTTTATGTGGCATCAATATCCATTTAACGATGAAAGCAAAATTAAAGTCAAATAGCACTCTAAAAGTGAAGAGAAAGTTATCCACCTTGGATGCATCACAATTCCACTGGAATTTTAAGTCAAAGTTAGTCGATGAAAAAATGTCCAATTTCAGTATCTTGGCATAAGCAAAAGAAAATTCAATATCTCGTTTGTCCATCCTGGATCTGAATGAGTGCAGCACATCGATGTCACATGCTTACAAGTCGGCCAATTTGCTCTGGGGTGATGTTGTCCCATTCTTCCCGGAGATAACGCTGGACATCTCTAAGAGTGTCTCCTGGTTGAATTCTTTGATCAATTTTCCTAGCTGATCCCACAAATGTTCAATCAGGTTCATCTTCAAGATACTGGAATTTGACATTTGTTTCATCGATAAACTTTGATTTAAAATTCTAGTGGAAAAGTGATGCATCCAATGTGGATAACTTTCTCTTCTCTTTAGAGTGGTATTTGACTTAAAGCTTGCTTTTATCGTTTGATGGATATTTATGCCACATAAACTTTCACAACTAAAAGAATGGCTGATCGTTTTCTTGCAATTTTCTTTTACAGACATTGCTACTGTTTAGTGCCTGTAACCAGCCATGCACTGACTGATCCAATTCTTGCAATTTTCTTTTACTGACATTGCTATTGTTTAAAGCATTTAACCACCCATGCATGACTGTTCACATGAAAATTTCATGTCATACTGAAATAGGAATATTGTCTGGTTATGTTGACATACAATAATTTGCCTTTAATCAAATATCTATATGGAATATTTTAACTTTTATAAGTGTCCAAGAACTTTTTTTGCTGAGTGTATATATATATAATTGCATAATTTATACATTTTTGTAATACCATATGTTAGTACAATGACCTCGTTTTATAATCAGAACAACTGAAGTTAAACCATGGGATAGCATATTCCCGCCTTCTCCCTTCTCACCATTCTAAGTATGAATTTTGTTATGTATTGAAATGACGCATTTGATATGTAAATAATTATTATCTCTTGTTTTATGTTTGTTTGTATACCTATACTGTATTCATTTATGTTGCCCTGTATAACGTTCGTTTAGAACTGATAACCTGGGCCCATTATTGTAATTGATTCCCTTTTTTTATGAATAAAAGGTGATTTATTAAAAAAAACAGAATTAAAGAATCAAACATTTTCATTTTGAGATCTATCTTAATACATGCCAGAATCTCCCCAATTTCTGCACAAGTGATACTCATGGTTTCTTTGATTGAATTCAGCCAGCTTTCATTAGTTCAGGCATAGTGAATAAGCGGTTATTTTCACGTACAGAATTTTTCGCGAATCGCGGGAGTCCCGACATTTTCGCGGGATGTTGAATAAGCAATCAGAAGATGTACCAAACATTTTCACAGCATTTCAGAGGCTAAAATAGTGCAAAACATGTGCAAAAATATGCTCCTCAAAACCCCCCATGCTGATGTGTCTTTTGTACATAATTATGTCCCTGTAAAATTTACAAAGTGTGAAAAAAGTAGCTTGAATTTCATTTTTTTTGTACCTTTAGATCTGAAAATTCATCATGTCACAGTTTGATCGGTAAGAGTAAACTTTGGAAGTTGTGTTTTGTTAGATTCATTTTTAAGTCTTTTTTTTCAGTGCAAAAATATTCAATTTTGTGAATAAAATCTTACACCTTCAAAACCTCTGGTCATGTGACTCACACTGTATAGGGATAGCCCAGGCTGAAAATATATATCTAAATAAAAACAGTAAAATTCAAAGAGCAAAATGCTGAAAATTTCATCAAAATTGAATATTAAACAAATAAAGAAGTTATTGAATTTTAAAGTTTATCAATATTTTGTGAAAACAGTCAATAAGCACATCATCCTGAATATTCATTAGGTGGGTTGATGATGTCACATCCCCAATCCCTTATGGTTTCAAATTGTCTCGTGTGTGAAGGATTCATATGCACCTGGTGCACGCGAATCTTTCACACCATTTTCACTAAAATAACTATGACTTTACATCATAGCTATGACTTATAATTTTTCTATAACACTTACCGAACCATATGGATCGTTTGTTGAATTCTTTTTGTTGTTTGTTTTAATAAAATAAGAGCATTTTTCGTGATCTTCACGTAGATGCCTCTTGATCAGCGTTGATATCAACTTTTGCCTAAAGAGGGCGCGCGATATTATTCACCAATCCCGCGCGTTTCCGTTTTACACCCTGGCGAAGGCATTTTCCGGAAAAGTAGCCAAAAAGCGACTAGTGAAGAGTCTACACACGTCGCTGGTTGCATGCAGCTGCGTGCGACACAGGCGAGTCCACCACCACACTTTACTGATCAGAGCACAGAGTTCCTCGGCACTTCATGTACAGAGAGAGCGGCAGTCAGGATCGAGTGAAATTCGAACATGCTTTTGCAGTCGCGTTGTTTATGATAGTTTTTTTTTCTAAAAATAAATTATTAACTAAATGAATAGAATGACAGACAAAATCAAAATAAACAGATACTTACAATGGAAAGACAAATTGAGTTTGATGGATTGATACACTTAGAAGCTGCCGAAAGATATAGAAGACTGATAAATAGATCGATAGACAGATAGATATATAGAAATAGAGAGACAGAGAGAGAGGTGGATAGATAGATAGGGGGAGAGAGAAAGAGGGAGAGATGGATGGATAGATAGATAAATAGAGAGACTCGGGGGAGAGACAGAGAGGTCGATATGTAGAGGGAAAGGGAGAGAGAGAGAGGGAGAGAATGATTGATAGATAGATAGAGAGACTGAGAGAGAGAGAGATGTTATAGATAGAAATATGGACGGACAAAGAGAAAGAGAGAAAAAAGACTGACAGATGCTAGAGAAGGAGAGAGAGAGAGAGAATTTGAGAGACAGATAGATAGAAGATAAAGAATGAGAGAGACAGAGAAGATAAACAAATTAACAGATACATAGATAGAGAGAAATAGAGAAAGACAGACAGATGGATAGATAGAGGATTTGAGAGATAGATAGATGAGAGATAGATAGATAGTAGAGATAAAGAGGGAGAGAGACAAAGAATATTAACAGATAGATATATGCTCTAGTTAAAAAAATAGATAGATAAATATATAGAGAGAATGAGAGAAAGACAGACAGATGGATAGATAGAGAGATAGATATTAAATAGATAAAGAATGAAAGGGACAGAGAAGATTATTAACAGATAGATGGATACTCTAGTTAAAAAATAGATAGAGAGAAATAGAGAAAGACAGACAGATGGATAGATAGATGGATAGAGAGATAGATAATTTGAGAGATAAATAGATGTTAGATAGATAAAGAATGAGAGAAACAGAGAAGATAGACAAATTAACCGATACTGTAGTTTCATAGATAGATAGATAAATAGATAGAAGAAAGACAGACAGATGGATAGAGAGAGAGAGCTGGAGAATTTGAGAGATAGATAGATGTCAGATAGATCAAGAATGAGAGAGAAGAGCGACAAATTAACAGATAGATACTGTAGTTACATAGGTAGGTAGAGAGAGAGAAATAGAGAAAGACAGACAGATGGATGGATAGAGAGAGAGGGAGATAGAGAATTTGAGATAGATAGATGTAAGATAAAGAATGAGAGAGACAGAGAAGATTATTAGATAGATAGATACTGCAGTTACATAGATAGAGATAGAATTTGAGAGATAGATATATAGACAGATAGAAAGACAGACATCAGCAAATCGGCAAGGCAAATGATCAAGGCAAACATTCATATTGAACCTGGAAAGTATAAGCTCAGCTGCATTTGCAAGTACCGTATGCTCTGCGGATATTCGGTGCGGACTTTGGATCGCGCGCCCAGCTGATAAATGTACACAAACGTAGACTCTTCACTAGTCGCTTTTTGGCTACTTTTCTGGAAAATGCCTTCGCCAGGGTGTAAAACGGAAACGCGCAGCCGGTAGGCACATAAGAACCAATTTTGAAAGGATACTCGTAAAATTATGTCACTCTCGCCGATGAATATTCATTAGATCGTGGTCGTGCGTGTTCAATACACACCGAGTGCATGCATGCAGAGAGTTTGTATTGAACACGCACGACCAGGATCTAATGAATATTCATCGCGAGAGTGACATAATTTTACGAGTGTCCTTTCAAACTTGGTTCTTAAGTGCCTACCGTACCTTTGTTTACGGTGTTGCAAGCTAGCTGCATTCTAGGCGATCAGCATTATTTTCTTGCTCGTTCAATCCACTTTCATCATCATCTTGTCAAAAGATGGCGTACTTTACCAATAAGTATATACATGAGATGCAACCTGTTGATTTTTGGTACAATTTCCTATTACGCGCTGACGACTTGAATTGAGAATGTTCGATACGAAAAATTGCTTTTCGATTGTTGTTTGCGTACTTTCCACCGGAGTATTAAGGACGGATCGAACGGAGTATCCTGGTTGAGACTTGGAGGTAAGCGATAAAAACAGTTTTATAAATAATTTCCAATTCATTTTTTTTAAACTATAACTATTAAAAAGAAATCATTAGTGGAGAAATACTGAAACGTTTGGCGTTTTTTATTCCCTCACATTCGTGTGATGAATGAAAACGTCAAAGTTTACTATGAAACCACATGCGTTGTGCGAGGTTAGTATTACTAACCTCGCATGTTGTGTGAGTGATCCCCACTTTGCTTTTTCTTATGTTATTACATGAAATCATGATAATTGTTCGGCCTACATTTTTTCATACAATATCTGCAAATGATGTGTCTCCATTATGCTAAAATAAGTTGCGGCAATAAATAACTAATGCACTTTATCAATTTTTGAATAAAACTGTAATAAAATAGAATAGAACAAATGGGGACATGACATCATCAGCCCGCCTAATGAATATTCATGAAGACATGCCTAGAACTGTTTCACTGTATTTGCAAATTTTCAAAATTCAATAACTTCATTATTTGTTATCCGATCGCGATTATGGTCAAATTTTAAGCATTTTGCTCTGTGAATTTTACTATATTTATTAAAATATAAATATTTTCAGCCTGGACCATCCCTTTATGAATATTAATGAGTATGCAAATAGCTGCCAATAAACATGTGTATATAGAGATTAGACTCTTTTTGTTTAATTCAGAGTGATCAGATGACAATAATTGAATTGAAAAATAATCAAATTATTTTATGGAAGGCAATACATCCGTATTGCAATGAGTGAATAAATATTGATAAACATATGTCAGGAAATAATTTAGCCTCTGATTTTGCTTGAGAAATGAAAAATTGAAATTATAGGTAACTTTTTAAGTATCGCCGAGTTTCTTTCGAGTACCGGTACTTTTGGCTACGCGGGTAGCGTAGCCGAGAGAGAGAGAGAGAGGTAGGCGGAACCCCAACGTCAGGACGCTCGTGATCCCCAGTCACATCCCGCGAAGCCGACGGCAACTCGTGAAACGGGAGCCGCTAGCCGCTGAACCTGCAGTCGAGAGCAAAGCAAAGTCATGCAAGTGAGAACTTAATATGCAAAACAGATCAAAAAGGGGGTTAAACGTAACATTTAACGTAAATATAAATACTCTACTTACGTTCCCTGCAATTATGTTTCAGCTGGTATAGTAGAGTGTAAATATCTCAATCAAATTCCGTAAGTTACTATCAGTTTTGCTAGCAATTGAACGATAAATAATCCAGATTTCCGGCTAGCGGGTAGAAGGCAGCAACCATAAATCAATGCTAAATGAATACTTTTTAAAAGAAGGGCCTATTTGCATTGCCGATTTAAGGCTGGCATTGCGAGAAATAATGATTTTTTAAGAAAAAATATATTATACGTAGACCTGTATACTGTTACTGAATTTGTATAAAAATACTAAAAACATCAATTTTTAAATAGGTTTATTTATATGATTTAATCTACGATTACAAAAAGTGCATTTTAGGTCAGTATGTCAACTATTCTAATTCAAGATCGCACTCCATTAAGCCAGCATCAATAATTTTGTTTTCGTCTTCATGCTTGAAGTTAGCTTTTTCTTATCCTCACTCGCATTTGTTTTGTTCAATGAGTGTCGTTTTCGCGCCGGCTGGGTCTGGCAATTTGTTTCTTTTTTTTTAATAATATTTTATTTTCTTCCTCTTTTCAATTAATAAGTTTACAATCACAATTCATATAAATCAAGATTTCGTACAATATGAAACAAATAAATATATCAATATCGATGAGATTACAAATTTTCAGAATTATCACAAATGAACTAATGAATTATTACAAATGCCCAATAGTATTTCTCTTCCATAACAATGTGAAAGCAGAGGGGAAAACATATCAATCGACAAATAAATAACAGAACTTTGTAATATATGACTTTTTTCCTGAACAGAATAGAAATAATCCACATAATTATACAAGAAAAAAGGATAAAAGAGTTTAAGGTTAATAGATCGAGGAAAGTTATTAGACTAAAAACGTCATACACACTCCCCCCGCATCTCTCTCCCCAGACTATGGAAGCTTGAAAGTGCCACTGAGATGTTGAGATAATTATCTTGGGAAGTCGACATCATGATACAAAAGATCAGACTGACGAGATCCTGGATCTCATCATGTCCACATCTTTCAGAAGATATGATCAGATGACAGGATTTCGGATCTCATCATGTCGACATCTTTTAGAAGAGATGATCAGATGACAAGATCCCGGATCTCGTCATGTCGACATCTTGTAGAAGAGATGATCAGATGACAAGATCCCGGATCTCGTCATGTCGACATCTTGTAGAAGAGATGATCAGATGTCATGATCTCGTAACTCGTCATGTCTACATCTTTTAGAAGAGATGATCAGATGTCAAGATCTTCTATCTCGTCATGTCTACATCTTGTAGAAGAGATGATCAGATGTCATGATCTCGTAACTCGTCATGTCTACATCTTTTAGAAGAGATGATCAGATGTCATGATCATGGATCGAAGATCTTGTCATCTGATCATCTCTTCTAAAGAATGTCGACATGACGATCGAGATCCGGTATCTTGTCATCCGATCATTTCTTCTACACGATGTCGACATGACGAGATCCGGGATCTTTTCATCTGATCATCTCTTCTACAAGATGTCGACATGACGAGATCTGGGATCTTGTCATCTGATCATCTCTTCTACAAGATGTCGACATGACGAATTCTGGGATCTTGTCATCTGATCATGTCTTCTGAAAGATGTGGACATGATGAGATCCGGGATCTTGCCATCTGATCTTTTGTTATCATGATGTTGACTTCCCAAGATAATTATCTCAACACTTTTAAGCTTCCATACCAAACACTCACACAAGCTCACTTCAAACTCACCACCACCAACAACTCCCCAACGGTGGCAATAATGGGACCATTCGAGATGATCGAGCGCCCTCTAAATTTCCAGGTCGGGCCCAATCATCGAAACTAACTTGGTCTAGCCACATTAATGTGATTATTGATAAATGTAAGAAAAGATTAAATTTATTACGCATGCGTTTCGGGTACGTCCTGGGGGGAATAGGTATATATATTGATGATGATATACAAAGGTCTTATTTTATCTGTTTTAGACTATGGAAGTGAAATGTATGATTCTGCCTGTACAGGAACGATATACAATGTATCATTAGAGTCTCTACAAGTTTTGACCGGTGAATTATCGTTGTATCTTCGGAGAAAACTGTTTAATGATAAATTTAGATATTATTTGTTGTTTGCACTTCATGTCATCCAAGTAGAGAAATTCTCATTGAACATACGAACAGACACGAATGGAAGGAAGGGGAAAGACCTTTCAATCTTCGAGCCTGTAGTGATGAGGTATAGAGAAGCAAGACAACATATTAACGAAAATCCAGGAATGGCGTTTGTCCCGCCCTCCTGTGTCGTTTTATGCACATCGTATAATTAGAAAAAAGGATATGCTAACGGCCGAGATGAAATCTTTCGTTCTAGAAAGAATTGGAATTGTGTGGAATGGTTATTTACATATATATACTGATGGATCCAAACAGGATAATTCTAGAACTGGGGCAGCATTTTATGTTCCTCAGTATAAAATAAAAAAGTGTTTCAGGTTATCTAATGTAAGTATCATGAGAGCTGAACTCTTGGCCATTTTAATGGCACTTGAGTGGATAGACTCCTTTGATAAACCATGTTCAGTTGTAATTTTTTGCGACTCTTTGTCAGCACTGAATATGATCGATTCATATTTCATAAAATACACTATTGTTAATGAAATTTTATTCAAAATTCATAAACTTAGTTTAAAAGATATCTGTATTAATTTTGAATGGATTCCCTCACATTGTAATATTAACGGCAATGAGATCGTCGATAAAGCTGCCAAGAAAGGAGCCGCGAAAAATTTTAAAGACATCGTTTTACCAAACACTATAAATGAACTTACATGCTCACGTATGACATTTTATAAAGGTGTCTGGCAAGCAGATTGGAATGCGTCTAGAAATGGTAGATTTTTATATGCTATTCATGATAATGTCTTTAAGCAGGCTTATAGAAAAGGTTTTTCTCGGAAAGAGGAATGCCTCCTTCATCAAATCACAATAGGTAAGTGCAAATTAAACTATTATATGTTTCAAATTAAACAGCACTCTTCAGGCCTCTGTGAGGTGTGCAATGTATTTGAGACTATTGAACATTATATTTTATTTTGTTCAAAGTATGTGAAGGAGAGACGCATCATGTTTAATAAACTTAAGATGAATGACCCGAATCTAAAACAATTGTTAATTAATCCCGATTATACACGGGAACTACTATGTTTTTATATGCCACTAACCGTTTCAGTTAGGTGTGTGTCATTTTCTTCAAACCTTAGACATGAAAGAAGGATTGATATTTCTTATTAATAAGAAAAAAAAAGAATAAGAAGGACGAGAAATTGTATGTGATGTCACAATTGATTTGTTATTTAACGAAGATTTTAAGAAATTATAACTAGTCATGCTAGTAGCCGATTGGTTAGCTGTTGTGCCCGTTTTCACGAACAATCATTTAGCACGCGCGATATTGTTTAGACTGTTTGAATTGTTTAGACTGTTTGAACGATTACTGTGTGGCTCATAATGATTTGTTAGATACCCAGCATGTTCATGATAACCAATAGTGCTTAGAATGTCCAAATTTTAGATTAGAATATCAATATTTTTCAGCTCGTGCTTCGTGCTCGCATCAATTATTTTAATCCATCCTGTTCATGGTTACAAAAAGTGCTCAGAATGTCCAGTTTTGGGTCGGAAATTCAAAAATTGTCAGCTCGCGCTTCGCGCTCGCATAATATATTGAGATACCCATATAGCTATTTTTGATTACCAAGAGTGCTTGGAGATTTTCCAAATTTGAGGTCAGAATATTAAAAATTTTCAGCTCACTTTTCGCGCTCGCATCAACTCTTTAGATATATATATAGATAATACGTATATCCATCATGTTCACTGTTGCAAAAAGTGCTTAGAATGTCTGATCAGAACTTAAGATGAAAATATCCCCCGCCCCGTTGGCGAAAACTGGATCCGACCCTGTTTGTGGTAAAGAGAGTACAGCTCCCGCACACAAAAAGTTTTCTTACAACATATTCATGGATATTTTTTTCACTCATAAAAAAGTGATATTTGAAGTTGTCTTTTATCACGTGATTATGAAATAAGATCACCATGCATGATTTAAGGCACCTATGATTGCCTGGCCGGGGGGGATGATTTTCGGAAAAGTTCACATGAGTGCCCAATTAGGGTGCAAAATCCTGGATACGCGTCTTGCCGTGGAATAAAAACTTCAACATGGAAACAAAAGTGTTATCCTGAAATCTTTAAAAATTTCATACAATACTTTCATTTCTTACCTTATGTGTATTACTAGAACAATTTTGGCTTTGTTTGCCAGACGCAAATTATCTTAGTTATTTAAAAATAAACCTTGCCAACAACTATTATTATGCAATCTTTTCTCTTCAGCAACTCATCAAATTGGCAAAATAAATACTCGGCTGTCTTCATCTTTTTCAGATAGCGAAAAAAGATTACAAAACAAGTTTGCCAATTATGGGGAAAAGTCTTTGTACCTTAGAAATTAAAGTTCCGAATAGATCCAATTCTTAAAATTATTCAACACATTCTAATTATTTAAAGATTATTCATTAATTAAATCATGCAATGAAATGAAATGTAAAATATGTAAAATATACAATTACTGCACAGAAAAAGGTCAATACGCATGCTACGTATGGCGCCAATAGCGCATCAATGTAGAAAATCTATTACGAACAGTAACAGTATGGCTTGAGTCGTAAGTATAAAATCAACATTTTTGTATTTTTCATTATTACTTATATTACTTGATTTCATCAAAATTTTGAAGTTGTTGTTCGAGCGACACATTATTTATATATTCGAATGTTCCGAAAAGATAAGTTTTCCTTCTATCTGAGTATTATGATGAGCTGGTGACCGTTGGCTATGTAAAAATACCAGAGGTCATGACACTGCACGATAAACTTGAATGCTTGTGTGTGCGTTTGTGTATGAATGTAGCGTTCATGTACTGGGAAATGGAAAGAGTGTGGGACTCGAGTACTTGTTAAGGCTGTGTGTATGTTGTTGTGTAGTCCTAACATATTATTAGGGCTCTGTAATTTAAGCTGTGTTTTTTTTTCTTTTAAGTTTTATTGTTGCATGTTGTCTGTTGAGCAGTAAAACACAGTGAGAAAGTGAATTGTGAAACGATGATCATGCCTGTCTGAAATCAGACAGTAGATCTAACGTTAAATCAAATGGAAATGCTGGAAAATAAATTTTCTTGTTTTTTTATTTTTAACAATTAAGTTACATTATCATTTAGCTACACACTTTTTAATTCAACTGCAACCGAAATGCTAACGGTGAGATATCGTTCAGCGACGTACAACTAGGTTTCGGCGACGCAGACGCACATGGATATAAAATATTTCATTCTCAATATAGATTCTTGATATCAAGAATTGTAAACATTCTTTTGTATCAACAAATGAGGATAAAAATCTTGAAAGGGCTCATCATAAGCTAGACAACTGGCAGTCGTCTGTTCGAGGAGTTTTTTAACATTTAAATTGTATTAAATTTCTCCTCGTACACAGACAGCTCGCGATTGTGCAGCCACCATTACGAGGTTAACAATGCAAAATCCCCCTGAAGAGGGCTTATCGATTTTTATCATTATTTCAGAAAATATATAAAAAGAAATGGATCAAAATAAAGATTATTATTTCATTTTGGCCTGAAATGCACCAAAACGGGGAAAAATAAACTTAAAAGGATAAAAAACGGACTTACTTGGGCTGTCGCCCAACTTTTACTTCCCGGGTTTATTTGAACTTAATACATAAACATATGGCCATTGAGTCCCTGTACAGATCGAGTTAGAACTTCGGTCTCTGTAATTGGTGAGTGGAGTCAACAGAGTTTAGCAGAACAATCAATAAAACAGATACAGGAGCTTTTGGTCTAGCCATACCCATACGTTTGCGTCCCTGAAATGAAAGCCCCATTTGTCACCGAGCAAAAACTTGCTATTATTAGCAAGTTCACGTTAAACTTGTTATATTCACTTATTGTAGGTCCAGCAGGAAATAACATTTCACCAAACCAAGTGAAGTTAGTAATTTTTTTTTTATTATTCACTAATGACCCCCAGGTCTAATTTCAGTGGATCTTATTAATCTATTGGCTTTTATAATTTTAGACCCTATAACCAGTAGAGGTGCTGGTCAGAAAATTGGGAACATCCCAGTTTATTAAGGCGTAGCATCACGCTACAAACCATTGGGGCAACTGTGGGTGCAACATTTGCACTCTTGCTCAAAAAGCCGAAAAAACACAGTTGTTTGGAAAGAGAACATCAATTACCTATCGGATATGTACATGTAGTGTCTGAAAACAGGACACACTAAATGTAATGGAAAAGCTGGTAACAAGCAGTAATTTGCAGTTTACCAGCCCTGCTGAATCAATGAAACTCAAATGTTGATGCGGCTTCATTCATTATTGCTAAGCTTGCATAACGTCATCATGTACGAACTAGCGCTTGTTCTAGCACTATGACACTGAACGTCAAAACCCTCAAATACGAGTCACAGATTTGGGCAGTGAACCAGAAGGCTCGTCACATATTACTTTGCGCATGTGCAGCACTCCTAAAATTCCTTAATCTTGTATGTTCACATGGCTCGTCACAGAAAACGAAAGGTCTCTATTATTGGAAGACAGCAAGTCATGAAAAATAAATGTGAACTGGGGGAATTAAGGTCACTGAATCTATTTTTAGCTCTCTCAACTCCTGTAATTGCCATCTATGTCCCGCAGGGGTAAGTGAAAAAAAAACCTGTCCCCATAAACAAGGTTAATCCCCATTTATCAAGACACCACTTGCCTTGGTTTATGAGGATGTTTTCTGGGACAATTCCAAATTTTGGACCAGTGCCTCTACTGATAACTGAAAAAATTATATTATTAAAGGGGTAATCAGGGCTGAAAATAACTTACATGTAAGTGTTCAAAATCACAGAGCAAAATGCTGAAAATTTCATCAGAATGTGACAACAAATTCCTAAGTTATTAACTAAGTTAAGCAGTATTTAGTGGAAGTGGTAGAAAAATGGTTATATTTATGCCGTCATGCGAGCAGAATGCATTGCTTCTTTATTGCAAAGTAAAATGATTTAATCAAAGTGTACTCTATATTGCACGTATCAATGTTTTTATTTTTCAATTTGCAGGGCCAGCCTGATTTGCTAGTTGGTTGGTGAGAAGAAAACACAAGAAACATAGGGATTGACATCGAGGAGGAAAGCAAGAAACTTTCGCCATGTTCAGCTCTAGCAGCCATGGCAGCTCCAATCAACCTGCGGAGGTAAGCTAGCAGGGGAAGAAAAATAACAAGGGGTCTTGGGCGATTTTGCCCCCCGGAATGCTCAAAAGAGACATGGAAACTCAAAAAGGATCCCAGGAAAATCACCATTCATTTAATATTTTCCAATGTTGCAGATTTGGGCAGTGAGTTGTAAAATGTAGGCCCCAAAATAAAAAGAAAGGTTTTTTTTTTTTTTGCCTGTAAGCTAGACAACTGAACTGGGTAGAAACCAGGAATCACAGGTAACCAGAAATCCCAGTAGCTTGTAATATTTGTCAGTGAAAAGCCTTTCATAAAACACTCCCCAGTACAGTCAATGTCAGGTGGCATATTAAAGGTTAAGTCTACCCCAGAAAAACATTTATTTGAATCAATAGATAAGAATAGAGAAATGATAGAGAAAATTTACAGAGCATAATGCTGAAAATTTCATCTAAATCGGATGAAAAATAAAAAATGACATTTTGAAGTTATACTTATTTTTCACAAAACACTTAAATGTATAACTCAGTTACATGCAAGTGAGAAATTTGATGATGTCCCTCACTATTTCTTTTGTTTATTATTGTTTGAATCATACAATATTTGAGTAAATACAGATTTGACAATAAGGATCAAATTGACCAAACCATAAAATGTTTAAACAATGGTAATCCCACATGTTCAGGGAAGAATAAAACTTTGCATCACATGACAATGAGGAGAAAATTTGAATATTTCTTATATCATATAATAAAATACAAAAGAAATAATGAGCTGGTGATGTCATCGGTCCCCTCATTTGCATTTGGACCAGGATGTGCATATACATCTTACTGTTTTATGGAATTAAGCGAAATTTAAAATAACTCTTTTATTATATTACACCCGATTTTTATTAAATTTTCAGTGTTATCTTTGTTGGATTTTTCTCCTTTTATTGAAATCAACTTTTTGTTGGGGTGGACTTGTCCTTTAACTGCATGGCCGTTATTGGTATGCTGCACAATGATCTAAATGTTGGTATTCAAGCGTTGCCAGTTGTAGTAATGTTTGTTCCCCCTTGAAATATAGTAAAAACCATGTTAAAGGTCAAGTCCACCCCAGCTGACTTGAATAAATAGAGAAAAATCAAACTAGCATAGTGCTGAAAATTTCATCAAAATCTGATGTAAAATGAGAAAGTTAGGACATTTTAAACATTTCGCTTATTTTTCACAAAACATTGATATGCACAAATAGGTGAGTCAGTTGATGATGTCCATCACTCACTATTTCTTTTGTGTTTTATTGTTTGAATTATACAATATTTCATTTTTCATAGATTTGACAAGAAGGACCAACTTGACTGAACCATAAAGTATTTAATTAAGAATGCTAATTCCACTTGTTCATGGAGGAATTAATCATTGTATCACTTGAAAATGAGGAGAAAATTCTGATATTTTGTATTTCATATGATAAAATACAAAAGAAATAGTGAGTGATGTCATCTTTCTCCTGATTTGCATACTAGCTAGGATGTGCATATAACTGAAATTAAGCGAAACTTGAAAATGTCATAATTTTCTTATTTAACATCTGATTTTGATTAAATTTTCAGTGTATTGCTTGTTAAATTTTTCTCTTTTATTTATTCAAATCAATTTTTTGTTGGGGTGGATTTTTTTTACATGCAATTGCATGTTTTTTTCCCCCCTTATTTTTGTTCATTTGTAAGCCAAAATCATTGATGGATCCAGGCAGACAAGTTGACAATTTAGTCTGTTTTAAGCTCAATATTTTACTACTAAAAAGAATGGATTTTTTGATAGGTTTCCCCCAAGTACAGAACCAGTTTCAAGTCAGATTCTAGTGTGAGGATACATGCAGGTTCGCTTTCACAAGAGTAATTAGGAAATGATTGTATTTCTGTAGATTTTGTCCTAATCTGACAGTTGAAATAGACTAAACTGAAACTGAAAGCCGTTCAATGTGCAGGAACCTGTCCAGGGGTGTGTTTCATAAAGCTGTTTCTACAGTTACACGCAACTTTATGCTCTTACTGCTCAGTCAGCTACAGTGTACACAGAGATATGCCTACTTATTGCATAAGAAAGGGGTCACCAGTTCAATATGGGTGGAGTCATTCGTAACTTACAAATATCTTTATGAAGCACCCACCAGGGGCCCATTTCATAAAGTGTTACAACTGTTGTTACTTTATCGTCATGGCTACTACCATGGTATAATCTTGATTCTGATTGGCTGATGTGCCCTGTTACCATGGTAGTTGGCAGAATGGTAAAGTTACAACAGCTGTAAAGTCTTTATGAAATGGACCCCAGATATTTGATTTAAATGATGGTTTTGAAACGGTACCCAGCCCATTATGGAAATCAGGGAAAATTATTTTACTTTTTTCCCCATCAGGGAAAAATCAGGGAATTTAATAACAAATACATGTACCTCAAATCAGGGAAAATGCCTCAAATGAGGGAATTTTGATCAGCCCAAAAGTTGAAAGCACGGTAGTCAGTCAGACTCTGTTATATTTTGTTGCATTTCTGTCAAAACAACATCCATTGAATGACAGGTTAAGGTGGTACTAATAATTTTTACATTATTGTTTTTATACTGAAAATACATGTAATTCACTGCAACAACTTCAAAAAACATGCGAAACTGGGAATGGGTTTATTTAATTATCAGGGAATTTTCTTGAAAAGCTGGGAACCCTGTGAAAGAAGAAGACAATTGAAGGAAAAGGTGTAATATTTACAATCTGTGCACTCAATTCAATTGAGGAACTGGTACTTCAGCAATGGAGAGGGGGTCACTTTCATGAGCTGAGGGTTCTGCATACAGTACATGAATTTGGAGGGTGTTTTAAACCCCATGAAATGTAAGCTGAGAAGGTACTGCAAGTTTGAACTTCTTCAAATCACTGAGGGGAGGGGGGACTCAGTCAGACTTTGGATAAATGTTATTTCTGGCTTGAATTTGTTTGTAGGTAAGGGGGGAGGGTAAATACTTTAGTATATATTTCACTTGAATTGCCTCTTTTATCACATCTATCCATAGATCATGTGTTCTTTTTACATGAGGGCATGTAATACATATTTTTTAAGAATACATTATGGATAAAGAGTTTGTATAATCGTAAGAAAAAGCAAAAAGAGACATTTTGAGGGTATTTTATAGTCCACCAAAGGGAAAGTTGTTCATCAGTGACATCACACATCCTTGTCGCATTGCCAATGGGAGGATCTCCGTAGCATTAGTGATCGCAATGTTCAAATGCTCATAACTTTCTCATTATTTGTCTGATTTTTCTCATCAAACTTTTGTTGAACTGTTTCTTTGATTTTTTCTGTTTTCACACAAGCTATCTTGTTCCAATGGTTTCATTCTCCTTTGATGGCAGTTTTAAGTAATTATACAATTGAATTTGCATGAGGTAACATTCCATAAGTTAAATAATCATCTAATAATCAAAGAACATTTTTGGATGAGGGGCTGTTGCACAAAGAGTTACATGTGACTTGAATTCATGCTTTCATTGCACATTATATGCAATCCCATTTATCATTATGGAGTAGTGTGTGACATCGCGTTCTCTGGGCATGAGCTGACTAATGAGGTAATGCGTTTTAGGAGTCCTGTATACTAATGTTGTGCAACTTTTAGTCAGACTTTATATATTTTTTTTAACTCCCCCCCCATGCAGATCCCTTGTTATTTTTTATGAGTCAAATCTTTTCATTTTTCTCTGAAAGTTTAAAGTTGAAATAAAGTATTAAATTATCTACTTCTACAAGGCAATGAAATTAACGGCGAAGTTCATGTACGTATATACCTGTATGTACTACTTACATGTACATACTATGTACATTCATGAGAATGCTCCAGGCACACAAGAGAAGGTGGGAGCAAACACATTAACAAAAGAATGCTGAAATCATTGATAAAAGGAATAAAGAGGTTACATGTAATAACTTAATCTTAAATTTTTCTACCCGCTTGCTAATATGGATCTCTTGTAACAATTTTTTTGCCTTTGCTATCCTCATTCAGAGCAACCTACATTGTAGATGATTCAGTATCTGTAGTATCACTTTCCTTTCATGCATTTAAATATTTTATTGATTTTCCTTTTACGGCAGGGAAAGGAGAAGGTACATGTACTTTAGCGTTTACCAATGTAGGGCAATAAAGCAATGCATCGTTTTTTCATCCCAAAATTTTGTTGCACAGATCTATCATCTAGTACATGTATGCAGGCCTCTAGAATTTTTTTTTATTATTTTTTCATTATGATGGCACTACTCTTCTTCTTAAAGGTCATACAAAATAACAACAATTGAGAATCATGTAAAGTATAAAAGAACACATATTTAAAAGGATGTTTTCAGCAACGCAAAAAAAAAAAAAATGTTTTGCTATTTTATGAGCGTTTGATTTTTTAAAAAACCCTTCACTAAAAGTTTCTAAAATTTCATAGTTTGCATCTTTAAATCCACGAAATGGGTATCTGTGTGCCATATATCCTTAGAATTTTTTTCATATAGTTGGAAACTATGAAGAAAGCTAGTGAAAAATATTCAGCTCTTTATTGACTCTGAAAAAATTGTTTTATAAAAAAAAGTCAGAAGTGGAGTGGCTAAAATTTCACATTTTGCATCTTTAAATCCATGAAACGGTAATTTATTTTCCATATTTCCTTGAATTTTTTTTAAATCAAGAAAATTAAGAATATTCACCTCTCTCTTGTCTTTTCTTCATCATTTTATGATGTTGCACGCGTTAAATTTTTTTCATCTATATGTGGGACTACAATTTGTAGTCCCACATGTTTTTTTTTCATGGTCAACACCATGAAAGTCTACACGTGGGACCACAATAATAAAAAACATTTACCGAGTATAACATCATAAATCAGAGTCAAGAAATAGATGAATGTTCTTAATTTCTCGGTAGTTTCCAACTAAATCAAAACAATTTCAAGGTATTATGGCAATAGATGACCATTTCATGGATTTTTGAAAAATTTGAAATTTTAGCCACTTTAGGGGGCTTGCATCGGCAAATTGTACAAGATAGTAGTGTATGCGCACATAGAACGTAAGATGCGATGGCATGGTTTTTCGAATGAGGTACCTGGCGATAAATTATCGGTAATTTGCGCTGATTTTACATCAGTTTCCACTGTATTTTTTTACTGATTTGACATAATATGAGTGATAGTTGTGATTATCCAAAAGATATGGAAATTTAGAGGGTCAACTGATATTTAATTATTCTATTTCCAAAACAACCACTTGCCCGATCGGGCAATGGACTTTGAGAAATGCTTGCCCGCACGTCATTTTCACTTGCCCCGGGCAAGCAGGTTTGTCGCGCCCTGTGTACGTATCAATTTAAACTCTTTTTGTTGTTGGTGTTAGTCTGATACACATGTACATCATAGGGATTTCATACAGATAGTGGCTTTTTTTCTCAAATGCAGTGTTGATCCTTTGGTGTAGGTATTAGGACAATATTTACATCAACACTGCACCAAACTTGAACGAAAGAAGTTTGTCTTGGGATGAATCTCACTAGGTGTTGAGCTGCACTAATGTGATCTAGATCATTCATTTTGTTATGTTTCATAACGAATTTTTATAAAAAGAAATGCACAATTTAAACATTTCAAGTTTCAGCCAATTAAAATTGAATGATTTTAGTAGCTTTTTATAGTGTTAATTGTTATTGCAAATTTGTAGATCTTAAAGATAAATCTCTTGACAGATATGAAATGCATTTGAGGGCAGGGATGCTATTTTTCAGACTATACATGATGTACCTGTCTGAATCAACACTTTTTCAACATATTTTTGGCTGTAGAAAATAACTTTTTATTGTTGGAAAGGGGTAATTCTAAATGATTTTCAGATTTTTATAAGTGATACACACTGGGATGTACCCTCTCTTGTTTCCACCCAGGTATTCCGCAAGGATCTGATTAGCGCCATGAAGCTGCCAGACTCTTCCCAGCTCCTGCCTGACGAGTACATGATCATGACGGACAACTGGAAACCGGAATGGGAGAAAGGTGTCCAGGTGCCCGTCAATCCCCGGTCTATTCCTCAGGCTCACATCAAGGAGATAAGGAAACCCGAAGACATCGACTTCAAGTTGTAAGTTAAGAAGAAGTTCCTTCCTTCGATCGGTCATTCATGTATGCCCAAATCCACAAAATGTGGTTTCAATTGTACCGTGGTACAAGACCGTTGTCTCTGCAGATTTTTTGTATGATCATACTTCATTTAAGCATGAATATAACGCATTTTGGTAAAAGTTTGCATTTCGTTGGACTTTTCTTTGTGTGTGTGCAATGAAATATGCATATTCATTTTACACAAACTCGGCATAAATCATGGTTTTGGCCCTTTGAAATATTATAAAGAGTTCCCCTCAGTATTTAGTAGCTTTACTCTGTACTTGTAAAATTCATTTGTTGGAATTTTTTCAGAAAATGAGCATATATAACAATTTACATCTTGGTGAAGTTTCATGCTTGCGAAATGTTAAGTATTTTATTGACTTCTACCAGAACTAAGTACAAAGAGAGGCCTGTTTCATTAAATGGTCTGGAGTCGGTAGACACAACATGAATTTTATTAATTTCATTACTCACTTGTCTCTCCACCAGGAGTAAGAAGTTGATTAAGGGGTACGATACCGATGACGAGAAGGAAGATGATGCCGACGCACCTGAGAAGAAAGACGCCATGTGTCAGTATGATTTAGATGAAGTGGACGTCCACTGGCTTGGTGAAATCAACATGACAAGAGAAGATATGGGTCAGTAAAGAACTTCACCAGCTTATCATTGTCAGTGATGTTATAATCCTTGAAGAGTTGCAGTAAACTCCATTGAAAAGCATCTTTCAATAATACGCAATGTAAATATTACATAAACACTTTTTAGTATCAACTCTCAAATTAAGTTTATTGAAAAAAGGGACTTCATGTGTATAGAGAGTATTCTCTTGCATTAAACCAAAGTGTCAATTTTTTGTCATTTTTTTCATATCACAACTCTTCATGGGCTCCAAAACTTTCTGAAACAGTTCAAAACAGTCTTACAACGGTCTTACAGGAAAATTGTCTTTCAGTGGTCTTTCAGCAGTCATTCAGCGGTCTTTCGATGAACTTTAAAAGGTCTTAATAGTCTTTCAATGATCTTTCGGCAGTCTCTCAAGATTTTTGCGGAGATCACTGTAAGACTCGAGAGATCATTGAAAGACCAGGCAAAGTCCATGGAAAGAATTCTGAAAGATCACTTGTTGCATGAAAGATCTCTGAAAGACAGTTGAAAGATCTCAATAGGACTAGTCTAAGACCAGTGAGACAAGATATATCCATCAGTCTTTCAGAGGTCTTTGAGGGGTCTATCTGAGCCATTCCACAGAGATGGCAAATTTCAGTGATCTTAAAGACCGTTGTTAGACCTCACCAATTTTAAGTCTTTCAGTGGTCTTTCAATGGTCTCCGTTCTGAGGAATGGGGGCCTAGATTGTTCACCTACAAATAGATAATGACAGTGTACTTCATAAGTAAGGAATTTATCAATATTTAACAATCTATAAGATGTTACTGAGTATTATTTTTTTTGTCTTAATGTCAGGCGATGAACCGATCAATGAACTGACCATGGAGAGGATAATTTCAGAATGTGATGTACAGGTAGGTTTATAAATTCTGTTCCATTGAGGTGTATTTTATTCTGTTCCATTGAGGTGTATTTTATTCTGTTCCATTGAGGTGTATTTTATTTTGTTCGTCTCGAGAGGAGACTAATTGTATATTCCACTGTGAGCTCCTGATTTTTACAAAGATTTCCATTATTCATGGATTTGTTAATAATTAAAACTAATATCCATGATTCAGGATATTCAGTCTTGTTGGTCATTTCCAAAGTTAACCAAAATTAAAACTCTGATATGACATCTAAACTCCTCAAAAAAAGTTTGGAAATCTGATTTTAACGGATTATCCCTCCTCGGTTTTAGTGAATCGTAATGTGTGATTGATACCAATGAATAGATCATTTTATTCTCTTTTAAATGATACCCTACATGATATGATTATGGTCCACATGGAGGTGCAGTGCCTTGAAATGTGGGGCAGTGCCTTGAAAAGTGGGGCAAGGTCAAAATTCAAAAGTTGCAAAATTACACAATATTGAAAGTTTATTTCAATTTTGTTTTCATGCACCTGAACATGGTAGGCAGCGTAGCTCAGTTGGTTAGAGCGCCTGTTCCGGATAAGATCATAGATCTCTACGTGCGTGGGTTCGAGTCCCGCAGCATGACGGAAGATGTGTAATAAAATAATCTGATGCTAGTGTTGTTTGTTAGCGTGCCTCACCACTGTGTTTAGTGCGGGTGTGAATGCAGTTGGATAAACACTCCGTCCATCGGAAAGGACGCAAATGTTGGTCCCGTGTATAGGAGAGTCACAACCTATGCACGTTAAAACCAATACACTATTCATCAAAGAGTAGGATGTTTACCCAGTGCATTGCACCTGCCGGTCCCCAGTACTACAATACTGCAAGAATCTTCAGGATTGAAGGAGGCAGTTAGTGTAGCTTGAAACCTTAACATTAACATGGAATCAAACACACCTCGATGTGCACAAGCAAACACATAAAAAAAACAAACATGCATGGGTATTCCGAACCACAACTCAAACCATGTTATCTCACAAAACCATCACTACATAAACCACAACAAAACATAAATAATGAAGAAGCAGGGGCTTGATTTGAATGGATTTTCATCTCTATTGACACAGACAAAAGAATCATGTTCTTTATTGACCCCTCATGACCATTTCTGCCTGTTTTGCAGCTTTTCAATTCAGACCTCATCCAACACTTTTGAATCCTGCTCTTTACTTTATGGTATTATGGGAACAAGGATGGTATTATTTCAAAGAGAATTAAATGATCTTTTGAATGAAATCAAATATGTATTGTGTCAAATTGGGAGTTGGGAGAAATTGATGGCCAAACTCAGATTTCCAAACTTTTTTCGAGGGGTTTAGATTAGGGGAGCATTTCATGATACAAATAGTGGGTGATTTGCACTGACAATTGTTATAAACTACTGAAATTCTTACATCTGATTGGCTCAGAGCAAGTCGGTCAGTGAAAATCACTGAGCGGATGCTTCATGAAGGACTCCCCAGGACAGAGAGAACAGAGGTGTATTTCACACTCGGTGATTTTAACTGAAAATTATTAAAGGACAAGTCCATCCCACTAAAAAGTTGATTTGAATCAAAGTAGGAAAATCCAGCAAGCATAGCACTGAAAATTTCATCAAAATCAGATGCAAAATAAGAAAGTTATGACATTTTGGAGTTTCGCTAGATGTTTGCAAAACAGTTATATGCACATCCTGGTCAGTATGCAAATGATGTCATCCACTCACTATTTCTTTTGTGTTTTATTCTGTAAAATATGAACAATTCTAATTTTCTCATTGTCATGTGAAACAAATTTCATTCCTCCCTAAAAATGTGGGATGATTATTATTTTTCAGTTTATGGTTAAGTCAAGTTGGTCCTTGTCAAATCTGTAAAATATTGTATAATTCAAACAATAATAAACAAAAGAAATAGTGAGGGACATCATCAACTCTCTCATTTGCATGTCACTGAGTTATGCATGTAACTGCTTGGTGAGAAAATAAGCGAAACTTAAAAAATGTCATAACTTTCTTATTTTACATCCAATTTTGATGAAATTTTCAGCGTTATGCTTGTTTGATTTTTCTCTATCATTTCCAATAAACATTTTCCTGGGGTGGACTTGACCTTTAATAGCTTCTGAAATCCTTGCATCTCATTTGCTCAGAGCTAGTCAGTCAGTGATCTTCACTAACCAGATACTTCTTGAAACACTCTCATGCAGTTCAGCATGTGAAATAAGGCTGCATTAAAGTCCACCCTCTTTATGTTAATAATCACCCAAAATGGATTTGAAATATTCTCTCTTGTGCTAAATAATATATCCCATTGTGAGCTGACCTAGCCCTGACTCAAGGTTAATTGCCAATTCATCCACTGCCAACTCATCCATACACCACATGGTCTACCTTCATTTAGTCTAATGCCATTCCATCCATCAACATTTCGTCTAACAATCATTTGGTCCAATAACAGTTGGTCCAATCATCACTTCGTCTAATCATCAATTGGTCTATTACCATTTCGTCTCATAACCAGTTGGTCTAATACTCCTTTTATTTTCATTCATTTTGCCCCATTAACACCTAGTCTAATTAGACCAAATGGTATATGGACTTAAAGGCTATGGGACCATCTGGTTTTTAAGCAAAATGGTGAGTGGACGAAATGGCAAATAGACCATGTTGATATTGGACAAACTGATGGTGGACCAAATGATAGTCGACGAGTTGGCAAATGGGACAAATTGGCATTGGACCAAACGAAAATAAACCTCTAACAAGAGGGATTCCTGCCTTGTGTGAAATCGTGCAAGAACTTTACAAACAGCTATATGAAACGCCTCTCTGGACAGTGTATGTTGTGTAATTTAACTCTTCCAAGAAGCAATTTGACTTTGACCGAGTAACCTTTCTTTCTCTTCTCCATTAATAGTGCAACAATAACATGGAGCATGCAATGCAGACTGAAGAAGGACTTGGTATCGAGTATGATGAAGATGTCATATGTGATGTCTGTAGAGCGGTGAGTTGTACATTGAAATCTATGTAGAAATTGGGAAAAACATTCAAAATTTCTGAAACGCATTCCGTTACACACTTTTATTCCCAGACGAGGGACCTGTTTGATAAAACTTGTCGTAATAACAGATAAAATCTACTTAAATCCTACCTTCTAATTGGCTGCTGGTAAATTTGTTATAGAAATGTTGCATTTGTTATTATAACAAGTCTTTATAAAAATGGACATTCGCAAAAATTTTAAGAAGTCTGACTAAAAATTGCACATCCCTCTGGTTTGTGGTATGTAAAAGTCAGTCTGTCTTTATTAAACAACAATGTTCCATGACATAAACGTGACATGTCTAGCAAAGCCTTGCTTTGGTTGGTTTGTTGAAGTCTAGTCTTGTTTAATGATGAATGTACTACATGTATCAGCTTAGCTAATGCACATACTCTCATCATTTAATTTCTCTTTCCTGTTTGTTTTTCTCCTTTTAGCCTGATAGTGAAGAAGGCAATGAAATGGTCTTCTGTGACAAGTGTGACATTTGTGTGCATCAGGTAGGTAGAATTTCCTTGGGAATGTCATCGCCATAATCAGTATTGATATTTAGGGATAAGACTATATTCCAGGGTCTAAAAATACAAAGATTTCTTCATAATTTGCATTAATATAATGTCCTTCTGCCTTAATATTGTTTGTCTGGGTTTTTATTTTTTCTCTGTATATTCAGTTTCTCTATTTCGCTGTTATTCCTCTCTTTTCCTGCTTCAAATTCCATGTTGTATATATCAGTGGATATGAATAAATTACAATGTCGACGTATACATTTTGAAGTAGTAGTAGGAAGAGGAGGGGAGTTCTAGTAGTATTTATTGTAGTACTTGTGGTGGTGGTGGTGTCCGCGGCGGTAATAGTGTAAGTATTAGTAAAATAAGTAGCAGTTACAAATCGTGAGACATTTGACCTTTACTCTCTCCAGGCATGTTACGGCATAGTGAATGTCCCAGAAGGAAGCTGGATGTGTAGAACGTGTGCCCTAGGGATACAACCTCAGTGTATACTGTGTGGTATCAAAGGAGGTGCCATGAAAAGTACAAGGTAAACCTGTTTATCACTTTTATTCCATCAAAACCAAAAACATGGCTGCCCTTGCCATACTTCCTACTGTTGATTGTAACTCCCATTTACAGTACAACAAATAACTTTACTTTATTGTATTGTCCTCTCCTACATATCAAAACTTTTCATTTTTTGGATCCTGCAGACTGAACAAACATTGCTTTTATGCAGGTTCCCTCATATTTCACTTTATTTATTTTTTTCAAATCACTTGTATTATTTTAGATAAATGATGCCATATCTGATTGATATGACATGTTGAATCCTGTGATATATTATTTCTGTATTATATGTTTACATCTGAAATTTGTGAAATAAGTCAAATTCATATTTCAACTTGTCTTTTTTGTGTTTGTTATTCAAAAATTAATTTGAAAAATTTATTGAACAATTTTTATGTTGAGTGTAGAGTTATTCGCAATTCATTTTACTGTAATTTGTGCATTGATAATGGCTTCATGGACATATGGATTCATTCGTTTCACTCATGCCGTGCTTTGGCACAAATCAAGTTTTACATCCCAGCAAAGAATACCTTGATGATTATTTGAGCGTAAATATTCTGCATTTAAAAGAATGGTTTCAAATTATATGGGAGAAGATGCTCTTTCAGGATGCATATAATAGTCCTGTGTCCAACAATTTTTGAGGTGTTTTTTTTTAATCACTCCACATCAGAGACCACATACGAAAAGCTACAATTAAGGATAAATGCCAGTTGTGGTATCAAACTCAAAATGAGTTCGAACAGAATCCAATGAAATTACCATCCAAGTGTTTGTATGTATAATAAAGAAATATGTGCTAAATGTTAGAAAAATGTGTGAATGCTGAGAAATTAGCAAAATAAGTACGACATTCAATTAAATGTCAGGTGTATTTCCAATCAACATTAATACATTGTCCCACATATGCTTTTCTGTATTATTGATCTTCAGGTTATCAGTTTTCAGCTAAGATTTCATGATTTCACAGCGATAAATTTATGTTAATATAAAAGATCTAGATCTGTAAAAATATGGTGACTTCCTCATGAAATAATTATTTGCTGCAACTCCATTAGTTTATATTTAATTGCAAGTGGGTAATTGTACGCAGTGCTTAGAGACATTGTATTAAGCGCAATATAAATGTTGCATATTATTATTATAGTATACATTTAACTATAGAGCTATAGAAATTCCGTGTACAAGAATTACAAGTAACTGTAAATGCTTCTTGTTATCCTACGCCCCCACAGGAGTGGTACCAAGTGGTCACATGTTAGCTGTGCTCTATGGGTTCCTGAGGTCAGCATTGGATGTGTGGAGCGGATGGAACCAATCACTAAAATATCACAAATTCCTGTAAGTATATTATCTATTCTTAGACATGAATGAAGTTTGTGGTAACACTCTCTTGATATAGCAGAATCCAATTAAATGACCACCATAGTGATTTATTTATTTTTTGTTAATGGAAACACTGTTTCAAGTGTTTTCGGGAGGAAATGTGTAAAGTTGAGATATTATCAAATTAAGCATGGCATTTGATTTATGTGTAGGGTCTTTTTCTGGGGAGTGATGTTGCACTGCCCCGCATGTGCTCACCCATACCTGCCAACCAGTAAGATTTTACCAGATTTAGTCGGATCTTTTTTTGTTGATGTTCAAAATATCAAAAGCAAAAATCAGATTTTTAAAAAGTATATGCACTTGTGCAGTATACTTTTAATGTGTAGTTACCCCAAAATGATATTATTTTTTCTTTGTTTCAGTAAGATTTTTATTAGGAAAAGTTTGCATGCATGCATGTGTTTTCTAGCAAAGAATTCTTAATTTCTCAATGTCTGTTTTATTGAAATTGGCCAATTTAGATGTACAATGATGTGGTTATAATTAAAGGGGGAAATTCTCATCGCTGCAAAGTTAGTTTTGATAAAAGCAGAAAAATAGATGAAATACGTTAGCAATGGTTTTGTGAAATGCATTTTGAAAGTTATTCGCATGCATTTCAGATTCATTCAGGATTATTTGTCAAATTTAATTCAGTTTATGAAATATCTTTAATTTTCTTGAACAAATTTGGTGATTGGATGCTCTCTTTTCCATATTGCTATGTTAGGCAAGTCGATGGGCCCTTATATGTGTCATATGCAGAGAAAGAACAGGGGCCTGTATACAGTGTTCGGTAAGTAACGTTTCATTCATTTTGGATTTTCCAAGTGATCAAATGGTTGTTACTCCTCTAACATTTATTCATGTCCAAAATGAAACTAATCAAAATTAATATTAAACAGGAGAGAAGTGGGGTATGGAAATGCAATTTGTGTGTTTCATTATACATGCATCTTGCACCCTTGTTGTGATGTCATAGCTCCACTCCCTCGGGAACATTCCAACAAGAGTTCCAAGACTCAATTGCTAAACATATAGGCCCGTATTCTGAAGTCGGGTTTAACTTAAACTCAGGTTTAAAGTTGTGGTTTAAGTATGGCGAGCCAATTGTTACATAAATCACTAACAGTAGAGATATCATACTTCAGCCCATTTAGCTCTCAAATCATTCATAATTGTCTAGGAAGTATAGAAAGATTATTGGCTTCACCATCGATAAATCAGGAAAGAGCACAGTAAACATAAGAAACATACAACTTAATAACAAATTTGATACTTTTGGCTTCCCATACTTAAACTACAACTTTAAACCTGAGTTTAACTTAAACCCGACTTCAGAAAAAGGCCCTCAGGCTTTTACATCATACTGGGTACCCACTTAGCACCTAGGTGGAGAGAGGCATTGTGAATTGAGGCCTTGCCAAAGGACGCAAGGCAGCAGTGGGATTCAAGCACATAATCCTCTGATACAAGGCAAGAGTAAGAACTGCTACCCCACAATGGGAGAGAGAGAGATAAAAATTTCAATAAATCTATTTCTTGAAGCTCATGAGCGCGTCAACAGCCGCTCTGCGTCATTATTACTAATCGTGTTTGTTATCTGTTTGTAGGTGAAAACTTGCAAGACTGCGTATCACGTGACGTGTGGGTTCCGCAACGGTCTAGAAATGAAGACATATTTAGATGACGAGGCAGATGTCAGGTTTAGGGTAAGTTCAGATATTTTTCAGATCAGGGCAATTCCTGAATTTTGGGGCTATTTCCTTCATTCAGAGGGATACTTTTTTGCATAGCAAGTATCTATGCAGTATATCCAAAATATCATTCTGCCTTGTGTGGAATATTGATTTTCTAATCATTTTATATAATATTGACTGGCCTTGAGGGGAATATCAAATATGTTGCCCGCAACAGAATCATATTGGCCTGAGTCTTTAGACGAGGTCAATATGGTTCTTTTAAGGGCAATTTATTTGACGTTTCCCGAAAGAAGAGCCAGTCAATATTATTATTACCTAAGGCTGTACAATGTGAAATTCAAGCTATTATTTGGAACAATTTATATGCCTGTTTGCTTATCACCACTTCTGATTTCAGGTTATTCACGAACTTAGCGAAGAAACCTTAGTAAGCAATTGTGATGAAAATGGTTACCTTGCGGTCGCGCATGATGCATGGCGCGCACACAAAAACTCAATAGAAATCTTGCGTTTGGGTTAAGTTTGTATTTACAGGCCACACTGCACATTATCTACAATGCGTTGGATCATAAACTGGTTCCAGCCAGATTTCTCAAATACTGCAATTAGTGATCATAATTGGCTCCTCCTGCGCAAGCGCACTAGCAGAAATATGGCCAATAATGCCCTCTGTTTTGTACAGGAGTCCTATGGGCAAAGCTCGGGGAGGGCAATAAGGCAAATGTTTACCTCATTTTCTCGGATTGAAAGTAGCAAGCAAAATATGACTTTTATTTAACTCCTGAAATGCCTTATATAGGTAATAATCTCCAATTTTTTTTTCCGGCTCTTGGGGTGATGCTACAAGCGATGGTTGCCTGAAGCATTTTATTTTGGAAACTTTCTAGGCAAATAAGGACTAATTCATAAAAAAACTGTACTGCTGCCTTTGCAAAGTAAATGTACATACATTGCAAGTCACACACTCAATAGGTAAGCATTATCGACATTTCATTTCTGTCAGAAATCCTTTTTCCCAATTTTAAAAACCCTAGCTATCTCTACAAAGCTTTTTCATAATTTTTTTTCATTATGTTTCTTTTTTCGCTTCCATCATTTAAAGGTGTCGTGGGTGAGTGGATTAGTTGTAGGGTAGCAATGCTAAAGCTGGGGTAATACTAATATTGCATTTTGTTAAGCGGAGCCCACAGCAAGAACAATTTTTTGCAACTGAAGTGGCTATTCTTGGTAAAATATGACATTATTTTCCTTATTATTATCATTATGCACACATTTATGATTGATTTCAGTCGTATTGCCAAAAGCACACCAAAGCCAGACGTGAGATGGATGGTATCGATGGTAAGCTTGGGACCCCTGACAAGGCTCATGGTACGCCTAAGAAAGATATCAAAGAAATGACCCAGGAGGAGAGAGCTAATGAAAGAGCAATAAGGTTAGTTGTAGTATTAGGTGTGGGTTTCATAAAACTGTTTGTATTAGTTACGAGCGACTTTAGGAACGACTGGTGATCTTTTCTTATGGTAAATGGAACACCCTACAGTTTACATTGGTGTCAATGTTGTTCCTAGCACAGTATCACCAGTCATTCATAAAATCACGTGTAACGTACAAACAGCTTTGTGAAACACTACCCAGGGTCCATAACAGAATGCTTAGTGATTGATTATAATCAAATGTTTTTGTTCAGATGTGATGTACTATTTCATATAACTAGTAAATATACTTGACAATGAGATTTGATACAAATCCAATTAAAAATTCAATTCAATTATTGGTTGATACGATTGATTTCATTGATTATTGTGTATCTCCATGATCAACTGCAAACCGTTGCAACAAAGAGCAACCCCCTCAAAAACTGGTCAAGGTTCGGTATTATTATTTTTTTTCTTCTGACATAAATTTGCAGAAATAAATATCAAATGTAAGAATCAAGAGTTTAATGTTTAAAGAAGATACTGTGTCCTACATGTTCAATATGAGTGAAAATAGCTGTTTTAATGATCCAGTCACATGGGGATATTGGAAAGTATCTCCAACTTTTTGACACTGAAAACATCATCAAGCTAGTAGAACAACTATGCATTGAAGAATTTGAGCTATAATTTCTATTTGACTTTCTTTTGTGTGTAACAGAATTCAGCTAGTGACCGAAGAGTTCTACCGCTACACCAAGTTAAAGGACATTGTTTCTGCTCTTAATATGAAGGACGATGTGGAGATGGTAGACATGGTCTATGAGTACTGGAAACTCAAAAGAAAGGTGAATTTTCCTTTTCTTTTCCTTCTCTCCTTGCTTGAGGATTAGTCAGGGGCCTGTTTCATAAATAGTTCCTATGCTACTAGGACTTGGCAGCCAATCACAATCAAGGTGTCCATAGTAGTTACAGTAATGACAAATTTAGCATAGTTTTATGAAAGAGGCCCCTGATCGACTGACTTTCTCAGTCATTCCTTTTTCCACTATTCTACTTGCTTCTAGTCTGTCCGCATGGATTTTATGAAGAGAAGTCAGTTTCTCAATTCAGTCATGGCACTTGACTGTTGGTTAAGTACTTTTCCTTTACAATTCTTTGACTTTTTTAATTCTTCAAAACCTCATGATCTTGTTTTCATTCCCTATCCAAAGATGCTGTAAGCATTGATGCAAAAAAATAAATAAATAAATCCTTGAATTAAAAAAAAATACTTAAATACTTCCTCTGTTCCACTTTTTGGGGAGTCCCAGTATAAGAATGTCTTCATCTTGAAGTATTATTCTTATGCAGCAGCTAAATCATTAGTTTGAAAACTTGTAAACATACCAACCTAATATGTTATTTTTCTTTTTAATCAAATCACAAGCTTCTGATTTTATATTTTTCATCAAAATTCAATGATTTATTCTTTTCAAAGATGCCTAATAAAGCAACTATGCAAACAGAAATGTAAACAGTATGTTAGGGGAGAGTGCTCCAATTTTTTTTTCCTTTTTGAGGAATGTTTAAAAAAGTGTGTAACCATGATATTGAAAAATAAAAAAAGAACTTATGAACATAATATGAAAAAATTGTAATCTTGATGTTGAAAAATTGTAACCACAAAATTAAAAATACATGTAACCATGGTAACATTATTTTTGTTTCAGTCTGGTCACAATAAACCTCTAGTGACGCCGACCAAGGAAGTCGGCAGCATGGGGTCAAATGAAGAATACAACCTCACTGCCAGGATGAAGATGTTTGTACATCTACGACAAGATCTTGAAAGGGTGAGTGTTCAGTTTTCCTGTCGAATTTGTTTCATTATGAGGCTTCACTGATGTGCCCACATTTACGCTTAGAACCACTACTAATACATGTATATCAATAATTATCAATTCAAAGTTTTGAAACTGGTTTTGTCCCCGTGAACGGGGGTGGCCGGATTCACCTCTTACTCGCAGCAATCGCCTTTATACCCCACCCTCCACCTTCCCTGATTCAGTGGATCCATTCCTCCTTCCTCAACCCAACCCTCCTACTCTCCTCCTCCACTTGCATCTTCAATGTCTTCTTTGGCCTTCCCCTCCTCAAACCACCCACCTCAAACTCTTTCTTAAAGCATGCCAGTCACCCTTCCTCAGCACGTGCCCATACCAACGTACTCCATTTGCCTTTGTCAACCAGTCCACTCTACTTGAAATTTTATTCATTCTCCTATTATAAGCAGCGAAAATAAAGAGAAAACCCAAATGTATTATCTTGCTAGGAGATACATAACCGTAATACTGATCGTTTCATTCAAAATTCTTTTTTTTTTCAGTTCTATGTGTTCTATGGTCTATGTTTGAAGATATCTTGACCAAAAGTCACCAAAAATACTGTCTTGTCCAATTTGGCAGCTCTGCTTTGGTTGATAAAGATTACTCTTCTCAAAGCTTAACAGCCTCTGTTTGTGTTTTGTTTTGCCAGGTGCGGAACCTTTGCTATATGGTGCAACGGCGGGAGAAGCTGAGTCGTCAGCTGAGCGTGCTGAGTCAAGGCATATTCCGCAAGCAGTATGACATGCATATAGCTGGGAAGGACAGATACTCCGAGGAAGACTTGGCATGGGCCATCAATGCTGGGAAATTTGCCATTCACTTGCCAGCCTCTGACTCAGAGGCTACACTAACAGACACTTCCACGTCAACGTCCAAAGACTGCGACACGGACGATAGGCTGTCCAAAGATTGCGATACGGACGATCGAAGCGAGCGGGAGAACGACGGAGGGGGCGCTTCGGAAAGGACGGCGGAAACGCAGAATGGTGCTGACACCGATGCAATATCGAGCGCAGGAGAGGAGGAAAGGAGAAAAGACAGTAACAAGGAATGCAACGAGCAGGAAAGTGAGGATGAGAAAATGGAGGTAGCGGAAGCGGCAGATGAAGTTGTGGAATCGGAGGAGGAAAAGGACGAGGCTGTGAAAGGAGACGATGATGATGAGTTTGAACTGGAGTCGGTGAAGGGGGAGGAGGAAGAGAAAGAGGTGGAGACAGAAGGGGCGAAGGAGGTGGTTTCTGGAGAGGAAGAAGATAAAAAGGAGGAAGTAAAGGAGGAGGAGGAAAAGGAAATCATCTTGAAGGAAAATGTTGAAGTGGATAAGGAATCTCCTGAGAATTTAGAAGCGGAGCAAGAAGAGGTAAAGGTAGAGAAAGTGAAGGAGATTGAGGAAACCACTAAGAAAAGAAGGTCACGGGCGAGGGAAGTGGAGGAAGGAGCGGTTAGGAAATTGAAGACTAGAAGACGGTCAAGATCGAGGGAAGGAGACGAGGAGAAAAGGAAGAATAGGAGAAGCGTGAGGGAAAAAGAAGCAGAGAAGGAGAAAGTAGAAGAGGACAAGGAGGAAAGTTGGAAGAGTAAAAGGGGGTTAAGGGTAAGGGAAGTGGAGGAGGAGGAGAAGGAAGATGAGGAACAAGTGGTTAATTTTGAGAGTAAAAGAAGACTTCGGGCGAGGGACATTAAGAAAGAAGTAGAACCGGAGGAAGAGGGGGATGATTTGAAGAGTAAGAAAATGATAGATTCAAGGGAGGTGGAGAAGGACAATATTGAAGAGGATGAGGAGACGAATTGGAAGACTAAAAGGAGGCTAAGAGCAAGAGATGTAGAGGATGAAGTGAAAGAGGAAGAGAAGGAAATAAAAGAGGATGATGGGGATGATTGGAAGAATAAAAGGAGGTTAAGGACAAGGAACATGGAGGAGGAAGAAGAGGACGAGGAGGAGAAAAAGGAAATTGAAGAGGAGGATGATTGGGATAATTGGAAGAATAAAAGACGGTTAAGGACAAAGAACATGGAGGAGGAAAATAAGGAAGAAGAGGACGAGGAGGAGAAAAAGGATGGGGATCATTTGAAGGATGAAAGGTGGTTAAGGACAGGGGACTTGGAGGAAGAGAAAAAAGTGAAAGAAGAAGAGGATGAGGAAATGAATAGGAAGGATAAAATGATCTTGAGGTTGAGGGATGTTCTGGAGGATAAGGTGGAAGAAGATGAGGAGAATAAGAAAGACAAACCAAGGTTAAGGGCAAGGGACTCTTCAGAGGAGGAGAAGAAGGAATGGGAAGAGAAGCCGGTTGAATTCAAGCATAAAAAGTTAAGGGCAAGGAGCCTAGAGAGAGAAGGGGAGGAGGTGGATAATTGGAAGAATAAAAGAAGGGTTAGGGCTAGGGACGTTGTGGAGGAGAAGACGGAAGAAGAGATAGATGAGGGGAATTCAAACAATAGGGTGAGAGATGAAGAGAAAGAAGAGGAAATTTTGAAGAATAAGACCAAGGTTACAGCGAGGGAAGAGAAAGAAGAGGAAAAGTTGGACAATTGGAAGAGTAGAAGAAGGGTGAGGGCAAGGGACGAGGAGGAGAAAGAAGAAGAGGAAAAGGAGGCAACTTGGAAGAGTAAAAGAAGGGTTAGAGCAAGGAACGAGGAGGAGGAGAAAGAAGAAGAGGAAAAGGAGGAAACTTGGAAGAGTAAAAGAAAGGTTAAAGCAAGGGACGAGGAGGAGGTGGAGAAAGAAGAGGAAAAGGAGGACACTTGGAAGAGTAAGAGAAGGTTTAGGGTGAGAGAGGAGCAGAAGGAAGAAGGGATGGATGAGGGGAACTGGATGAATAAGAGAAGGTTAAGGACAAGAAATGAAGAAGAGGAAAAGGAGGAGGAGGATACTTGGAAGAATAAAAGGTTAAGAGCAAAAGAGATGGAGCTGGAAGAGGAGAATTGGAAAAGCAAGAGGAGGCTACGGATACGAGTGGTTGACAAAAAGGAGGATGACAGTGGGAACGATGAGAGGGAGCTTGTGAATAATGTGTCTGCTGGAATTAAGGAAGGAAAAAACGATTATGGAAAAGAAGCGATGTATGAAGAGATGGAGGAAAATGTTGAGGAAGAGGCGGAGGAGGAAGGGAAGGAGGAAGAAACAAGAGAGGAAGGTGGTTCGAAGGAAGAAGAGCCTGATGAAGACGAAGACGCTACAGACTTGCTATTGCAAATCAATGAAAAGATTAAAGAGTATGACGAAGAGGAGGAAGACCCTGTGCCACATTTGAATCAGGTAGAGGAAAGAACGAAAGGCGTTGTGATTAAGCACAACAATTACATTAGCAATCTTAGGCTTGTGAGCCCACATCGAAGCAGAGAGTCCTCTGTTAGCAATGACCGCTGCAGTTCACCTAGGAGTGTGGACGCAGATGAATCGGATATTGACGATTCAGATTCGGAACACTTTTTCATCAGGTCTTCGTCTCCGTTGCGTCTTGAAGCGAGAAGGGAGGAGAAATTGAAAGACGATGCACGCTCGGAGACGTCGTGTAGCGCGTCAAAGGATGATGAATATTTGGAAGGACCATTTTTGAGACCCGTTGAGGATTCCGTGACTAGCAATGACACGGAGCACAGACACAGTGAGGGTGATCCTCCCAACAGACCATCCCTCAAGCGGAAAATATCTTTGAAAGCCATCCGCGAGGCAGAGATGCGCAAGAACGGCATGTCCAAAAAGCGAAAGCGGGACTCGCACCATCGCAAGACGAAAAACAGGAAAAGGAGAAGCAGCGACGACATCAGTGATCAACCAGTGTACAGTATTGTTAGGACTCCCACTCGGGATTCACCGAGTAAGATTTCCATCAAGATCCACAGCCCGTCAAAGATCTCGCCTAAAAAGCTACAATTAGACGAGGAAGCCACAAAACTGAGACAGCGTATCCTAATTAGTGCCTCGCCGCGACCTAGTCTGAAAAGTTACCGTATCCCTAAAAAGAAGCCAGTCATCTCAAATACTTTGTCCAATGGACCTGCAAAGATGGAACCCCCGGAGATCGATCCGTTCGAGTTCGTCGACGAGCTCGACGAACCCGCGCACAAACCGGAGACGAGAAGCAGGAAGAAACTGATCGAGGATGAGATAGACAGTGAAAGCAGCTGCAGTGATAGACAATTTGAAAACGTTGACAAGGAGGTGAGCTTGTGTGTCCAGGGGCGGGATTCCCCTTACAAAGGGGGCGGGGAAGAGAACGTGACCCCTGCCTGTCTGACGACGGCCCAGGCAAACATTGCAAGGGAGGAGAGGTTGAAGAAACGCAACCTCAGCTCCAGGATTCGCGATGCAGCTGTACGTTTCCTGAATTCAACTATCAATCTCTAGCATTCACTATGCCAGTGACAATAACCCGCCTCGTTCAGGGATAACCGTTACATCTCAGGCTTCTCCTGAAGACCAAATCTTCATGGTTTTAATGGCTTCTCTTATTCTTTCTCTTCTCGCTATCTTGAGGTGGACAAGGTTAAAGGTACAGGGTACAGCATAGAAGAAGCTGTGATGTGAGTAGTGCTTAGCACTCCAAGAAGTTCTTATCCGCTATTTTGTAGTAGCTTGCTAGTAGCATGAACAAACCTTGTGGAACAAGCCAATCATGCATAATTTTTCATCTCCTTTCTTTATCATGGGTAATACTGAATGTAAGAAGAAAGGTACATTTTAGAACAATTTCATTGAAGGTGAGGAGGAATTATATTCAACATGCAAATAATTACTATTGAGTGATATGTAAGATGAAAAGTGTTAATGTTCCATTGTTGCGAGCTTTTAATGTTCAGACATTCCCTCTATCATTCACAATTGAGAAGAAGCAGTTACTCTTTCATACTGTCAACAATTGACCTGTTAACTTATAAAAATAATTTATCTTTATAATCTAAATCAATATTTTTATTAGATTGATGGTTCTGAATAAGGGGCTGAAGCTTCCATGATGGAAAATTGGTAGATTTTCAGGGTAACTCTTGATCCCATGATTAAATTTAGTTATTTTGGAGACTTCTGTGGTACTATGCCGCATCACCATGATTTATTCTGCTATTTGGTATAGAAATTTACAATATGGTAAAAAGGTTGCCTTAATGTTACTAGTGTTTGCATAAATGACTGCATAAATCATAATCTAAGGGTTTGGGGTATATCACAAGATGGGGTCTATTTATTTGGGAGGGGAAGGCAGTGATTTGCTCTGCATAGCTGCCAAGTAGTACTGATTTTCAGTATTTATTACTGAAAAATGAGAAAGAATACTGGTGATTTCTGAAGTTTCTGTTTATGTGTTGTCCTATGGTATTTCTGTGAAAATAGTGATTTTCTTACCAAAATACTGATTTTCAGCCTTTCAAATACTGAAATGTTCTTGATTGGGTTGGCATTTCTGGTTCTGTGATAGGGGTTTCTCTGAAACTAGAGATTTATTGGCTGAGATTAAATCAATAAATATGGTCCTTGGAAGGGTGATTTGGACATGAATAAATGAATGTTATTCTGTTAATTTCCTAGGTACTTGTAGACTAACTACAGTCATTGATTATCATAACTCAATGATTTATTCTGCTATTTCGTTCATATCATGGTCAAAAGATTGCCTTATTATCACACTGGTTGTTTTAAATTGTAATTTTTATGCAGCGTATTCCAATTTTGGGCCCACATTAAATTAGAACAAAAAAAGGGAAGCTTCATGGAAGGGGCCTCTTTCACAAATTTAGCGATTGACTTTGCAGTTGATTTGTATGCTCGATTCAGTCGATTGCATGTCATGATCAATGTAATCAATCAGAAAAATCAGATCATTGATTGATTGCTATGCTTTGTGTAATGAGGGCCCTCGCAATTAACAAGAATCCTACTTGAGAACCACTGATCGTAATGCAATCCAATTATAGTCAACTTAGCTATACATGTATAAGAGTGTTGCACAAACAGTCCAAATCAATTCTCAAATAATTGAAACCATTCATAAACTAAAAAACTATATCTTGATTGAAAATTTATTTCAGTTGTTTGTGAATCACCCTCTTATGTAGTTTTACAAACAATTCTCTTAGTTTTGTAGTACATGCAAAAGACAAGTGTTGCATTTGACGGTTATTTTAATGTATGGTTTCATTAGAGAAGTTGGCGGTTATTAGTGCAGATCTGAACAATGATTTAATCTTATTGTACTATTTTAAAACCCGACAGTACATACACATATAGTATTAGAAACAGAATTTCTGAAGGTAATAAAAATTCATGCGTAAATCTATGTGAAGTTTCAGAAAGACAAGTCTGGGTCCCGTAACGCAAAGTTTAGCGATTACTCACATGCTTGATTTTCATGATTTATTGTACATTGTAGTCAATGGAATCAATTGTGAAAAAATGTTCTACGTTGATTGCTAAGCTTTGGGTTACTGGCTGTTATTGTCTTGTAACAAGTTTTGAGCAGAACTAAAAAAAAGTTTGATTTCAGAGTTATGATATAATAGTAGGTTGCAACCTCCTGTAACAAAGGCCCAAATTCACAAAGGTGGTTTTGAAAACCCATGGTTGAGTCCATGGTTTAAGCAAATTTCCTGTATGAATTACGCTTATTTACCGCTTATACTAAAAAAATTCCAATGCTGATGCACGCTTTTGTCACAGTGCGCCAAATTGATGCCTGTTGGCGTGGTAATCCATGCTATTTTATTCATGAGTCTATTGTTTTAATTAATGAGTCCACTCCTCAAACGGTGGACTCATGAAAAAATTAGTGTATCTAACCATGGTAACAGGCGTCAATTCTGCGCACTGTGACTAAAGCGCGCATCAGCATTGGAATTTTTATACGTGTACATGCCCGCTCCACGCTAAATTGAGCGCAATTTATACAGGATATCTGCATAAACCATAGATTCAACCGTGGGTTTTCAAAACCACCTTTGTGAATTCGGGCCATAGAGCTTAGTGAGTGTTTGGCTAATTGTTTAGGATTGATCGTAAATCAATGTTATCAACTGTAGAAACTAGCCCCCTGATCGAATCACTAGGCTTTATATTGTAATCACTTGCGCACTTGAAAGCCAACCAATTATGTTGCGCAATTAAGTGGTCTGTACGGGCTGTATAGATACATTGTTAGTACTAACAGAGCACTAACGGTAGGCCCAGTCACATCTTTTGGAATGTGATGCAAAATGTTGATCCAAGGTGCAAATAAGGCATTGTTGTGACATAACCAGTTGTAACAGGGGCCTCTGTTATTGCATTGTTAGGAATAACATCTTTTTTTGTATGGCTGATAATGGTTATTGAGAAAAAAGTATTGGGCATCAACAGTAATATTATAATAATCTTACAAAATTGAAAGTATAGGATTCTGGTTCTTTGTAGTTCTTGAAATTATGCATAGACTACAGAGATCCCGAGACACATTTTTGTAAGTCCGATGGCCATTTCCTAAAGCTTTTCTAAAGTTATGAACGACTGATGACCCTTTCTTGTGCTAAATGATGTATCCCTATGTGGCTGAATTAACACTTAGGAAATTGTTTCAGTCGTGCGTAAAATTTTGCATAACTTTAAAAACAGCTCTATGAAAAACCATATATATAAGTGCATGCTCATTTTAACATTTTGTATATTTTGTCTTCACTATTTACATGTTGATTTTGAAAGGCTATCCGACTGTGACACCGACAATTGGAAATAACCGGTAATCATTTTGTGTGATGGTTACCGGTACCTATTAAGAATGGATATACATTTGGTGAAAGTCTGGAATCTGATCCAATTACTAGTAGATGAAAATTGAGAAATCAGGGTTTCGCCAACTCAACTTCATTCTCAATAGGTTCTTTTACAGTGGATGTGACATGTTCATTGCTAATTCCCTAGAAAATATGTTCAAAATCTCCTGAAGTTTGCAATATTGTTTTAAAGTTTTCTTTTCTCTGTCTAGTGATTCATTATTCAAAATGCATTAATTGGCAGATTTATGTTATGTTTAAAAGGCAATATATTTCATGAGTCATCAATTATAAATGTTGCCTTTGGAATAGAGTTGTCCCTGTACTAGATTCAATTGTCTATAGCCCAATTTCTTAAGTCTAGTTTAACTTGGGCCATGGTACTCTGTTTTAAAATCAAAAGAGATTACAAGTCAAACATCAAGATTATCCTTTTGGAATGGCAGTGTGTTGCAGTAGTTGTGGATTTTTGTAAAAGTTCTGAAATATGTATTTATTCTTCTCTTTCAAGTGATATATCATCCTCTCAAATGTTTTCTTTTCTATTGAATGGAATAGCAAACAACCACAGAAAATATTCATTGTCAGGTACTGTACCTCCAATGCCATATAATTTGTCAAGAACCCTAGTATTATGATTTCCTAGTTTGAAAAAAAAGGTTCTTCCTCATTTGTCTGTAATAAAGGTCACATTATACATTATGACATTTACTGGAAATAACTTAGCACTAGGCATCAAGTTAATCCCTGTAGTAAAATAGAAATCAAATTTGATAAATGTCCACTAAGTGGCTAGTATTTCAAATAGTGTTTGTTATGAGACAGCAAAGGTAATATATTGATGAAGTGTTATTTTGTCACAAACAAAAAATATTTTCTCATGTTTAAACAGGTCTACATAACCTTTTTGGTGAACAAAAGTATCTTTATACTTACATGAAAATCAAGGTGTGGGGCAATGCTCCAGATTGTAATTATTTGCATGTTGGCAGGGTTTGTTGTTGAGGTTATCATGTCATCGAAATGATTAGTTTAGATAGGAATTACATGTCTTTGTGTCCCCACAGCGCTGTCTCAGCTCATGTTACGGGCCCCGGTAACAAAAAACATAGCAATTGAACTTACATGATTGCACATGTTGGTCAATGCAATCAATTGTTGAGCTCAACCCTCTAATTGATATCATGCTTTGAGTTACAGGGACTGGGGCCTCTCATAAGAGTAAGATGACCACAATTATGGAAAGCCAGCAACGTCAAGATCTAAAATGCACATTTGTTCATGATATTTTCTCGATATGATGTATTTTCATATATTCATTGTTTCCTTGGAAATTCAGTGTGCTTCTCTTTCTTTACAAAGGACATTGTGCAAATTTCCTGTAGAAAAGAAAAAAATGACATTGACGTGTTTCCATATAGTTGAGGTTGATCGGATCAATAGGAACTCTTTGTAAGACAGGGCCCAGGACTTCAGGTGATGTCATTTGTTCATTAATGACTTCTTCATGCAGATAAGATTACGTATTTTGTGGCTCAGCTATTCCGTGTGCGTGGTCCTATTCATGAGTTCTGTTGTAGTGCAAGCACCACCTGTAGCGTGTGGTATATGAAGTGCATGATTGAAGAATATTGGTCCATAATACAAGCTGAACAGCTGGCTATGGGATTGATTGTAAAATTCAACATTGAACTTCAATGTGCAGTCAATCACAAGAGTCAGTCGTAGAATCGTTCACCAGGCCTTGTATTAATGGGGCCTTAGTGTACATGGAATTTACTCCTCTGATCTGGGTTGTATTGGATATACTTTGAATAATGGAGAGAAAAATCAAAACAAATAGCCCTATTTTTCCCTACTTCATGCTTCAAAATCATTCTTTATACTGACGTTTTCACGTGAAAATGCAGAAAGCAAAACTATTTTTCATATGCTGTACATTGAGATAATTTCCAGTAGATTTGTAAATACGATGCAGAAAGAGAGCCAAATTTAAAAACTTCTATATGGGAAATGCTCATAATGAGAGATAAATCTAGTTGTAAACTCAATAATTATGTATATGTTCACGGTGTATATATATTTTGCCTGTATGTAAAGAAAATGTGTTATAAACATCAAAGTTGAAATGAAATTGGATTTAGATCCGGTCATCTATCAAGAGGACTCTTGTTCTGGGTCGGAAATAAATGTTTCAAAACTCAAAAAGAAAAATTCAACTTTTGCGGTACAATTGTAATTTTTGATTTGTGTTGATGATGTGTGGTCTGTGTGTATTGTTGTCGTCACTGAAATTATTCGAAAAAGTCGTAGGTACCACTAAATGCATGTAAATTTTCATGATGCAAACATGCAAATGCTTATTTGGGCCCTAGTTATTAAAATTGCTGTTTAAGAGCATTTTTCATATTTCACGGATTAAGGGTGCCCCCCCAAAAAAAAAATAAAAGAAAAGGAAATCAAAATTTTTTGTTATAACTTTTTAACATATACAACTGATTTCTAGCATTTCATGTACATTATTTCATCAGTTACTTATTCTTTCCTAATGTGATATGAACAGTACATGTAGATGAAGAATTTAAATGTCAAAACCCAGTTTCGCAGAGTAATTGGTCACAATTTGTTCAATTCAATCCCAACAAGAAGTGGATTTGAAAAAAAGGAGAAAATCAGATCAGAATGCTGAAAACTTAATCAAAATCAGATGTACAGTATAATATGAAAGTAAAAGTTATGACATTAAAAATTTTGTACTTAATTTCACAATATGGTAATATACACATCCCAATTTTATGCACATAAGGTAACCAATGATTCTATATCTCGTGGCATTTCAATTAAAAAGTTGCCTTTGATGAAATTTCCTATTTTCCAAAGTGGAAGATGAATTTTTTGTTTGAACAGAAATGCATAATCCCCATATTTTGTCAGTGATTTAACGAACTGGCTCAAAATTCGGCTGGTCTCCAAAACATGACCGAGATGATCGCATTCAAAGTTTGGATGTCTTTCAGGCACTCTTAACTTAGCGCTTTGGAAGAAACAAGATAAATTATTTATACCAATTTAAAGCACACATTATATTCTTTTATAATGTACAAAATTTTGTCTGCAATTAAATATTTGAAAAGAAGCGCATGTTTGCATTTCAGAAGCTACTATTTTTTACCCGAACCAGAAAGTTTGAGTTAGTAAAAAAAAAAAAGACTAAAATTTTTTTTAAAGGATGTACATGTACTTGCCCCAACAATCAACACTTCGCGAGGTGTGGGAGGTAGGGCCATACTAAACCCAATGATGTACGTGAAGGAGACCGACGACCGAAGTTTGTGACATAGGCCTATATAAAAATTGAAATATTGCTGTACTTGTTTAGGGATTCAATTCAGGGAATACTTGTCAAGCTAGGGTACCGTTTTGTTTCCAATACTTGTTTAAGAGTAGGGTTTCACACGCCAATGCTTGTTAAGGGGTGCATTTTCAGAATATGGAAAATGCTTCTTTAGGGTGCTTTTCGAGACAACATGGTCGTGCATGGTATTCACTCATCAATGGAAGTGCCCCCCCCCCCCTGGTTTGAGCCTGTTCATAAAATCACAGACGATATCAGACAGAAATCCAGGAAGGGGAGGGGGGCTGAATAATATGTAGGTACAATTAACATTTTACAAAGAAAGTTTGACGAATTGGTATATATGCTTTCCTTTAAAATCATCTATGTTAGATAAGAATAAAGAAATATCTTCAAAGAATACGCACACAAAAATCAAGATAGAGTCAAATTAGTTCCTTACAAGATTATTCCTTTTTATTTCATTGTCAAAGTAATACATGTACAATGTATTATATACATGGCATCAATTTCATATGCATTGCTGTTCCAACTTCAAATGTATACACACTATAGGCCTATATATGAATCACACATCCAACTTTACATAAATACAGCAATTCTTCTTATATTGTACAGTAGGGGTGAAAATAGTTTGGCATCGCATTATCAATTACAAGAAACAATTAAGATCAATTGTTACATGCTGTTATTCATATTGCTGGCAATTAACCAATCAGTATCGCTTATTCAAATATGCAATTAATCACAAATCAATGCATTATCGACATAAATTCCTGTAATACGAAAAAGATACAAATACACCACTATCAATTGCAATCAATATATGCACATCCTTTATATGAAAGTTGAAGTATTCTAATTCTCCTCATTGTCCAGCGAAACAAAGTTTTATTTATTTCTCCATGAACAAGTGGATTACCTTTATTTTTTTAATTACATTTTAGGGTTCAGTTTAGTTGGTCCTTATTGTGAAATCTGTAAAAATTGGAAAATCGTACAATTAAAACAATAACAAACAAAAGTAACTGTGAGTGAAGGGCATCATTGACTCTCTTTTGCAGGTTACTGAGTTGTGCATATAACTGAAAATGAAGCTTTAAAATGTTGGTTACTTTAAAGTGTCATAACTTTCTTATTTTACATCCGATTTTGGTAAGCTTTTCAGCATTTTGCTTGTTTGATTTTTCTCTACTGATTCAAATCAACATTTTGTCTGGGGTGGACTTCACCTTTACATGCATGATTTGCCCCAAGGCTGTATTTCACAACAAACCTCAAATCGCTTGTATCTTTCTTGTAGCAGGGCTTGATAAACAAAAAATGGACCCCAAAATGTGTATAATAATCATTAACCGTATCAGACATCTGAGCAGGGCAACTTTGATACATTGTTATCTGCTTATAAAGACTGGGATCAAATGGCCGGTCAATAAATTTCCAATTGTTTATCCCTGGGCCCAATTTATTGCCCGCTCAGAAGTCAGTGAGAAAATGCATGGAAATGCAGCGGGCAATAAAAGGCAGCGCTCACATCCGGGTATTCTACGTGTTTTTGTACGCGTCCTTGAATCGCGCAGTGCTTACATCACAAAGTTAATCAAGTTGAGACAATCTGGATACTGCGTCCCCACTGGTCAGGGATGCGTCCATTCTTAGATTCCCATTCTTAAACTCTAATAAATATCCAAATTTAAACGATTTTACTCTAGATGTCTGATTTGGTTAATAATAGCAATATTGACTGGCCTGGGGTGATATCGTGAATCGATTTGTCCAAGAACGGATACATATACACACAGTCCAAATGCCAGCACACAATAAGGCATCGGAGCTACCACATAAAAAGTTACAATACAATATACATGAACCTACTGATTTAACAAACAGACTTTGAAATTGTCAGAATATCAGCAGTTTTGATGGTCCTCTTTTTTCTCTTTAAATACGAATGAAATGAGAAATAGAGATGTACAAACAGTCTAATTCCATTTTTCAAATGCATTTTCAATGGAGAGGATTGTATTATGCATGGTGGTGTGAAACTATGAACTAGAGTTAGGTTCACAGTGAAGGTTTAATCCGAAAGGGGATCCCAAATCCCCACCTCTTTTTTTTTGTTGGAGTGCGCAATCACAAGCTCATATTACCCACATGCGCCAATGCTGATTTCACAAAACAAGGCAAATGTGGATGCACAATATGAATATTGTCCATGCGTTCAGTATCAACAAACTTTCAATAATTCTGTCGAATTGATGAATTTATGACAAAGAAAAAAAATATCAGTATTTTAAATTTCTTACATTACTAAATTTAGTTATTGTGCAATTCAAGGCAGATACACTGTACATTTTGAAATATTACCAAAAAAATGTAGCATTTCTCTATGAGTGTGTAATCATAATCAGAGCAGCTTTCAATGCAAACTCCTGGTAAAATATGTCATAAGGAATACATTAGACTTTACGTAAGTCGACCTTCCATATTAAAGCCGAAGCATTCTTTTCTCAGACCAGAATATGCGAACGTGTACATCTTCTGTACATCAAACAGATGTTCGTGGTCCCAAGAAATTCACCTGTAGTATCTAAAGGCCACACCTTATAGCAGTACAGCAATGCAAGGTCCCAAATGTTGCATAAAATTCCACGTGAATTTTGTCATAGGGTTCAACCTTGCACAAAGTTTATACAAAAAACATTGGTGAAATTTGAGGGAATTCCATAAAAGATTTTAAAAGTTATCTGAATTTCATATTTTTTTTATTTGTAACATCATAAAGCTTCCAATGTATCGTGACTTACGAAATTCAATGAAATGTAATTTTATCCAAAAAAAATAAATATTTTTATTGTACCTTCAGATACCAACAGTCAAATTTCACTCCTGCTCCCGAAAGAAGAAAATTATATACATTATAAACCATTGAAAAAAAAATTTGAAATTTATGCATTTAATATTACATAACACATGGGGCAGCTGCCAGTATGTGACATTGCAAATAAAAAATAATAGTTATATATAAACCTTAATACCTTTCTTAATCTTTATTGGATTTTCCTAAAACCTTCACCAATATTTTTTCATCATTTGTTCTGCTATTTCAACAATAATATATTTGTCAGGTTGAACTTCCCATTTAACTTCAGGCAACAGGGCTTGGTTTTCAATTAATCATTCAAGTCAAAGTCACTTAAAATTTAGATTGAAATTATTCATGTAATGATCTTGCAAAAAAGAGAGCTATTACTAAATATAACACACAGCATCACACACCTGAAATGAAAGTTGGAATATTACAGATGCAAAGTTTGACACGAATTGAAATCATACTGTGCTATATGAACTGTTTTGTAGTCTATGCAAATGCTTTGAAAGTAATTTCACAGATTTAGCTTTGCTTTTCAATAAAGAAAAAGATAATATAGTAGAGTCAGACTACTTTAAAACGTCAAAAATGATTCATACGTGCATAGTATGGCTACACAGTAAAATGTACAACATTATAAAGCTACAATTCTCTTGGCTCTTGCTACACAATTTTTTTTCTGAAATGCTGGTTAATTTGTGCGATTCCATGTTAATGCCCAGATATAAACTGGGGATAAATGCATAATATTACAATTTTATTTTACAAAAGACTATTGGTATTACATGGAACCAATGTTCAAGTACAAATCAAACATTAGCCCTGGGGAGCATTTCGCGAAAGGATTTGTCAAACATTTATCCGACAAGTAGTGTTTTACCATACACTTACTATGGTATCAGTGCCTCTTAGCCAATCATAATCAAGGACTTGTTGGATAAAAATGTTGATGAAACGCTCCTCTCCAGCAAAAAATACATTCATTGCACACAAATTTGTAATTGATATGCGTTCAAATGCCACTCTCCATCAAACCTGATTTTCGGAGTTACCCTAATTGATTTGCAATTAAAATTTGTTTGTTTCTTGCAATTTGCCCAATAAGTATGTCCCATGGGACTCTTTTTTAACGAATTAGTGGAAGAGCAACCAGGAATTGTCACATCTTCTGCAATTCACTGATGATTTGCTTCGATCCATCTACATGTATATTATGTGGATTGTTTGTCAGTGGACTAGTATTTCAGGGGTCCATTGCAGAAAGAGTTACGTTTAACACAAGTCAAAAAATCGATCCCAAACGCGTGCTATTGATTGGTTGAAAATCAAGTTGCGCATGATTTTTTAGAGTTGCGACTGATTGCAGCTCTTTCTGCAACGGGCCCCAGAACATTGAAGCTTACCAGGTAATGAATGTATACTATTATTTTTGAAGCATTACAAACAAAACAGATGAGATCAGGGGCCCTGTTTCATAAAGGACTTGCAACTGCTGTAACTTTGCCATTGTGGCAGCTACCATGGTAACCTTGATTTATGGTTGGCTGCTGAGCCCTGTTACCATGGTAGTTACCATTATGGCAAAGTTACAACAGTTGCAAGTCCTTTATGAAACAGGCCCCTGATACAGTGAAGGTGGAGAGTGGAGATGGGTTGTGGATGGAGGAAAGTGGAGGGAGAGGGTAGGGGTAAGGGCAATTGTCGCAATCATGAGGTGAATCCGGCAACCCCTACCCCCCCCATTCAAATGGGACAAAACAGAATAAAACTTAGGATTACAGACTGAATGACATTCGATACAAAACTCATCAATTAACTTATCCTGGCTACATGGCACGACAGCAACGTAGCATCTACAACTCTAGCAAATTCCTCCACCATTTCAGAGAATCCTAGAATTGTAGCACCGAAATGGTTCTCATTTCTCCTGTGCGATACAACACGGACCTACAGTACACATACATGTTTAAATATCAGTGGACAGGCTTAGTCCAAAATGTATAGATTTTCTACAGGTGCAAATGTACATCAGGACTTTTCTTCCATGTACTTCCAGGCAAACCTTAGTCCACCATGCATTGATAATTGCTCTTGAATTCATCAAACACTTTAATACGAATGAGATGACTTGCACTCAAAAATATGTTCACACATATACATAAATACAATATCTTTATGAATTTCAACATCTACATTCCTTGAATAAAAACGCTTGGGGCTATTCATTCCCTCGAGAGATAAGAGCGACTAAATCTCTCACTCAAATTCCTGGCGGTGTTTCACTAAGAGATCAGTATAGCTTCAGTCATGCTCAAACGGGATCATGCACATGCTATTTTTTTCACGTAATTCGATTGATCTGACCAACGCAGTGATGAATTATATTCAGCACGCAACTGGAATTGAAGTGCCACTGTATGTCACACTTACAAAATCTTTATGAAACACCATCCCCCCTCCTCCCCCCCCCCCCCCCCGATGAACATGATATATAAGGGATAAATGCCCCATCACATCGTTCCGTGAGGGCCTTGCCTGTGACCTGTGGGTAATTATATTTGCTACATGTACCTGCAGGTCTCTCACATTAACAGCATCTCGCACGTATCTCGCATGCAGTTGCCCGAAGAAGTGCACGCAAGCCTACTGGTAATTTGCTTGCAGAAAAAATTTTACTATATGCACCAAACTTTGTTGCCGATGAGTGATGAGCGGGTGATTGCCTGCAGATCACCCGCATGGCTTCACAGAAAGAAGTGACAGAGCCTGAATGCATCACCACATTGGTTAGATCCATCTCCTTTGACATAAGCTTCCACACAGCCTTCATCAACACTGTAACAGTCCTACAGTCACATCAACGAAGCCGACTCCTGACCGATCAAAGCTATTACGCTATTTGCAATGCAGGTTTGGAGTGGGTTATATTGCTGTGGCTGTAGCATTGCATGTTGTTAAATACCTAAATATTCACATTGGCATTTAAGCCTAATTAGAGGAGAAATAGCCACTTCAACTGATATGTTAAGCATACATGCGTGTACCTTTATTCATTTAAAAAAAATTATCTTCTGTTCATACCCAAATTTACATTATTATTCACTATTCGTAAATCCCTAACAATAGAAAAATACTGGAGCACTGTCACTGGCCTTAACAATTAAGGATAAGGGATAAATTGAAGCCTCATTTAATCAGCTTTTATTCCCCAAATTGGCAACATTCAACTTTTCTTTCGCTGCGGTATTTTACTTAATACAGTTTTGAGTTGAATATCCAGATGTAGCTAGAGATTGATGAAAATGTATTTAACATTTAGAAATTTGCCACATTTCAATGGAAAAATACCTGTAACTTGTAAGTATTCATTACATTTCAATTGCATTGCCAATTTAGAAAATTTAGTGATTATTGATTTTTTTTTACATTTATATCATTGAACAAAAGATAATGACATAATTGGTGCAGTGTTCTTTCTCATGTATTTTGTATGTTTTTTTTTATAACTCTATATATTTTTAATAGCTCTGTACATGTATAATAGATATGAGCTGTATTGAAAGGGCCTATGAATGTACATTAAAAAATCCATTATCTAATGCACCATGTCCCAGAAACTAAACCCCAAAATGATGATTAATCATGAATTCAATCATATATACAACACATCACTTTAAAGCTTAGCATTCTCTTTCATCTGGTGGGTTGCTCATGAAGCTGATCGTCAAATAGTGACTTTAAAGGGGAATGAAACCTTTGGAACAAGTAGGCTTGTGTCGAAACAGAAAAATCAAAGAATAAGAACAAAGAAAGTTTGAGAAAAATCGGACAAATAATGAGAAAGTTATGAGCATTTGAATATTGCAATCTCTAATGCTATGGAGATCCTCCCATTGGCAACGCGGCAAGGATGTGTGATGTCACTGATGAACAACTTTCCCTTTGATGGACTATGAAATACCCTGAAAATGTGTCTTTTTGCTTTTTCGTATGGTGATACAAACTCTTTATCCATGATGTATTCTTTAAAAATCTGTATTACATGCCCTCCTATAGAAAGAATACATGTTCTACTGATAGATGTAATAAAAGAGGCAATTTAAGTGAAATATATACTAAAATAATGGGGAGAGTTGTTCAAGAGTAACATCACACAAGTTTGTCGCATTGCCAATGTGAGGATCTCCATAGCATTAGTGATTGCAATATTCAAAAGCTCATAACTTTCTCATTATTTGTCCGATTTTTTCTCATACTTCCGTTGATCTGTTTCTTTGATTTTTCTGTTTTAACACAAGCTATCTTGGTCCAAAGGTTTCATTCTCCTTTAAGAACGACTGGTGTACCTTTCTTCAGCACCAAACCATCGCCAATGAACATTATGGTGCATTGGATTTTCCACAAGAACGGTTCACCAGTCATTCTTAAAGTTGCTCTATTAAACTTACAAAATGCTTTATAAATCTGCCCCTGGTTTCACTTAAATGCCCTAGGTAATAGGATATTGCTATTTGCATATATTTCACGAGACACATGAAAAGCTTCTGATTGGTCAAAAACTTGGGTGAATACTGGCACTAATGACTGAACATACATGTATTCAAATCAATGCATGTATGACTAAACCATAAATATACCTCTGTAATGTACAATTAAGTTATTAATTGAGCATACATGTTTATCAGAAAGAAAATGCTGTTTTTCAAAAGATTCATTAATAATAGTTTGCAAACTATCCACAATTTCAATGTGAACTGCATCACATTTCTATATCCATTGCGTGTTTTTTCATTTTTGAAAATGACATTTACAACTTTACAACCTAATCACATGGGGAAGACCCACCAATATTTCATATGTAATGCTGTAAATTGAACCTACCTCACTTACCACCTACTGAAAGCAAATAAATCCATAAATAAGAAAAAGAAAATGCATAGCCATACTTCAGACTTCTGATTTATTTTCTCACCTCAGAATACCAGTATGTTTGTTACAAAAGCCTACATGCAGCCCTTCATGTTAAATTTTTAACTGAATTTCTATTCAAGGTGGCTGTTTAGCAGATTTTCAAAAAATGCCTTGAATTGCTTTATTCATTATTTTCAAGGAAATGAAAGTGATACCATGATTTTAAAAGATCTAGTTACACACAGTATAGAATATTCTCAATTCTCAGCTGTTCATTTTGACTGAAATTCCTACCAATAATTTATACCCACAGGGCACACATACCATTCTGAACAGCAATAACATTGGACGGTCTACGCCATGCACATACAACATGAGAGCTAAATAGATTTTAAACATGCACAAGATGGAAGCAACAATACATACATTCATTTGCATGGTTCCAGATATATATAAATTCAAGCTCCATAATGGTAAAATACAGAGTTATTTTTAAACCTTTATACTGAAACAAACTCCAACACACTATTTCAACATAATTATATGTGCAATTTCAGTGCCTGTAAGCGATACGATTCTGCCATTTTCTGGCAAACTTTATATTGCTGATGGACCAGACAGACAAAAGTTTCTCTGGCATTAATTGCAAGTTTGAGTAGTCTATATTTGTAATACTTTCAATCTAATATCAATTGAAAGCAAGATACAAATTGTAGCTAACTAATACAACTCGTTGAGTTGTTAAAAAGTCCAATCTTTTTGCACTGATAATATGATGAATAAAACATTTTTTTGCTACCATTATACATGTATTGAATGGGTGATGGTTTAGTGGTCATGATTCTAGACTTTTCATCAGGTCATGAGTTCAAATCCTACTCCAAGATATTCATTTCCTTTGACAAAAAAATCCATACTGCTCTGCACTCAACCCAGGTGAGGTGAATGGGATACTGGCAATGGGTTTATTCCTTGAAAGACAGAGAAAAACAGCTACTCTGCTAAGGCCAGGATACTTATCCCACCTGATTGTGGAGCTCTTTAAAACATTTTGATATTAAAAATATATGGTTAGACACCACATGGCCCGAGTCACAGACCCTGGGGGTCAAAATCTGTCCGATTTGATTGAATTCCAGTAATATTTTCCCATTCTGGTGGGCGTTTCATCAAGCTGTTTGTAAGTTACGAATGACCTTACACATGACTGGTGACCCTTTCTCGTGCTAAATGATATCCTTGTGTAACTGACTTAGCACCTAAGAACATGCTCCAGTCATGACTGGTGACCCTTTCTTGTGCTAAATGATATCCTTGTGTATCTGACCTTGCACCTAAGAACATGCTCCAGTCATGACTGGAAACCCTTTCTTGTGCTAAATGATATCCTTGTGTAACTGACCTTGCACCTAAGAACATGCTCCAGTCATGATTGGAAACCCTTTCTTGTGCTAAATGATATCCTTGTGTAACTGACCTTGCACCTAAGAACATGCTCCAGTCATGATTGGAAACCCTTTCTTGTGCTAAATGATATCCTTGTGTAACTGACTTAGCACCTAAGAACATGCTCCAGTTGTGCATAAATTTACAAACAGCTTTATGAAACATCTAACGGGTGTTCTGACGAGCAAAGAAACAGAAGCACATTCTGAGAGCACAATGTTTGGTATTCTTTTTTTTTATTTTAGCTTTCTCGCAATATTGGCATTCATATCCTATCTGTATGTTGATGAAATGAAATTATAAAAGTGAAAAACCCTTCATTGATTTAATGCTGGAACTCAAAGGACAAACGACAGGGGAGCATTTCATAAAACAAATAGTCTGTGATTTTTACTGACCATTGTTATAAGCTACTGAAAATCCTTGCATCCAATTGGCCGAGAGCAAGTCAGTCAGTGGGGATCACCGTTTGAACTCTCCATGAAATGCTCTATACATGTAGTAGTTTGCAAGCTTTCACACTTTCTTTCAACCCGTCAATTTTACACATAATACCAGTATTACAATTTTTTTATTAATCGATTAATCATAAACGCAGTAGGGGAAATAGTTTTGAAGCTATTTCCCCAACTGTGTTTATGATTAATCGATTAATAAAAAAATTGTATTGCTCAGGAAATAAATCCCTGTTCACAGCACATACAATGTGCGAGTCTGTTATCCTCAGTCGCCGACTTTGCGTGTCATAACGGAGCCTTAATAATCCAAAATCACTTCGCTTATAGTTGTGAATTATAGCTTTTTAATTTCTTGAAGAGGGGTAAATATCAGACAATAAATCATCAAACAAGGCTCAATCTAAAAAAATAAAAAAGGAGGACGCCGTGCACTTGAGTGTGGTACCTGCATGCTGTTAGCTTGCCAGTTTGAGCTCTTGTTCTGTGCCAGAGCTCTGGGTGAGAATTCTATCCGTAATGGCCTAAGTGATGGTGATTTTCTGTTTCAGATAGAGTTTAGATTTCATGTTAATTTTGAAAACTGTCAAAATACTTTATGATTTCTTCTTTGTGATTAATATTTAAGTTATTAATGAATACATTTTCACCAAATTTAGACTCTCCCAGAATGAAAGGCATTTTCTGTGGAGAACTGCGTTTTCAAATAACTTGTGAAAAACTTAAGGTACATGAACCTACAATACATGTACATAGCCGGTTATGTGCTGGAATTTGAAAAGACTGAGTTAGATATTGATTTCATTTCTTTAACATAATTTATATGCAATCCAAGGGCACCTCACAGTCAAATTCACACACAAACACTCACCCACACCCGTAATTCTAACCATGAAAAAAAAAATTCTAAATTTATTATTTGATCTGAATTCTCCCTTTCTCCATCTCTCTCTCTTTTATATGTTTACTTTATTCATTAATTTTATTCAGATTTTTTTTTTTTGGGGGGGGGGTTCATTGTTCGTGGTTCATTAAAGATGAAAAATAAATAAGCCCATGTGTGTGTGGTTGTAAAGGGGATGTGGAATGAGGGTGTCAAAACACATTGAAATCTGATTTCTTAAAATGTTTGAATAAGCCAATAAAGTCTTGGGACTTCATTGGCTCAAATCTGAAGTGTGTGAAGCTGAAGGCGACTCTGGTGGGATCACTGTTGATTATTAAAGGCCTTTAGGGCATTCCCCCCATGCACCAAATATGTTTTGAGCTTTTAGGCGTCACAGCGAGTCTCGGAATGTCAAAAGGTAATTGCTGATATGCCATAAAAAAAAGTAGCCCCATGAATTAGAAAATAGCCCCAAGATATTCAGTGGTAGCCCCAATGTAAAAAAAAGTAGCCCCTAAAAAAAAAAATTAATTCCTCCCCTGCTTCAAAATAAATGGGCTACAACCATCAGTCCGAAGTGAATTATATATGAATGAAAACATGTAGCAAAGGATTCTGCAAGATAATAGTGTCATTGCTGAGAAATTTGCAAAATAAGCATGGTACGGGTATGGCTTGGTTGGGTATTTTTCCAAATAAACTTGGTGCCAAAAGAAACTTATCAAACTTTACAAGCGCACTACACAAATTCCATGCAGTCAAAATTCACATTATCTTGACACAGGCTAGCTCCAATAATCTTTACTATCAAGCACATGTCAATAATTAAGAGATTTGTTCAATAATAGAGAGGCTGTAGCCCCTCAAATCAATTGGTTCCGGAATCAAAAGCAACAAAAGTCTTACGTTCAGTCTCAGTTAAATGGTCATTCTTTGCTAGACTGCTATTGACATGATTGAGAGTCCATTCATGCAATATGCTTTTTTTTACCTCAGTAGGTGTGTTAAAAATTTTTATTTTAACTTCTTGTAACTTCTTAGTTATTGAGGCAATCAATTAAACATGCCGATGGTCATACTGTGAACTTTTATAAACTGGTAAGTTTCTTTATTCCCATCTCATTTTCATTGGACCTTCTTTTTCCATTTTGTGACTTTGAGTTCTGGAACCAATTGATTTGAGGGGCTACACTCTCTTTATTATTAAACCAATCTTATTGACATGTGCTAAGTAAAGATTAATGAAGCTAGCCTGTGTCAAAATATTGTGAATTTGACTGAGTGGAATTTGTGTAGAGCGCTTGTGAAATTTGATATGTTTCTTTTGGAACCCAGTTTACATCTAATAACAATACACTGTCCCACGTGTACTTATCGGTGTTGGCGATCTTCACTGTGATTGTCTATCATCTTTAGTTTTCATGATTTCATAAAGTTCATTTTATGTAACAGTACCAGACTTTAATCTAGCACGATATGATGGAAAATTGGAAATAAACCTTGATTTTTGCAGACACGCTCACAAATCAGTGTTTATTGCAACTACTTTCATTAATCTTTCAGTTGGCTTATGACAAAAGTGCAAGTATGGATCGGCCAGATAGAATATTTTAAAAAATAATGTTTTTAAACTACTTAAAGCTACGGAGTGCACCTCATGAATCGTCAGGTGAAAAGAAGAGTGCCGATAGAGCAAACACTAAGAAGACAACCCCTCCAGTCAATGTTACTGTGGTGTGAATGAAACAAATAAGAGAAGAAAATAAAAACAATCAAAATCAGAAACTTGTGATTGATTTCAAGACTAAATTGAATTAAAACACATAGAAGTAGATTAGGAAGTCAACATAAGGATGTAGGGTGGGTGTGTCATAAAGCCGTTGTAACTTAAGATCGACTTTATGAATGACTGGTGACCCTCTTTTATGTACTAAATCAACATCAATTCAAATCTGGTTTGTATCACTTAACACAAGAAAAGATCACCAGTCGTTCATGAAGTCGCTCGCAACGTACAAACAACTTAATGAAACACCCACCTGGATTGATGATTTCAGTACTATCACTTTAATACATACTGCAGGTGATTTCAAATTTACTGTCAACTGGTCTTGGAAGTACATTTTAGATTGCCTTGCACAGCTCCAACTACTCTGAAAAAATTTTAAAGTTCAGTTTAATTTTGTTGATTTTTAGTAAAATATAAATATAAAAGAAAATCCATAGTCAGTGGAGGAATGTGTTAAATAATTTTGACGGATAGAGTTTCAATACTTTTGAAAATTTGGGAAAGAGTAAAAAGAGGAATATAAAATTCTATTTCTTAATAAATACATACAATACAATGAATTCTCCAAAAATGTGACGTAAAATATTGGACAATTTTTATGGATAGAGAGGAGGGAGGGGGAGAGGAGTCCAGCCCCCCCCCAAAAAAAAAAAAATCCTACTTAAATGCCAATATATTCACAGTGATTTGTTGAAGATACTGACCCGTTCTAGCTGATATCCTTTGTGCAATCATCCTACCACCTATTACTGCTAATCCTGTACAGAAGGCATGTCCTAATGTACCACCTAATGTCACGCCAAGAACATTCTGGAGAGAGAACAAATAACAGAAGATATTAATACAGGTATAAACTTTGCCTAAAAGTCAGATCTTTCAGGAGAAATAGGAGAAATCCAACCTAGAAGAGGTATACATACATGTACAGTTGTGCTTACCGGTAAACAGGTATGTGAACCCCACCACAAAATGCACTCCTTCAACTCCTTCAACAGCAATACAATGATCGGAGAGACCAGAGAAACAAACTTTTGTAATATTTGATCACTTGATTTCACAATCGTCTAAAACATGGCAGAACTTGAACATTTTAAATCTACCATTTTTCTGGTGGGGTTCACTAACTAATTGAGCACATGTTGTGCACAATCTGAGTACTGTATTAAACACAAAAGGTTCTAATCACTGATATGAATGAACAATTCTGATTGGTTCCTAGTCAGTCTACTGAGCAACATGCGTATGCAACGACAATCTGGATAGGCCATTTCATCTAGCGATTAATTGCTATTAAACCTTTGTGTTACGGAGCCATGGTACAAAGGTTAGCCATCAATTGTACGCTTGATTTTTACGATTGTACATTGTAGCAAATGGAACCAATCTAAGAAAAATGTTCTACGATCATTGCTACACCGTAAGCTTTGTGTTACGGGCGCCAGGTGACTTTCTGGTCTAAAAAAAGATTGACTTCCCTTGGCCCAATATTTGACTCATGGCAAATTGACTAATGCAAGTTCACCGGCATAAATGTGCCTACCACGGTTAAATAGTGACTTTAAAGCCACATCCTCTAAACTAAACAGGGTGAACTGATGGCATACAGTGTATGCCTAAATCAATTTTGCATATTCTCAGGCTAGACTCATCTATAAAAATGCCTTTGTGAATAGCGTGGCTGCCTGAGTCTGAAGGACGGTAGCCAATACTTGTGGTTGGTTGAGACTTTAGGCCACAAGACTACAGTTAAACAGCTCTCATTATAGGTAACATGGAACATATTTTGCCCGAAAAATTCTTTCTACAATGCTATGAATATAATATACAATGTATGTATATATGCATATCGATACTAATACCTTAAAAATAAAATATCAATACAGCTCAAAGCAATCCCATAACAGAACAATACTATAAAGGTAATGAAGTAGTTTTAATGCAGACAACTAGCACTCTACAAGCTAATTCATATTGCAATTCAAACATCCCAAATAACAACTCTCCCCCCCCCCACCATATATATATAGTCAAGGTCAACACACTTTGGGAATCAGAGCGATGTTGTTATACCTGTCAATCATCCACAATGATTACATTGAAAGATACATCCAACATAAACTGTCAATAACAATTGGTGAAACATCTTTTGCTTTCTATCAAGTAATTTTGTATTTAACATGACAGGGCTGATTATTAATGTCATTTGCAGGTTCACTGCCTGATAATAAGACAATGGTTATCACTGTTCCATGTTAAAAGGTCAAGTGATCCCTATCTACAAAGTGTGGATGTAAATATTCCTTCTCTGATAACACCAGTGTATGTTAATAAGGCCATTATTAAATCTCCCTAGTCTTTACTTTTCTCAGCCATTTTGTATTTGTGAAGCCCAGGGTATATTACTAATACAGTGACTCACAATGAGTGAATGTACTTTGAAAATGACAAGTAGACGATAAACATAGTTGTGTACATAATACTTGCAAGCTATCAAAAAACATTTCAAGACATTTTAGTGTGGTACGGTATGTCACCGACACAGCTCCCGTAGGACTAGCGTGCCAAAATTGATTTTTTGGTTGTTTTAGCTTCAATAGGGTTCCCTTAGACCAAAAACGATGGGGTTCAAATTTTCAGACCCCTCCTTCCCTTTGTGAGGGGTTCTTTTTGGCGCCATATTGGCCTGTACAAAGCCCAATAGGATAATCCATTGTTTTCAACCTTATTTCTCACTTTTCTTCGCCAATTATATTTTTAAGTTGTCTGAGGTGTACGAGAATGAATATTTGATGATGTTGTGATGTCAATGTTTTTTAACTTTTACCATACGGGGGCGGACTTTACGAAAAATGCCCCAAAATTGTAAAATATTGCCCCCAAAATATTATTTTTCCCTTTTTTGGCACTAAAATTAGGACAAAAGGATTATAAAATGAAATGAATATGTCTTGTTATACAGTCCAATAACAGAGGAATACATCACATGTAATTTATATGATTACATGTATTATTGGTAAATTAATGTAAGTCACCCCCATTTCAGGATTTTATGCAGTGAAAACCTAACTACAACACTAGAGGGCGCCATAACTTATCATGATGATATTAGTGTGGTACGGTATATTATGACACAGTTCCTGCAGGATTTTTGTGCCAAAATTGTTTTTTTTTTTTGATTCACTTGGGTCCAATCTATCACGAATTGATAGGGTTCCAATTTTCCCCACCCTCACCCACTGCCTGAGGGGGGGTCACCTATATCAAGACCCACTAAAATCAGGAGTATTAGTAATTTTGCGCCCGGTTAAACAATGAATTGTTTTATGGTATTTTATCATCCCTAGACAGCTAGAATGCCTATATCTGAAGGCTTCAAGTTGGACGAGCATCCTACCAACCATATCCCCTACTCCCCCCCCCCCCAACTGACTGGCATACAACTTTCACCATTTGGCCACTCGTTCTAGAGTACAATTTACGATTAAAGGACTTCTATTCGAATTGTCAATTATATACTTCTCGGCTAATTTCCAATTACTGATAGACAGAAAAAAACATAAGATATAATTTTAGCCCCCCCCCCACACACACACGCACATAATCATTATTGAAATAACATGTGATATTTAGAGAACTTCCGAACTTACATTGTTTTTCAACAGTTCTTAGTACTAATTGACCTCAGGAATAATATACTAAAAATCTACCAAAATCTGCATCAGGGAAAGTGGTTATTTTCAAGATAGTATCCAAGATGGCCACCATTCACTTAAAATTAATGAATACGACTCACTCATTATCCACCCTAGAATCCTAATTAGTTTCATACTCCATGGTCTAGGAGTTAAAATAATTTGTTTACACAGGGTAGAGTGAATATAATGACCCCATCAGGATACCTGGAAAATATAAGATGGCATCAAAAAAGCCTGCCGTGTGCTAAAAATCCGCAATTTGGTTTTGATTCAATGATTTTAAGGGTGAAGTAGTAAATTGGAAAAAAGTTACAAGGACAGTGAGTGGTCTGGTGGGTCCAAAAATCCATGATGGCTTCAAAAAATTTATTCTGAAAAGGCTGCTAAACTTAAAGCAGACATAGCTGATTTCATATCGTCCATGGAAATGTGATTTCGATGTTTAATTTTAAACCACTGGTTTGGGTTAAATAATATATAAGGATAAGTTACAAGGACAGTCAGTGGTCTGCTATGTCCAAAAATCAAAGATGAATTCCAAAAAATGATCTTAAAATGGCTGCTGATACTTAAAGCGGACATACATGTAGTTCATTTCATATCGGCCTGGGAGATATCAGGTGGGTGTTTCATAAAGCTGTTCGTAAGATAAGACGACTTTAAGAACGACTGGTGATCCTTTCTTTTGGTAAATGGTATACACCATAGGCGATGGTTTAGCGCGTAAGAAAGGATCACCAGTCGTTCTTAAAGTCACTCTTAACTTACGAACAGCTTCATGGACCGGCCCCCAGTTTGGTGTCTAAACCAATGGTTTCAAGGGTAAGTAAATAAGGGCTGTCAGTGGTCTGGTCTGTCAAAAAATGCGATATGGCCTCCAAAATGAAGGGTCAAAATTGACTGTGGTTCTTAAAAGTAGACATAGTTCATTAGAAATGCACATTGTGGATTTGATTTTGGTGTCTACACTAGAGTTTAAAGGATCAAGTATTGTTTCAAGTTGAAAGAACAGTCGGATGTCAAGTTTATCAAAAATCCAAGATTGCTTAAATGACTGCTAAAGTGGATATAGAACATTAAACATACACCTGGGGATATTATTTTGGTGTCTACACTAGTATTTCAAGAGTTGAAATTAAAAATACTTATCAAGGACTGGCTACAATGACTATGCAGTTATCCATTTTGCCTTAAAATCCAAGTTGGCTTTAAAAAATGGGTTCCAAAATGACTACTGTTACTTAAAAGTGGAGACATTATTCAAACAATACCAACCTGTGAGAAATATTTTGGTGCCTACACTTATATGTATTCCTTCGCGCATTCAGGGAATTTCTTCCTACCGGGTACCCATTTACCTCACCTGGGTTGAGTGCATCACAATGTTGATAAATTTCTTGCAGAATGAAACTATGCCATGGCTGGGATTCGAACCCACGACCCTTTCAAAGTCAAAAGACCAATCCACTAGGCCACAACACTCGAACGGTTGTAATTAATTTTCTGACTTTAAAAATCATGGTTTAAACATCAAACCATATTCTTGATGGATATTACATGTCCACTTTAAATAACAGTGGCTATTTTATATATTGTTTAACATACTCGACCAACGACTCTCCTTGTAACTTATTCTAATGTATTATTAGACTCACTTTTCCATGGTAGTCACACACATTCATATTCCCGGATATTAAACAAACTATATCGGTTTTTCAAGTAGCAACAGCAATTTCAAACTCCATTTTTGGAAGCCATCTTGGATTTTTTAACATACCGGACCACCGACTGTCCCGGTATGTTGAGTCCAAGATGGCCTCCAGAAGTTAAATAAATAAAGAAAGGAAACGGTATTCTTGTCCCAATTTTGATCGTTGAAACCATGGTCTAGACACCGATTCCATCTATCTCAGGTATATAAAATGTGCTATGTCCATTTAAAGTATCAACAGCCATTTTAAACTCCATTTTTGGAAGCCATCTTGGATTTCTGGGTCCTTTTCCCGATATTCTTCTTCACCCTTAAAAATCTTTGAATAGAAACCAAATTAAGGTCACTTAAGTAAAAAAATCCAGGATTTTTTTATTTTTAGCCCAAGGCAGCCATTTTGCCCCCCCCCCCCCCCCGGGGGGGTAGAATCAAAACAAATTAAATGCCCATACTATGAATCGGCATTGGAAATAATTGCTCTTGAAATGTGTCAGCTTTCAAATTTATTGATAAAATTACAGTGCCTAGAATTTGATTTTTTTTAGGGAAGTGCTTATCATATGTTATGGCGAACCCCATCGTTTTTGGTCTAAGGGTACCCTATTGAAGCCAAAACAACCAAAAAATCAATTTTGGCACGCTAGTCCTACGGGATGACACACCATACCGCACTATTTAGGAAGATTTAGGATTATTACAAAATAATGTTCTTACTTTTCAAATACACATACAAATACAATTAGCTAATATACTATATTTAAGCTATTTCTATATTTTTATATAAGCTCTATTTGGTCACTAAAAGTTAATCCAATTAAAATGAACCTTAAAAAAACTGATTTAATATATTTTTTTTTAAACAATGAATTATAAATGATGTCACATAAATCAAAGTTCTAAAATTCAAGATAATTTTAATATTTATTCGTCCTCATGAAATTACTCAATTATACAATTTTAACAATCATCTATGCCTATGTATACAGTGTAGTTATTTGAAGGAGAATAATTCTATTGGGAACTTTCATTGAAAAGACAAGAATGTGTTCCCATTTAACTGATATAGACCAACCATCCAGAAGCTTGTTCTGGCCAACCAGTATCGTTGTTTAATAGGGCTAAGAATACACCAACAGAGGAGAAGTTACAACCGGTAATGTCACAGCGATGCCTAACATGTCACATCAGCGTGTAAAGTGTTTTACTAGATCAACGTTTGACATCACATTGTGAACTGGGCCTACTATTAGTGCCCTGTCTGCCCTTACAACACTTCTGTGTGGCTGGTACAGGTTGATGAGCATGTTCACACTTACCTCTCTAGCTGCCAATACAATGGTTGTCATTTGCGATCTATCTCCCCACTCCGCTAAGAATGTGAGCGTGAAAGCTTCCAATAGGATAGGAGAAAAGATGCCTAAAACTCTCCGTCTGTAACCTCCTCTTATTATACCTGATTCTGGATCTTGGGTCATACTAGATTTCATCTCTTTTTCTCTCTGCAAGCAAATGATACAGTACGAGCAAATATTTACTTGTATTTGTTAAAATGTGTATGCCCCCATTGCCCTATTAAAGGTCAAGTCCACCTCAGAAAAATGTTGATTTGAATGAATAGAGAAAAATCAGACAAGCACAATGCTGATGATTTCATTAAAATCGGATGTAAAATAAGAAAGTTATGACATTTCAAAGTTTCGATTATTTTTAACAAAATAGTTATATGAACGAGCTAGTTACATCCAAATGAGAGAGTTGATGATGTCACTCACTATTTGTTTTGTTTTTTATTGTTTGAATTATACAATATTTCAATTTTTACGAATTTGACGATTGGGACCTCCTTGTCTGAAGCACAAAGTGTTAAAATAATGGAATTCCACGTGTTCAGGGAGGAATGAAACTTCATTTCACATGACAATGACGAGAAAATCAAAATATTTCATATTTCAAACAATAAAAAACAAAAGAAATAGTGAGTGAATGACATCATCAACTCTCTCATTTGGATGTAGCTGGCTCGTTCATACAACTGTTTTTGTGAAAAGAAGCGAAACTTTGAAATGTCATACGTTCTTATTTTACATCCGATTTTGATGAAATTTTCAGTGCTATGCTTTTTGAATTTTTCTCTTTTTATTCAAATCAAGTTTTTGTTGGGGTGGACTTGTCATTTAAGTATGGAGTGGATAAATCTCCTTGTCCCCTTGAATAATGATGAAGTCTAAAGGGGACAAAAGTTGCAAAACTCACTGACCATATATTCAAAAGTCTTAACTTTATTAGGCCATGGTATAATTCTGTTTTAAATCATGGGAAGCTGAAAATATCAAAAATTGAATACATTGTAGCCTATATATTTCTTTTCTTCATTCTGTTCTTTCCCAATGTTGTAATGGAAAAGAAATGTATTTCACTTTTCAGTTATTATTGGCAAAAACAGTTAGGGTTGAATTGAGAACCAAATGCACTGACAAACTGAAACTCTATTGCTAGAGCTTGGTGTCATGATTGAACCCCCTCTCTCTCTCTCTCTCTCTCTCAGTCCAAAACAAAATAAAACAAAGAATGCAATATCACCTGTTCCTAATGTATGCATTAGTTGAGAATATTCATTCACATCTATTCAAATACACATTAAATACTTGTTTCATGCTGCAGTGCTAAATTGGGAAAAAGGTTTATAATTTGCAACATACATTAAATCTGTTAAGCAATGGAATGTACATAAAACACAAATTTCAGCCATTTGAATGAAAATGGAAAGGAGGGGGGGGGATAAAATATTCATTCGGATCTACACTTATCATTAATACGTCCGACATACAAACTCAATACAATCATCTTACACATACATTCAACACTGGTTCACTCAAAGTGATTTTGGAGAATGATGCACATGTGTCTGTGCCAATATACAGGTTGTACGAAATATGTTACTTTCATGCACTGCAGTAGTACATACAGGTACATGTATGTGTAAATGTAGGATAGACAAAGCAGACATATGTTGTAACAATATTACAGACAGTACAGTGCATATAAGACAAGTCATGGGTGTCTACAAATTACAGCAAGGGTGGTATTAACTTAACAAAAAAAAATTGCTGTATAAAGTACTTTAAAGGGGGAGTAACTGTTTGCAGTCTCTCATTGACTATGTGTACTAAATACATAGTCTTGAAATTTTTCAAACATCTACATACTACAGAATAAACTGACTTATAGTTGTATTTGTATAGAGAAACTGGCATGTTTTGAGAGGAAAAGTAATTGTTTTGCTACTTGGTATTATGAGTAGTTTTAATTAGCATGTTATCCTTCAAGTGGGTCTTTATCAGTAGACTACACTAGCATTATAGGTCAGGAAACTGGCCAGGTATGAGTAGTTCAGGACTCCAGATGGCGCTATTAGTTCTTATCAGCTGTTATCCTATATGTATGAATTAAAGGGGAATCAAACCAAAATAAAAACTTGTTTTTAAAAGGAAAAAGTAAAATCAGACAAGTTGACAGGTGAAAATTTGAACAATATCAATTATCAGACAAAAAAAGTTATAATTTTTAACAAAATTGGTAATCACTATACCCATGGAGACTTCAAATTGGCCGCATACCATACATGTATATGTGATGTCATAGTGACATAAGGCAAGGACTACTCCTCCACAGTACTCTGATACGTAAAATAGCTAAGAAGTATGTTTTCAACATTTTTACTTCACATGATATTTTTCTTTCATGAGGACATAACACAATTTACTACCTGGGTTAGAATACTGCCCCAGGGGAGTGTGTAGTGGAAAACCAAAAGCAACGATAACTTTCTAATTGCTTGTCCGATTTCTTTCAAACGTTAAGCATTCTGCGCAGGCACTAATCCGTGAACCACTGAGGGCATGATTTCAGGAAAAGTATCTTCATTTTGGTTCAGATTTAAAAAGGATGTACTATGACTATTACAATAACTAGATAATCAAGATATGTTGTTCTAACTTATTCCCATCACAATCGCACTGCCAACGGACAAGATCACGTGGGGGAAATAGCTTCTTTGGCACAAAACACAGCCTATTCTTTTGGAGGTTAAAGGGAAAGTATAGTTAAAATAGAGGGGGGGCGGCTGAAATATTGGTTCAATCTCTGGTATGTACTGTATTATAGCCAGTTCCTCACCCCCTGATAGAATGCTTTATAGTCATTCACTCTTATTTGCGTACCCAGTTTAAACTTCAGCTTTATGTACATTTAAGTTCTAAGCAAACACGATGTGAAGACAATAAATACAAAATAGACTGGGACGCTACTACATGTATGTATACATACTTCATACATGTATAAAAAGCCTGATGAAGGATTCATAACATTGCACATTTGATTACACAGACAGTTGACAAGTGAAAAGTTCAGGGATGGGGAGGAGTATTTCATGAACACATCAGTCAATGATCCTTAGAAATACACATGCCTTCAGCCAATCAGGAACAAGGATATCAGTAGCTTGGGTGTGTTTACGCTTCCACTTTTCAGGCCAGAATCAGCGTTTTCATACATTACCAGTCCAAAACACAGTTGCATCCATGCTTACCTTCATCTAAACGATGTTTTAGAACGCTTATCGTAAACTAAACAAAAAGGTGTACATTTTCAAACGTTGTTTGACCAGAATCAGGCTTTCTGGGGAAATATGAACAGGACCACGATCGTAAACATGTTTAAATAACGTCATTTGGTACATGCTTCTGGTGAGATGAAAATCCGCGGGTAAATACAGTCACATGGTTCTACTCACCTCCACAGAATTACCTCTCATCTCCCTGGTTCTGATAATGACCAATGTACATTTTATACTCTTCTAATTTGTCATCACCAGGAATGTTGAGGGATTTACAAAAAATCTCGGAACATGAGTTATGATGAGGAGACATCAGCGATCGATCGCTTAGGCTGAGCAAGAAGCCCCAGTAGAATAAACAAATAGAAACAAATAGATGTCTTATTATTTCCTTATGTATATTTTAATATTCTTTATTTTGTCTCACTATTATCATCACCATGGTGGAAATTCTACGGGTATATCAAGTAGCTACATGCAATTACTAAAATATCGGACATTTTCCATTTTTAAATAATAGTCGACCATAACAACACTCCGATAAAATAAACTTTTGAAAAAGGGCGCGCCCAATCTAAACTCGCTTTCCTGTTCAACGAAAATTACGATGTGAAGCCAGCTGGAGATCATGATTTCCCCTCTGAAAAGTTAAGCATAAATAGCACTCCCAGAACCACGTTTACGATCGGCGTTCTGAAACGACGTTTGAAAACGCTGATTCTGTCTACGCAATAGAAGCATAAACACACCCTTTGTCAGTTGAGATCACTGGCATGTGTCATAAAACATCCCCCCCTAAAGGGTCAAATGTCACAAAAAAGTGAGCATGAAATAAAACGCTTATAATACTGAGCACTGTAAAGTACTTCATGTACATGAATGCTATACTTTTATAGCATACAATTTTCTTTTATAAGGAGACACTTGATTTTTACCCCTTAATATGAGATTTTTTATAGGACATAAATGGCATACATTCAAGTACATGTATATACAACCCCTTATGTCAATATACATTTACCAAGTAATCACTTGTTAACGACAAAACATACACATATTGTACACATAAAACACATGTGCATGTCATGATACAATTTACAATTTGTGAATGGTAGTAAATATAAACCTGAAAAATAAGAGTGTATATCATGTTGGTGATCAAACAGCGCACAGAGAATTAATAATCTGAATTCCTGCGATGATAGCGGTGATCAATGTGTTTGCCCATGTCGGTGGAATGACCTTTAAACCCTACCCTTACTGACCTCGTCTATGTCGCCATCTACATGGTTTTCTATATGGTTTGGTTGACTTTTAGTTCCCTGACTAAGGGAGTTCTGTGCATGCACAAGAGTAGGAAATATAAACGCTCAAGAAAACAAGACGCACAATGATACAGCAGTAATAATAAAAAGAAATATGCATGCATGCAGCAAAATATAACCTGAAACTGAAAATGCAGCAAAATATAAACTGAAACTAGATGAAGTGGACAATATCACATGCAAGAAAACAAAGAAAATATTAATAGTAATACATGCAGGTTAATTCCTGTCCAATAACAAATGGATATCAAATCATCAAGATTTCTGTTGTTTTACATTTACAACAGCTTTTACCACCTTGAACAGTATGTAGATCAGGTTATGTGACAAAATAGAAGAAAAAATAACTCTATAGATAAAATTAATAGAAGCGTATGTCCGGCAGCTCATTTTCTCTGATAACAGATATTTTCCCATGTATGAAAGCAGTTAAATTGCTTTCATTCTTTTATCACGTGCACCAATTCATGAATCTAAGTGCGCACAGTCAGCCTAGTTTGGTGCGCTTACTTTGTGCGCGCAAACGCACACACATATCAATGTGTGTCTGACAAATACATGCTCAGTGGTATACATGTACTGAGGGAGAGAGCTTTAGCGTACGATGGAAAAATAAAAAATGCAGGATCACCGTGCAAAGTGGAAAATAAATCAAGCATGCAGCGTAAAATGGATCAATATTGAAGATCTTTCAAGCAATCAAATCAAAAGAAACTTTGTATGAAATTTATCATTTACACTCTTATAGTCTCTATGCGCTTCCAAAAATTGTTAACTCAGTATTGATACTGGTAACTATGAAAGACATCTTACAGAATGATCGCTTTACAAGCCTTGTTGAAGATGAATGAAATGCAACTCGCAATAGAAAAGCAGAAAGCTGTAAACTCTGACTTACATAACTCCCACGCAAGTAAGTCTAAGGAAACGAGAGAGAGCGCTAGATTCAAATTTAAATCCTAACCGCCAAATGCCATATTTAAATTCTATATGGGTAAGAATGCATACTACAATTTTGAAATATTGGAATAGTAATATGTCGATTCATATAGCGCAGCTACTGTGTGCATATTGCGCTTCATATTTGGTATATTATTACCCTAGTGGTAGCTGAGCCGCCATATATCAGCGCTAAAGCGTGAAGGGATGAATCCTACCAGGTAGCCATTCACCTCACCTGGGTTGAGTGCAGCACAATAAAGGGTAAATATCTTGCTGAAGGAAAACACACAATGGCTGGGATTCAAACCCATGTCCCTCTGATTGAACTACTAGACTACGATGTTCAGTGATAATCAGATAATTAACACCTATTTACCAAGGTAAAGACAGACTTAAATTTTCGATTTATTCAACAATGAAAATATATTGTATTACAAAAACATCAAATTTTAATGTAGAGTCACATCAAACACAAAAAATACTAAAAGAATCTGTGCATTATTAAAGAAAGTAAGAGATTTATGAGAGATCCAAAACATCATTAGCATGCTGGGAATAAACCTTGCAACTAAAAATTAAAACAAAATAATAAAACAGCTCAGAAAAAGCTGTATTGTAGAATATGACATTAAGTGGCAACCTTTTTTTTCTGCTAGTACCTTTGATAAGTTCTCTACAAAAATTAGAGGACTGTTTTCAGATAATATAAGGTTGTCATTGCCATTTTTCTAAAACACTGCTTTTTCTAAAGAAACTAACATCTTGAGATACAAGGCATTAATAGCACATCGAAGATATGGTCATTTTAAAAAAAATATTATGGATAACAAACAATGCTCAAAATCCAATCCTTCCTTGCAATTTTCTTAAAATCACTTTTCATTCTGGGGGCTACTTTACAAAAACCCACTCCAAAACCAACAACATTGGATAAACATAACATTGCAGTGCATGGGGGTTTTCTGGGGCTCCTATGAGCATTTTGAGAGGGGGGGGGGCTTTGCCCAGAACCCCCCATGTACTTCTCCCTGAATTCGTTCTGTCACAAGCACTTCATTTCTAGCACAAAAGCCAAATTAAAAAATAATTATTTATTTCACATAGAAAATGTTAACAGGAAAAATTTACTAATGGTTTAATCCTGAAAGTTCTGTTTATTATAGAGAAGAAAATCAAAATGTAAAAAGGTAATGATGAATTACTCATTTTGTTGTGTAATAAAAACCTAAAAAAAATGTTATTACTTTATTAAATAGGAAGGGCAATAATATATTCAGCTCTTGCAGGTCCTTTTGTTGTAGGTTCCAGGTTTTCTAGTAACAGGTGGAATAAACACTTAACATTCCAAGACCCGCCTGAGTTTTATTGATTGTACAGTGCACCTACATGTAATTGCTGTGCACAGAGAATAGGATCACTTTCATTTTGTTACTCTTTGAGAGAAGTTGTGTTCTGGGGAGAATTCTCACATTAAGGTACTACTGGGTGGATCACATGCATCTACAAGAATCAGCTATAAAACATGCAATTTCCAAACCAAAAATCACTGTATATCTCACCTCCTCGTCCCTCCGTTTTAATTCAGCCTGGACCTCCTCCAGCTCTTCCTGCCCCTCGTCAGGCGACATGCCCCACCCCTCCCGAAGCATGCGGATACCAAAGATGAAGAAGAGCACCGTGGAGGCATAGTATGTGAACTTGCGGGGAATGATGGTGATTGCGTAACCAAGCAATGCTGTAGTACAATAACGAAGAACAAAAGTTATTCAGAAAGGGAGTCATAAATAGAAATACGCTCATGTAAACTTAGGGGGGAATGATGGAAATTGTATGAACAAGCAATGCTGTGGTACACTTGTATAATTAAGATAAAACAAAACTTATTCAGACACAAAGTCATTAAAAGAAGTTTATATTGACATCTTCATAATGATGTGAGAGAAATAATCCGAACAAAGGACTTACTGTGAGTATACATGTATGTTAGTATTTTCATCCTACCAGGTATATGTGGATAGTGGCAAAGTGTCAAGTGTGGATGAATATACATTAACTAATAATGACAAATTTCTAAATAAGAAGCCACCAGAAAGAACAATCATAACAGAAAAGTACACAAAGCATGAAAAATTACATTTTTCCCCTCCACATAGAGCATTTCAGCAAGAGTTTAGTCCGTTTACTTTTATATTGTCCTGGGAACTCATTTTACACCCGGGTGGAAAGTGGCAAAGTATGGATGACATAGATTTGTTGAATATCAATGCCCAAGCTCCACTTCTTCTGAAGCATCCAAGCACATTCACACTGCATCACTTTCATAGGACACCACATAGACATCAACAAGGTACAAGTGCTGGACAGGGGGCCGCGGTACTTTGAGAGAGGTGTAAAAGAAGCAATTTATATCCGGGTGTTCAAACCTCTCGATAGGGACAGAGAGCGATACAAGCTTCCAAGTGTCCACGACCTGATTATTGATCGCTACATCACTAGATCAGATCAAGTCACTTCGGTCATTGCTGAGGGAGGCTGCAATTAGCAGCCAAAAATTATGAGGTAATTCTTCAGATTTTTGTCTTTATAAGTTGAGAACAAAAGTTCACTTTTTCTTAACATAGATGATATATTTCTTGACTAATACTGACAACTTTCTAACTAAGAACTCACCTGAAAGAACGGTCATAACTGCAAGCGCACCCAGAGCACCAGCAAAGATTGTAATCCTGGGGTGCCTCATAGCCATGATAGCTGCAATAAAGAATGTCTTATCTCCCAGCTCACTGACGATGATTACTGAAAGTGACGCCACAAAGGCATGGACAAATGTGAAGTCAACTCTTCCTTTCTCCCCTGGGCTATCCAGACCCCCTTCTCCTTTGTCTTCGTTCACTATTATGTCATTGTCCTGTAGATGTGGGTTAAAAAAGGAAATGAACTCTGGTTTCACTTTAATAAAGGGAAACTCCGGGCTGAAACTATTAGAACAAAATGCTGGAAATTTAATCAAAATTGGATAACACATAATGAAGTTATTAAATTTTAAAGTAATGCAACTTTTTAAGTAGTTATATACATGTCATCTGGAATATTTATTAGGTGAGCTGATGATGTCACATCCCCATTTTCCTTTTTCTTGTGTTATACATGAAATCATAATTGTTTCATTTTTTCATACATGTATGCATGTGTCTCCTTTATAATGAAATAAGATGCAGCAATGAATATCTAGTGCACTAAATCATTTGTCAATCCAATTTTTGTAGTTCTTGGAGGAAAATTTAAATAAACCTAATTTCACATAATAAAATATGAAAGAATGAGTGGGGATATGACATCATCAGTTTGCTCACTCAATATTCATGAAGACATGCCCAGAACTGTTTCACCAGAATAATGCAAATCTTTAAAATGCCATATATTTGTTATTTTTGTGTGATTTTGATCAAATTTTCAATGTTTTGTTTGTCTGATTTTTCTTTATCTGTTCAAGTCCCATTATTTTCAGCCTGAAGTACCCTTTTAAAGACAAAAATGTGCTAAACTCTGTTTTAACTTAGACCATAAACTGCATGTTCAGTCAAGACAAAGAAGTCAGTGAAAGGTAAAAAGTTTATTTGCACTGTATGTTTCTTATATGTTTATTGTGCTTATTTGTCATGGTTTCATTGCAAAACAATTCTATTTCAGAAAAGGTTAATTTGCCAAAATGACAAGCATGGTCACTTCACTCCCTCTCTTTCTTTGAAAATTTGTATGCTTCCTGCGCCCCCATCCCCCCCCCAGGAAAAAATGTCCGCGTACTGCCATGGATAACATGTGCGCATTGATGTTAAAGCATTACTCTACTAAATGACACATAATTCTTTGTAAATCACCCCCTCCCACACCAACTGTGTAAGACTTGGCATGATGCCAACATCCTTCGCCAGTCCTCCTACTCTCCCTCCTACTCCACTGGAAACAGTGTATGAAAAAATTACACAACCGCTTGTATGCATTTACCATTTACTTACCTTTAATTCCCCAGGGACTATTGCAGCGGCGGGGTCCCCCAGGGCTGCCTTTTGCTCCTTACTTTGAGATCCATCATGTGCGTAGGCTAGTCCTATAGAGCAGAGTCCAAACGCAAGGCAGCTGAGCAGGTGCAGATATGCAGCACACCTCTTTACAGTTCTTACTCTCCTACCCATTTTGTTGGTGGTCACTTAGTCTAGACTTGACAAATAAGTTATCTGGCTTGTTCCAACAAGCAATGGAGATGGTCATACAAGTCCAGAAAGTATTCAATTTTAGTATTCCTTAACTGGCTTATTGGTGTGATGTCACCCTGTGTCTTTTGGCTTCCTGGACTAACATCTAGAAAGACTTGTTGGCTGGTTTTGCAGATTCTTGGGCTTGATAGAGCCTTCAATCAAAAGTTTCGCTAGAGAGACCTTGTAAATCATGCGGATTACTGATCCCCTGTGACTGTTCTGTTGAGCTCCAGATAGAGTACGGCACTTGATGAATTAATCTCCCTTTGTAATTGTGATTAATGCCCGTAGAGCTCAACCTTTCCTGCAATGATATGAATGAAATAAGAAAAGGAAACAATATAAATCAGTAATTGATATCAAATTAAATAATAGATTTGAAATGTCTTAAAGATAAATTCCAGTTCTGGTAACGATCTCAAAATAACTTTTTACAGAATCTTATACAATGAGTGTCCGTTTGTATGAATACAAAATATGTGCCAAAGGATTCTGGAAGAATTTGTGTAATTGCTGAGAAATAAGCAAAATAAGCATGGATTCGGTCAGTTCCATCGGGTCTTTATTCCAGCAATAATAATACACTGTCCCACGTGTGCCTCTCTGTGTCGGTGATCTTCAGTGTGAACGTTTTTCAGCATAGATTTCAAGATTTCACAAAGTTCAGTTTATCTAACTGTACCAGATCTAGATCCTCGATGATATTCTGACAATTAAGCCTGGTTTTACAGACTTTCTCATGAAATCAGTGTTAACTGCAACTACAGTACTAGCATTTCTCTTTAATAGAAGTTTGTTACATATCTTTTTTTCTACAGTATACATGTACAAAGAGTTAACCAGCACTGACAGTCACTAGTGCAGAGATAAGAATTCACTCTCAGTGCTCTTTCTCATTACAATGCTAGTAAAGTGGAAACCAAGTTTGTGAAACTATTTTAACACAAAATGTGAATGCTCACAGTCGTCTTGGAAGTGATCTAATATTTTTTTCCAAATTGGTTTGGAAACCCACCTTGCAATGTGGTTGTCAAGATTGCCTTGCCTCGTTCAACAAAAAAAAACCCTGTCCTCACCTATATGTAGGTGAGGACACAACCCTTTTCTGGGAAACAATCTTTGCACAAAGATGTGATCAAATATTTTCTTTGAAGAGTAATATTATTAGAAGTAGAGGTATAGTTTATAGGTATGAGTTTGGCTTAGTTGTCTCTAGTTTCAATTATATTGTGTCTTGTGTTTCTATTACATGATCTAATTATCATTTCAATTTTTGTGTTCTAACAAAAATCATGAATTTTATCTATGTCTCTCATTTCTAAGGCCATAATACAACACTTAGCAAATTGATAGTAAAGTTGACTTTGGATTGCACACAATGACCAATTTATTCAAACATGAACATCAACCTTATGATCATGCGCTACGTTTTGTGCTACCAGGCCCTAATAAGGTAAAGTACATGTACATGTATCATTGTATTGCGGTGATGTAATTAATTAGCAGATGTACTTTAGACCCTGGAGAATATACACTTATAGACTACTAATCTGTCTCCAATTACAATTGTTTCTTTTGATAAGACACAAGACAATTCAATTGATCAGTCTCCATGGCCCAATTGCACAAACCTTAATGCTTGATCTGAGGGCTAATTGTTACACTTGATTCCATGCAGTTTTATGTGCAATCAAGCGTACAAATCAGAACTATGATCAAGTGCAAGACTTTGTGATTCCAGCCCAAGGCATGTGTACTCTATATGACCTACATACTTTAGTGCTTGCATTGATTTGCAAACAATAGACCGGCTACTGTATTTCACAGTGGGTTTTACAAGCCTTGTATCCACATCCAATTAAGAATAAGGGCAAAGTCATCTTGGGTTTTAAGCCTGTATGCTCAGGTCATTATAGGTTATTTGAAAAGGCTAGATTGTAATTTGTCTATGAGCTAGACCAGGCCTTTTTCCCCCCATAGATATGAGCCTGGATGGAGTCTGAAGTTTGTAATGAATTCTAGACAGGCAAAAAATTTTACATTTTTATTATCGGGGGGTACTTTTCCTAACTGATTCCCTAATAATTTGCAACATTGACTAACCTTTAACATTGCACAAAATGCAGTGAATGGGTGATTTCAGGGGCTCTTTTGTTGTTTTCAGGGGCAAAATAGCCCCAAGCCCCCATGTAATTTTTTCCTGATTTTCGCAGCCATCAGGAGGGTGTTTCACCAATGATTTTGCCTGACAATTTGTTAAATCTAACATTCTCTTGGTTATGAATGTCTGAGGACAGTTCGTATGGTACCTTTTGGATAAAAGTCCTTTCATGAACACCCCCCCCCCCCCACATTTCACATCAGTCCACAAGGGGACTCTACTAGTTGCACATTTCTTTGGAAAGGGGGCCTAAAAGGCTCATTTTTTTTTACATTTCAAGCCCCCCCCCCCCCCGATGATGATGCCAGAAGTGCTAGTTGTTTCTCTCACAATAAAAATTTTCTAAGATATTTTTCTTTGAAAAATATTCCTCGGGGAAAGGGGGACCTGGATCAACCCCGAGGCCCTACCCTGAGAGCTCATATGTTTTGTATGAGTCAGCTTTAAAAAGTAAATTAGTGAAAATTTCATCAAAATCAAAATAAAGGGCTGAGTACAAGAGAATGAATTGGTGAGCTTAACCAGCCTCTTTCTCTTTTGGGGAATACAAACGTTTCAATTGTCCCCACATGGTTTGAATTCTCATTTTCTACTTCAGTAACTTTATATTTTCATCTTGATTCTTGAGAGTAACATTAATTCACCCTGTGCAAAGAATGAAACCGCAATCATTTTATCACGAACCAGCACATTCTATTACATGTATCATGAAAATCTATTGATTTATTTATTCATTCACCAAGATGCAGGTGCAATTATATGGACACTGCAACATTTACATCTTTTTCAAGATTTTCAACAATACATTTCAGTTTACTTTGAAACTGAAAATAACACTAAAAAATAGGCAAGCAAAGAATGACTGGTGAACCTTTCTTACGCGCGAAACCATCGCCAATGAATACCGATATACCATTTACCACAATAAAGGATCACCAGTCGTGCTTTAAGTTGCTCTTGACTTATAAACAGCTTTATGAAATGGCCCCCTTTACCTAAAAATATTTTTTACCTTTGTGAAAGAAATAAAGAAAATTTAATGGTTTTAATGTTAACCTTTAGAACAAAAAATATAGCAGAAAACAGTCAAATTTCAGCTCAGGCAAATTACTCTAACCTCATACTAGGGAATCCATAATACATTCAGATTGGTCTGCTAAATATAGTGCTTATTAACGACCCAAAGATGATAAAAAAAATTTCACTTGTTTCACAACAAATCCAATAGTTGATCCTGATTGCTTTTAAATGAATATTAGGTATGATGAAATATAAGCCCGAGTCCAATCGATTTTAAAATCGGTGTTCGATCGATGCCATCGAACACCGGTGCAGATTTTAGAAAATCGGTGCATCGAAAAAAATGTAAAAATACGACGGCCGGCCAATTCGTTTGGTTCACACAATCAATCATCAAAATAAACAGTAATGTCCAACTCGACTACTACTTACTTGATTTATATTGTCCCAAAAATGAAACCGATTGTGTAATTATGATGCTTATTCACCATTAATTTGAAGTTTATTTTTATCATACATGTAGTTCGAGTCTCTGCTCGTGCCAAGATAATTTATGCACGATGAATTCATAAATGGAAGTCATCGCCATCGATTGTGCATGCACAATACTGTGCTTTAATCAAACCAAAAAATGGCTGGACAATTGACGCGATCAACGTAAAATAAATCTGGCTTTCATGAACAATATTAATATCATGACCATAGAACATTATTTCACCTTAATATTTTATCAATAATTTGCATATGATAATCATTAATATGAATTTAGGGCTTGATGTGAAACGTTTGTAATTCGTTTCAATTTTCAATGACGAACATCACGAGTGCACTTGTCTAAAAAATAAGTATCACGTCAGGATTGATTCTCGAACACTGTCAACAATAAACATGCAGAAACTCTTTTCAAGATCGTAATATCACCATATAATATCATTTTACATGACAAAACTGAGAAAATTCCATTTGATATTTTGTCCATCAATAAAAAAAAAATGCATCGGCCGATAAATATCTTGAATTGTAAAATACTTGCATCCGTCAATAAATCGTTCTTTATATTTATCGACCGATGTGCGATGCAAGTACTTGGTTGTAGTTCCTCCAAAATACTCCTGATGGAAATTTAACTGGAAGTTGTGGTGGTTGAGCTTGGATTTTATGATTCATAATAAATTCATGAATTAAAATTGAAATTCAAAGAAATATATAGAAAATGAGTTCTCCCTACTCGGTCTCAAACAGCTCAACAGTTAATTTATCATTGCATTAACAAAATAAGCAAAACAACTGCCGAACGAAAATCGCTAGAAAATTGACTTTCGGATTGGATACGAAAGTGCACAGGTGCCCACACATATCGCATCCACAATATGCACACATGCACACTCGGTATAGGCGCAACGGAAAGGAGAGTCGTAGCGAACGTTGGCTCAACAGACGCCAGAGCTCCCGGCGACCACGTTGGCTTTCTGCTGGTGGCATCATAAACAGCACCGAAATTCATTCATTGCTTTAGTAGATATAAATATCGAATCAATGTACAAAACAAAGAACTGCAAAAAATATTTGGTTTCATTTTATTGAAGCCTTATCACTCGTTCTTCAGTACCATATTCAATAAGTATTCACATACAAAATAATAGGAATAGGGTGATAATTTTACCTTGATTGATTCAGTCAAGGAAGAGTGCCACGGAGCTCAATGATGCTACGTTAAACGTAGATGGCGCTAAATCAAAATTCGGCTGGCGAGTTGTCTGTGAATATGTGGGGAAAATCTGAGGGAAAATCAGACTTTCCTGCCAATGGCAGATCCAGGCATGAACCGGATGTGCCCCCCACTGAAATGGAAATATTTTTATAGGTGGCGGAAGTGGAGGGGAGGGGTCCTGCCTAATCCCCTCCTAAATTTGGGGTGGGAGGACGATCCCCCCCCCTAAATTTTTTATTAATAACCTTTTTTTTTGCTTGTCAATTTTTTGCCTGTGCCCATCACATAATTCTAAGTTACATGCAGAGAAACTGAAGATGAAGGTTTAGGTTTACAACACGGGTTTTGCCTGTTGCACTTTTGATGCAGAAGTAGTTAAAATGAAAAAGGTCATGAAATTATATCGTAAATTGAGAAGTTTATTGTAAAGTAATTGACAGCTGAAGTCAATTACATTTTTGAGTCAATTACAATTACTTTCCCTTAACATCAATTACAAAAAATGAGACTAATCACATTGACCAATTACCTTGTAATTGAGACCAAACCGGGGGGGTGCTTGTAACATTTTCGTGACCCTTTTGTGCTTTTCGGATTTTTCTGGACAACACTACCTCTTTTGGAAAATTGACTTCGAAAATAATCTGAAAATTTAATCAAAATCGGATGAAAAATAAGAAAGTTTTAAAGTTTCGCTTTAATTTCACAAAACAGTTATATGCACATTCTGGTCGATGTGCAAATTAATGAGGAGACTGATGACGTCTTCTACTCACTATTTCTTTTGTATTTTATTTAAATATGCAATATTCTAATTTTCTCCTCATTGTCAAGTGAATCAATTATTAATTCCTCCCTGAACACGTGGAATTAGCATTGTTTGAGACTATATGGTTCAGCCAGCTGGGTCCTTATTGTCAAATCTGTAAAAAATTAAATATTGTATAATTCAAACAATTAAAAAAAAAGAAATAGTGAGTGATGGACATCATTGACTGACGCATGACACTGAGTTGTGCATATATATCACTGTTTTGTGAAAAATAAGCGAAACTTTAAAATGTATAACTTTCTTATTTTACATCCGATTTTGATTAAATTTTTAGTGTTATTCTTGTTGGATTTTTCTCTTTTTATTCAAATCAACTTTTTGTTGGGGTGGACTTGTCCTTTAAGGCAGCTCGTGGGTGTAGCCCCCATAGTCTCCTGGGTACTGCCCAGAAGAGGAAAAAGAGATCATAAAAATAATGGCTCTATAACAGAATGGGATAGGGTCAAGAAAGAGAATGGGAGAATGGAAAAAAACAGGATCTTTCCTTGAGCGTGTTGATGTGAATGGCGCAGGGCTCCTTGAGTTTTGTTTGTTTTGTTTGTTTTTCTTTTAATCTTTCATAGTTTTTTTCCCAGGCTTATCTTTCTCAAAAGGAATGGAAAATAAAAAGAAAATGGGAGAAATCTAAATACTCAGTTGACAAAAATGAAATAAAAAAAATAGTTGTGATGTTATGAAGATCGATGGCGATGATGCCATATAACGACGACAATACGACGACGACGATGATGCTTGATGATGGCGACGATCGACGACGATTATGAAGAAAATGATAATGAGGTATAGGCTTTAAAAGGTTAATGATTGATGTGAGGTATTGGAAAGCGTGGAAATGAGTAAAAAAAAATATCTACGTATATATATATCGGAAAATAAATGGGGTGGGAATTCACCTTGCATACTAACAGACTTTGACCTTGACTTCCCCCTAAAATGAATGTAGGGAACAATGTGATTCAATTGAGTCTGAGAAAGGATTCCAAAGGTCAGGAGCATGGATCTCTGAGGGATAACTTGTTTTGAAGGTCAAGTCCACCCCACCCCCAAAAAAAAGTAACAACAAGACTAACGCTGAAAATTTAAACAAAATCGGATGCGAAATCCCGGTGTGAAATTAATGATTTTAAAGTTTCGCCTACTTTACACAAAATAGTCAATACTCAATATGATATGATGCACTAGCGCGAGAGTCGATGACTGATGTCCCTGACTCTATATTTTCCTTTTGTTTTCATGATTGTTTGAATTATATTCATTTTTTACAGTTTTGACAATAATTGAGCCAACTATAGACTGAATCATAAAAATAAATGTTAAAACAAAAAAAATGGGAATTCTACACGTTGAGGAGGAAGCCTGAAAACCTTGTTTTACAGGAGAATGAGCAGACTAAAATACAAAATAACGTGAGGGACGTCATCAGTTTTTGCATGCAGCATGCCGGACTGGGATGTGCATGCATAAATTACTGTTGAAACTGTAAAATGTCATAACTTTCTTATTTTACATTCGATTTTGATGACATAAATTTTCAGTGCTGTGCTAGTTGGATTTTTCTAATCAAATCAATCTGTTGTTGGGATGGACTTGTCCTTTAAAGATAGGGATAGGAGCATCAAATGTCTCAAATTTGAAATGAAAGCGATATGAACAGTAAACTTTGTACAGTATTCACACATCTAATAATCGTCTGGCCTAAGATGAATATTGTATAAGTACAAATGCGAAGGGCTTATCTTGTCTCAGTATAAAAAAAGATCACTGTGAGCGCGAAGCACGAGAGGAATTTCAATTTTTAAAATGGTAGGTTCCCTTCAATCCCCACCTCGATTTAGTATTCCTCATCCCCTCACTTCTCCCGTTTTCTCCTCTCTTTCTCCCTTTACTTCTGATTCTCTCCCCCTTTCGAATCCAGTATCCGCATATGTGCCTTCACCGTCATATTTATGATAATTTTGTATAAAACTACTGAGAATGTCACGGGGAATGCAATATTGTCAATATGTTTTCATAATCTTTGATGAACGGCCCGGGAACGGCCGTGTACCCGATGCTTTCGAAGTTGAAGTTTCGTGGGTGTACCCGGCTCTTCATTCTTAAATAAGCTTACTGATTTTGAATTCTATATTTCCCTCCATTTTGTTGCATCATGGGCTTGGCAAATAAAATCAATTAATCAGTCAACAACCCTCAACAATCAATCAATTAATTACAGATACAGTGAAAGTTTCCCGAGGTAGGTACTATTTTTTTTTTCTTCAAATTTTGAATAGCGCCATCTACAATTTGCAGTCCGTATTTTTTATTGTCCGATCTCTCGGGGTAAACAAAATAAACGAAACGAAACTCAAACGACCTTTTCTATATTTCAGTGTTGATTTCCCAGGGATCGAATTGCTTGATGCATGGAGTGTAGTTAGAGGAGCAGGAGTAAGATTAGCAGCAGAAGTATTGTTTCAGATGCAATAATTCTTGCTCACAATCAGCAGCGGCGACGAAGTCTTCGAAGTGAGCGGAGCAGAGATTGAGATTCTCCCGTCACTGCCCCGCTACAAAGTTAAGATAAACCGACTGACCGAGAGTCCTCCTCTGACAGCTACAGTCTGAGGTTTACTAGGCCTACTAACCTCGCATGTTGTGTGAGTGCAGTCTGAGCTGATGAGAGGGATCATCGAAAGCCTCCGATTCGACAGCTCAACAAGTGCACTGGCCACTGCTTAGCTTTTGTTTTCATCAGGCAACTGCGTGAATGAATAATCCTACTCCTGAGTCCTACAGCGTACTCCTACTCCTAGTAAGTTAAATGAATCATGGTTTAGGCCTAGGCCTACACAATTTATTAAATTTGCAGTAGAGGCGCACGGCCAATATTGGAGACTGTCTCCCATGAGAGAGATTATCTCCAATATCAGAGACTTTTATAAAGAATTTGGGTATTTTCAGAGACAGTCTCCAGTTTGGGAGACTGATTTTCTTTGTTTACATTTGCTTAAAAAGGATTACCTTGGCTGCAAATAAAAATGTGATAAGCAGATTCCTCATGAAATATTACCGCATATCGACCAGAACTCGAACACCTGGCTCAACTGCCAGCGGCTGCGTCAGTGCGCCTTTTATTGCCAGCGCAAACGCGTATCGGAGAATGTGAATACGCAACGGGGCTACTGCCGGGTAGGCCACGATCGTACCTTCGCACTCATGTGCGATAAGCATAAAAAACGATAATTAAACTTGGCAAAACTAGTCATTTTACTTCACAATTGAGTAGCAGTTGATTATTATTCGCGATTTTGTAAGGGGTGCCCGTAATCAGTATTTTTACGGAAATTTCACATTTTTTAATAAAATTGGAAGAAGTTGAACAAATAATATACAATATTCCGAAAGTGCTTCTTACGTCGACTCGGTGTTCGTCAGGGCATCTCGTAATTACGAATAATTTTCGTTTCAGAAGGGGAAAAAGATGACACCAACATGAAAGTTTTTTCTTGCCAGAACTCGAACACCCCGATTTAATTGCATTTCAACACGTAATTAATTAATGGCAGACTAGTCTTTATCAAGCATTTATTATGATCTCTTTTCTTTTGATATCAATTTGTTTTCTTTTATTTTTTGACCAAATACTTTTTTCTTGTGTGTTAATTTGCCCATTATAATACACATATTTATATTTCATTATTTATTTACTTTTTTTTGGGGGGGGGAGTGGCAAATACTAAGGACTAGATAGACGGGCTGTACGTGGACTTGGATTTTTGTTTCAATTTAGCACATGCTTTGAGGCATGGGCGGGAATTCTAGGGGGTACGTGTCCCCCCTACCCAAAATCCCTCCTACTATTTGTGGTATTTTTATTATGATGGAGAAAATACACCATTCACAATCGATTTTTTTTTTAAATGACCTTACATTTTGGGGGACCCCCCCTTTTTTTTTACTTGTCAATTTTTTTCTGTTAAAATAACCTTACATTTTGGGTGATAACTTTTTTTTTGCCTTTTTTCATATTTTGGGTGATAACCTTTTTTTTGGGGGGGGGGGCTAAAAAGACCTTACATTTTGGGTGATTAACTTTTTTTTGCTTGTCATTGTGTTTACATGACCTTTCATTATATTTTGGGTGATAACCTTTTTTTTTTTTGGGGGGGGGGCTAAGAAGACCTTACATATTGGGTGATAACTTTTTTTTTGCTTGTCTTTCTTTATGATCTTACATTTTATTTCGGGCGATTTATTTATTTATTTTTTTTTGGGGGGGGGCTAAAAAGACCTTACATTTTGGGTGATTAACTTTTCCTTGCGTGTCATTTTTTTTACATGACCTTTCATTATATTTTGGGTGATAACCTTTTTTTTTTGGGGGGGGCTAAAAAGACCTTACATTTTGGGTGATTAACTTTTTTTTGCTTGTCATTTTTTTACATGACCTTTCATTATATTTTGGGTGATAACCTTTTTTTTTTGGGGGGGGGGCTAAAAAGACCTTACATATTGGGTGATAACTTTTTTTTGCTTGTCTTTCTTTATAATCCTACATTTTATTTCGGGTGATTTATTTATTTTTTTTGGGGGGGGCTAAAAAGATGCACCTTACATTTTGGGTGATAGTTTTTTTTTCGGGGGGGGGGGGGGGGGGGGGGTCAGGTCCCCGGCTACCTTTTGCATTGGCGGCGGAAGCCAAAAAATTAGGGGGGCCTACCTGAACTTTTGTGATGGACACATGTAATAAAAATTGACAAGCAAAAAAAAGGTCATCAACCTAAATTTTAGGGGGGTCGGACAAGAGACATTTTAAGGGGGTTCACCAGAATTTAGGGGGACGCAGGAAACAAAATTGACAAGCAAAAAAAAAAAAAAGTTATCAACTAAAAATTCCTCCCATCCCCCCGCCTATGACCTTTGGGGACAGATGGAAGGGTTTCCTTTTATTATAATTTTCAGCCGTTTCCTTTTATTTATTTCTGTATACATCGGGTGATTTTTTCCTTCATATAAAGATCCTTTTCGTCAGATTACCCCTGGTTTTCATTTTTAATATTTATTTATTGGGCAATTCTCTCTAAATGCCAATGATTTATTGTCAGGTTGATATTAAATTATTTTGATACAATATCTAATTTTGGTCATTATATATCAAAAAACCACCCCTATATGACCCTTGAGACATTGACTATGATTGACATTATAATGTCATCCACATATTGCTATTATTGTCATCATTATCATTGTGACATTACTTTTGTCATTACTATATGTATTAAAATTATAATCATTATCTCGAAACATTCTTACCTTTTTTCTGTGGTGGTATGGCCAGGACCGAATCCATTTTTTTTTCTTTCTCTACATTCTAGGCTGGGTATTTTGCTCACTGTGGGCATGCAGGCTTTGAATAGTATTTATCCAGGTTTGTATGCAATGGCAGCACAAGATTTTGACTAGGAGGCAAGTGCATGGGGGGGGGGGGTGGCAAAGACATATTAGGGGCCAAGTTTGGCAAAAGCACATTACAATTAACTAAACACTTTTTTCCAGGTTTATTTATTAGGGGACAACTGGGGAATGCTCCATAATGCACCCCCCGCCCCTTGCCATGGACAATGCCCTATTTTGATGGAATGAAGATTTAATATTAATTATTTCTCAAAATTACAGGACTAATAACTCAACTAATACATGTAACCCTTTAAGCTCCTTTTCTTAGTTCCCTTTCTTCCTCATTTTATCCCTTTATTCTATCAGGGGTAATTATTATTTTCACAGTCACGACTGTAAAAATAATAATTATGATAATGATTTTCTCTCTTTCTCTCCTATACTATAGAAGTGGATTTATTGTCATATTTACAAGAAGATCTGTAGGCCTACCAAGTCCTTCAAGATGTCTTCTGTGGATAGGCTATATCCTAGCCATCAATGTTCTCTGTGGTTATGCATAAACTTTGAAATGTAGAAAAAAGGTTACTGTTATGGAAAGTTTATTTGTTTTTAATGAACACAGTTTCACAGTAATCATGATTCATAATGATTATAACTGATTGAAAGATGAACACAAAAGATTTTGAATTGAAGAAGACTACATCATTTATATCATTGTGTTTGTTATTGCATAGTATATAGGCCATACAATTATTGATTTTTCTAATCCATAAATGATTGGTCTCAAAATAAATGTGTTTCATATATGATTACAGCAATTCATCGTTGTAGAAATATATATTTTGCTTAATAAATATATGTATAAGATACAGAATGGATCAAGAATAAAAATAAGGGCTGCAGTGATCAAGGAAAACAAAGTCTTCTGAAATGATGCATGACAGGGAATAATTTTCCTGGTATCGCATCGCAATTTTCTCCACATTTTTTTATAGACTGCTACGAATAAATTCTTTCGTATAGCATATCTTTACATATAGGACTGTACATTACTTAGTTGAGAGCTAAATTATGACCAAAATGCTATTCGAATATGTAAAGCAAAATTATTCCCTGCATGATATAACAATTACTTTTATTTGGTTGTCTCATCTTTCTCTCTTAAAAAATATGATTGACAGTCAATGATCACTTAAAACAATTTTAAAATCTCATTTTGGGACATGATAAATGTCTTTGTGTTATTATGTTTTAATTAATGCACATAAGCACTTTATTCAAGTTGATGAAACCAATTGAAATTGCTTTATGAATATTTTTTTATGATTTTTTATTTATAATTCATTTATTCATTTTTATCTTTTTCTTTATTTATTTAATTTGATTAAACAAATAAAAATTGGTTATGATCTTTTTCAATTTTTTGTATTTATTTATTCATTTTTTCAATTTACTATTACATGTATTTCTTATTTTGTATTTAGTTATTGTATTAACTGTATAATTTCTGTTATGTTTTTGGAAATAAAGGAATCGATAATAAGGCAAGAGTGATATATATGTATCATCAGTAATTTATGTTTTATTATGCAATCGGAATTGAGCGCCCATGCAGAGTGTGCTAAGGTAAGTGGGAAACTTCTCTTTCGCACTTCTTTAGATGAACCAAGAAACCTGCAATAAAACACAGAAATCAAGTACCGGTAAGTGATATATGGAAATCAATGAATCAATAATGTTAAATCTCAATGTGAACCCCCCCCGAAATACTCCTACTTGCCTCAATAAAAGTAGTGAGACAACTGACATGCATTGTGGTTATACCTTCCAAAATATATCCCCCACATGAATTTCTCAATGAAATAAGTTCATATACATGATCGCGCGATCATCAACACGCAAAATGTACTGCGCCATCTGGTGTTCGAATTCTGGCATGTAGTGTACGAATTCTGGCAGGCACGAAGCCTTCGGCGATCGTCGCGCTCCCCGAAACTTTCCCGATGAAATCCCAATCGAACGGCACCTACGGAAAGCTTAGAATTTCGGCTACACCGCAAGCCCAAGAATGTAAGCCAGAAATGCCGTAAATATATTTTATGCAACCTTTACTGAGAAGGTGTTCGAGTTCTGGCGGTTATACGGTACCCCTTTTCACCGTCTACATTAAAAATTCACTGTCTACTTTTGTTTTTATAAGAATTTTTGTTGTCATCCACACACAAAACAAATGGGCTTCTGACCTCAGTGGGACAAAAGTTTGGGTGGAAAAAATCATGCTTTTGTTGGTGTTGTTTCTTTTGTTCTTTTACAAAGCAAGTCTCCAATATGGGAGATTGTCTCCCTTATTGGAGAGAGTCTCCCATATTGGCCGTGTGCCTCTACTGATTTGTGATGCTTGTCTTGTTGTTGTTGTTCGTTTTATGCTTGTTTTATTCATTTTTTTCTTTATATTTTCCGGGCCACCAAACTTTCATATTATCCACTCATTCAATGAACAAGGTTATGATATAACCTAACCCAGGGAGCGCCGGCCCGCGAAGCAAAGCGGGCCAGCGCCCATGAGCTCACCGTGTATTTACCCATACTCACAGGACAAGGGTAGATTATGGTCAAAATATCTAGCAAGATAAATTATGAAAACAGAAATTATGCACTTACCACGATTATATGGATGAAGGTCTAAACGAGTGGTAGAATCCTGATGTCTAGGCACAGACCGAAACCTCAAAAAAACTTTTTTGTTGTGAATCATAACAAAATGGCGATCGAGACTGGGGTAGAAGGAGAGAACTTTTCGTTTTTTTGAGGTTCCAGACTGTGCATCGATGTCAGGATTCAACCACTCGTTATAGGTATGTGACAAAAAAAAATGAAAATCATCAAATATGAATAAATTTGGTATCACTTGAAAGCTCTTAAAAAGACCTTTCAAATGATACCAAGAACTTTAATTTTCATCAAGAAATTATAAAGTTATTCCAGTTTAAGTCATGCATATTCATCCAAATTTGTGGTCATTGTCTTAATGTAAAGTCAATGGAGTACAGAACCGATTTTTTTGACCATTTTGTGACCATTTTGAACCCAAGTCTTCAACAGGCTCTAAGTTCTTTGTTTTTGAGCCCTATGAAGTAATTTAGGTATCAATGGAAAGCTGAGAGAAGGTTCAATTGATGTGTAACAATTCATCTTGTAATTTTTCTTATTATGTGTATAATCATTTCTTCTAATATCAAGTTTAATTAATTATGCAAATAGCACAAAATTACAATTACTCCCCTCTTTTTTGCCAAATGAAGGTGATCATGATAGATAATTTATATAATTTAGTTGGCATCAAAACAGCATCATGTAGATGATTTCCTAACTGAATTTGTCTAAAGTATTGTTTTTGTAATTTCTAATGTATTTCTTTGTTTTTCTGATATAAATTACAAGCTCTTTTTCAACATTGTATTGTAATTGTAATTTTGTATATATATGTGTATGTACGGGGGTACTTTTTTACGTATGAAAAATTTTCTTTTGTATTTTGTATGACCAAATAAAAATATGTGTGCTTTTTTTCTGATGTATTTGATTGTTTCACCAATTCCTTATGTATTCTATTGTTTTAACAATTTGTTAACATGTATAATATGTAGCTTTTGGTTTTAGAGACAATGGACATGTGATTACTTTTTTTTAGGAGGAATGATTAGCTGAGTGTAAAATATGTATGTAGAATTGTATGCAATTTATTTCAAGTATCAAGAAAGGATAAAAATTAAGTTTTAATATATTCTATCAGTTGTTAATGTATTTCTTAGATTTGTATACATTGTATTACAAAGGCCCTGTTTGAGCTTTCTTTTTTAAAGAAAAATAAATAAATTCAAATTATTAGTTGAAGCCAAAAGAAAAGGAAAAGAGTGGTCTATTTCTGAAGCAAAACAAAAAACAACCAGGAAAAATATAACAAAGCTCTAAACAACAACATAACAGACATCAAAGCTCCAAACAAACTCTAAAAACAAGTGAAACAAAAGTGACACAAACACTTATACCAATCTCATATATTTTCCAATTCAAAACACAACCCCCAACTGCACCCCTAATGAAAAAAAAAGAAAAGTAAATAAAAAGAAATAAATAGTAAAATTAATAATAAAAAACATAAGTACAAGACTGAGACCCATCTGGAAATGAAATATTATTTCCTCTGAGTTTTTAGGTATTTTCTTACAAGAGTGAAAAAAATTACAAAAAAACCAAACATATAGTTTGTGCATTTTAATAGAAAAATCAACATTTAAGATATTCTCCTTTCAAAAACAAATCCAGTCTCCAAATAATGAAACATGACAAAAAAAATGAAAAAATAAACAATACCAAAAGTTAAAAAGAAACTAAAAATATATATATGAAAAAAGAAACTAATTGTTTTTTAAAATAAACATAATTTTTGCATTTTAGTTAGAAGAAAGACAACATTTATGATATTCCCCTTTCAAAAGCAAATCCAGTCTTAAAATAATGAAACATGTTTTAAAAGTTTCAAAATATATTTTTTTCTACAAAATAAAAAAAAAGAAACACTATAGATTTTGCATTTTAATTTAATAAGTCAACATTAATATTCCACTTCCAAAAGAATCCAGTTTCCAATTGATGAAACATGATTGAACAATCAAAATCTCGACTCTATAACCTTGGGAGGAAAGAATGTTTTTGTGACAAATATTTAAATCAATATCAGCATAATAATCTATGATATGGCACAATATTATCAAGTAAAAACAATACAGATCCAGTTCAATCCAGCATGAACGACTCACTATCGACCGCTGCCCTCACCAAGCCCTCCGCATCGGGTACCGGTAGCTTGACTGCCGAAAGACCGACGGGAGCCCACCGCATCGGGCAGCTCGACTGCCGAGAGACCGGCTGTGACAAGGGTAGCTGGCTCCTCTTATATCTGGACTGCTCCATGTCAGAATGGTATGATTTTAGATTTTTTGGCAATTGGAAATATTTTAAAGGCAATTCTGATACCTAATTGGAACGTTCTTCTACTTACCATAAAAAAATTTCGAACATTTACGCGTCCAAAAATTTGATGAACTTTCAAGCTCCGATATCCACACTTTACAGGCGAGTATCCACATTGAAAGTTTAAGTGCACATCTTCAACTGTCTGTTAAAAGGCACGAGATTGCATCTACTATGTGCGCATGCGCATTAAACCCCATTTTCGATGAGCCGCCCAGACAGGCGATGCCACTTGCAGCAAAACCCGCGCGAGAACCGTGCCACCAAAACCAGCGCTCGCGATGCCCCGTATTCGCACATACCTACTCGTTAGACCTTCATCCATATAATCGTTGTAAGTGCATAATTTCTTTTTTCACAATTTATCTTGCTAGATATTTTGACCATAATCTACCCTTGTCCCGTGAGTATGGGTATTGTACATGGTAAGCTCCTGGGCGCCGGACCGCTTAGCAGTCCGGCGCTCCCTGGGTTAGATATATATCCTTGTTCTCATTTACATCTCCATGTGTGGCAAAATAAAGGTTGGCAATTTTGGCTTATTTTCTCTTTTTCTACGTGACAAATGATTGATTTTCTTACACTGTTAGCTTCCAATACTGCTATTCATCAAATAACTTGGCTCGTATGTAAATTTGATTAATCAGATTATTTTTTCTTAATTAAAAATAGAGATTGAAAAATGAAAATTTTCTTCCACCAATAGAGGGCGTACACAAAAATATGCCCAAAATTCAAGTTTTTGAGCACACTGGTGATTACAAAAATTATTCCCACTTTACTAATGAAAAATAAATTGCAACTGTATGGAAATTTGTAATTTTGGTCACAAAAGTGATATATTATTGATTTCTTAATGTGTGTGCTACATGTATGTACAGCATTGGCATACCATAGTCCTACCTATAGATTCCCCACAGGCAGGATGGTTGCAGTGAACAAGTGATATTTTCAGGTCACCCCAAAAAATATTATATGAAGGTTTACTTTTGGTGGCCTGAACAGGCGTCACGGTCCACCACCAAAATAAAGTTAATTTAGTGGAGCTTTGCCCTTAGATCTAAGTTTAAGCTTCGGTCTTTGTTAGTGTACTGTTACTATGTTGGTTGTAATTCCGCTGAACTCCATAAATCCATTGGCCATGTTGGCTCCACTTACCAATTACAGAGACCGAAGTTCTAACTCGATCTGTACAGGGACTCAATGGCCATATGTTTATGTATGAAATTCGGATCAACCAGGGAAGTGGAAGCTGCGCAACAGCTGACATTGTTTTTCCCCTTTTAAGTAACTTTTTCCCGTTTTGATGCATTTCAGTTAAAAAAAACGGAATAATAATCTTTGAATTTATTTTGGTCCAATTCTTTTTACATATTTTTATAAAATTAAGACAAAAATCGATTAGCCCCGTTGGGAGGATTTTGCATTGTTAACCCCCTAATGGTGGCTGCACGATAGCGAGCCATCTGTGTACGAGGAGAAATAAAAAAAATGTTATAAAACTCTTCGAAACAGATGGCTGCCAGCTGTCTAGGATATGCCAAGGGCATATTGTAGCTCCAACACATTAACTTATTTTGGTGGTGGACTGTGGCGCCTGTTCGGGCCACCAAAAGTAAACCTTCTTATAATATTTTTGGTGGCCTGATATGAAAGTTTAGTGGCTGGAAAATATAAAGAAAAACATAAAAATGAATAAAAGAAGCATCACAAATTCAAAAATTTATACTCTAATAAATTTTGAAATCATTTGCCTCAAACCTTCAATATTTTGTAATCATCATCATGGCATCATCAATGACTATTATCATCAAAATCATATCATCACTACCACTGGTCCACCACCATCATCATCACTACATGTAGCTTTACCATCATCATCATCATCATCATCACCATCATCATCATATCATCATCATCATCCTCAATATCATCATATCATCATCATAATCTTCATCTCCATCATCATCATCATCATCGTCATCATAATCAACATTATCATCAACATCACCATTATCATCATAATCTTCATCTCCATCATCATCATCATAATCAACATCATCATCCTCCTCCTCCTCCTCCTCCTCCTCCTCATCATCATCATCATCATCAGCTTCATCACCAATTTACCATCCTCCATCATCATCTGGTTGCATCAATGATATTAAAAAATGAAGATAGTTTGGTCAAGGAGATAGGCCTATTATCTATTTGGTTTGTTTCAGTAGATGCAGTCTATTTCATTGCATTATGACACTTTATTGTATTTACACAGGTTTGAAAATGTTCATCAACCAATCATTCAAATAGAGACTCTAAACACAATGAGACAGATTAGCTTGCTTGCTGCAGGGTGTCAGCCATGGAACAGAGATGTTTGTGCTGCCTCAGGTGATAGGTTTGCATACTGTGCCACTTTAGCTGTCTACATCTACCAGGTTAGCTTCAAATCCCTATTTCAGATACGTTCAGAATGTTTTTTTAAAGATTAGATGTTATGTGATTGTGGGGCATTCTGGTCTAGTGGTTATGACTCTCATTTCTCAATCTGAGGGACGGTGGTTCGATTTCCAGCCGTGTCATGTTTTCCTTCGGCTTGATTGACCCGCATTGTGGGTAAATCAAATGTCCAAGGTCACATGCCAAGTTATATTCCTGAAAATTGCCTATCACTTTTGATATCCAAACTTATAGGTCAAGTCCACCCAATAAAAAATGTTGATTTGAATCAATAGAGAAAAAATCAAATGAGCATACATGTAATGCTGAAAATTTCATCGAAATCTGATTTAAAATAGGAAAGTTATGACATATTAAAGTTTTGTTCATTTTAATATACAAAATAGTTATATGCACAACTCACTGACATGCAAATGAGTTAGTTGATGATGTTCATCACTCACTATTTCCTTTTTTTTTCATTGTTTGAATTATACAATGTTTCATTTTTTACTAATTTGACATTGAGGACCAACTTAAGTGAACCATAAATTGGGAATGTAACAATGGTAATACCATATGTTCAGGGAGGAATATAACTTTGTTTCACAGGACCATGAGGAGACAATTAGAATATTCATATTTCATGTAATAAAATACAAAAGAAATAGTGAGTGATGTCATCAGTCCCCTCATTTGCATACCGATCAGGATGTGCATATAACCGTTTTGTGAAATTAAACAAAACTTGAAAATGTCATAACGTTCTGATTTTATATATTATGTACATATCCGATTTTGATGAATTTTTCAGTGTCATGCTTGCTGTATTTTTCTCTTTTGAATTCAAATCAATGTTTTATTGGGATGGACTTGTCTTTTAAAGGTAAATGCTAGTTTTGGTAACGATATCAAAATGAGTTCGTACAGAATCCAATGAAATGACCACTAAAGTGTCTGTTTGTATAAATAAAACGCATGTGCCAAAGGATTCTGGAAGAAATTGTGTAATTGCTGAGAAATCAGCAAATAAGCACGGGATTCGGGTAGGGCGTCGGGCCCGACGCCCTAAGCAATAATTATACTTTGTCCCACGTGCGCTTATCTGTGTTGGGGATTTTCGGTGTGAACATTTTTCAGCGTAGATTTCAAGATTTCACAAAGTCCAGTTAATGTAACTGTACCAGATCTAGATCCTCGTTGATATACTGGCAATTAAGCCTTGTTTTACAGACTTTCTCATGAAATCAGTGTTAACTGCAACTACTGGAATTTCTCTTTAAGGATGCTAAATGATAAGTTTGATGGATCAACTTTTTAACCCCTACATGTACTCACACCTAAACGGTACATTTCTGAACATAATAATTTGGTTATGTAATATATACACAGATCTACTTTAACTCTTTGCATGCTGAATTAATTTTTTGGGGATAATGACAATTGTTTCCATGTTTTATTTAATTTTAGATTTCCATATTGCACCATTGATACTTTTTATTATTATATAGATGTTATTCAAGAACTATTGCCTTTTATCAGCTTATCTAATTTGAAGGTAGGGTAGACAACTCATTATTATGATTGTTGAATTTAATTGTATGAATGTGCAAGATTGCAACATCAGCATGCGAAGGGTCATGGGTGTGAAAGGAAAAATGTCAAAATTATTATCATTTTTAATAGTGTACCTGATAAGGGCTTGTTCTCTCAAGAAAGAATTATGAGAAAACTGAACTCAATTTGAGGATAGATAAAACATTGTGACATCATGGGCAAAAATATGTATGATTACAAAATACTATGTTAAAGGACAAGTCCACCCCAAGAAAAAGATGATTTTAATGAAATGAGAAAAATCCAACAAGCATAACATTGAAAATGTCATTAAAAGCGGATGTAAAATAAGAAAGTTGTTTTAAAGATTTGCTTAATTTCGCAAAACAGTTATATGCTCATCCTGATCGGTATGCAAAAGAGAATATTGATGACGTCATATTCTAATTTTCTTCTCATTGTCAAGTGAAACAAAAATTCTTCCCTGAACATGTGGAATTAGCATTGTTTGATTTAGCATTTTTTGGTTCAGTCAAGTTGGTCCTTATTTTAAAATCTGTAAAAAATGAAATATCCGATTATGATGAAATTTTCAGTGTTATGCTAGATTGATTTTTTTCTATTTATTCAAATCAACATTTTTCTGGGGTGGACTTGATCTTTAATGTTCACTAATGATATTGGCTTTGACTGTAAGGGCTATATTTAATTGAAAAGTGTATTTGTCAGTTTGGTATCAGAAATGATCCTTTCGAAAGGTGGCAGTTGAAGGAAGGCTTAAGTGTGGAAGTGCTGATGTATCAGGGAAATAATTAAAAAGTTTAAGGTTTTGGGAATTCTTTAAATTGAAGTTAAAAAACAGTAATCTGCAAGTTTGGCATTGTATATGTTCAGCTTTGAAAAGTAAAATGAAAGTAAAATATCAAAAATGCGAAAAAAGACTAGGAAGTTTGTCTCTACTTTAATATCATTTTATGAGTTTTATGTGTGAACTGAATACCTTGTTTATACTCTTTATGAAATTTTTCTGTACAAATATTTTTATAACTCAACGGTAAAAATCTAAATGTAAAAAATTCTTCTCTTAAAGTTGTCTGAAGAAATGGGAATTTCTGAAGACGTGACTAAAATGTTCAATTCTTATGCAAGACTTTGAAAATTTTTATGATGATGTCAAGGAAGAAGAAGGAGGAGGAGATGGAGGAAGAAGAAGAATAAAAAAAGGAGAAGAAGTTCTAAGGAGGAGAAGGGGGGTAGAAAATATAAGGAGAAGGGGAAGGAGGAGGAGGAGGAGCAAGGAGAAAGAGGAGGAGAAGAAGAAGAAGTTCAAGGAGAAGGGGGAGAAAAATATATGGAGAAGAAGAAGAAGAAGGAAGAAGAAGACAAAGGAGGAGGAGGAGAAAGAAGAAGGAAGAGAAGAAGGGGGAGAAAAATGAGAAGTAGAAGAAGAAAAAAGAAGAAGAAAGGGGAGCAGAAGAAGAAGGAGGAGAAGAAGAAGATGGAGGAGGGGGAGGAGAAGGATAAGGAGAAGGAGAGGAAAAGTGATAATAATACATTGACAATGATTAGCGATTGATCAATAGGGAGTGGCAATGATTATTGGTGATGACCTTCTATGGCTTCAGCCTTCAGGTTTAATTGAAGCCCTGTTGCTCTTTTTTTTGGTCAACCATAAATATGTAACAAAATGTGCTGGCTTCCGTCATCACAGTTGGAAGGAGTTTATTTCTATGCATTGAAAAATGAAACCCTAACCAACTGATAATAGAATATCAAGTTGCATATATCCAAAGTACTGTAGATTGTAAGAAATATTCATGGCTCTGTGCACAGAATTTGTACACCTACACGTACTACCGCACCACTTATACAGACTTTGGTCGTTTCCATGACGCTGTGAGTACACTGTACACATCCTTAATAGCCAACATTTGAATAGAAATTCTTGTCAATGTCAAGTTAAGACTGCATTCACTCTTTGGACACACCTTTCTATGCTCACAACTATGGTGTGCACAGTCATCCAAATGAACCCTTTGCAAGTCAATGTTGAAGTTTGCATACATGATATATACATGCATGTGCTCAATGAAATTGAACAATTATTATAATAATAACTGTACTTTCACTGTCTCTGTAAATGGTGGCTTAGTGGTAGAGTGTTCACCTCATGAATGGTAGGTCGTGGGTTCGATCTCTGTCCGAGTCATGAAGACTTTCAAAATGGGAACTTCTGTCTTCTTGTTAATAAGCACTCAATGTTTTAGAATGGAGATGGAAAGGGGTATTAACAATTGTTATGCAGGGCCCACTGGGAGAACAGTTCATAATGTCATTACAGTTGAAGTGGCTATCCTGGGTAAACAAGAATTACTATTATTTTTAGGGGCAGCAAAAGGCTATTATACTTTAATTTAAGTTACTAAAGAATTTTTGTCTTGCCTGCATTGCATAGGCACCACCCTTTCGAATGTGGTGGCATCGTCAACATTGAAATCTTAACTTTCTAGGGTTACATTTTGAAATGTCATCATAACTTAGAAAGTACATGTTTTTGGAAATAGTTCATGAAACTTGGACACATGACCAAAGTCAATTGTTATTTAGGGTCAATTAACTCGGACCATGTTCGGGGAAATCAACATTGAAATTTTAACATATAAAGGCCTGGTCACACCGCCCGAGCGTTGTTGGAGCGGAAGGGAAAGAGAGTCGAATTTCGCTCACAAAATTGGGGGAAAAAATAAAAAAAAAAAATCGGAAAAAAAAAAATGAAATCGAAAAAGGAGAACGGTAACGAGCGGTGGTTATTTTTTATCTCCGCTCCACGACCGCTCCAACAACGCTCGGGCGGTGTGCCCAAGCCTTTAGGTTAAGTGGGATTTTCCAGGGCTCTCTTTAAATTTCCAGGGTTCTTTTGAGGACTGTATTTCAGGGGCGATTTCCGAGCCTCGTCGTGTAATTTTTTTTTTTCTGCCTCAACAATCCCCAATTGATGGTTTTCATGAAAGCATTTCATTAGAAGCCTTTATAAGATTTGAATACAGAAAAGGAACTGAGTGTTGAGTCTCGCTCCATCCTACCTTCAAAATCTTATCTCTCTCTGTCCCTCATCCTCTGCAACTCAATGTCTCCGATCTTCTACTGCTCACCTATCTCTAGGACCCCGCACTTTTACCCGTTATGGCGATCGTGCTTTTTCTGCTCTTGCCCCTAAACTCTAGAAAAATCTCCCAATCTCCATCCGTAATGCATCCACTGTCGAATCTTTCAAAACACTCCTCAAATCTTACCTCATTAAAGCAGTCCTCTTAATTCCATATCCTGTTCTCCTTTATTGTATTTTGCTACTTCTTTTTTCTCTTTCCAGTGCGCTTAGAAACTGTTGTATTAGCGCTATATAAATGTTAATCATTATTATTATTTTTTTGAGTTATATGTTAGATGGAAGTGAACAAGTGTTAACTGGAGAAATGATAGTGAAATTGATTTGCTTGACTGGTGATACACTTAAATTGAATTGATACGGTTTCTCGTTGTCACTCATGCCTTGGAATTGAATTAGTACATATTTAATCAGGTTCCTTGCATACATTGTATGTTTGATGTGTATTTAGATCTGAGCATTAAGCTTTTTTAAAGCATTAAAGAAGCAAACTTGTACTATTGGCAAACAGTGTACATTGTGTAGTTATTCTACATTCTTTGTTAACCATAATCATCATCAATGGCTTTCCCTAATAAAGGACATTGCTCAGGGAATATGAATTCATTTTGATCCTGTTTTATTCTTCATCAAATTAAACCCTTTCTCTCACTTCTGCCAGTACCCACAACCCACCTGACCACAATCCCTTATCTGATTTGCTAGACACTAAACACATGTATACATTCCTTGTTTTGTATTGTTTAATGAACTATTGGATTTTTTTATTGCAAATTATCTTAATTATGTGAATTGTTATTATAACTGAAATTTGAATAATGAATCATCTATTGATATGTTTTTTTTATTGTATATTCAATGGTAATTCAGCCTTTGTGGCTGCAAAATATCTTTAATCTTGCTTTAGAATATTCTTAACAATGCTATTACTATAACTATACACTATAGCCTTTGTCAAAATTCAGTTTAGAAATTAGATTAAAACAATGTTTTTCCTTGACAAGGGTGCTATTAATATTTGATATCATACATGTACAAGTATGAGACTGCATATTTTGAAATGATCAATCCAAAGGTCTTCAATTGAAATGGAAGCTGAATTTCAATTTTGTTCTTGTGAGAATATACAATGAAGCACAATTTTCTGTGACGTGAACAGGGACTTGTAAAAACAGGAGGGAAAAAGAAAAGTTTCAAAATATACAGGTAAGGAAAATAGACTACAATTTCAGAGTGATTATTTGCAAGTCCACACCAAGCTAAGGGCATTTATCATTCTCAGTTTTTCCCACGTTATGGTTTCAATTTGGGAATGTAATATGACTGACATTAATTATGGATACAGGTGACATAGCGGGAATAATTATTTTCACTTGCCTCCCTTCAAGGATAGTATTTCTTTTTGTTGATCCTCATTTTAAATTGATGCTTTAATTGAACTAGCCTAATTGATTGGATGATATTCATGATTTATTCATGCTCTGCTTTTTTTCTAGTAGGGATGTACATGTAGTCAAGCCTGGTACTTCCGATTCATGTGGAGAAAACCCTCTCCCATAGACTTTGTATGCGACTCTTCCCAAGGCCGGCAGA